>NC_047037.1:113696028-114320716 GCF_011762595.2 Tursiops truncatus
CTCCCTTAAATTCAGACATTACACAACTATAGCAGTGACCCTTAAGATGGGTAAGCCTTAGACAGGTTCGTGAATTCTTTGAAATTGTGTATAAAAATGGGTATTCTTGTGTGGACAGGAGGGAGTAGTAGCAAGAGGGGCTACAGATTTCATCAAATTTCCAAAGAGGTCTGAGGCTTTAAAATTATGAAGGGCCACTAAAGTACTAGGATCAAAACAACCCCATTATTTGGTTAAAAAACAAAAACAAAAAAGATAGCTGTGTTGTCAGCCAAAGTCACTGGGGATTCAAAACCCAACAGTAGAGGGGGCTGTTCATCACGTGAAAAGACATGAAACAGTTTAACTTCAAAAGCTTTGATATCCAAGGGCAAATAAGAAATACAGGGTCCCCAGCCCAACCCCAGACCTACAGAATCAGAATCCGCATCTTAACAAGATTCCCTGGCAATGCATATGTGCATTAAAGTTTGAGAAACACTGCTTTAAACAGTTTTAGTATAACCTTGAGCTAAGGATGGTTTAACATTTTTAGCATGTTGTTAAAAAAAGAGGAGGAAGAAGAATAAAAGAAGCAGAAGGTGAAGGAAGAATGAGACTGTATATTGTCCACAAAGCTTGAAATACTGTAATCTGATCCTCTGCAGAAAAAGTCTGCCAATTCTGCTTTAGAGCACCTGTTTATCAATTTCCATTAATAACTTTAGTTTATTTGTTTATTTTTTTATATAGGACCACAGAACTTTTTTCTCCAGATTTCAGATGAAACAATATGTCAACAGCAGGAAAATAATATTTTGCTCATGTAATGGGAAATATTCAGGATCTCTATTTGGTCAGATGCGCTAAGCACTGTATCAGAATTACTATCTGCAATTCTAACTTTGCTTGCAGCTAATAGCAAGTCTGGACATTATTTTATATCTCAATTATGAATTGTGCAATAAAATAGTCAAGTTTAATCTAAAACATTTTATTCAACTGTCTTTAGCTATTATAAAAAAACAATGTAAATTAGTCATAGGGTACTATAGGTGAATATCCAAATGTTTATTTTTACTGTCCAAGAAAGTAAGCTATAAAACAGTCAAGTGATTTGTCCATAACTGAACAGCTAGTAGAGGCAGAATTAGAACTCAAGGCCTTTCATCCATAATGTACTAGGCTTCTGAAAATGCTGGAAGCTTAAGTAAAGAATGCACACTACAATGAGACTAATTACAAAACCCCTTCTAAAATTGATTTCAATAAAATAAGTCAATTTAATGCCTCTAGTCGTAATAAAATCAGAAAACATCTTCCTTGTTTTTTCCAAGTGTGATTCTTAAAGTACCGGCATCAAAATCACCTGGGATATTTTTTTTAATGAAGATTCTTGGTTCCACATTGAACAGAATGCATCAGAAGTTACAAGTGGAAGGATCTAAGAAGCTGCAGTTATAGCATGCCTACCAGGAGAAGGGCATGCACTTATATCTGGCTAGATGTAAGCATGCCACAGAAATACCAAATTAGTGAGCTGAATGAAGATGCATCTTTGAATAATGTTCTAAGCACCCAAATTTACATAATGGATTATTTCCACTTCTCAGAGACTCTCAAACAATGATTTTGTAATGATTTTAGTAAAATATTTAATAAAAAACAAATTGAATGGTTTATTAGTGCTTGAAACTTTAAAGAATTGGAGGTGAAGTATAAAATCATAATTTGTGAATATATTTAAATTTAGTTTTATTTAGTCAATAACCACTCATTTGCAGTGAGTGCTACAGAACTGCTGTTTTCAGAAGTGATTTCAATTACATAATATAATAAAGGAGGATAACGCACTGAGAACACCTGTTGATTTCATTTCACATATTTGAAAGTAAACTTCTTCTGTCTCCTTATTCAGTTGGAATATAATATTTCCTTGGACTAAGCTTTATTTTTCATTCACATACTAGATAGCATATCTAGCTAAGCAACACATTTCAAACTTCTCTGAATTTTCCCTCCAGCAAAATTTCTATGCAGTGTCTGTTTTTCTTTTTCTTAAAAACGTATGTAATATACATTGTGTCCTAGTTCATAATAAGTATGTTTGTTTTAACAAAATATTTTCCAAAAAATTTAGTAAAATAAAGCCAGCGAGATATTCTATGATTACTCCAGATCTGAGTGTGACCAGAGATTCTTCCTGAAGTTATCCCTCCCCCAGTTCGAGAGGTACCTAGTGCAACATGAAAAAGTGAAGGCTGGATGACCCATCACAAAAAAGAGGTGGTGTGGTAGGAATAAAGGAATGGGTTACTGACCAGCAAATATTTATGCCTCACTTTTACCAGGTACAAATCAGAACACCAATATCTCAAGAGTTGGTTTAGATGATTAAAAGAAATCATATATATAGATCACCAGGACATGTGGTAAGCATCCAGTGTACCTGATATTTCCCGTCTATAATCTATTACAAATATTCTTTCCAGGGCTTCCCTGGTGGCGCAGTGGTTGAGAGTCCGCCTGCCGATGCAGGGGATGCGGGTTCGTGCCCGGGTCCGGGAAGATCCCACATGCCGCGGAGCGGCTGGGCCCGTGAGCCATGGCCACTGAGCCTGCACGTCCGGAGCCTGTGCTCCGCAACGGGAGAGGCCACAACAGTGAGAGGCCCGCGTACCGCAAAAAAAAAAAAAAAAAAAAAAAAATATATATATATATATATTCCTTCCAAAATTTGCCCCTTAAAACGAATCACACTGACAAGTTTCTCCTTTTTGAGGTCATTCTTGTATTAATTTTTTCTGCATGGTAAATTTTAGCTAGACCATGCTGATTGCTTTACACTAGATTTCAAAAGGATTAAAGCCGTTACTGCTTTCCATTTTACCAGAATAAATCCTATTCAAAATTTCTCCATAGAAAGAAACATATCTCAGTGCCACTACTAATGCTGTCCACATTTATTAGTGAGCTAATGTAATTTGTAATGCAATGGAGTTAATTAATAACTCCATCAAGTCTGTCCTTAGAACTGTTCCATCCTTGAATTCTTCATAATGATTAAGTTCCAGTGTACTTCCCTTATCAGTGGGGGAAATAGAAGAGGGATACAAGAAACTTCTTTTTCCTAGGAGTCCTATGATGCGATAAGATGTGGTGAGAAAAAGACTGTTTTATCCATTTGAACCTTACTGAAATTCTCTCAGGAGATGATCTAATTTAGCAATGAACTAAATACATTTGTAAGATTCTCATTTCTTCTGGAAGCACAGCAGTGTTAAAAATAAGTTTAAATTAGAGAGGACATCAAAATTAAATTGAGGCCTGAAATACTACTTATTACAAAAATTCTAAATGGCTTTTTTTTTTAGATTCTTTTCCCATGTAGGCCATTACTGAGTACTGAGTAGAGTTCCCTGTGCTATACAGCAGGCTCTTATTAGTTATCTATTTTATACATAGTAGTGTATATATGTCAGTCGCAATCTCCCAATTTATCCACTCCCCATCCCCTAGTGACCATAAGATTGTTTTCTACATCCGTGACTCTACTTCTGTTTTGTAAATAAATTCATCTGTACCCTATTTTTAGATTCCACATATAAGCAATATCATATGACATTTGTATTTCTGTGTCTGACTTACTTCACTCAGTATGATAATCTCTAGGTCTATCCACATCTCTACAAATGACCCAATTTTGTTTCTTTTTATGACTTAGTAATATTCCATTATATCTATGTACCGCATCTTCTTTATCTATTCGTCTGTTGATGAACATTTAGGTTGCCTCTATGTCTTGGCTATTGTAGTGTTGCAATGAACATTGGGGTGCATGTATCTTTTTGAATTATGGTTTACTCTGGGTTATGCCCAGGAGTAGGACCGCTGGGTTATACGGTAGTTCTATTTTTTGTTTTTTAAGGAACGTCCATACTGTTCTCCATAGTGGCTATACCAATTTACATTCCCACCAAGAGTGTAGGAGGGTTCCCTTTTCTCCACACCATCTCCAGAATTTATTGTTTGTAGATTTTTTGATGATGGCCATTCTGACTGGTGTGAGGTGATATCTCACTGCAGTTTTGATTTGCATTTCTGTAATAATTAGTGATGTTGAGCATCTTTCATGTGCTTTTTGGCCATCTGTATGGCTTCTTTGGAGACACATCTATTTAGATCTTCTGCCCATTTTTCATTTTTTTTTTTTTTGATATTGAGCTGCATGAGCTATTTGTATATTTTGGAGATTAATCCTTATTTTGGTGCTAACTGGCTTTTTAATGTCATAAAACTAAAGGGTGTGAAAGGAAAATGACAAAGATTAAAGACATTTCTTGTCAAACTTGGCAGCCTTAATTCTGTAAGTTTCAGTTGTACAATATGGCATCTAGTATCGTCCCTATGTATACAGTCTTCCAGGTCCAACAGGCAAAACATTGAGCTACGAGAAGACCCTCTTGTCCCAAACCCCATTTTAGAGTTGAGAAGGAGAAAGAAAAAGAGAAGCAAATAATTGAAGTTTCTTTCCCCAAAGCTGAGACTAGAACACTTTGCCTTAGCTGGGAGTCCATTTCCAGGATAACTTTTTCTTCTCTGTCTCTCCTCCTTCTTACCCATATTTTGGGTAAGTCTAAAATAGAAAGTCCCAAGTACTAGATTTCAGTTATTGGGTTTTTTTGTTTGTTTTGGTTTGGCTTCTTTTTTCCTTGGGCATTGTTTGTTAGGTGTGTAACCTTAAGCAAGTTACCTAAACTTCCTCATGGTACCATTTCTTCATCCCCAAACTGAGGCAACTAGAAGAGTAAGTTGCTACAGGTTCATCGTTTTATAACATGATACACTTTTTATGGCTGTCACATCATAATGGACATAGCCATAGGAAAAGATAATAGGGAGCAAGTTAAATTTATTACCACAGAGCAAATTTTTAAAGATATACACTATAGATTAATGTTCATACTTTTAATATAAGTAGAGATTAGAAAGGTTTGCCCTTGATAGGTCTTATGTCTACTATCAAAAAGCAGTGGTTGCCAAAATACCTTCTTAGAGCACCCTCCAAAGGTTAACAATGATTTAAAAGCTTTTGTTTAAAAAGCAGCTCGTGTAACTTAGAATTTATTCTTAAATTCTAAATTAAGAATTTATTCTTAAATTTATTGTTAAATTTATTGTTAAATTTGATTTATTGCTCAATCATTGCCAATAAATACATGGTGCTACAAATCATTTAAACCAAACACCAACCGGTAAAACATAGATACTTATCTTAAAAGTAAATTGTTTATTTAAAATATAAACCATCAATTATTTATAATATAATCTTAGATATTAAAATTTCCTTCCTTACTCAGGGTGAGTAGCTGCTATTTCAGGATAAGGTAACTAAGGCAGCTTTCATAAAACTTTTCTCTGAATTTCACAACTGTATTTCAGGTCTTTATCAGTGTATCCTTAGCAGAAATTACTGAAAATATTGAAAGTGGAACACATTTTCCCTCTTTGTTTCCCCACCACCTCATGTTATTCAGTACCCTTGTTACATAAGTTTTTAATTGCTTAACACAGTAATTCATTTTCTGGCTGCCTGTATCCAGTGCAGTGAGCCACTGACCTCTTGTGAGCAGGTGGGCCTAGGTCACAGAACACCAGACGGAACACATCCAGACGGAAGGCAGGACTGGTTTGGGCAAGTTAAAACCAGTCGCAGAAAGCAATCAAAAACAGGGGTTAAACACATGAGAATATCTATATAAAACTGAAGAGAAATTTCGAAACCACCAGTCTCTAAGTTTCCAGTAAGTTTTTAGTAGTGATTTACTCCTGAGAAATAAAAAATTAATTTCCTACTTTATAAATTCATTTTCCAACAATTCAGTGCGGAGCCAGCGTATTAACCTGGACACTCATCCAAAACTATTTCAAATCAATTTGCTTCATCTTACCATGGTTGAAGTCATTCTTTAAAGAGTGATTTGCCACCAAATCAGAGGTTTTCATGGGTTATGCAGATTTGCCTTATGGTGACAAAAACAATCTGTATTCCAGGAAGATATCTTTGAAATTTAGCTTCTTACTGTCGTATTTATAATATTTTGATGTGGTTTTAAAATTGCATTTGGCTTTGCAAAAGATGATGCAATGAAACAATCTCCAACCTCATTCAATTGTTTAATAATGTTTAATTTTCTAAAAACTATCAATATTTATTTGGTGGAGACTATGAATGGGTTTCCAGAAAAGGGCATTCTCCTTACATAAACTCCTAATGGACTGATAACATTTTGGCTTTCTATTCTACTTCCTAAGCAATATATTCTGAAAATGCTGTGGCAGTAGCATTAATCTTAGTAACTGCAGAGTCAAAGGTCCCAGGGTCAGTGTCAGAAAACACCATTCCTACTAGCACTGATACTTTACACCTGTGCTAATAAGCTCTGTTAAATATTTAGTTTCTGATAAATTTGCCTAAAACTCGACATATTTTCCTCTAATCTGAAATGTTTTATTATAAATTTAAATTGAGATTCAATAACCCTAGTTAAAATTGCAAACATCATTTACTATATAGTAACTAAGGCTTTTTTAAACGGAACTGAGAATGTTAATACAATCCAGAAACTTTCTTTAAAGAATAATGGCTAAGTCATTACCCCCAAAATTATAGCTGTCATAAGCCAAATGTATTAGCTGCATCGTCTCCAAGTCATACACACAATGACTGGTTTTAGACTTGTTCATTTCCAACGGACATCCAATTGCAATTTGGCCTAACATATGAAATCGCATTGCGTTACACCATTATCTTTTTAAATATGGTTCTTAAACCAGGGATTACCTTATGTGGAATAGAGGTAAAACATGGAATAGAGGATGACATCTCAGATATTGGGGGTAAAATTTTGTTTGCATGCACGTTTTTAAGAAATAACAAAGCAGATCTTTGACAGCTGATATAGATTTTCTGTCTTTAAGAAGACTCTGACTTGCAATTGCTCTTGTCCAAGTGTGAGACAGGAGTATGAAATCAGGCAAGTTTCCTACCCTCTCCACACTTTGGTTTCCATATCTATAAAACATAGCAGTACCAACCTAATATCGTTGTGAAGACTACATGAGATTTTTCCATGTGCTGAGCACACAGTAAGCACTCAGTGAATGTTCACTACTATTAGTGTTACTATAATGTATAATTCTTTTATTAGTATAACCTCTATCACTATACTCAAAGGAATTTGTGATCCCATAAAGCTAAAGACTACCATCTATAAAATATAGTCGAGGCTTCCCTGGTGGCGCAGTGGTTGAGAGTCCGCCTGCCGACGCAGGGGATGCGGGTTCGTGCCCTGGTCCAGGAAGATCCCACATGCTGCGGAGCAGCTGGGCCCGTGAGCCATGGTCGCTGAGCCTATGCTCCGCAACGGGAGAGGCCACAACAGTGAGAGGCCCGCGTACCGCAAAAAAAAAAAAAAAAATACAGTTTCTGCCTATCTCTCTATTGTGATTTTCTACTACTGCCTGTTCTTACCTACCAAATCAAAGGTCATTCTGAATAATATACCTTACCTACATTTCCCTAAAGGCTCCATGTTTTCAACAACTCTGCACCTTAGGTTTGTCACAAACACTATCAAGTTCTAAAGATGAAAATATTAGGTGCTCAATCAATATTATATATAAATGCATGAATAAATATATCACTTTTGCTATTCTTTCCGTGGAGCTATAGCAACTAAAGAATACTTCTACTGTAGTTCATGACAAATTGGATGTGTGAGACTTTAGTACCAGGCATTACTGTCTAGGCATGCTGAAGAAATTACCTACAAATTATATTCATTGGAATTTAATCAAATATCAATGTTTAATAATTCTTTGTGTGTCCTTAAATATTTTATTGAAATAGGTTATACCAATACTGATGATTTTTCTTTATGTAAATCTTGAAACCACTGCGTGATTAATACATGGGAAGGATCTATTTTTTGGTGACTTTTCCATTATAAATTTAACGAGAATTAAGGACTATCAAAAGAATCTTTTCGAGGGCACAATAACATGACTGAAGTTAAATGAAAAACAGGAATGGGAGTATTATCAGAACACTGTCTGAAATTAACCCTTACCAGTAGTTTAAAGCGGTGGTGATAAAACCATCTTCTCACTTTTAAAGTAACATATTTCTTCCTTGAAGTCTCTAAATTACAGTTCTGTGAAATTACGTATCCTTAAAATAAGGCTAAGATCTCTTGCGATTAAAAAATAAAATAAAAAGACAAGTCAAAGGTGGGTACAGCAATCCCAAAGATGAAAAGATTTTCTCTTGCATAGTAGGAACAGCCATATTGTATTTAGTTTTTCTTAATGTTGTACAATGGACTGATGTTGTACAATGTTGTAATTCTTTTTCTGAAGCCTATACCTTGGAGAGTAAAGGAGGTTTATAAAGGTATCTGAATACAACTGATACTTATTGCTTTGTCTTTGACGATCAAGCTCAGAGTGAATGAGCTTTCACAGTTGACCAAACCGAATGGAAGTGACAGCATCACATTTCTGTGGAGGTATTTGCAATATAGGCACCTAAATTCACTGTTGAAGTGTTTATTCCACTACAAACACCTTGAACAAGATTTTGATCCAGAAGAGGTTGAAAAAGAAGCCATGTTTAATCAGTTGCAAACAGTTCTTAGGCTTGGAATTGAATGTTTTCAAATCTTTAGCATGCTGTCGAAAAATTTCAAAGGTGTCATTTTGTCCTTCGCTTTATGCATTGCATTAAAATAATAAATAAATAAATGTAAATCTAAGTTAGTCTCTAAGAAAAAAAGATTGACTTAGTAAATCACAATGATTCTGATATAACTTCTGTCGTAAGGCGTACAAATGGTTAGTTACATTTAGACTGAAAATCAGAGTAGCTTTAGCCTAGCAGATAAAGAATATGAGTTACCTTAATTATCAGGATACTTTTCACTTGGGGATCTACTTTCTCTTCATTTTTGTTTATTTATGCTATCTGTTGATGCCTTTAAAAAATGAGTGATTTAATAAAACTTTAAATTTCCTTTCAAGGGATGTCTTCTGTTTCAGAGTGAAATGACCACCAGATAACATCATTGCTGCAACAGGAATACTGAGTGTAGTTTTCAGTTAAAAGAGCTTGTCTGCATAGAGAAAAACGAGCTTGTTTTTCTGCGGGATGGAGAAAAGCAGCAAATGGGAGTGCTATAAATATTTTTAAATGATCTTTTTCTGCTTGAATTATGTTTCACTAAAATACATCAGAGACTCAATTCCTTGGGTCTCTCAAAAAACGGCTGCAGTTTCTAGAGAACTTATGAAAAGTGTTATTTTCCACTCATTTCATTTACTTTGAAGCCTTATCAGATGAGGGATCAAATGAAACCGATCATCCCCAGGTTTTCCCAGGTTATTACCATAAGGACACGGAATTAACCTCCATCCAGCCACTCTCAAAATGCAATGCTTTCTTGTCGCAAAGCAAAAGAAGTGGAACACAAAGAATTATTCTGGATTATGTTGAAGGGAAGGAAAGACAGGCAGAGGAATAAAAAAGTATAGAGTTATCGTAATTGTGAAAGACAAGAATAACAATAGCTTAGAATAGGGTGGTTATTTTTTTAAATGTAGGAAGTTGCTTTTACAGTCAAGTACTCAATACATCAAACTCTGACAAGTTGGATTTTATAAAAAAGCAACAACTGAAAATCTGGAAGAAAATGAAAGGTGTATGAATTTTAAAAGAGTATAATGATGTTTGCTTAATATTCCAGGTAGGTATACTACTTTCAAAAGAGGCAATAATAACTGTATTGGGTTTTTTTTTGTATGAGATATGCAAACTGTTGTTGACATTTAAAAAATAAAGAACACTGTTACTGGGTACTTTTGTTATCAATTTCTATCACTAGGGAGAAAAAATCTTTGAGTTACATGTAAAATACTAAACTAGAAGTTTGAATTAAGTCAAATAATTTCTGACTCAATAGTTAAGGAGTCCTAAGACCTCAGCTCTTCTCTTCAGTGTATGGGGACTCATTCCCTCTCACTGTGTCAGGTATCGTTTCTATGACAACAAGAGCCAAATCTCTAGTTTAGTATCTCCAGTTAAGGAAAGCTCTAGGCTTGTTTCAGGTGCCTGCGGAATGCTCATTCATAACCTCAAATTCTGTGTCTCTCAAAATGGATCCCTCGCCTCTCTCCTGTCCCATACCTCATCCTTCTCTTCTTCCTGACATACTTCCACCTTTCTTCAAGTCCCTAATACTAAAAGTCTTAGTTGTAGGGTTTAACCCCTCAAACTCTTTCATATCCACTTAGGCATAGATTCCTGTGGATTCTTCCTTCTTTTTCTCCCTTTATGTCTACTGCTCACTTCCATCCCTCTCTAGGCTCAATTTCACAATATCATTATTCCAAAAGCCTCAGAGTTTCTCAGTTCCAAGTACATTCTTATTCTTTTCCCTCATCATTCTATACCTAGAAAAATATATTCGGCTTTTAGAGAGCTAGGTGTAACTTTCCTTTAAGCAAACAAAGAAGTAGGTTAGCCAGCTAAATCTTTTCAAACTTGCACAGAGTGCTCTAAATTCTTTTCACTCCCTTGGCCAGTAAAACTCCATCTATTCAGCCAGCTGAGTTACAAATTGCACTCTTCTAAGTCCAGCTTATGCAGCCAGGATTAAGCAAATTGCCTTGTGAGTTTTACGATGAAGCACAAAACTCTGAACCGTCATGCCAAGGCTCGGCATTTATTTGGACAGCATTTACTCATGCTGCCACGATGTCTTTGCAACACTGATTTATAGTCAAAGGTGCCAGAACATCATTTACTGTATTAAAGCTTGGCTGTGTTTCTCCATTTTCTGAGTTCACTGCACATTTGAAAAAAATATGTTGACTGCAGGGGAAAAAATGAGATGCAGAACCCTTACTTACTGAGGTAGCTTATACCTGATAAATGTATCTAAACTGCCCACACTGAAATCAGGCCTACGGAACAGCTTCGTCACGTGAATCCTGAAATGATGATGCAGGCATTGATAAAATCAGGCTGATTATTTTTCTATTTTACTTATGAGTACCTTTAAATATAAAATAAAGAAATACCACTTAGTAAATAAGCACCTTAATTTAATTTCTAAACACTCCCCGTGAGATAATTAGCAAAAAAAATAAGAAAAAAAAAGACTGTAGTAGCTTCAATGTAGTTAACATGCATTCACCAACCTCAGTATTTATATATCTACTACGTGAAGTTTGAACTCAAATGTACAAAAACAATTCACAGTGAAAATACACCCACTGTCTAAAGTCTATCAACAATCAGGAAATGGAGGACGTTGTATATCTGTTGTCATTAGTTTACAACCAAGTGATTTCTTTAATTATCCTCAATGGGCTCAACAAGGTATTAAACACCCAATGATCAGTCACGGAAACAAAGGCATGAATAAGAGCACAATGTCTGACTTTGCCAGGCTCAATGAGCACCACCTTGATGTACTGATGGTTCTTAATGAAGACAACCGCCACCAATTAGACAACTGACAATTAGCTTGAAAACTAAAGTGTCAAAACAGGAACAAGGGACTGACCCCTGAAAACTAAATTATTTTTAGGTGGCATTTAACGTCTCACAACAGCAAAAGACAGATTTTAGGGGTTGCTCTTTACTACAACGAGGAATTCTGCTTTACACTTTACATTTTGCAGGTTTACATGTTAGCTTTCTTTTCACTCTTCTAAATTTTGCTGGAATCTAGCCTGATACACTATTTCATTATGATTAACTTGTATCAATGAGCATACAATTAGAAAGATGGGCCACAAACAATATTTAAACATAGGATCTAAGCAGATAGTTCATAGATTCTGGATTTAGACAGGCCTCAGGTTTAGTTCTGGCTCCTAGAGGGCAGGTTATTTCTTAAGTAGAAGATACGAGTGTCACATTATTTAGGCAATATTTAGAGTGACTAAAGCTATTTTAGTACTGGGGTCCATCCAATAAGGATTGAGGAGAAGCCCCAGGTCAGCCTGGGGGAGGAGTGGCCATTTTTGTAAATATATCATATAAATAGGAGACACATAGGAAATATATATCATATCCATACACACACACACACACACACACACACACACACACACACACACACACACATATATCCATACATATATCTTATTCCCACATCAAGAATATTGCCTGAAGAGATCATTGCCCACAGAATTTTCTTCAAAAAACCAAAAATTTTCAAACACTTAACACACTTTTACACAAGCCACTGCCTTCCCCCACATAAAAAAAGAAAGTCTTTCTGTTTGTACACCAGCCGGCATCCCACATTTGCCTGTACTAGGATTATTTCTGAAAGATGTGGCACAACCTTTAATGATATGCTTCTTGCATCACAGGATTCGATGTTCCACTTTTGTCCATCTCATTGCTTTAGTCTCCAGAAGTTGCATTTGCCTGATTATTATTAATACACAGGGGCATTTCTGCATGGCTGTCCTTAGAGCCCACACACTTGGGCTGCCTCAGAAGTAAGATCACCTTTGGATCTCCACTGGCTCTGTTCCCTTGGACGGGATCCAAGACAGAACTGCCTTATGCTGAATTTCACTGCTGTGGCCAGTGGTGTAATAATGAGGTTCCCATGTCAATACACCTTGGATTTTCAAGGGTCGTATTTCCAATATAAGCACAGGCATTTAAAACGATGTGTTTCTTTTAATTTCATGTCATTCAACTTTTTTCTTTCAGGATCAGGTCCAATATTATACACCAAAATGCATAACAGTCAATAACTTGAAATTTCCCATAAACTAGCATAGAGACATCACACACACACACACACACACACACACACACACACACACACACAGGTATAAACACAGTCACAGAATTATGGGAACAAAATTTTTCTCATTCTTCCCTTCAAGGAGGAGTCTGCCACTCAACATTAATGTCAAATATTTGAGTCATTAAGCAAAACATATAACTCCAATGGATATCTTATAAAAAACAGAATGTAGAATATATATAATTTTATAATCAAATTAATATAGCCACTCATTTTTAGTGGAACCGTGTCTAGTCATTAACGTAAAACTTCAAATAACTATGTATTTATGAACAGAAATATATGAGCAAAGATTTTCAAGCTTACTGCACTCCTGCCAAAGGCACTTAGTTGTACACATGAGGCAAAGGACACGGGTCTACCCCCAGAGTCAACTGTAGCTAGCTCAGCTGAAGAGACCTTTCCGATTCTTGGCAGAATAACAGATTCTCAAGCAGAGAGGGGATAGGGGTGAGATTTTTTCTTCTGTAAGTAACTTAATGAATGAAGTACTAATTAACATTATGGCATTGATAAATGGAGAGAGAGATTAGGGATGTACTCGATATTCAGATCTTCGCAGATGGACGGTCAAAGCCACATTAATTCCTATCTCATTGGAGCATCTGCTTCTCCCATAATCCACTGCCCCTTGGTACAAACAACACAAACTGTTGTGACTCAATTCGATTTATATCAATCTAATTTCTTTTAATCCAATTTGTATTCCAATCTACTACCTTCTAATCACTTAAATCTTCAGCCTCCATCTGGTAAATTTTCTCTCAAAATTAACTGAGCAGATGCCTCTGCGATTGTCTTCCACAGTCAAGCTAATCAGACCCTCGCAGTGGCCTATAGAACCCGCTGAATAGGTACGTGACTTGCGGTGTTGCCCTTCCAGTTACAAAATCTGTGAGGTAGGAAGACCATTTAATATGTCATTAATTGGTTCATTTGCATAACACTGCTTGGGAAGAAGCACTGGACACAAAAGCCAAGAGAAGAAAACTACAGGAAGAAAGCAAAATGCGCTCATTTCTCAAATGAGCTTTACAGTTCAATCTGTCTTCTCTTTAGGTTAACAAACATGGGGTGAGAATACTATTTAATATTGCATGGTCTAAAAAGCTACCTACCCTCTGCAGGATATGGTATTAGGGGAGTTTTGTCTAGTCATCACAAAGTCATACTGAGACCTACCTTTGGTTAACAAACATATTCTTAAAATATGCTTCTGAATTTTGGAGCTATGCACCAATTTATTCACCGGAGCATATGTCATATAAACAGTAAAGCCCCTGGCTAGCACTGACTTCCACTCCCACGGAAGTTCCACTGTGATCCATAATTAACACCACAAATTAAACATCCCCTATGAGAAAGCTGGCAGCACTACCTGTGGAATAAACACCATTCTGGAGACACAGTAATTAACAAAAATGTAAATAAATAAAAGGACCCAAGACATATAAAGACAAACACTATACTGAACTGAAGTGGAACCATTTTTCATAGGAGACTTGGTTTCATTAATTTACAGTCATACTTACACACACAGTGTATCTCGATAATATTTTGAAATATTTTTTTCAAATTTCAAGGTATCATAAATAGAAATACTAAAGTGTTCCATGTGCCCACATAAGGATTTATTCTCAGGAAGCCTTTCACTATTAGAAAAACTTGAAAAATTAGCATAGAAAATCATTAAATCTATAACATAATCT
Organism: Tursiops truncatus; assembly: GCF_011762595.2. Lineage (NCBI taxonomy): Eukaryota > Metazoa > Chordata > Mammalia > Artiodactyla > Delphinidae > Tursiops > Tursiops truncatus. The sequence goes on from NC_047037.1 coordinate 113,710,613, forward strand.
TAGAGTGAAGAATTCTTGATAAGTCAGCCTCATTAACATTATGAAACAAAAAAATGTCAAAATGCCTTCATAAAGCATAACATAAAGCATAAACAGTTGGATTAAACAATTGAATGTAGAATCTATTTCTATAATTTTGACTAGAGCAAGATATAAAAGGTAAGGCCTCTTGTGGCTGGGTCACTGGGTGTCCAAAATAACCAGAGAAACCCAGGTGGAGAAATCAGAGGGCAACAGCATTGGATCTTCTGGGAAAATGGCAGGACTGGGGAACTGGGGGCACGGTGAGAGACATTGGTCCATCTTTCTATCTCAGCACGAAGATAGTAGGTGACATGCAACCACTCAGTGAATAAAACCAAGCACTTCTGGACCTAGTTCAGTCACAGATTTGATGCTCTAAGCCTCAGTTGTTTCACCTGCAAAGTGGACTGAAAATTATGTCTGCTTTTATCCACTGTATTAAGGATGAACTGAGATCATTCATGTAAAGTACCAATTTTGAATTCTAAGGCACTATATAAATAAATGTAAGACCCCAGAGCAAGGCCATTTAAAAACATGGACTCTGGACTCAAATTTGAGATCCAGACTTACAGTTAGGTTAACTTCAGATAAATTACTAACTTCTCAGTACTTCAATGTAAAATAGTGATAATAATAGCTCCTATCCCATGTTACAAGAAAAAAAAGAATTGACGAAGGTAATATGTCTAGATGAGTAGCTAGAACAAAGTATCTCATGAAAACATAAATGTCAGGTAAAGGATAAAAGCTAAGAAATTTGTCTTTCTATGGCAAGTTCTCAAGTTAATCTAGAGGTGCAGTAACAGTTCAGCAGCTGAAGGTAGTGTCTATTTTCTCAATTGCATTCTTCTTTTCAATAATAGAGGCGAACTAACTTGTAAGGATATAACTGTTTCAAGTGCTGCAATGAGGTCTATCTATAGAGTGGAAAGAAAAATATGGTTTATATTGTACTTTTGATTGGCTTTCATATGAAAACAGTGACCTCAATGGTATCAGTAATTTTATTAGTTACTGAAATAAACAGGTACTGTATACCATGTGCCAGGCATTGTGCTAGAGGGAGGGAGTCCCACCCTCAAGGAATTCAGAGTCTTCTGCCCTGGCACTTTGATTAAACCCTTTTCCCACTCTTGGAAGTAGAATATCTGAAGCAGACGTGTCACGTGCTTCCTTGAATGCCGATATTCACAAAACTGACTCAGAATTGTAAAAGTATTAGTCAAAAGCCCACTTCCATAATCCTGGCCTTAAAACTAAAGTAGAAATATAAATGGGTACGAATTCTAGAACATATGGGAATGATTCTATACTTGGATGAGCCACCCACACACTCAAAGACTACCTGTGCCCCACCTCTGGTAAGGCAAAGAATGGCCTTTGATGGATAATAATATGTATGTAAATGTAAGTATTAGTGTGTGTGTGTGTGTGTATATATATACATATATATATGCTTGATATATATGTATATGGACTCCTTCTCTCTCTCTCTCTCTCTCTCGATACATATATATATGCACATACACACACACACACATATGTATTATAGAAGAATAACCTAGGGGGCCAGATGTTACTCTGAAGAAAAAAGCCTTGAAAATCTCGAGAAAATTGGAAGGTCCAGTTGATGAAGGAACACAGCTCCAGCTTCCTCTGTGTTAACCACAGCCCTAGCTGACTCCAATCATTTCTCGTCTAACCTTTTACCAATGACCTCTCAGTGTCAAGCCCCTCCCCAGCAATCATTCACCCAAACGGAATCCATAATTGACCAGGCTTGCCAGCAATTTGCACACAAGTGTACCAGAAGTATTTTCTCAATTGTGATTCTATCATTTTAGTTATGTATATAAATCTTATTTCTGCTGCAAGTTTTAACTTAGTATTTTTGCTGCCTGGCACGGTACCCTAGTATATCACATATGTAACAAACATTAACTCATTTTCAATAATTCTAATGTTCAATAACAAAACATTATCAATATAGCTACACTTTGTCAAACTTTTGGCAACAAAGACTCTTTTATTTCATTCTCAGTACAACCTTTGTATAATTATCCTTGTTTTACAGGTGAGAAATCCAAGAATTTAAATAGCTTGTATAGATTCATATCCACAGAACTCAAGATTATCAAAACGTAATAGAAAATTTTGTGCCCTATTTTTCAAAAGGCAAGAAGATATATTTTAAATGTGCTGTGTTATTGTGCAGTTTTTGCCCAAGATTTAGGAGACAGTTCATTTATCAGGAAAGAGTCCTGGTTTGTTTAAGTGAGCTGTTTCAGCACCATCTTTGAAGCCCCCCATCATCAAATCATTTCCTTAAAAACATTAGCATCATCAGTTTTAAATAGTTAACGGGGTTCAGAACATGCTTCCCCCAAATAGGGCACCTTTGTATACTGAATTTTTTAAGCTAAAGGAATTTGAGGAATGGTAGGTGTAAGAACAACTTTGTGACCTTCCCCTGAAACAGTCATAAGACGCTCATGTGACAGGTGACCTCCTTATACCTGGAAGAAAGGAGCATCCTTACCTCCAAAGACTAAGGGACACTGAAAGGAATAAGGAGAAACATAGATGTGAAGGAACAGGCCTTGCTACATTTTCCCCCGTTTACTAAACTTACCTCATACCCTTTGTCCTATCACATTTTCCCAAGACCTTCCCTTCTTCATCAAACCCAGTATAAAGACACTTAGGTTTAACCACTTTTTGGGTTTTCATTTCCTTATGAAGTCTCCTGTGTCATGTAAAACTTAAATAAATGTGTAGCTTTTCTCTTGTTAATCTGTGTTTTATTATGGAAACCCCAGTCAAGAAATTAGAAGGGTAGAAGGAAAAGATATTTGTCCTCCCCTTTAGAGGCCATCACAAAATTTGCACTGATCAGTTTTAGTTTGCTGAAATCTTTAAGGCAAAACTGAAAGCTCATAATTTTGAGTTCTTTTTTGTAGAATAAACACATTCAAAACTCAAAATTTTCCATAAATGCTAAACCTATAGTTTTAATTGAGGCAAATTATTAATGCTTCATATAGATTTTCTGTACATGATACTGAGTTGTATACGATGCAAAGTGCTACATTATTTACATTAGAAAATATAACTAATATTTATTTTTAAAGTTTTATTAATTTTAAGGCAACCCTTCATAAAGATTTCATACAGTTTCATCTTGAAATAATTTATAGGTGGTTGGTGAAATATAGTTTAATTAAGAGAAGAAAGACCACCTTGTCTTCTCTCCAGTTTTACTTGTTCTCTTTACCTTTCAAAATCTCTATCACTTAAAAAAGCAAACTTTAAGCAAAAAAATCCAGAAACACAAATTGTTGTCAGACATTTTTGTACCATATATGTTAAAACATATCCCTTCTGGGCTTCCCTGGTGGCACAGTGGTTAAGAATCTGCCTGCCAATGCAAGGGACATGGGTTCGAGCCCTGGCCTGGGAAGATCCTACATGCGTGGAGCAACTAAGCCCGGGTGCCACAACTACTGAGCCTGAGTTCTAGAGCCCGCAAGCCACAACTACTGAGCCCACGTGCCACAACTACTGAAGCCTGCGGGCCTAGAGCCCGTGCTCCACGACGAGAAGCCACGACAATAAGAAGCCCATGCACCGCAACGAAGAGTAGCCCCCACTCACCACAACTAAAGAAAGCTCGTACACAGCATCGAAGACCCAACACAGCCAAAAATAAATAAATAAATTTATTAAAAAAAACATATCCCTTCTAACATTCCCTAGTGTTTAAGTTCTAAACACTTAAATTAGGTGTGTTTTTAAGAACCAGTCTAATTTAATCCCTAAAAAGTTAAAATGTGTTAATAAGACAAACCAGGAAACACAAGAAAGCACAATAAAATCAGTACCACAGTGTAGGAGAAAAGAACGTAGAATTTATATATTAGATCTTATAATACAATCAAGAGGAAAATTATGGGGAAAATGTCCTTCTAAATAAAACTGCAAGACAGCAAAATATGCTTGAACTTTTCAAACTGTTTTCAAGCTATTACTATTTCCTGACCTCAGCAAAGTAATTTTAAGTCCCATTAGTGTGCCAGAAGAAATAATAGTAAATAATTAAAGCACCCCTCCTACAGGAAATATGTCGACAATATTTTGGTGTATATATTAACATAAAAATGCAAAACAAAGTTACTTTTTCTGTTAGTTACTCTCATCAGGAGTTTACTGATGAAAGGAAACAGAGATAGGCCCAACCCTGACACAGCAACTACTTTTGGGTACCCCTCCCCTACTCACCTCCAAGTCTTTAACAAATACAAGGACAGGAATCCCAAATCATCTCAAAAGCCTGCCCAGCCTCGGTGAGAGAGGGAAAACATTACTCTTAACTTTAAAATCTTACTGGTGTTCTCAATTTCTTTTATTAGTAAAATTCATCAGTACGTTCATCTGAGGTATTGCTATGTCTACATAAGTGCTCCCAACTGTGGGTCAGTCCGTGGTTGATTGAATCTGTGAATGCAGGACCCCTGGATATGGATGGTCGACTGCACTATGCCATTTTATATAAGGGGCTTGAACATCCCGGATTTTAGTATTCATGAGGGTCGTGGAACCAAACTCCCACAGATACTGAGGGACAACTGCATGGCATTCTATATACTGTAACTTCAGATACAGATATGACCCCCCAAAATTCTCAACTGAAATTAGAAAAGAAAGATATGGCTGCTAATAAACCTGGTTGGTCACTCTATAGCATTATAATGCTAATAAAGAATGCTAACATATAAATTATAATGCTCACATGTAAAGAGATTCACTTTATGTACATTTATTTGTGTGTATTCATACTGACCACAGCAAAGTGACTTCTCCCTTTCTACTTATGATCCATTTTCCATAAGTCAGGTATTAATGTACTCAACTTTCCATTTATGAAAATTTAAGTGATGTGACAGGAGCATAACAACAGAAACCTTTACTTGAGAACAGTGAAAATACAAAGTTGGACATTCTTAAGTCTTTCCTCTCAAGATTGGGTACGGAAAAATATAGTGCTTTAAATATTCATGAAAGAATACTTCCCTTGGTGCAAAAGATTGCTACACTGTCATCTCACCCTGCCCTTAGGGACATTTATGCTGTGCTGAAATAACATTATTTCTTCAAAGGATTGAATTCATTCACCCATTCATCATTTATTTGTTTATTTATAGGTAATGTTCCAGTGACTAATACACTTCACAGCAGGAACAAAAAACAATAAAGGAGATGCTTTCTCCAGGAAGAGTTGCTCTAAAAATTGGACAGAAATACAAAGTTATGAACTCACCAAGGGCGTGACTTTTTTTTTTTAATTGAGCTAGCTGTATTAGTTCTTCTTCAATCCTAAAGGAAACATCTGTCAGCAAACCAGCTGAACTAATAAACACCCTAATGTGTTTTAAGAGTATGACTTGATTTGTTCAAAATATAATAAATACAAAGACCCTCTCAGGCATGTAACTAATTGCCTTAGTAAACATCTGCAAGGAAACAAGACACAGAAAACATCATCTGTTTCTAACTACTTCTTTTATGTCCTGGAATTATCATACAGGTGGAAGGGGACATATTTTAAAACTGAACTTTACAGAAAAGAAAGATGAAAGAAAGTAAGTGAGAATGATATTTTGACATTTTAGAGATAGCCTTCACAGGTGTGGAGAACAGAAAATACAATTACATCACATATTAATGTTAGTAAAATAACAGAGCATAAGTGAATATTTATGCCACATCAAAATCTGAATCTGCATTTGTAATTCATCAATGTTCATAGTGCTAGTGATAAAAAAGAAATATTAACATTATCTGTTTCATGCGTTTATACGACATTTTGTACGAATGCATTTGTATGCATTCATTTGCACGACACAGGATTTTAATTTGTAATGTAAACGTCATACACTTTTGTATTTAGCAATATATCAAAAATGGTTATCAAAAAAGCCACTTTTTAAGATAAAATGTATGATCTAGTTAACGAACTTCATTTACTCCCTTTCTTTGTGTATATTTTCAGGGCACAATCTCCAACTAGGCCTAAAGCCACATGAATCTGCATAATTTCACATTTAAGGAGAACACCACACCCATAGGACAATTCTATCTGTTCACCCTGAGTGTGAGGGTCAAGCTGTGTAGTCCCCAGAAAGTAGCATTAAATAAGACAACTTAATAATGCACCAGGGAGGAAATCACTTAATATTCATGTTGACAGAAGAGAAGATTAATCATGGGGACTTTGTGCTCTCAAAGAGGAATCAAGAAGGCCCTAGGTTCCAGTTCCAGGAAAGTTGATTGCTTTAAAGTAGTTCACAGCAACCCTTTGATGAAATGCTAAGGTTTACTGCAAATTGGCACTGGGTGACAAATGAGAGACCTTCCTTACTTTTACTTCAAATTAATCATATTGTCCCACTGATCTTTGTTTTCTGTAATGTGCTTCTCACAACCTTTTCTCCTTTTTCGTATAGAAAAGCACTCTTTTCAGTGAATTTTAAACAATTATAAGGAATAGTCCCTCTCATATTTACTTCACCCTACAGGTGATTTCAGAAACAGCATGCTTTTTCCTTTTTTTCTCTTAGCAAATAAAAATGTGTCCCTCTCACACTCTGCTCACTTTTTATGACAAAGTAAACATTAGAAAAATAATGGTCAATGTTTACCTGGTATTCAAAATGCTGAGTTAAAAGCATTCAACCTGTTACAGACTATTTTTAATGACAGTGATTAAATATAATTATAACCCTTTTCCCTTGAGCAATTTATTAACCCCCTTTGGATTAAATACTCATTTGCTGTAATTTTTAAAGGGCAATTGTTTTCATATCTATTAAGCATTTTACTCAAAACCTACCTACAAAACCATTCAAAAGCGGCAATATTACAAACATAATAAAGGCTTAGCTGATTCATTTCCTATTCATGTGTTTTAAATGATTTCCCTTTTGACTTCTAGTAATCATTGCATTGAATTAAATCATAATGGCCTTACAGTCCTTCCATGAAAAAATGAGCTTCACTGTTATATTTATAGCAAATAAATATAAATGCAATCCTGAATTTAAATAAAAACAGATTAATGTGGGACACAGACTCGAAGCACACAAACTTTAGGGATGACAAATGTTTATAATCTCTACTACATATTAAACATAAAATACGTTCATTCACAAATATATATGCTGAGTATTTATTACCAGCTGACACTGGGTACACACGAATGAACAAAGCAGAGACACACAGAGATTGCTATCTGGTTGTATATAAGTACATAGCATATAATTTTTTTTTTAATTGTGGAAAATGCTATAAAGAAGGATGTAGTAAAAAGAACCAATTTGGATTATTGGGCAAGAAAGTCTTCTCTAAGTAAGTGACTCTTAAGCAGAGACTTGAAAGATAAATGGAGTTAGCTAAAGTAAGAACTGGAAAAGAACATTCCTGGCAGAGTATCCAACATAAGCAGTCTCTTAAATGGGAATGAATGACCTTGGCATGTTCTAGAAACTGAAATAACACCAATGTGGCTGGAATATATGGTAAGGGAAAGAATAGTGGAATAAAGTTTAAAAAGTAGGTAGTGAGACCAAGATTATGTAGGAACTTATAAGGCCATATCCATGATTACAATCCTATCATAAGTGCAACAGAAAGCATAGAGATATTTTAAACATCTCAGGAAGCTAACATCATCTGGTTCACATTTTCAAAAACTGCCCTGCCTTCTCTAAGACTCCAGGAAACTCTTGGAACAACCCAGATAAGAAATGATGGTGACTTGTGAGTATGGGAAGAAGTAAGCAGATTTGTTATTTATATAGGAGACAAAATCAGCAGAACATAGCTCTGCTTCATGGTAGCAAGGAAACTTTCTTATGTTCAATGCTTTTATCACAGGAAGCTGATGATTTCCTAATTACTTTTTAAATGGCCTAGAAACACGCTGAAACAAGCAGAAAGGCAGCAGTACCTCACAGGAGAGAACATCTAGACATACCACCAACCCCAGGCTTCACCTCAAATGGACTCTTCCAGGGACTCCCCATGCCCCTTGGGCAAGCTGCTTAAGGACCATGTTTTCTAAAACATCATCACTCATTTCCAAGGAGTGAGAGGAGAAACAATGGAAGAGAGAAACCATTTCATTTTTCATTTATGATTTTTGCAACTGGGGGAGAGGTGCTTTTCTTATTTCTAGGCAAAAGGCCTAGGCTATGAAGTCTTAGGTAACTTCACAAGAATTCATTATACAAATATCATAAGGGACATTTACACTAAAACTACTAGTTTTATTTTAATTTCATCCTATTTTAGAATTTACTGATTTTTTTTTTTTTTTTTTACTGAATGAACAGCTGTTTCTAAAAAGTAAGTTTTCTAGTCTGGAAACTTGCTCATTAACTGGATTTTACAGAAAAAGAATAACTCTTAGTTTAGAAAGAGATATATGTCACCTTAGAAAGAGAAGATTCTACATAGATTATTTTCTCAGAAGAATACAGATAAATCTGGCGTTTGCTCCTAGAGCAGAGACTGGGAGACAGTAGCAGGTGGGAGACTTTCTTCTCACAGTATAACTTTCTGGAGCTTTCGAAAGATTTACAGTCTGCTATTACTATTAAAAATAAACAAGCAAACAAACAGTAAGAAAACCACCCAGGATTTCTCCCCACTCTGTATCACATCACTCATAAACATTTTGGTTTATGTTCATTCCACCAGCACATCTTTCAAACCTGGCCACATTTCTTTCCATTTCTGCTGAGCCCCTGGTACACCTCTCCACAAAGGCCAAACATGATTCTCCTTGTTTCCACTTTTTTTCCCATCAGAGTCTATCCTCTACACCACAGCGAAAGATACCTCTCTAAAATACAGACAAATTATTCTACTTGTGTGCTTAAAACCATCCAAGGGATTTTCTTTATATTTAAAATAAAATCTAGACTCCTCACCAGGATCTACAATAACCTACGTAACCAATCCATTGTCTTCTCTACCTTCTTTTTGTACCACCTTGTCCCCTTTGCTGACAACTCTCTAGGTACATCAGCCGTAGTGGGTTGACTAGCATCCCCAAAAATTCACGGCCACCCATAACCCCAAGATGTGACCTTATTGGGAATAGGGTCATTGCAGAAGTAATTAAGGTAAGAATGAAGATATGGTCATACTGGATTACAATGGTCTCTAAATCCAATGAGAATATCCTTATAAGAGATAGAAAAAGACACACAGAGATGTAAGGGACAAGTCCATGTAAAGATGGAGGCAGAGACTGGAGTTATGCTGCTATAAACCAAGAAATATGTGGAGCCACCAGGAGCTGGAAGAGGTAAGGAACATGTATTAGTTTCCTAGGGCAGTCATATTAAAGTATCACAAATGGGGTGGTGTAAATAACAGAAACATATTATCTAATAGTTCTGGAAGCTAAAAGTCCAAATCCAAGATGGCCGTAGGATGATTCCTTCTGAGGGCTATAAAAAAAGAATCTGTTCCTGCCCCCTCTCCTAGCTTCTGGCGGTTTGCTGGCAATCTTTGGCATTCCTTGGCTTGTAAATTACCCCAATCTCAGCCTTCATCTTCATATGGATTCTCCTTGTATCTCTGTGTCCAAGTTTCCCCTTTTTATAAGGACATTAGTCCTATTGGATACGGGCCACCTTAATGACCTCATTTTAATTTAACTATCTCTGTAAAGACCCTATATCCAAAACAGATCACATTCTGAGGTACTGAGACTTAGAATTTTGACAAATCTTTTTGGAGGTCACAATTCAATCCATATCAGAAGGATTCTTCCTACACTTTGATTTTGGACTTCCAGCCTCCAGAACTATGAGACGATGAGTTTTCTTTGTTCACTTGTTCGTTTTCCAGACATTTTTCCGATGCTACTATCAAAAGCCAAGATTTCTATTATTTGTAAGCCAGGAAGTTTGTGGTTATTTGTCACATCAACCCTAGGAAGCGAATACACCAGTTTCCTCTCTGGTTCTTTTTTTGTTTGTTTGTTTGTTTGTTTGTTTGTTTGTTTGTGGTATGCGGGCCTCTCACTGTCGTGGCCTCTCCCGTTGCAGAGCACAGGCTCCGGACGCGCAGGCTCAGCGGCCATGGCTCACGGGCCCAGCCGCTCCGCGGCATGTGGGATCCTCCCGGACCGGGGCACAAACCCGTGTCCCCTGCATCGGCAGGCGGACTCTCAACCACTGCGCCACCAGGGAAGCCCTCCTCTCTGGTTCTTTAACACAGCAAGTTCTTTTCCACTTTAGGGGTTTGCATGGGCCCTTCTCTCTCCTGGAATGCTTTTCCTGCAGATCTTTGTAAGGCTGGCCCTTATCCTGGTCTTAGCTCAAACATTTCCTCCTAAGAAGACTTCTCCTGATGACTCTACCTAAGAATGCCTGGCCCGCCTGGCACAGTCATAACACTAAACTGTATCCTCACAACATCAATTTGTCTTTTAAAATTATCTAGCAACTGGTTTGATTCCTTGCACTTTGTCTCTCTCCACCTCAAGGACTCCAGCCTGTCAGCTCTAGAAGAGCAGGCCTTGGTCTATGCTTACCACTATAATCTCAGTGCCTGAAAGAGGTTTCAATGCCTATTTGCTAAATTAATTAATGAGAAAATAAGAAAGTCATTCAATCCAACCTCTTCCAGACATTTTGACCAAGGGTTTAAATAGCCCATGGCTGGATAAGCAAAGTACTAGAAGTCAATGACACACAAGAAAAAAATATTCCATTTTAACAGTATAATTCTATTAGTATATTATTTTTTTCCCCACATTGAACCAACATACCTTTCAGGAAAATTCCCACCTACTGCTCCTAACTCCAACTTTACCCCTTTGTGTTAAATATAATGAGACTAGTCATTTTCCCATGTGATAACAGATATTTAAAGATAACTGTGATCCCAATCAACTGCTTTTTCTGGCAAAGCAACATCATTCTTTCAACCATTTCTCATATCATGTTTTAAAACCCACCTCAGTCCTCCTCCTCTCTCCTAAGTGATCTCCTTACATTAATTCCAATTTGTCTATTTCTGTCTTAAAATTTAGCACTTTCGTATGTGGTCTAAGAACACACGCTAGAGTACAAGGATCACCCCTTTTATTTTAAGTCAAAGATCAACAAACTTTTTTTAAAGAGCAGGACAGTTAATATTTTCAGGTTTGTGAGTCATACCCTGTCTGTCACAGCAACTTAACTCTGCCTTTGTAGTAGGAAAGTAGCCATGGACTGTGTGTGAATAAATGAGCACGGCCAGGTTCCAGTGAAACTATTTGTGGACAAGAAAATCAGATTGAATAAAATGTTCACCTATCATGAAATATTATTCTGCTTTTGATTTTTAGTCAACTATTTCAAAATGTAAAAAAAAAGAAATATAGTACTTTGTGGGTCACACAAAAACAGGTGGCAGACTGAATTTGGCCCACAGGCTGCAGGGAGCCCATGTCTATTTCAGATCATGTGTTCTATAATGAAGCCTAGGAAAACAGTAGCATGTGGGACTGGGCTGCCAGTACTGTGCAACTACATTGAATTTAATTGTTCACAAAATCACTGAAGTCTTAATGCACATGGTCTACTTCCAATTCCACCTTCTCTCATGCTGTTTCGATGCCATTCATCCTCTCCCACAAATGAATAATGTGCTTGAATTATGTTTTCAAGATATGTTTTTCTTTAGAGTGAATATTAAATGGGGCTGTTAAGTGACTGGTTGGTAGGAGGTTTTGGATATTAGCAATGGAAAAAAATGATTATGCTTTAATGTGTACAATGTTCGTTTAAACAAAGATTATTCTCAATAGGGTGATTTGTTTATTCTCATTTTAAAAAGTCAAAACAGAATGGCTTCTATTGCTTCCCTTGGGAAATGATGGCACAGCAGAAGGAAACATCTTTGCAAATGCTGTCTTAATTTTATTCTTTGTTTCCAACACATAAGACTGACAGCTTTCTCTCACCACAAAAATATGTTTTCTCATATCAAATTAAGGTTCACACCCTTAGCATAAATATCAACCAAGAAGCCTGTGCATTCTCAGTGGTGAGAGGGAAGTGGAACTTCAAAAATAAGACAGGCCGTTCCCTCTAATTATGACTTTAAAACAACAAAGGCTAATGGTGTCTCTTTGGAAATTTTTGCAAATATACACTTGTAATTATTTTGAGAACAACTAAAAAGGTTCCAAGAACAAAAAAAAAAGAAAAAGAAAAAAAGCACAAAGAGAAACAAATAGAGCAGTTTTAGACATGATTGTTTAGAGTTGAAGAATAGATCTTAAAGTGGTCTACTGTGTACGAATTAGTGTTGATGATTTTAAAAATCAATATATGAAGTTGTCATCAATAAAATGAAAAAGAAAAAAAGTGTTTTGAAGCATCATCTACATCCTCTTTAAAAACTGAGCTACTCTGGTAACTGTGAATGGAAACATGACATGTAGGATTAATTCCCAGGAATTTCATACCAACAGCAGTCTTGATTTTCTCACGTACTTCCTACTAAAGGTATGTATCCTCTGAGGCTAATGATAATATGTCAGTAAAGAACAGATGCCCTTCATCAAACACTTTATGAAAAGAAGGAACAAATACTCAAATCAGCACTGGCTCTGTGCCAAGCATGGCGCTAGTTGGTTTTCATGTGTCATCTCAGTTAACATTCGCATAATGATCCCATGACATCTTCCCCAACCTTTTGTCTGTTACCCATATCCAACTCAAAAGCTGTTTATGGTAGATACATATATACTCATTCTTTTCAGTTTGGTATATATGAATAAAATTCCTGCTTTTTTGTACTCACAGTTGTCCTCTGGCTTAACTTTTGATAAATAAAGATGATAATGAAAATACTGAGTACAAATAGCAAAAAAAAAAAAAGTTTGAGAGAGCAGAACTGAGACTTACTGAGTATACCATTCAACTGATAGGAGCACTAACGCCCACCACACTGGGAATGACCCCATGAGCTGTGTATGTTTGAAGGGACTCTGGCTTCAGTCAGTATGATTCGCAAAGGGAATGATGGCTTTGGTTAAACCATTACTACAACTTTGGTGGTCACGAAAAATGAACTAGAGACAATTCTTGAAATCTTTGGAAAACTTGCTAAGGCCTACCAACAACTACAAACTGTTTTGTAATTTTGTTTTGGGGTATGCATTATGTTGTATGAGTGGGGGAGGAGGGAAGAGGGTCTTTTTCTTAAAATGATATTTAATCCAAAAGCAAATGAAGAGTCTAAAATTTGCTAACCTGAACATGAGTGTTCATTTTAAAACTTACTGCAAGTCTACTAAAGATTTGTGTGTTTTATTTTGAGTAAACATGTGGATAATGCGGATAACTGTTCTATGTTTTAATACAATCTTGCAATACTCAGCACTAAGTAAACATTCCTTAAAAATTCTTTAGGTTGCTTGTTTGTACTATCAAAAACTATTAAAAAATAAAAACAATCATCCCCCTAAAATGTAGATAAATTATGTAATTGAAATATGGACATCTTTAACATTAACGTATACATCATTATATAATAAGGACTATGTATACATTAAAATAAGTTAATGTATACACAGACCTTATTATATAGAGTATATTATATATGTATACATTAACTTATTTTGCCCACTCTTAGTCCTTTAGTTTATTGTATACACATCGTTTATGTGTATACAAAAAAAAGCCATAGGGTGAATGGCTAAGGTTATTTTTTAAATTGACATGCTATTAATATACATGAGAAATTATGTAGATTATTATTAACAGAGGAACCTATGGAACAAAGAGCTGATTTTGAAAAGATTTTTTCCACCTGCAGTTAATATTGTCAGAATTATTATTGCCAAATGTCTTTTGACATCTAATATCATAGCTATGCATTTAAATTTTAAAGTTTATGATAAATATGAATAACTTTCAAGTCATTAGAATATAAAAACAATCTTTATTTTTCTCAATATGAAGATAGTTATAAAACTACTAGTAAGATCAAGAAGGTGGCCTCTTCAAAATTATTTCAATTTTTTTACTATGTCATTTCCCATAGGTGTTCCTATCTTAGTAAATGTACACTTAGTAAAAGTGTTATTGTGCTATTATCAATTACCAAATTGATGATGATGAGACATAATCCTCCCTTCTCAAAAAGGAACAGAACTATTCTAGGCCATTTTTACAGACATTTTTAAAAAAGCCATGATTATACAAGAATCTTCCTTTGTAATAAGAAATAGCTTCAGCTTCATTGCCAACAAAATCTTAGGAGAATGCCAATTACGCCAATTTTGCAAAAACAGATGTATGGTGATTCTGTGATATGGACTAGTTTCACACGAGGGACAGAGGCCAAACCATTCATCTCAATTTACTTAGGACCCAACGCTTAATTTGAACTCTGACCTCAGAGTGGAAAGGTCATCTGTATATCCAATAGTGCACAAGGCACTATTTTCAAAGAGAAACATATATATTTACCTTCACATTCCATTAATTTTTCAATTAATTATGCAGTGACATTATCTTATTATTTTAATTGTATCTTAAAATTAATCAATTCTAAATGTCTAAAATTTGGATCATTACTAAGGTAACAAAGTGTTTAATCAATACTATGGATGATGGCCATTGATTGAAACTCCTCATTTAAGGTGCTCTCAATCTTGATCACCAATGGTCAAATGACACCTGACTAAAGATTGCTAAGAATCTTGTTACTCACTGACTTTAATGGAATTTTGAAAATAGGTCATAGGAATGACAGGTAATTGGGATTAAATGAAAATACAAAGGGAAACAATGAGCTATATTTCACAATTAATTTTGAAGAAAGTTTTTGTTTGGTCATTCATTTCTTATAATGAAAGAGAGTAAGTGTATTTCCATAAAAATGAGTTGCAACTTTTGTTGACCAATCTATACATACTAAGAATGCAACTATTTCTAATAGCCGATTAAAATCATCTTCTTTTCAACATGTGATTTATTGCCCTACTCCTTCCCAGGGAGCTTCTGAGAATTAGTGAGACAATAGCCAAGCGCTTGAAGCTCCTTAGGGAAAGACTGTGATGATATTATTAAACACTATTGTTATTATTATTATTTTATATGCAGTTCTTGCAAATATTTTTTTCCTAAATTAATGTAGTGGCCTTGATTAAGCTAGACCCACCCTGCATTTAAATCATTGAATAAAAATACTCTGTGAGTACCCCTGCCTCCCAAATCTGGGAGATACATAATTCTGGTCACTTTCCAGAAAACTATTTCTTGCCTGAAGCATTAATGCTATCAAGACTTCCATATCCCCCTGGTGGTCATCAAACTAACAGAAAAATGGGAAATGAGAACATCAAGGAATCATTATTGAAAATATTTTATCATAGAAAATAATTCACCCTCCATTTTTCCTCAGGAAAAAAAAGAAAAATATTTGAATGAAAAAGCACAAATTATTATTACATAAATTGTGATATTTCTGATTCAAGTAGTTAAACATCACAATTTTTTAAACTGTTACAAACTTCTGCACTTCTTCCTCTAGAATAATATGTGTTTTTATTATATTTTGAAATATCATTAGTATTCAACTATTTATTTTATTAAAATATGTATAATATAAAATTGCAACTTACATAAATATATTTTTACTACAAATTTTTCATATGCTTGGACTTTGTTTTACAAACTCTTATAAACTAATCTTTATATTGTACTTTAATCTTCTTTCTTTGAAAGGAATAAACTGACATAATTTAATATATTTGCTTTTTAAGGTAATTTTTTTTTATTTTGGTTGACGCCACACAGCTTGTGGGATCTTAGTTCCCCAACCAGGGATTGAAACCGGCTGTTGGCAGTGAAAGCACGGAGTCCTAACCACTGAACTGCCAGAGGATTCCCTTAAGGTAATTTTTTAAGTAAAGTCAACTCTTTACAACCAAAACTATGAAAATTAATGAAAAAAAATGAAACATAAAACATGAAAATTTCATGAGAGGAAAGCTTAACAACAGTAATATAAGCACATTAATTTTTCTGCAGACTTTTAAATTAACATGAAGAAAACAGATTTTCCTTCCATCCAGGTAAGTAAACTAACAATTACAATACAAAGTGTACATTATGAATATTCTTAAATGATAAATTGGATTTAATCACACAGATATAGATAGGAGATAGCCCAAATTCAGAATACATAAGTTGTGTATATTCAGGAAAATATTGTGATGAATAGATCATTTTTAATTTGCACACACCATTGATGAATTCAGCAAAACCAAGGGAAAAGAGTAGCTTTTGCTTTGTCTAGAACAAGTAAGGACAAAGAAGACTTAAATGAAGTGGACCATTTTAATTTAATTCAACTGAACACTTTATAAATGTACAGTTCTCTGCTACCCACAACAAGCGATAGCAAGTAAGGTGGAAACAGCTCCTGACATGAAGTAGCCTAACATAAGTGTGACTCATAAAGCTTATACATAAATTATTACAATTCAAGTAAAATAAGATGCAATCCAGGGAGATGAAGAAAGAGTCATGGGAGTTGATGGGACAGGAGATCCTGTCAATCATTATTTGCATCCCTCATTGCAGCATAATTGAAACTTATTTTATTTATATATTTCTTTAGTTATTTTGGCCAAACTCCTAGGTATCTCTCTAACTCATCCCCTCATCGTCCATTTTGCTCCAGTCTCACCGACTGACTTCCAGTTCCTCAGCAACCTCTTCCTGTGTTATTCCTTACCACCTTCTCACTGTCCATACTGGATGAGTGTGAAGAATCATTAAGAGAGCTTTTAGAAAACTGACACCCAGCCTCCTGTCCCAGCCTTTTTAATGTAACTGGTCTGGGGTGAGGGCTTGGCGATGCTTCTAGCTAACTCTTAGTCTGGACTCAGCCCAAGGTATCCCCCTCAGAATCCTTAGCTCAACCCTCCCCGCAAGAATGGTTTGGGTCATTATGCTTTCATAGCCTCCTGAGGCCACCTCCAGCTAACAACTAACCACAGCTAACAGCTAACTGCACTCTATAGTACTCCGATTTACCACTGGACCTCTTCTACCAGCCTGGAAATGCCCCTAGGAGCAAAACTACGCTCCAGTGTCTTCTCAGTGTCTTCCCATTGTCTTAGGATAAAGTTTAGAACCCTTATCCATATAATCTGCACCATTAAACCCAGCCTTCTTCTACTTTTCCTTGGCTTGCAATTTCCCCCTCTACTTTTCTTCTAGGTTTTCAAAGGTGACAGGTTTCCCCCTCCCACCCTCTTCAGGACCTTCTCTCAGTCTGAAATGTTCTTCCCAGATCCCACCCCTCACGTGACTATCTTTAATCCCACAGTCCTCAGCATAAATATAACTTCCCCAAAAGCCTCCAGGCCCAACAAACTAAATTTTGTAGATGTTTTGTAGCTTAAACTGAAAGCTCAGCACCCGATTCCAAGCACCCAGCACAATGCAATTGCTCAGTAAATATTTTCTGAGAGAACTAATGAAAAAATGTGCATCTGCACCGTCATCTAAACTAGTAATAATAGTCATAAACTTGGAAATAGCTAAGCAAGATGCAATTTTTTTAAAATAACAATTTATCCCTAAGTGCCATATCCCACAGACCCATTGTTTTCCTTTATTTTTTCAAGAGTATTAACAATATCACTTGAGGTCTTCACTAGCCCTAAGAGGAGTTACAGATTCATTCTCAGGGATGTTATGGAACAGAGGGCAGGATGTACCAGATAGCACACAATTTGTCTTTTTAAATTACAATAACAAGGTCACTGTGGATATTACTTACATTTGGTTGGAACTTTCAGGTAACTAAACATTAGAGTATTGTAGTTTTAATTTTCATGAACTTTGTCTCAAGGCAACTGAATAAACCTAGTTTGCTATTAAGCTAAAAGCATCTATAAAAGCATCTATGCCCAAAGGTTTTTATTCACATTCTATTCACATGATATTTGAAAACTTAACAAAAGACATTAAAGACATTTCTTACCCCAATATTTTAATAGAGTTTTCTTAATAGCAAATTTGTAATTATTCCTTTTTCTGATGGTAAAAACAACACACACACACACACACACACACACACACACACACACGTAATGACAAAATTCAATCATAATCCCAATCCAAGTTCATATTAAACAGAAACACTATAAAATTCAAAGCAAGAAAGGATGGCTTGCATGCCAGTAACTAATTCACATGTATGTTAAGACAAAACGATAGAAGTGCCAAAGCCTTTCAACTTGGTTGTATAAATTTTTAACTACACTGTAAGTATATCTGTATATGTGTGCATGCATGCATTTGTGTGTATATGTGTGCACATATGCACATGTCTATATACGCATATTACATATATACTTGTACATGTATATTCCTTAATCTACAAAACACATTGTGTGTGTTATGGATTATGATTATGGCTTCAATTCAACCATTTTATGTTAGAAATATTAAGCAATATATTTGAAAAAAGTTATTTTTATGTTATTGTATCTACAATCCTTAATGTAATTGCCAAAGAAATGTATATCTTGTATCTAAGCTTTGAGTTACCTATATATTTAGAGCTGTGAAAATTACACTCAATATACTATATATTTTTTTCCTATATGCTCAGTTCCCAGTATTTCAGTCTTTAATTTTTCAAACTGCCCATATAATTTCAAGAAATGAAAGACTGCTAGTTTCTCACAATCCAAAATAAAATTTTACACAGTTCTCAAGTGTTCTGGTGAATAAAAGTACATCTTGAATTAAGATATTAATAATAAGCTAGAGGATCTTTCATTTACAAATATACACCGTTACTTTTATTGGCTAATCCGAGTGAATCTCATCAAACAAAATTAGGTCTTCATAAGCTCTACCAAATTTACTAAATACAACCTCCTTTGAAAAAAGTAAGGGGGAGAATGTGTTTTTACACAAATGAATAGAGAAAGGATGACTTCATCAAAGAGAGTCTTAGCTACATTACAGAAAAGAGCTGGGAAACAGTAGTAGGTCTTTGTGGCCATTCTCTGTCTTATTCTGAGTACTTTATCTTGCCAGAACTTGTTTAGACTGAGTGTGGCTTCACAAACTTGTTACTCACATATTTCAGGCCTTCCTGTGATCTAATGTTTTCTCTCTGAAGGAAACTTTCCTCTTATTGTGAGATAAATACCTACAAAATATGTCCTAAATCCTCTCCCAAAAGATATTATTAGTACTGTGCACTCATTTATAAGGACAGTTCAACCACTCTATTTACTTCTTTTTTATTTAATGCATTCACGCTACTTAAAATGGCTGGGTTATAACAATCACCATTTTGCCAAACCAAGTTCACCTCACAAACCTTCTTTTGGTTAACTTGACCCTACTTTTAAAACTTGAAATTAGAGGGGGAAAAAGTAAAAAATGATCTGGCAGTTATATAAATTTATAGAAATAAATTGATTGGTATTGGGTATAATAAAGTTACCCTACTGGTTTTGATTAGTTCCTTGGGGTACAAAAATGTAGTTTAGTTATATTTATATTACACAAGTTATAGTCCAAACCGATTTATATTAGGTTTCATTTGAATATATTGTACTTAAATGAGCTCTCCATATATATATATTTGGAGAATTCTTTATAAGCGTTACATGGAATGGAAATTGAAGGTACTGAGAAATATCGTGATAGGATAACAGGTTAGGAGATCACAATGAAGAGAATAAAAAGTAGAATGAGCCTAGTGTATTTTCTTTTGCAGCATCTATATTTCTATTCCAGATTTACTATGAGACCTTCTATAGTTCTAGTCATTTATGTATGCCCCAAATGAGTCTACTGTATTTTCTTTTACAGCATCTATATTTCTATTCTAGATTCACTATGAGACTTTCTATAGTTCTAGTCATTTATATACACCCTGTCAGCAAACTAGTCCCTCCTGAGTTCACAGACTATTATGAGAATGAAAGTCCCTTCATCATTACTGGCCTAATAACAACACCAGGAGAATGAATTTTATGCAGAGACCCCCTAACACCAAGAGCATCTTTTTCAATATTATATGCTCTGTGTTACAGAATGATGAATACTACATCATACTACTACAAAAGTGTTTGATGTTAATGGGAAGAGGCCAAGGAAGTTGGATAACAGAGAAAAATCTAAAAAAAAAAAAAAATCAAACTATAAAAGTAGCATACAATCATACAAGGGTGAGTTCCAGGTGAATACTTTTTTGTATGTTATTTCTAAATATTAATGACTGCCTCTCTATCCTGTACCATACCTCCAAATTTAACATGTAGGTACTTAATTATTGGGACTCTTATCTCATTATTGATATATTACACTTTTAACAGATATAGATAGATAGACAGATATAGATATAAAACACATACATATTGATGAAACTGTATAGAGTTAGCCTCTTTCCATCACTGGTTGCAGATGTTATGGCACAATGCCCATATGCTTGCAAATGTTAGCTATGATATGGCCCCATAGCATGACAGTAACATAAAATTGAAAAAATAAAGCCAATTTGTAACTCTAGGAATTGGCCCTCATCACCTCACTGTCCATCTTATTTTTTACTTTTAAATTACTGAGATACTGGATCCATCCTATTTCTATCTATCACCCTTTTACATCAGGAACGACAAATACAGAGAATTCTATGGACTGGGGGAAAGGAGCCAGCACATAATTGTACAGCAAGCATAGAATCTCACTTATACAACCTCCCAGCCCTTTATCGTCCAGCCGAGTAGTTAATTAACTACCACATTGGTACAGGGAATATACTTAGTTTGAAGAGCCACTGTCCAGACTTGCTACACTCCATGCAATACTTTCCTCTTTTACTGGAAGAAAGCTAGATCCTTGACTTCAACAGGAAGTTTTATTCTTGAACATATTTGGGGTCAGGTGGCATAAACCACCTATATAAACCACATAAACCACCATATAACCTCTATTGGCTTCTGCATAACATGCTGTCTATAAAGGACAAATTTAATTCATCTAACATTGAGCCCTACTTTGTACAATTCAGCAGGTATAAAATGGACATGCAAACATGGGCCTTGCTATATACTGACAGGCAGTAGAGATTTCTTAGAAAGCTTCGTGAATCTCTTCTTGATTTTGAAGATGCTATATTCTCTATATAAATGGAACTACAAATTTTTAATTGAAAGCATGTACATAGAAGTTGATGTCATACCTCTAACTTACTCGCAAATCTAAAGCTGAATTCAAATTTACACCAGCCCAAAACAGTAGAGCGTGAAGAAATCACACCTAGCAAAAGAACTACCAACTTTTCAACTTTAGAGGAGCAGCAAAACAGGATATGAAGAAAAATATTTCTTGTTTAATCTGAAAGACAATTAAAACAAATAGAATTGGAGGTGTCTTAATTCTGACTCACCTTCTCAAATTCCCAATTTGAACTTAAACTTCTAAAAATACTTTCTCCTGAACTTTCTTTCTTTCCTTTGTTCTCCCACCGCCAGTCCAATTCTGTCAAATCTACCTCAATAGTTTTTTAATCCATTTCACATACACTGACAATATAGTTTGTTTCATATCTCCTGACAATTTGTTTATGCCTTCACCATTTTAGCCTTAAAGGGCTTTCTCTGCCTTTGGTCTTTGCACCTTTAACACCACCCTCATAGAGGTCACATATTGCATTTTTTTTTTTATTTTTTATTTTTTTGCGGTACGTGGGCCTCTCACTGTTGTGGCCTCTCCCGCTGCGGAGCACAGGCTCCGGACGCGCAGGCTCAGCGGCCATGGCTCACGGGCCCAACCGCTCCGCGGCAAGTGGGATCTTCCCGGACCGGGGCACGAACCCGTGTCCCCTGCATCGGCAGGCGGACTCTCAACCATTGCGCCACCAGGGAAGCCCATATTGCATTTTTGAACAACATTAACCAACTTTAAAACCTCTAGGTGAGTTTTTCATTGCCTTCCTTCCATGACTGAGCCTTTCTCAAGAAACCCTCCAACACCATTTCCCAGTGAGGAATCTCCTCTCTGCACCTATACTTCAACCAGAAACACCATATCAAGTAATCTCATGCCTTAAATACCTTCCGCCCTATCCCCGAGCTCCACAACCGCTTGTCCAAATGGCAGTCGCAACACTCCTTTTCTTTCTAAGACTCTGCTCAAGTTACCTGACAGGTGTGAAGCTGTCACCTGCAAAGCCCATTAGGTTCCCGGGGGAAAATAAGATAGAATCTAGGCGATAAGACAAGGTCTAACCTCTTCCTTGATGCGTAGCCTAGTCTCACTTGCTCATAGGGTGCCCCGTGCAGAGGTCTTGCCTCAAGGCCTCCAGACCAGAGTTCCTCCTGAGAAACTGCTGCGCTGACACCTCAGCTCGGGGACCGTGCGCAGAAGCCACGCACAACACTCAATCCAAGATGGCGGCGGCGAGCCGTGCGCAGAGACGCTGCGCCATCTGGAGGCTGAGCAGAGCAGCTGCGACTTCCCCGAGAGAACCAGGCCCCGCCTCACGCCGGCAGGTGGGATCGCTATAAAGCAGCCCCGCCCACGGCCTGTCAGTAGAGCTGTGTACTCTAGAGCGAGAGCCCACCTCTCCAGTCTCTGATCAAAGAATAAAGCTTTACTTTGCTTCTGAACTACTGGCATGAGCAACACCAGGCAGGAGGACCCTTGCTGGGGACCGATTTGGGAGAATCAGTAAGGAAGCTTTCTCTTTCTCTAGGCAGCCTTGCATGGGGTTCTCAGCGCAATGTACAAATACCTCAACTGCAGCAGGACTTGAGGGCAGTGACAGTATTTAAGTCGGCGCTTGGGATCTAAAGAGCTCAATCCACTGCACATAGTAGGTGCACTCTGAACACGTGCTGAAAGGATGGATGAAGAGTGATGAAGTGGGAGAAATAATATAGGCAGTGTGTGGGGGGGGTTCATTTTCTGGCTCCATCTGCGTCTTGCCCCATCCCACCACATTCTTTCTTCTACTCCTCTAAAGAAAAAGCAATGATTTATATTCTACAGCAAACTATAACCCTTAGGCCAAAGCTGGCCCACCCCTTGTTTTTCTATGACCTGTGGGTAAGAATTTTTTTTTTTTTTTTTCATTTCTAAACCATAGGGAAAAAACCATAGGGGAAAAAAACCATAGTCAAAAGAAAAATGTTATTTTGTGAGATGAAAAAATTATTTAAAAAATTAAAAATTCTGTGTCTGTGAATAAAGTTTTACTGGAACAAAACTCTGCCATTCATTTGCATATTGTCTATGGCCACCTTCTCCATTCAAAAGGCAGAGTTGAGTAGTTGTGACAAAGGATGCCTTATGGCCAGCAAAGCCAGAAATAGTCACTACCTGGCTCTTGAAGTTCTAAGGCACCCCAGTTCACAGCATCATGCTCCCTTTCTTAGCACAGGTACCAGAAGACTGTTAGATCAGGATGGCGTTGATCAGCCTTGGCAGTCAACTCTGCATTCTTTCTGTTCTCTTGGGCTTATCATTAATGATATAAAATAATCACCAAGCTCAGGTACTAGCTTGTATATGATGCCTATCAAACAACTGAAAATGTCTGAAACCAAGAAAGGTGATTTTTAAAACCAATGACAGGATATTGTTCTGCCCCCTCCAAATAATTTATTCAAAATATTGAGACCAGAGGAAAAACACAAAAAAAGAATGCCAACTCATGAAGCCAATCTTACACAGTATTTTCCACTCCTGCTATCATCTTGCAGTTCTCTACAGAACAGAGACTATCAAGTATTTCACATTTCTCTTAAACTGTATAGCCCCAAAGGGTGCATGTCTAATAAGACCTCACTAATTTGAAAGTAGATTATGTTCTGGATCCTGCTCAGCCAATGAGTCTGATTACAATTCTTGTCTATTTACATAGTGGACTCATTGTTTATTATCCTTCCTTTGAAATACGATGCAACTTCGCATTAAGCATCTCCTATCATTTAAATCAACAAAAATGTTAAAATATGAGTGTTTTCTCCCTGAGCATAACTCATTGCTTCCAAGTTTTTCTGATTTAGTTATGAAAAGTGGTTGGTGAAATACTTTAAACGTGGTTACATTTTGCCAATCTTTCCCCTCAATATTTGAAAAAGTTTAATGGGATCCATCTCAATACTGTTTCTCATCTCTATAGGTCAGGATATACAGAGGCAATAAGTACATCCTTCTCTAGTTTTAAGTGGACAGACATCTTCCAAAAGAATCTGTCTTTGTTACTCACTCCTGCTTCTATTCTGCCAATATCTCTCTCCCACACTCATGTTCTGGCAATGAAGTGCAAAATGAAAGAAGTATTTCAACTGCACTTAAGCCACGCTCACTGAAAGAGAATCTCCACAGTCAGTGATGCAATACTCCCTAAATGGGCACTATAATCCCCTGACCTTTAAAACTGGGACATAACACTCCTAATCTGAATCGCATTTTCTCCTGGTCTCCACTCCCATATTTATCCCCTGGGCCCTTTCAGTTTTATTGCTTTGCTGGCTTCTCTCTCTAGTTAGATATCTAGGTTTCTGATTATTTCCCTGAAGAATTATTTTACATTTATATATGGAATAAGGCATTAGTTCATAATCTGCTAACAATTTTTGCTGCCTAAAGTTTCCTAAATCATTTCTATGTTCATTAGGGGGTATGGGTAGCTGGTGGGGGAAGAAGTTCCCGATAGCTTTCTAATGTTGAAATATGTCAATTTCTTTATCATTTTGTCCTCTCCTTTATGTCACTAATAAAGATGTTAAATCAGACCTCACTCAAAGCTGATCTCTAGACATCACCCACCAAGTCGTTACATTTTTATCTCTGATTGCCCTTGGGTATTACCACCTCTTAACAAGATATTTCACTTCCACAGAGTCACAAACAGGTTACAGGAGGCATCATGCCGAGTTCTTTAAATGTTGTTTGTTCTCATATTCAGACTCCAGTGAAGCCTTTTTAATGAACATGAGTACATATTGAAGAGCCAGACTAAGCTGCTACATCAAAAATAAATGTAAAATGAACAGAAGAATTAGAATAATTTTAAAAGAACACTGAGGCTTGGCTTAAATTACCATCTAAATAATAACAGCCTGGATGACATTAGAATCATGCTGAAAAACAGTATGAAGAAGCACCACCTTACATTTTCTAGTTGCCTACACAGGGCACCAAAACCAGAAGCTTTTCTATCTATGCACCTCAGATGATAGGCAAGCTTTCTAAACCTTACACAACTTTATTTGAACTGTGCCATGTACTCAATGCAATCAAAATATATAAAGAGAGGTCATAGGGATGGATTATAATGATAACATCCCAAATCCCTTATGCTAAACTAGCCTATAGATATAAACATATATATGTATATATATATATGTATACATATATATATATATACGTATCAATATATAAGAACTTCTTTGTAAATCATTGACTGCCCCTTATATCCAAGTGCTCACGGGAAACAAACACCTGCCACCCTTAACATTTTCTCATTAGATGTTTCTCTAAAATCTCAAGTGTATTGTAATTAGTTTCTTTATCAAACAAACAAAAACGTGATTTGGATGCTGTGAAATAGATCGGTGTAGACAACATTTTGAATATAATCACTTAACATCATGCTTTTAGTTTGATGGTCATCATAAAACATTGCCAAAATATAAGAATGGCTAACTGATTTTCCTATAAGCGTTCATTTGGGACATTTTTACCATTTCAGTTGTATCTGACAATAGCCACTATTAACAGTTCATGAAACACTATTTTTTTTAACGACTACTGGTGGTATTGAAAATTTAGCAACTTCTTTTTCAAAAGCATTGACAATATATAAGATCTAATTTGCAAAAGAGCCAAAGTAGTATGAAGACCTTTCCTGTCTGCCTTCCCCCCCCCCTTAAAAACAGAAGGTATTAATCACTGGATTTCAAAGGCAGCTGACTGATGCTATTCACTGAGTAGGGCATTCTCACTAATGTGGCCCCATGAATAACTCTCAAGGCTTTTATTAGGGCTGAGTGGACTTCTTAGCAGCACAGCCTCCCTTTAGCAACCCTCTTCCCCTCGGGCTCCAAAAGGATTATAGATAGCAGCTGAAAGAAAGCATCATTGGTAAAAACAAAAGTGTTTAAAGGGGAAAAAAATGGGAGCAAAGTGGACATATTGGAGACAAGTCATGATTCATGGCCTGTACTGTGTTCCGCCTCTCTTTTTCTTATTCAATACACTCTTTAGTTTTACTGCTGGATAAGAGGGGACCAGACCAGTGCACTTCTCCTAGCAACCAATATCAGACAGCAAAGAAGCCATGTCATCTGCTCAAAGGGAAAACGGAAGAATTTGGGGTCACACAAAGCCAGACACATGTTCTTTTGCATCTGATCCCAAATTGATTATCAAAAAGGATTCAGTAAATGCTAAATAATTCTGTTTTATGTGAATGTTAACAATCCATAGAACTAAATATCAGCTTGTCCGCTTGCTATATAGCAGAGTTTCAAATGCTGGTCCAATTCATTTCGTTCAAATGTTCCGTTTTTCACTTTTCCAACACCCCCTCACTCCTCATTGTTCATAGAGACTGCCTCTCCCAGGTATATCCTTGCACTTCCTGGACTATTTCAAATGCAAAGATCACACATAAACTCCTGTAACACCCCAAGTTCAGAAAGCTTTGAATGGCACCCTGAGAAAGATAGACTATAAAAGCAATTGCCTAGTTGTCTTATTTGCATGCCATGCTTAGTTGCTGCTTAGAAAGATAAAAACCACTTTCTGAAAAGAAAAGTTACACGAACTTGGAATTTAAATTTAACATGATGAGACGCTTTTACTGAGCAGCTCAAAAATCTGGGGAGTTTCATAAGATCCAACTGGTGAACATCACAGGTGTTACAGTTTAACAGAAAAGTACAATAATAATTCATAGCCCAGGAAATGTTCTTCATAAAATAACAGTTGTCTGATGGATTGTGAGTAGAGGGCAGGTATCAAACAACTCAGAAGTTTATTCATATCTTACAGTCATGTGTGTATGGGGCAGGGGGGGATAAGAGGTATGTCTGCCCAAAATCTGTACCCAAAGGTGTACATATTTTTCCCATTCTTTATTCTTTCATTTTGTATTACAAGCTCGCATTATCCAGGCTTTCAAATCACAAAGGCGAATTGAAACACTTAAAGACTTTTGTACTTAGCTGCAGAATCACCTACAAGTTTTCAGGATAGCCAGTGAGGAACTCCCCTGTGAACTCTGTTAGCACTTTCTTTTCTGATGAAGTTATTCAACAGCATTTGTGAGAAGAAAAGGAGGCTGCAAACCTCAACTGAATAACAGCTTGAAGATTTGTGAGTACAGGGCTCAGGTACCATGGAAATACATTTTCATTGTTAGTTTTTAACTCTTGAGATTATCACTGCTTCGAAGAAAAGTATCCTCACAGCCCATTTTGAATGAAAAAAATGCTGAGGTATGTTAAGTTACCGGGCACTTTCTTTTTGAAAGGTAACATTCTTCTTACTCTGTATCTCCTCTAATCAATGATGCAGATGCAGTTAGGGAGGGGTTCGCATAATTTGCATTTGGGTGAAGGCATCTTGTAGTTGTTGACATGCAAAGGTGTTTTAGAATGCATATTTAAGGTGGGGAAGCTGAAATGCCTGCTCTAGTTTTAATAGATCAACAATTAACTCAGTTTTCAATAACTACTCATTATTTGACCACACATTAAAGTTCACTTTAAAATAAAGAGATACAAAACTCAACTTAGAATGCCTATTGCTAGGTTCATCCTGAATTTCCCTTAATTTACTGTAACCTTGAAAACTACGTTTTATAATTATCAGATGTACCTTAACAAATTAGTGTCCTGTATTCGAGCATTTGCTAGTATTTGTAAGTATATATTGTTAAACTTTAAAGTATGGCTATAACGTTGATTTATAAAATTTATAACCTTTTCTTTATAAAGAAAACCTCTTGACTTAATTTTTTTGAAAGTCAAAAGTTCTCCCTTTTTTGTTCTTACTTATGAACATTTAAATTGGTTATAACCGTTGCACAGGTTTTGGACAAATCCTTTAAATACCAAATTGTTTCCTTGTTCTTTGCTTAAGCTTGAAAAGCAGTGTAATGAAACAGTTGAGTTATATTCCATGTTCTCCAGTTCATTTCCAAAAAGGCTTGGGACCAAAAACTAGGGGAAGAGATCCCACATCAATCCTTACAACAGAAATTAACAAGTGGCTGTTGGGCTTCCCAGGTGGCGCAGTGGTTGAGAGTCCGCCTGCCGATGCAGGGGACACGGGTTTGTGCCCCGGTCCGGGAAGATCCCACATGCCACGGAGCAGCTGGGCCCGTGTGCCATGGCCGCTGAGCCTGCGCGTCCGGAGCCTGTGCTCCGCAACGGGAGAGGCCACAACAGTGAGAGGCCCGCATACCGAAAAAAAAAAAAAAAAAAAAAAAAAAAAGTGGCTGTTAACCCCTCTCCTGAGCTAAGACTGCCATATCACATACAGTTCTAGTCACAGTGGCCATAAACTAGTAAGTACATTGGCTTAAGACTATTGTTATTTTAGTATTTAATTTTTGAATCCCATTTATTTATAAAGAAACAGTAAGTACCATTGGTCATTAACGAATGAAAGTGGATGTGAATCATAAGGCTAGTGGATTTTGACTATTATCCATAATCAAATCATTAAGCCCATATCAAAATACAGCCCCCATGCAGACTGCACAATAACTCATTATTTTCAAAGATGGATATTTATGGTTTGGGATAATTTTTTTCCAGGATAAATTTTCCCCTTTAATTGTACTCAAACATAATGCAAATGATAGGACATTTAACAAAATGACTTACAGTAAGAGAACTTAAGCCTGAGACGTTGAAGAGTACACGGTCAAATATCTATTTTTTTATATAAGAATCTTAAGTCCTACCATTAATTAGTGGTAAAGCTTAAACTGGAGTCCACAGCTTCTGGACACCCATGGTGTATCCCTTCCACAATAGCAATGATTTTGCTTTAGTCAGGTTATCCTTGATATATACACAACCACTCAATATGCAAATCTGGTTAATGGATAATTGTA
This sequence comes from Tursiops truncatus, assembly GCF_011762595.2. Classification (NCBI taxonomy): domain Eukaryota; kingdom Metazoa; phylum Chordata; class Mammalia; order Artiodactyla; family Delphinidae; genus Tursiops; species Tursiops truncatus. The sequence goes on from NC_047037.1 coordinate 113,739,836, forward strand.
AAAAGTATTAGAATCAATGATGTCTATACTAGATGTAAGAAAGATAAGTGGGCTATTCAGGAAAAAAATGTTGAGTGGAGACAATGTTAATTTTTAAATATTTTCTGTACTAGAAGTGTTTACTTGGAATTCAGTAAGCTTTGTCTCTTAAAAGATTTATCTTCATGATACTTTATATCAAAAGCACCAAGTAAAAGATGTAAATCAGTAAATGTGAACCAAAACGCAGGGTTTTACTAGCATGTTCTGTTTGTTAACAAATTTCTATTTGTAGTATGCCTCTCTTGTTTATTCCTTTCATTCATAATACCACTCACTTGGGAATCCCATTTGCTCTGTAATCAGCACATGATGCAATGGAAACATACATGTCATAGCACGTTTGTCACGGTTGCATAGGTGTGGACACAGATGAGTCCCCTTAAGAGGCAACAGAAGTTCTTATTTAGTCACCTGAAGACTCATGCTTGAAAGGTTATATGAAAATCTTCGTGAAACGCATCTCAAATGTAGTTCATGATTAGCCTGATAGAAAAAGTCCTCTTAAATTTACTTCTACTCCATACTAGGAAAGGAATACCAATAGAATAAAAATACTACTACTACTAAAAAATAATAATAAATAACACTTAATTGGGGTTTAGTAAGTACCAGGCACTGTTCAAAGCATTTTAATATAATTTCTACACATATAACATATATATGTAACATACAGATGTATATTACATATATATACACATCTAATTCCATATATGATAACATATCAATATATATGCACACATATGTTCCATATACATATATATACATACATGGGTATATATATATGTGTGTGTGTGTGATTAATATATATTCATCTATTCCTCATATCAGCTATTTGAGAAGACACTATTATAATGCCAATTTTAAAGATAAGTACACTCAGAATGGTTAAATTATTTGCTCTTATTCACTCAGTAGTGTTTGTTGACTGCCTTTCAGTAATTATCTCACACTGCCCCTCCATACAACTATGTTACAATTAAACTAGACTCCTTGCCTTTCCCCTAGCACACCTTTGTCATCTCCATGCCATTCCTCCTGCTATTCCTTTTGCTGGAATGCAATTTCCAATCTTTCTGTCTATTAAAAGTTCACTCTTGGGCTTCCCTGGTGGCGCAGTGGTTGAGAGTCCTCCTGCCGATGCAGCGGACACGGGTTCGTGCCCCGGTCCGGCAAGATCCCACACATGCCGCGGAGCGGCTGGCCCCGTGAGCCATGGCCGCTGAGCCTGCGCGTCCGGAGACTGTGCTCTGCAAAGGGAGAGGCCACAACAGTGAGAGGCCCGCGTACCGCAAAAAAAAAAAAAAAAAAAGTTCACTCTTCTTCTAAGGCCCACATTAAGTGACCCATTTGGTGTTGACTCTTCCCAGATTGCACTAGCTGGAAATCATCTATTCGTTCTCTGAGTTCCAAGACTATGTTGTGTGTTCCTTCAACCCCACACCCTGCTCCCTGCTATTACCGGATACTATTATTTTAGTGACTTGAATATTTGTTATCTTCCCTACTAAAGAATCATCTCCTTGAAGGTGGGAACTATTTAACTTCATTATGTCCCTCACAGAGCCCTCAGCAAGGTGCTTTGTTTATAAATAGGTGCTCAATAAGCATGTGCTGAATCAAATGAATAACCTCAAGGTATCTCAAGCTAATTCCCTTGTTGACATGTTCGGAAAACAGCTGGCCATTTTCGGTTAGTTACAAGAGCCTGGAACTCTTGTTAAGGAGTTCCAGGGTTGAGAAGCTGGAAATAGTCTTTTGAGAGAAGTGTGGTATAGAGATAAAAAACATCCCTGGACTCTAGTTTCAGCTCTACTACTAAGCAGCAATAGGCTATGTGACAAGGCACATAAAAACTCTGAGCTTCACACATGCACCCCAATGTTCACTGCAGCACTATTTACAATAACCAGGACATGGAAGCAACCTAAATGTCCATCGACAGAGGAATGGATAAAGAAGATGTGGTACACATATACAATGGAATATTACTCAGCCATAAAAAGGAATGAAATTGGGTCATTTTTAGAGATGTGGATGGACCTAGAGACTGTCATACAGGGTGAAGTAAGTCAGAAAGAGAAAAACAAATATCGTATGTTAATGCATATACGTGGAATCTAGAAAAATGGTATAGATGATCTTATTTGCAAAGCAGAAATAGAGACACAGACGTAGAGAACAAATGTATGGTCACCAAGGGGGGAAGGGGAGGGTGGGATTAATTGGGTTATTGGGATTGACATAGATACACTATTGATACTATGTATAAAATAGATAACTAATGAGAACATACTGTATAGCTCAGGGAACTCTACTAATGCTTTGTGGTGACCTAAATGGGAAGGAAATCCAAAAGAGAGGGGATATATGTATGCATACAGCTGATTTACTTTGCTGTACAGTAGAAACTAACACAAAATTGTAAAGCAACTATACTCCAATAAAAATTAATTTAAAAAAACCTCTGAGCTTCATTCTCCATCTGTCCAACCAACAAGAGAATTGTACCACAAAACTGCGAAAACTTCTTCTAGCTCTGAGATGTTATCATTCTGTGATTTACATTTAATATTGTTGAAGTCTCTGCTAAAAGTGACAATTTCAATTTGGGTTAATTTCATTTGTAAAACTTTACAGGACAACTGAAGAACATTGAGAAGATAATCACTGAAGGGATTAGAAATTAGGACTGGACTTCCCTGGTGGCGCAGTGGTTAAGAATCTGCCTGCCCATGCAAGGGGACATGGGTTCAAGCCCTGTTCCGGGAAGATCCCACGTGCCGCAGAGCAACTAAGCCCGTGCGCCACAACTACCGAGCCTGCACTCTAGAGCCCGCGAGCCACAACTACTGAGCCTGTGTGCCACAGCTACTGAAGCCTGCACACCTAGAGGCTGTGCTCCTCAACAAGAGAAGCCACCACAATGAGAAGCCTGCACACTGCAAACAAGAGTAGCCCCCACTCACTCCAAATAGAGAAAGCTCACGTGCAGCAAGGAAGACCCAACCAGCCAAAAATAAAAATAAATAAATAATTTAAAAAAAAAGAAAGAAATTAGGACTACTGGAAACTTAAAGCATATTATTATCATATAAAATTGTCTCACTACAAACTTATATCCAACTTGTAAAGGCCGTTCAACATTTTCTTTCCATGGTGAATTGAAAGAATATATTTACCTCATACATTGCGAGCGGGAACGTAAAATGGTATAGTTGCTTTGGAAAACAGTCTTGCAGTTCCTCAAAAGGTTAAACACAGAATTACCATATGAACCAGCAAGTCCACTCCAGTTATACACCCAAGAGAAATGAAAACATACGTGTTCACAAAGATTAATACACAAATGTTCATAGCAACGATCTTTATAATAGACCCAAAGTGGAAACAACCTAAATGTCCATGAACTGATAATTCAAAGAATAAATGATGTGGAATACTATTCAGCAATAAAAAAGAATGAAGTACTGATATACACTACAACATGGATGACCCTTGAAAACATTAGATGAAGGGAAAGAAGCCAGTCACAAAAGACCATATATTGTAAGATTCTATTTGCATGAAATGTCCAAAATAGACAAATCTACAGAGACAGAAAGTTGACTAGTGGCTTCCTCAGGCTGGGGAAGGGATGGCAGATAAGGAGCAGAACACTTGGCTTCTTTTTTTGGATGACAAAAACGTTCTAAAATTGGATTGTAGTTATGGTTGCACAATTCTCTGAATACACTAAAAACCACTGAATTGTACACTTTACATGAGTAACTTGTTTGTGAAATATAATGTGAATTATATTTCAATCATTTCAGTGAAGTTGTTGGGGGAAAATATTTAAGCAGCAAAATTTAGAGAATGTCTATGTTTGCTTTATCTCAGTTTTAAAAAATAAATTTTCCGGTAAGATTCCTTTGAGTTATTTTCTTAAAATCAAAAGTAGGTCTATAAAGAGGGTCCTACCTGCCAAATTCCTGGGTATATCTCAGTTTAGTATCAGTGATGGTAAATAGGGTCCTAGACATGATGATTATAACAGTAGATAGGGTAGGGTAATTCCAGTTGCTGCAGGTATTTTAATCTTCCTCTTCTTTTTCAAGTATTAGTGAACTATATAATTGGAGACCAATTTTTAAAGTATTCTTTTTAATTCTATGCCTGAACTAAAGTAATCATTTTTATCTGTTGCTAATGCTTAAATGAAAAGTTGCCCCAAAGGTGAAGAAAAGTCTCACTTTTTGGACTAGATATCATTGTATAAGTCAAAATGCCTTAGTCAGATAAGAGTGTATGTGGTCCTATTAAGGTACATTAGAATCATTTGAAGGAGTGCCCTGTCAAAATATATACACCACTCAACAGTGTGCTGAAACATCCAACAGTGTTAGTATGGAGATTGGGAGTGACCGTCATGTAAGTCACACCATTGTTGAAAATACTCTTGGTTAGAAAAGAGATATATCAAAGCAAATAGTCAATTCTATATCTCCTGCCAGGTGAAAGGTGGAATACTAAATCATCAGAAATCATGATGTCATTTATGTCAAAATATGCATGTTTGATAACTCTCTCTCTCTAAAGAGAGAGAGAGAGAATGAGAGACAAACACAAATACACACCCCCAAATAAATAAATAAACCTAGTTCAAATGGTAAACGTTTCACATGTTGGGCTAGGGCATGAAAATAAACATCTCAAAAGCACTCCATAAGCACATTTTCATTTATTCAACAAATACTTGATTCTACTATGTGTCATCCTGTGCTCTAGGCACTGGAGGAACACAGGTAAACAAACAGACAAGGAAAGTCCATGCCCTAGGAGCTCAGTAGAAGAAGCAGACAATAATCATACTAACATATGCATACAGCTAACAGTCTTCTAAACTCTAGACGGTCTCCCTTCAGAACAGAAGGCTTACTGTCTAATATAGTCAAGATTTGCTTACTGTCTAATATAGTCAAGACAATGTTTCCCTCCAGGCCAAAGGTTAGGCAGATTTCCTTATCGTCCACTATAAAAATATCCTGGTTCCCAAGCTCAGGGCTCGTCAGCTTTGTGTGTGCACCATCTACCTGGCCCCCACTGCATTGCCCCTAAGGGTCTTCAGGGGAAAGGTAAATCTATACACACATGAAGTCATGCTGCTTGCTGTGACATAACTAATGAAATCTACCACCTGTGACCCAGGAGTTTCATGTCCTTTGCCAGCATTCATGAAGTTGTAGCAGTCTAACTTCTTAGCTCGCAAGTAGGGTACAATGTGGGTGCCTTCAAGGTTGTTTATACAAACACGTGCATGTGCGTGTGGACACGTGCTCACACACCCACATAAACTTTAAGAAGGTGATAAGAGCTCAGAAAAATATTAAGATAGGTAAGGGGGGTAGTCCAATAGTGTTTTGAGGGGAGCATTTTTACATTAGGTGGTCCATATATCTGAAGAGATGATATTGGATAGGGACTCATTAAACCAATTGAAAAAAACCCATGCAATGATCAGGGGAAGCACATTTCAGGTGAAAGAAAGAACAAATGCAAAAGCCCTGAGTCAGGAACAAAACATCAAAAAGCAAGGTCTAAACCTAGGTTCCAGTAGGGAGTGTGAACAGATGAGGTCAGAGAGGCAGTGAGGGACCTGAATTTGAAGAGTCCTGTAAACTACTGCGAAGAGTTATCAGTGGAAGCCATTAGAAGCTTCTGAGCAAGGTGCTGCCATTATCTTATTTACATGCTTTTGAAAGGTCCCTGTGGCTACTGGGCGGAGAACTAACTGGTTGGAGGTAAGGTGTGGGGATAGGAAGAACAGAAATGGAAGCAGGATGATCATTTATCAGATTATTCCAATAGTCCAGGTTTTGACCAGGATGGTAGTGGTTGAATTAGTAAGAAACATTTGGAATCTATTTGAAAATGCATCAAAACAAGAAGATGAATTAATGGATGCCTAGAGGAATGGGTAAACGGATAGATATGTGGTAATCAAGTATAGTAAAAAATGGTAGAATCTACATGGCAATATGAGTGTTCACTGTAAAATTCAGCTATGTTGCATGTTTGAAAATGCTTATATTAAAATGTTGGGGAAACACTCACAAACACACGCATAAAATTTTAGGTATCAGGGTATATTTCAAAGGATTTACTAACAAGTCAGATATGGGCTGTGAGAACAAGTCAAAAATGATTCCTAGTTTTGGGTCATGATAAAACTGTGAATAGTGATGCCATTCACTGAGCTGGAGATGACTGGAAGGAGAAGCCAATTCTATCCCTGGCTTGAGTTTGGTATATTCATTTTAAAAATTATTTTATTGAGGTATAATTGACATACAACATTATATTAGTTTCAGGTGTAGAACACAATGACTCGCTATTTGTATACATTGGGAAATGATCACCACAACAAATCTAGTTACTATCCAAGTCTGATATATTCTTCTTAGATATCAAGCAAAGATGTCATGTAGTCAGCTGGATATGTTAAGTAATGTACGGGCGCTGGAGATACCATGGTAAATAGAAGAGCCAAGTTGTAATCTCATGGAATTTACATTCTTCCACAAGTGATTAGGGCAATTTGAGAAGTATCAGAATAAAGAAGTATTTAAAACCCATGCGACCAGATGAAAGACATTAAGGATTAGGTGCAAATGGAGGAAAAAACACTAAGGATTGAGGCCTAGATCACTCCAATGTTGTTTGGTTAGAGACAGGTTTTTTGGGTGAATATGCTGCACTTTAGATGCTATATTAGATTTCTGCTATGCTGAAACATTGCCAGAGTTTATGGAAATTTCCCCTTAAAAGACTTTATGTCATCATTCATTCATGTTTCACTCAATAATTTAAAAAAGAAGAAAATCATTAACAACATCAATGTATTGATTTAGGTTGGCAGGGCTATACCTGGAAACACTGTAAGAAGCATAACAATACTTCTCTTTGAAAATAAATCTCTAATATAGCACTCTATAACTTTCTGCTAGAACTCAGGTCTGTAGACGTCTGTCTGCCTAAACTGGAAAAAGAACTATATAAGTTTGCATCAAGCTCTACAGGATTGTAAAAGAAAAATGATGAGTCAAGACCCCAACTGGGTATATCCAAAGTTAAAATATTATTAACATATCTCCTTTAAATGCAGATTTTCTAAATTGTTATCCAAGAAACCTCTCACCTATTTTCTTCATTCTTCAAATATTTCTTTAATTCCTTCCACTGGGTCCAAAAAAGAAGGAGGGGAAGGAAGAAATGAAGGCGGAAGAGAAAGAGGTGGTACAGGAGGAGTAGGAGGAGAGCTAGGAATAGAAATAAGTAAAAGGAAAATCTGGGCTTCCCTGGTGGCGCAGTGATTGAGAGTTCGCCTGCTGATGCAGGGGACACGGGTTCGTACCCCGGTCCAGGAGGATCCCACATGCCGCGGAGCGGCTGGGCCCGTGAGCCATGGCCGCTGGGCCTGCGCGTCCGGAGCCTGCGCTCCGCAACGGGAGAGGCCACAACAGTGAGGGGCCTGCGTACCGGGGAAAAAAAAAAAAAAAGGAAAATCTGTTTTTTCTAACTCTTCAAAAATCAAATTGCACATAGGAAGTAAATAAATAAATAACTCCTATGGACTGCAGGAGCTACTGAAGCAGATATTACTGAACACACACATCCTACATACGTAAGCTCCCTTCATTACTATATATGTATCCAAATGTAGGCAATGTTCTTACATATCCATATTTTTATTAGCAAAGATGCTATTTTATACAGGTTGCTCAAGGATGCAATAACTAGAATTTTTTTTTTTTTTGGTATAATCATGACCTTTTTTTTCTTTAAGATACTCTTTTCTCTATGTATTAAGAAATCTTTTTGGTTTATGGTCCACATGTTGCCTAGAATCAAAGGTTATTCAAACAAAGCCAATTCAAACGTGGTATTAGTGTATAGTTGCAAGAAGAAATTTCAGGTTACTTATATGCAATTTAAGTTCTGAAATGGACTACATACGGCTACAATAATGAGTCCATTACTGAAAGAAGCACTTTAGCAAAACCTATAAACCTATATGAGATTATATATCTGCACCATGCACACGTATCATCTTTATCTCTCCAAATATCACAAGTGCCATTTTCATTTTAGAACAGTTAAGGATTAAAGACAAGAAATATTTTCATCTTAAAAACATCTTTTCGGGCTTCCCTGGTGGTGCAGTGATTGAGAGTCCACCTGCCAATGCAGGGGACACGGGTTCGTGCCCCGGTCCGGGAAGATCCCACATGCCACGGAGTGGCTGGGCCCGTGAGCCATGGCCGCTGAGCCTGCGCGTCCGGAGCCCATGCTCCGCAACGGGAGAGGCCACAGCAGTGAGAGGCAAAACATCTTTTCACCAGTATTGTAAAATTATTGAACTGACACAATGTATTTAATATAGATGTAATCCAACAGTCTTGTGACAGTTCATATTAGTTCCCTGTAAATGATTACAAAACCATATTCTTATTTAAAAATAAAGAAAATCTGGAGAACAAAGGCTAAATTCAATACATATTCTCATACATAATAGTAAGGAAAAATCTGCATTTGGTTAATTAATCTGTATCGAATGAGATAATCTTTATTTACATCCCAAATAGAAAAGTTTGCCTGTAGTTCTCAATTAACTTAATATTTATTCTCTACAGATTCCTACAGACACAAGATACAGAAAAATCATAAATAATAATGGCACATAACTTTCATGAGGATGCAAAACTCTAACATTTTTCATATACTATAAAAATGCACATATAAATAACCCACCAAGCAAATTTCAATGCAAATCTATGTATCATTTGTCACTGAATAAAATTAATTTCTGTGTCTAGCACAAGGAGAGTCAGTATATCTTTCAAATGGTACAAGCTTCTCTAAATTTGAAATTCATGGGGAGAATAAGCACACACTTCTAAGAAGGATAATAAGTAACTAGAAATCATAGAACCCTGGAAAAGTAAGAAGGCTTAGAGATCCTACAAACAACCCCCTCATTATATATGTAAACACACAATCCCAGTGTGTTGAAATAGCCTAGAGGGCAGTGTTGTCTACATCCCAAATTTTTAACAATCCCCATGGAGGGGCTGTCATCATTAGGGGGTAAACCAAGGGCAATCCAATGTCAAACATATGACTTGCATACTAATTCAGTAAGTGTCCACAGTTTCCATTGCTTTGGACATAGTAGATGCTAAATACAAAAACTAGTTTCACACACACAAGAATTTAATACTACCTTTTCAACTCCTCAATCTTGGGCATTTTTCACTACATTACTATGAACGTTGCTGCACAGTTATGGCCCGGACACAAATTACCCCCTTATCCTATAATGTTAAAACAGAACAAAGGTCCTAGGTGTATCTGTGGGACAGGAAGGGCAAGGTGAGTGGAGAGTGGGAAAGAAGGGAGGGAGCTAGGATACGAAGGAGGGAGGGAAGGGGAGAAATGATGTCTTGCTACTGCTGTTCCAGCAGCAAGGTGGTTAATTGCATTTGTTTCATATATCTCCAAACACCCTGGTACATTAATTACATTCTGTAACACCAAGCTCTTCTGATTCCCTCTGTCACTTCCACTGAGCAATTTAATTGTATTCCAGTTAGCTACACAACGACTGAAAAAAAAAACAACAACTTGGTGATAGTTCTGTAATCTAATATATAGTTTATAATGCATTTCTGGCATTGCAGTATATAAATTCATGGTTTGTGAGGACATATCCAAAAAGTTATATTAAAGTCTTATTGTGACAATCAAAACACTTGGGACAAAACCTTTTTGTGATTGTCATCTAAATGTATTACAAAGGTAAATGTATTGAAGAAGAAAATGTCTGGTGAATGATTAGATATGATTAGAGATATTGCCACAGTAGAATTCACAGTGATTTACTCCTATACATCTTCTACTTAGAAGGGAAAAAAGAAAAAAGCAGTGTGCCCACATGAACGCTCGCCTACTATCGCTGGGGGGCATGGGTACTTATGTAGTCCAGGATTGAAAACAGCCACTTGACTGAAGGTAAACTCATCCTTCTTGCCTCGTGTTTATAGAAGGGCTTCCTTTTTGAGTCTGATACATGGGGCTCTGTGCAACAGCCGCTGCCAGGAACAAAGTTAGCTCCTACAGGCGGGCAAAAATAGGCAGTGTCCCAAATAATGACTTCGTCCACAATGCAAATACTGGAGGAAAGTTTATGTAGCAACAAGCTACTATAATGGCTCAAGTATCTGGACCAATACACCTCAGATTATTTATAAGTACAGTAATTAAAAATCTAAAGTACTACAATCCACACATGCAGGCAAAAATATCATGCTCTAATCTTCTCTTTAGACCAATTATTTCCATTGATGTGAAAATTAAAGTCGCTAGGTTAATACCAAATTGTTCTTTTGACTTTCTTCTTTGGAACAAACAAACAAAAAAGCATGTTAACGATTCCTTCCACTCATCATTCAAAAGAGCTACAAAAAAGGATTTTGCAATCCTCCCACAGGAAACTGACATCCTATGAAAATACCCCAGGAAACCAAATCTGAACAAAAGACAGGAGAATCAGAGGCAGAATGCTGTCTGCTTGACAGACTGACTCAACCTAGAGGGAGACACCTACAGCACCTGTTTCAGATCCCCATTGTGTTTGCCACTAGGGACTGAGCTGAGCGTTCCGTACCCACAGCCAGCCCACAGCTTCTGCTTCCCCCTTCCTGGAGCCTCGCCCTGTCTTACTTTTGACAGTTTTCTCCCTATGATCTAAATCTTCATTCTGATATCACGCTAGGAGAGCACTTACCAGCACGCAGGTGATACACATTGATCCCTGAGATCCCTGACTCAAATTCCTAACCTACTGCACCTTCACTGGGGTATCTATTACTTACTTCACTTGAATTTCTAAGCCAAAGTTCAGATACAAGAACAAACCCCAAATGGAGAACAAGCACAAGAGTATTAGACTCGTTCATGAGACTTACTTTCATATTTCTTTTTCTAACAAAACTGAGAGCCCATCATTTATTACCCAACTCCTCAATTAATTAAGTAAATTACAACAATAGGTGACTCCTAACACGTTCCATCTGCAGCAGTTTAGAAACAAAAGACTTAAAACCTCTGCTTCCCCCAAAGCCCCCATGCCTGGCCAAAAGGGACCAAAGGATATAATGTCATTTTATTTATAGCCCACATCCAACTCAGAAAGAAATGTTGGGGTTTTTTTGGGGGGGGGGGGAGGGACAGGATAGAAACATTTTAACTTACCATCAACCCGAACATATAAAAATCCACAGAGCAGTAGTTGTGTAAACATCAGCCGACTCATTTTGACATATTAAAAAGGATCCAGATTGTTTAAGAAACCAATCCCAGAGAGCAAAAGTACAAAAATAAGTATCAAAAAAAGAGGTAGGTCCAAAGTTTAGACTTTTCTAGCTGCTAATTAAGTCAAGAAGAGCAAATGGCAAGATCAGAAGGGGTTAGTGGAGAGGTCTTGAATGGGGCACATTTAGATCCATCCAAATTAACAGAGAGCACTCCCAAGGCTGCTGTATTTCCTCACTGTGGCTTCCTAAATTCCCACGAATTCAGCCCAGCCGGAGGGATTATTCAAGTGTGTCTAACCCCCTCTCCTCAGGCTTCATGGCAATCCAAAGCCAAGTTCGTTCTTCAGAAGTCAAGAAGATGACGGGAGAGGAAAAAGACCTAATTCCTAGAAAGTGTTCCACAAACTTGCCAGCGCGCTGCCGAAAAAAAACATTGGCCTGCCCACTGGTTTCCTTTCCCCCGGTCTCCGTCTGGGTAGCAGCTCCACGTCCAGAGTTTTTTCACTAAACTTCCATAATAAGGATGTGTCAAAGCAACACTTTGCAGGCGGGCCGATTTGGCGGCCCTCTCCTTTGCAACCTCGTTGCCTCCCTCCACCTCTCTCGTTCCCGAAAGAGAGGCAAAGGGAAATAGGGACGAGGCGGGTGGAGAATCCGAACTCCTACGTGGTGGGGCTGCAGGGAGGGAGGGAAGGCGGGAGGGATAGAGGGGCAGGGCTGAGGCTGCTGCCACCCCCCCGCGGTGCCGCCTCCGAGCGGCTGTGAACCCGGGCGGCGGCAGGCGGCGGGCGGGAGCGGAGCAGGGCGGGTGAGCCCAGGGGCCCAGGAGCGGGAGAGCAGGGGAGCGCGCGGTCCAGCCGCCCGCCCGGGTCTAGCCGCCAGTCCACCTGGTACGGCCGCCGCCGCCGCTGCCGCTGCTCCCGCGGCCCCGCAGCAGAGCGTCCGCCTCCTCCTGCAGCTGCCGCGGGTGGAAGGACTTAGAGGGAAGGCGAGGAGGCGGGAGGGGAGGGGAGGAATGAAAGCTGCTTGGAGTCTGCCCCGGGGAGGGGGGCGGGGGGTGATGAGGGGGTGCACGGAGCCTCCACTTCCACGCTCCGCCACCCGCCCGCACAGGGGGCGCCAGCCCGCTGGGCAGTGGGGGAAGGGGGAGCTGGAAAGCCTAGAGTCCTAGTGGGACAGAAATTAACAAATTCGGAGCCGAGGCTACCGGTCAACTCCTTCCCCTTCTCTGCGCCTCGTCGTCCCCCCCTGCTTCCCGCCTCGGGAGGGGATAGGTGGGCTCTAGCCTCCTGCCCTTCGCCGCGTCCCGTTTAATGGGCAGGTAATTTTCTCGGTGAGCGATTTCATGGAAGCCCTTCCTAATTATTCATCCCTCCGTCTGCCGGAGATGCACGGAGATGCACACGCTTTCTGGAAAAAGATCATCCGTCCAGGACCCCGGGTGCAGCCTCATTACCCGTTAAAATCACACAAACATTCACTCTTCACCTTTTAGCAAAATAAGAAGCTGAGCGGGAGGGAGAAAAGGAAAGGAAACAATATAACCACCTCTTGGAGCGGAAAGGTTGTGTCGGGGTGCTTTCTCCGTCGTTAAAAAGGCACAAAAAAGGGGGGAGGGAGATGTACAGAAATCCGTAGTCTCCACTGGCTTGTTTTAGCCAAGATCTATGGCCCCCTGAGGAATCCCGGGTGGGGGGGGAGGGGAAGGGGTGGCATCCCCTCTTCTGTTACTCAGTTGCCTTATGACCCCCTCAAAGATGAATTTGACGCGGGGCTGAGGGATGCCAGGGAGTTCAGAAAACGCTTAGGATGGAGAAAGGAGATCAGGGAGCTTGGGTGCGGGGGACCGGTACCCGAAGTTATTACCCTCCAGAGACTATCACCTCTGAAAGGAAGTTCGGAAAACCTGAAAACCCAACTGAGCTAACGAAGCTCAAAAACAGCTGAATTGCAGCCCAAAGATGACAAAATCCTGAAAATTAAGGCAGAACCCACCAAGTGAATGCCATTCAGGACCGGGAAGATTAAGGCAGCCCACATTAGATCAAAGGGATGCTAGTGTCTGGGGTGCCACTGGTGTGGCCGGTGGAGCCCGGCCCACGTGTGATCACAGGCTCGCTGGTAGTTGTTTGATGCTAGTTCGGATGATTACAAGGCGGGTTATAAGAACTCGCGCAGGTTCCCGAGCCGAGCTAAAAGCTGGATGGTGAGTCTTTAGTTCCCCCTACTGGAAAATATTAGAAAAGATTCTTTCTGTTCGTGGCCTTGTGAAGCAGTTTGAAGAAGAGCCTTTGTCTGGTGGTACATTTTGGTGTTGCCACTCAATTTAGCGCTCCCTTGCCTCTTATGGATGTGATATTGTGTGTTTCAAAAAAAAAATGGTCAGTGACACACAAGTAATTAGGAGAGTTTTTATGGCACCTCTGCATGCTTGAAAATTATGGTAATGAAATAGTCTTGCAGAAGAATAAAACAAGCCACTCTTCTTGTGAAGCATTAAGAGTAATTTCAGCACAATTTTTATATACATTATTTAGTTGTTTTAAAAAAGTGCATTAGCGTGCTGAAGTTAAATCACTTGAATTCTCACAGTAATGATTTCTAAATGTATTATTCTTTTACCACTCTAAGAAAAGAAGTGGGGAGGGGAGGGCGAGACAAGTTCACATGCCTTTTTTTTTTTTTTCTTTAACCCAAAGGGCCAAGTCTAACTTAGATGATATGGTGGTCATGGAAAATGACAAAATTTGTTGGATTAATATCTCTCTTATCTATCTTTAATGTTGCCAAATAATTTATAATTCTTTAAATTTTTCATTTTAAACATTCTGATTAGATTTAAAATCAGGGATTACAAAGCCTACTTTATTCCTCTAATGCACCACCACCACCACCAACCCCCAATCTCTATTTCAAATTTCCCTACATGGGTACAACAGAAAATATTCTGAAAGTAAAGTCTCCCTAATAATAATGCAGAAATTAACAAATCATATAGACTTAAAGCTCTTTAATTTTAAGATAGATCTCAGAAAGGAAGATACTGGGACATTTCATCTTGAAGAGTTTTGTCATGGCTATTCATCTGGAGGGAAGAAGGTAGATTTGACTTCATATATGTTACACTCAACCATCTACAAATGCCTTTACTTAGGTGATCTATAAAGTCACTCAGAGGCAGAAAGGGTGTGCGTGGGAAGTTGGAGGAGGGTAGTTTGAAGGAGAATGACCTAGCAATTGCTTTTGTTCCCTAGGGCAGAAAAATGTTACCTCACATCTCACAGAAAGTTGTCTTTGTATAGAGTATGACAAATGACCTCACACAGAGAAAAGATTTATTTAAGAGACATTCCTTTGGTTACATTTATTTGGCATTTTGGACCAAGCATCATCATTTTGCATTCATACTTTACTTACTAAAGGTGACAAAACACACCATTGATTTCAGTCTGGTGCCATCTTTTTGCAATACATTACCTACATTATTTAATAATGTCTGTAACAAAGGAATTTAGGGGTCTATGTTTTGTGATTTTTCTTGAAGGTAAGTTCATAAATGATGTTTAAAAAGAATACTCTGTCAGTCTCATTTGACATAAAATGTGACCAAGGAAAACTGATAACTTTACATATGACTCTCATACCAAGTGATGGTTCAAGATTATGACCAAAACTCTCAACACTAACAGTTACTGTAAGAGTCTACAGACAGAAATGTAATATGGACAACAATAAGTCCAAGGGGAACAAAGACACTACCTTCTGGGAGGTTTGATAAGATCTGTATTAGAGAAAAGTTTACATTTCTATTAAATTTAACACACTTTTAGTGAGCAGTGTCTATAGAAGAAATGGATTCCTCACTTGGTTTTTCTAAAAGGAAAATCTTTAAAACCTGAACATTCTAGTAGAAGTTGGAAATTCAATTTTAGTAGCGCTTTAGCTAAAAAAATTTTTTTTAGGTTTTCATTAAGACAAAGCCAGAAATAGCTTAGAACAATGAAGCACCCGCATCGCCAGATTAGAAGGTTTAAGATACATAAAATTAAATGGGCACTTAGCTATAATATCTTCCCAAATATCAACTTTTTTTTTTTTTCTTCTCTAAACAAGCTGCTAAGTAGAAAATGTACACGGAAATCTATGTAAAACCTGGAATGGTATTATTATGTGCTCAAAATGTGCCTACCAGATAAATATAAATTTTAAGATATCTAAAGACATCTATGTGTAGGAGACTATAATTAACCCTAATTGGGGTAAGGTGATCAAATGATCTTCTCTGTGATTGCACTTCTGAGTTGGCATTCCTGGAGAAACATAAAATACTCATCTGAAGCCAATCTGCACAACATAAGATATAAAATATTAAATATTTCTTTTCCATACCAGATTCCCAAAGGATGTGGTATAATTTGAAAAACCCCAATCTATTTACTTTTTACTCTTTCCATCATGCCCTCATTATAGTTGCAAGGTGGTATACATAGGTAAATTAACTGATCCCTGATAATAATTTTAATATCTACTATGAAGTGGTGAGCACTTGCTATATGTCAGGAATTGTTCTAGTTTTTAAAAATTCATTAAATCATTTAAATCCTATGAGAGCCTTATGTGGTTGATATTATTCCCATTGTACAGATGAGAAAACTGAAGTTTAGATATCTAACCCAAATTAATAAAAAGTGCAATCTTCCTTTGAATCCAGATCTCTCTACAAAATCTATGCTCCTAAGGGTTTTAAAATATCTTCCACATTGTAGAAACACTGTAACACTTTAATAAATTGCTTTGATTGATTAATTTAAGATCTGGTACATCAAAACATATAGAAATACATAATCGGTTTTTGTTACCAAAATTGAAGAATATTTTTTACAGCCAGAAGACCATTTGTTATCAGTTCAGTTTGAATTTTTCTATATAAGATTGTCTTACCATACTATGCAGAAACAACACATTTACATGAAACGTATAGGTTACTATCTACAAAAGAACACAGGACAATTAAAATAAGTGAAGCATTAAAAATCCAGATCAGAGAAGAATGACTCATGTGCTCTTAGGTTCTTCTTCTTTTTATTACACTCCAACTTGTTGCAAAACGATTTGAGGAAGCCAAGATAAATTGCATTTTGTTCTTCTGAAATATGTTCTAAGTATCTGATTTCAGTCAATTCATTTTCAATATTCACTAATACTCTGTATGTAATCAGTCTGCCTATCTATGATTAGTACTTTTGGTACATTACATGGAGTTATTAAAATATTCCATTCTTAGAGATCTGAGATTTAAGTTGACTGAAATGTAGCAATATATCACAAAAACAAAGTATTTTCTACCAAATACCGTCATTTGTGGTCAAGAAGAATTTTTCTTTTTTTTAGAATTAAAATCAATTTGGAAAATTATTTTCTATCTTGATTGAAAACTTCAGTGATACTTCCAAACTTAACATAGCTTTTGATTAAATAAAATATTACATTAAGTGTTAATAATAAATAATATCGAGGCATAATTTCTCTAAGTGTGTATACCTTAAAATTTAGAATTTTTTAAAACACATAAAGCTATTTCAGAGTTCATCAATGAGATTTTATCTCCTTAAGGTCAGTACTCCTCATTCTGAGGTTGTCCGTTACCCCCTTCCCTCCGTTTAAGTGATCTATGAAACCGCAACCTCAGCCCATAAATTAAAAAGCAGCTCTTTGGTGGGGAAGATAACCTTTCATCTAGATTAGGAAAGCGTTCTTAGAAATAAGCAGAATTGTCAGTCTTGCCAAGATAGAAATTATTTACAGGTGCACCTCCGTCTATGATGCCTCTGACCATAACAGGCTAGGCTTCCTATCCCTGCATAGTCTTTTACTGCTGGTTATTTTATCATCTCTATTTAAAGCTCTCGAGTTCTAATTTTAGTATACAGCCTAATTCCAATGATGTTAAATAATACACTTTTTGCTATTTTTATATCACAACATAATGAACCCAAGAAAATCCCTTTGATTTTTTGCCAAACTATTCCAAGTCCATCTGCTCCAACCTGGGCTTTGTATAATTGAATTTTAGCAACACAACTGTAATCCTAATAAGAAGGTTTCTCTAAAAATCCAAAACAGAATTTTTGGTGTTCTTAAGAAGAAGGGATTGTCAAAGATTTAGGAAAAGATTCATCATACCTATAGGCCAAAATTTTTAGTTATCTGCTCACTGAGTTGTCTTTTAGACTATTTAACAATGGATTCTTCAAATTCAAAAGAAGTTGCTTACTCTCTCTTAACAATAATATCATGGAATTAATCCAAGGGCACATGTAATCCAATTGAACTGCCTATGGTTCTGTCATACAGAAGAACTAATCTGCTCGGGAGCAAATTCTGATTTTCTTCCAATATCCAAATTATCTTATTTCTGCCTGATAAAATAACTTCTGGCTGCCTGCAGAGTTCTTGAAGTCCTTCTACAACGAGTACTACGTTTTCAGTTGTTAGATACCAGCAGGGAGGCTAGGTAATATAATTTTGCTTTAAAAAGTGAGAGATGTAAATACACATTCTCTTACTAAAGTGATAAAGTGAAATATCTGGGGACTTCCCTGGGGTCCAATGGTTAAGACTTCACCTTCCAGTGCAGGCAGTGTGCGTTCAATCCCTGGTGGGGCAGCTAAGATCCCACATGCCTCGTGGCCAAAAAACCCAAAACATAAAAAAGAGAAGCAATATTGTAACAAACTCAATAAAGACTTAAAATGGTCCACATCAAAAACAAATCTTTTTTTAAAAAGTGAAATATCTGGAAAAGTTGTCATGGTACAAGTTTAGAAACAAAACTACAAATGAAGGAATAATAAATATGACATATAAAGTACTTCAGATCAAAATATTTCAATTTGGATAAAAAGTCTCTCTTAAGCAGTTTCTAGTGATTCATCATTTACTAAAAAGCAGTATAGGTATAAGTGACTTTTGTTTTCTGAGTACTTTTGGCTTTTCCATTATATACTAATACTAATGTAAAAAGATCGAAAAATCAAATCATTAAAATTGAAAAATGCTAGTGTAGTTTTTGACAATTTCATACAAACGGTATGGTCCTCCTATCAAATTGGCTTGTTTTAATTTTTAATATACTTTATTTTCAATGACTAGCTCTTTATATTTAGTAGGAGTACACAATTTAAAGGTTTATCTAATGTAAGCTATATTGAGCATCTAAAAATTAACTTAAAATTTTTAGCAATGAGAGAAATGTTTCACCAACTTTCTATTCTTTAATTTTTCAAAGACTACTAATCTATGATCCTTTCCTTCGGCAATCTAGCAATCATGAGTGTTTGAAGCACTGATTGCTATAGACAGGGTCAATGAAAATTATATAGCATGATGAGCACTGTGGGATTTTTCTTTCTTTAGCTTGTCTCTACATCTGGCTTAAGTTCAGGTTATTACTTACCTATTATTTTGTTCCTCCCTTCTCTACTTCCCACCAAGCACACACATTAAAAAGACATTATGTCACAAAGGTGGAGCAAAACTTTATAGGTGTATTGGTAGTCTATTTTCGAGCCTTTTTTTCTGAATCATGCTTAAATTATCAAAAAAGAGATGAAAACATTTTATTTTAAGACTTCCAGGAATTTCACAATATTCTTAAGTAAACCATTCACTCATCATTGGGAAAATTTTATTCTTCTCCAATCTAACTGTGAAGTAGCATTTCTACTTCATTATCCCTGGGAGGAGACGGAATGATGAATGAATGCCTAATTGGGGAAATTATAGAGCATGCTGGCTAAGAGCTGGAGCTCTGGAACAAGCAGATCTAACTTTGGTTATACCACTTACAGTGTGATCTTACAATTGTCTCAACCATAAAAAAAAAGATTAAAATAGTGCCTACTCAGATGGGTGTATGAATGATGGTTTTAAAGAACTTGCACAGTGAACATCTTAACTGGTTTCCAACACTGAGGGTGTTGGAGTGTATTAATGAATCTCCTTCATGACGGCAGAGACAATGCTGTATGGCAACTTCGAATTATTTTCTTTCCTTCTTCTACTGAGAGCTTGGTTAAATATCCCAGCTCCCTTGCGGGTAGATATCATGTGACTGAGATGTGGCCAATGCAGGCACTTCTGGGACTGGCCTCTAAGATACCTCCCATAGCACCCCAGACACTTTATTCTATCATTCATTGGATGGCCAAACCCTGTAGAAAACACCAAACCACCAGATGGAATAAATGAGTCCCAGAATAAGTATGTAGAGCGAATGATCACACTCTCTCCTGAATGTTTTTCATTGAGTTGGACAAAAAAATAACTTATAATTATGATTATACTTAATAAATTATTGAAGTTTTTGTATTCTTTGTTTTAGCACTTAGCCTATTCTGACAAATATAATAAGCTATTTTGAATATCACCTAAAGTTTAAATGGAAATGTGGTATTTATTTCTTCACAGGACATTGAACCATGATTAATATTAGAAAAATACCTAACTTTTAAAAACTATGTGGCAAGCACTTCAATAAGACTTTTATATTGATTGTCTTATTTAATATCACAAAGCATATGAGGGTAATGTTATTTTTAGCCCCACAGTTCAGAGTAGTTAATGAAAGCTCAAATTGAAAAAACTTTGAAAGTGTCATAATTTGAAACTAACTCATATTCAGTGTCAACAAACCTATGGTATCACGCAGGATAGACTAGGTTTTTCTATGGCAGAGTTTCTCAACCTTTTTCTCACGGTTACTCTAAGATGCATTTTTAGGTATTTTTGTCCTAATCAGCTCCCCATGGAATTTAATACCACAGATACAGTGCATATGTTTATGCGCTGCATGTATGTATGTACTTTATACATAAAAAGAGTAAGATTTTGTTTGCCCTCCAAAACCAATTTTACATCACTGCCATTGAGGATGCATATTCTACAAATACAAACAATTCCAAAGTCTTAAGCAATAAGGTTTATTTCTTGCTATATTGTGAGTCTATTGGAGACTGTTCTACATCATCCTCGTTCCAGGATCTAGGTTGCTGGAGCGCTCACTTTCTGAACAAATGGAAAAGCAGAATATGGCTGTTAAATTCCTTGGTTGGGGACGAACCCAACCAAGGAATTTTGTTGCCCAAACAAGAAAAAGTATCCACCCCACTCCCCCTTTATGGATGCGAAGAAGCTGGAAATATTCGTTGATCAGCTCTATTTACCATCCCACATATCCACCCCCTGCAGACTTCCTTGCTTTTGGAAGGAATTATTTAAATTCATTATGGCAGTATAGGTTATTGCAGGCTAAAGAGAAACTCTAATTTATTACTATATGTTTTGGTACTGGGTTGAGTAGTGTCCGCCCAAAACCTCAGAATGTGTCCTTGTTTGGAAATAGGGTCTTTGCAAATTTACTCAAGTTAAAATGAATTTATGCTAGATTAGGATGGGCCCTAATCCAATGACTAGGGTCCTTAAGACAAGAGGAAAATTTTGACACAGACACGGAAGTCAAAGGGAGAAGATAGCTATGTGAAGGCAATGGCATTGGCGTTATGCTGCTCTACACCAAGGAATGCTTGGAGCCACCAGACTCTGAAAGAAGTCCGAAGGGATTCTTCCCTAGAGCCTTCAGAACATGGTTCTGATTTTCTAGCCTCTGGAACTGTAAGAGAATAAATTTCTGTTGTTTAAGCCAACAAGTCTGTGGTACCTGTTATTGTAGCCCTAAGAAATTAATATAACCATTACAAGTTTTAATAAATTCAAACTAGGAAAATAACTTTTTGTTTATTAAAAGCCAAGTAGATGAATGATAGATTAGTAGAAATCTTGGGAAACATTGGTAATATGCATTCTAAGCCTATTTAAATCAAAAGTTTATCATAGGGCTTCCCTGGTGGCGCAATGGTTGAGAGTCCGCCTGCCGATCCAGGAGACACGGGTTCGTGCCCCGGTCCGGGAAGATCCCACGTACCGCGGAGAGGCTGGGCCTGTGAGCCATGGCCACCGAGCCTGCACGTCCGGAGCCTGTGCTCCGCAACGGGAGAGGCCACAACAGTGAGAGGCCCGCGTACAGCAAAAAAAAAAAAAAAAGTTTATCATATATATAGTCAAACAGACACATGTATGTCTAACACAAAGAAGACTAAACAGAGAGAAAAATTAAAATTTAAAAACTTTACTTTAAATGATCCATTTTAGAAGTTCAGAATTGAATGATAGCCTTAAGATCATCTATTATAATCTCATTATATATCTCAAGGATGGGAGGCCAATTTAAATAATAGATACCTTATCTTATTCATAAATTCGTTTTTAAAAAATTATATTAATTTAACTTAGAATTTTTGAGTTTAGATATTGTCTTTTGTTAATTGTTATTACAACTGCCAGTGATTTCCTGATTAAAATTTAATTTATACATGTTAGTCCATTTAAAAATCTTTGTATAGTTAAAATATATCAAAATTTAAAAATAACTCTATACCATAAAAATGTTAGAAGAAATACTAAATAACTATAGTATACAAAAATACTAAATAAAAATATTCGATCCTGGTCTTATTAATGTTTATTACAGAATGCCTATTGCAAAATGTAGTAAAGATTATCCCAGAACCAGATTTACACAACTGCCTATGGCAATAAATAGAAGACTTAAGTCATTTCCTCTGTTGATTATTATAATATTGTCTTAGAGGGAAGGCTTAATTCTCATCTTTGCACAGCTTTTCTGTTTTAAAATAAAGAAAAGAATTAGCCAAATCTCAATTTCTATGTCACTAGTCCACTTCCCACACCAGTTTTCTTCTATATTCAATTTTTTTTAATTCAAAAAAGAAAATACTCTCTAAACTTAGAAGCTCCCCAAATTATGAAACATGATTTTTGGCAACTTTTTCATATGTACATTAGCCCCAACAGAAGCCAGCCAGTCACCAAAATTACTAACAAGCAGTAACACACGCACACTCACATGCTGGGCCTCTTACATCAAGTTGAAGGAATACAGTCTCATCGGTCTATTAACTTTCAATCTAAAGCAACATCCATAACAAAGATTGAAACATATCACAAGCTATATTCATACAGAGAAACATATATGAAATCAAGACCAACTTCTGAACTAAATTCATAAATAGACATGCTGTAAATCAATGAAACTTTGCACTACACTCCGTGCTATGTGTTGCACTGAAACCTCAGGGTGAAAGAGAGGTGCTAGAAAGGAGAGAGAAATTATCGGATGTCTTATAGACACCAAAGCAATGAAACAGGGAAGTCAGATGTTAGAAGATTTTGGAAAGGAAGACAATATTCCACATATATTGAGTCCCATTTATGGTAGCATGGAGCCAGAGGTGGAGGTAAGTGAGAAGCCTCAGGTGCATAGAATCAAGATAAAAGTAGACAAGAGATGTCAGATGGTCTTGTAAAGTTCTCGGAGGACTTAGATGAGAGACAAAGAAAAGACTGTTCGCTATGAACAACAAAAAAATTGAGGCTCTGAGAAATTAAGTAACTTTGACAAAAGAGTACAAAAATAAATGAGCGCTGAGACCTGACTGACATCAGAATCGATTTCATTTCCACTAAACCGTGTTAACTAATTTAATGTTAATCATTGCTTTCTGGCTATAGAGAGGGTGTGCTGAACATTTTTAACTTGAGAGAAGCGTTGGCAATTAGTGAACTAGGGGACTTCAGGAGCAGTTCCTTGTTTGTTTGCCTCAATCAGTTATGAAAAGGAGTAATGAAATGAAATAGAAGAAAAGGAAAACAACGGTGAGAGGACAGAAAAACAGGAGGGTAAGGAAGGAGAGAGGAGTGTTTGATAAGCTTGGTTTCACTAAAAAAAAAAAAATACCTAGAGAAAGCCATGTGATTTGATATTCTTTGGGCTTTTAATTTTGCTTTGCAGCTCTTATTAAGTATTCTTTCTGATTTCTTTCTACCCACTTGACTTTTGTCTTGTAAGAAAACTGAGATGTAGCCTCATTTGTGCACACCACAGAACTTTTGAGCCAGCTTAGCCGTCATGTTTCCCCCTCCACTTAATTAAATATGCAAAGTGGGTTAGAGAGTAGTGCTTGACTAATACCCTTACTAGAGTTCTGAGTTTGACCCTGTCTGGTCCTTAAGCTAGCTCTCAGTGCTTAGAGGACTATGCTAACTGCTGTAGTTTAATAAAGTACCACGCTGTCAAAGATGGTTGTTAACAGTTCCTTTTATATGACCTTGGAAGAGTTAAACTTAGGCAGTGCATGTAGCAATTTCCTATTCACAATTTGGTTTTGCATTTATTGTCCAATTGACTGTTGCTGCTATGTATGCTCTCTGGGGTGTCCAAACTAGAAATGTCTGTGTATGCTTTGCATGAGCTTTGGAAGCAGTGGTTGAGCGATTTAGTATCAGCCCCTCTAACGTACACAATGCCAGTCTCCTGGAGATGTCACTTTCTGAGTGTTTGGTCCATGAGCCTGACAAGAGAGCTAACTGCATTAGGGGCTTCAGTGGGATTCTTCTACCTGTTTCCCTCAGACTGAGATTTTCTTTTTTTTTTTGTAATATGATGTTGTCATCACTATTGTCATCAGAAAGACATATAGAGGGATTTGTTAACATTATTGTTTTTCAGACTTCTATATTAATTTTCCTTGAAATAGTATTGCTTCAACTGAAAAATACAATTATATATTGCCCTGTCTCCAGAAACGCTTATAAATTAGAATTGATGTTTGAGCTACATGACTTTTTATGGCTGATGTAATTTGCTTTTTTATCTGAATGCTTGATAAGTAGCAGTTTGACTCTATTCTTCTAGTTACAAATCCATTAACCTCACCCTTAAAAAGCCGTTGCTTTATAATACTAGCTTTTACATCAAAGACAAACCCCAAAATATATCATGTTAGTCAACATGCTCGCACATATTTCTGGATAGGTCACCTAGATATGATGAGGTGCACTAATTAAAATAAAAAAGATTGGGGGGAAAAGGATTCATTCAAATCACTCAACAAATTTTTATTGAGTGCTGTTACATGCCATCCTATAACAGAAATGTCTGTCTCAGACTAGTCTCCTTAAGAGCAGACATTCTATTACTTATTTTGCTCATGTAGAAAGCATGGATTTCAGCTCTTGTAGCAATAATCGGGCCTGAGCCCTTTGCAAAAGATAAAGAATCACTGCCTCAAGTTTCAGATTCTGTGACACAAAGTTACTTTGAAAGCTATGATATGAAGTGGTGTTTATTTTGATAGTCTTCCATTGGCACATCTGGTCTAATCCATCATGCTTGTATTTATGGGAAGCTGTTAGAATGTTAGCAGTTGTTCTTCAGGGCCAAGTGTAGACTGAAAAGTTATGGACATTCCTGGTAGCTGGCTCATCTCTGTGACATTACATATGTATAAAGTACCTGCCTTATTCTAATATCACAACCCTCTATTAAAATAAAAAAGGATACTAGCATCCCTGATATAGCACAGCTTATGATGATACAGATATGGCTATCATAAAGGTCAAAGTTTAACCCTGGATGTTAAGTGGTCTGGAGGGATTCCATGAAGTTTTATTATTAGAAACCTACAGGACTGAAGGAGACTACAGTAGGCTCTCAACATTAAAACAAAAGACAGGGACTTCCCTGGTGGTCCAGTGGTTAAGACTTTGCCTTCCTATGCCAGGGGGGTTCCATCCCCGGTCGGGGAGCTAAGATCCCACATGCCTCACTGACAAAAAACCAAAACATAAAAAAGAGTATCAATATTGTAACAAATTCAATACAGACCTTAAAAACGGTCCACATAAAAAATAATCTAAAAAAAACCTCAGAGATTTAAAACCAAGCATATGAGCATACAGACTTTTTACAAGTCACTTGGATATCTTCTTGTGATGACCACTTAGTTTTGACTGTTGAGCTGATGGTGGTTGCAGCGATCCTGGCGAAGGCATTTTTAAAATAAATAAATGGAAACGTCGAGGTGCTCATAGTAGAACCGTGTCTGCCAGTAGATAGTCGAGGCTCTTTCTTTGTTAGATACCTCTTAAACAATAAAACTGCGTAAAACATCAAGCTACGAGCAGCAACAAGTAAAATGCCTCTCAAGCAGTAAGGCAGCGATTTATGTGGGCACCTTCAGCAACTGCTGCAGGGATTTCCACATGTTAATCTCCAAACACCAAGACTGTAGTACTTTCCATTAGCACCCTACCAGCCCATTCTAGGATCCCCTCAACACAAATGATACCACCCAGAAGATTTTTTCCAAGGAGAGCTGTAAAGATTTTTGCATTTCAAAAGAAATGCACTCAAATCATGAATCTTTTGTCTAACCTTATGTCATCCCCTTTTATGTTCAGTTGGGAGCAATTTGTCTATTCTTTCAGAAACTTTTGTTAGTTATCATGTTAACTAAATTTCCAAGTCACTGCAGGACATTACTTTGATTTTGCCCTCAGCAATAAATTTATACTTGAATTTGTTATACCAAGCAAACTGGAAAGCTTCCACAAATGTAATTATTGAAGTCACTTGTACATGTTTGATTATATTTTGTTTTCAAGGCACAACGTCGTAACAGAATCCTAAAGAAAAGGAAAACAATTTTGGAGGAGGCTTATGAGCTGACGGCAGGTTTAAACAGTCATTTGTAAAGTCCAAAATAATAACTAAGACTTGGAATGAAAATGACATTTAATTGACCTAAAATACCTCATAGCAAAAGTTGAAAGAAATATTTTTTTATTACAGTTAAGTATTTTGTGTTAGGGGTTTATTACCACTTCCTTTCCACATGACCATCATCCACTCTAAAGGGAGGAGCTAGCCACCCTGTCCCCTGCTTTTTAAAGGAGGCACCCTAAATTAAGTTATTGCCAAAGGACAGACCTTCTGTCTTTTCGAAAAAGTCCAAAAGAAAAAAGGACAAAATAAAACAAGAAAAGGTCAAACTAGTGGTCAGTTCACTAATGCTTCCATGTCTTCACTTCATGCTGTTCATATATTTCAAAT
This sequence comes from Tursiops truncatus, assembly GCF_011762595.2. NCBI lineage: Eukaryota > Metazoa > Chordata > Mammalia > Artiodactyla > Delphinidae > Tursiops > Tursiops truncatus. The sequence continues at coordinate 113,766,263 of NC_047037.1, forward strand.
CATGTATTTTCCTCTTCCAGTACGGTATTAAAGAAACATATGCACGTTTGAAACAATAGTTAACATAAGAAAATGCTCCAAAATGGTGATGCCAAGATTCATGTTATAAAAGCAAATTTCAAATTTCTTTTCCCTCCTCTTTTGCTTTATTATTATTCAAAACAAAATCCATAACAACTGGTATGTACAGAGTCTTGGTATCTCCAACCTTCAGTTATTTCTCTCAGTGCAGAATTCAGCATTTCCATCTCTTAGTTATTCCTCTTAGTACAGCGTCTACAGATTCAACTCCAGCTTTTACTCTAAGTATACCACTGTCTCTAAACACTAGATCAGAGTATCATAAATGTTTGTGTTAATGGTATACACAATTTTCTTTTGTAGCTGATATCACTCTCTGTTTTATCGATCCCTCTTCCTCTCCATCAGACCCTCAAGCTGCCCGTTTTACTGTCTCACTTCCCACACAGTTTCTCTCAGTGCCAGATCAGGTTCTGCACTGAAACTAATATTCAGAACAAAAAACATACAGGGATGTTCTTGGGACTCCAACTTGCCCATCCAGCTTCCTTTTCCATCTAATCCCCTCTTAAAGATTTCTGAGGTAATAATTCCATCTATGCTGAAATAGTCACACAATATGATGCCTCACCTAACTTCAGAAGTTTAACTGGGTAGGGACACACTAAACTTATCAATGAAGTTTTACTTTGGAGCAATGTGGAGAACATATGACAACTAAGTGAATCCATGTCAGTCTGTGTGCTCCCTGTATGCAGAACTGACGTGTGTGTATTTGGTTATAAGTGTACCTGATATACAGAGAATCTCAATTATTAGACTTGAAGAAAACGTTAAATCAAATACCACGTTTTTGTACTTCAAGCTGTTATATTAAGGTGGCTAACTGTACCTATAAAACATACTATAGATATTCTTAATTTTCAAAAATATAGATATGAAACTTAGTAATTACTGTGTCATTTTATATATATATTTTATAATTTAAGTATAATCAGAATGTTACTAAAAACTACTTTGGCTGTAGAAATTATAGGCTGTAGACCCATCAAAATAAGAAGGCAGTACTTTGGCATAAGAATTTCACTAGTATAGGCTGATTTTTTTTCTGTCTAGTTTATGTTTGAAAGAAATATTATAACATAATTCTGTGTTGATAAGAGGGTAATTAGGTTTCTTTTCATGCCTGCCCCTAAGAGGCTGTATCCTTTCAACAGTGTCTAAATTCCTTGAACTCTAAAAATACTAAAACTTTTGACATACAAATGGTTATTAAAATTATTATACATCACTCCAATCATAATATAGCTCAGCAATTTTACAAGTTTTTGGAGCCTGTTTGGCCTTTTATGATTTTATTTCCTTATCCACTATTTGATTTGTTTTCTAGTACTTTCCTAGAGAGAGAAAAAAAGGGTTTTCAAAAATATTAATCCTCAGGCTAGTCACAAAATGACAAACACTGTAAGATTCTACTATACAAGGTTCCTAGAGTAGTCAGAATCATCAGACAGAAAGTAGAATGGTGGTTGCCAGGGCCTGAGGGAAGGAGAGATTGGGGAGTTATTACTTAATGGGTACAGTGTTTCAGTTTTGGAAGTGAAAAAAGTTCTGGAGATGGTTGGTGATTGATGGTGATTGTACAGTAATGTGAATTAACTTAATACACTGAAGAGTACATTTTTAAATGGTTAAAATGGTAAATTTTATGTCATCGAAAAGATTTAATTTTGTGGTACATTTTATATTTTAATGATTAAAAATATTAATTTGCATGTTGTCTTTTTAAAGTAGCTCATGCACTGTTTATTATAGAAAATGTTCAAATACTAAAATGTATAAAGAAAAAATTCAACAAGTCATGACCTTACCACTCGAGAAATAAACACTTTTTTCATGTGTTTCCATTTTTCTCCAAATACTGCTTTATAGTTGCAAGCTTACTGTTTATGATTCTGTATCCTGCTTTTCTTTAGCTTAGTGTTGAAAAATAAAACGTTCCTGTATCATTAAACTTATAAACATAATTTTTATGGCTTGTGATGTTATATAGTTTGGATATGCCACATTTATTTAATATATTCTCTTATTATAGGACATTTAGTTTATTTCCAGAATTATTTTGGACATAGTCCATAATATTCTTTGTTTCCCTTTAGGAACAACACTGTCTTGAACATATTTTTCTGTAAGCCATTGTGTACCTTTTTTATTTATTACAATATAAGTGTTTGCTTAAATAGATTGACTTGCTGACTCAAAGGACATGAACATTTTTAAGGTTTTTAATATGCATTGTAAAAATATTTCTGAGAAAAACAAAAAAAACATTTACAGTATACCAGCCATGAATAAGAGTGTCTATCTCACTAATGCTTTTATATAGAGAGAGTTCCCCCCAACCAGATATTTGATAAATTATTCAGTTCTCAGTTTTTACTGCTTTGTTTGTGGGTTTATTTTTACATTTAACTACAAAAATCAAGATGTATTTTCTATTTTAGTATACGGTGAGGTGAATATCTAAATTATTTTTCCCAAAACCTATTCAATTTTCATTTATTTATAGTTTTTCCTGTTCTTACTATTTAAAAGCAGCAAGTTCCCTTTCAATAGTTCTAGCAATATAGTGAAAATGATACTGACCAGAATCAATGACTGTGCTTTATGTTTGCTCTGCTGAACATTTTATATACATGAACTTGGTGATGATCCTTTGGATTCCCATTACTAAGTCCCCACTTGGTCCTCACATTACCCTAAATCCTCTTTACCAAATTAACTAGCTAGAAGTGGCAGAGTTGTGGTTCAGATACAAATCTGTCTGAATATATGACCCAAAGTCTTAAACATCAAGAGGCCATGTAGAATCATCATTTTGAAGAAACCAACCAGTCTCTTTAGTCTTGTTTTTCAGTTTTCCACAGAATGTTGAAGCAAAGGACTTCTTAGCAAAGTTACAAATACTTGCAGATGAAAGGGTCACTCAAAAATCCTTTAAAGTGAAAGAGATAAACTCCTAAAAGAGCAAGGTCCATTTGGGTATTCCTGACTCTATTTTACTCCATGTGACATTTCCTTTTCTGGAATTCCCTTCCTTTTCTATTTACCTTCTCCCTTCCATTCCCTTCCAGGCACATTTTTTCATGAAGAATTTCCTGAGTTCTTTAGCCAGAGACAACTCTTTCCCCTTTTTAATACTTATTTTGGGGAGCTCTCATCTGAAGTTTATCCTAAGCTCTTTGAGGTCCAAACAAAGGACTATTGCTATGTCAGATCACTGATAGAAGAAAGATGTTCTGTTTTGGAAGAATGCCCTTTTGGCCCACTACCCACATGGGAAAGGATGCCCCTGGATCAGAGACAGGTTGGGCTGTTTTTTCTTGGTAATCCAGAGCGGCAGAATCAACTGTGACAACTGTTTCATGACAGGAGGTGCAGCCAGATTACCCTTACATCCCTTACATCCTATTGATTTTTTAAAAAAAATCTCTGTTGAGTTTATACATGTCAGTAGTAGAATATATTTAAAATATTGTTCTAAACTGAGAAGATCTTTCCCTTATCATATACATCATGTTCATGACCTTTTCTATAGGAAGGCAATATAAAGGTTTTGGGGTAGGCTATCAATGTTCTATTAATATAAATTTAAAACAAAAACAAACTGTTAGAAATGTAGTCTTACGCCCATAGTATTTTTTATTATCAATTAGAGTGTAAGTCAAGAAGAAATTGAAAAAATTATTTTTTAAAAATTGAGTGGTGGGCTTCCCTGGTGGTGCAGTGGTTGAAACTCCGCCTGCCGATGCAGGGGACACGGGTTCGTGCCCTGGTCCGGGAAGATGCCACATGCCGCGGAGCGGCTGGGCCCGTGAGCCATGGCCGCTGAGTCTGCGCGTTCGGAGCCTGTGCTCCGCAATGGGAGAGGCCACAACGGTGAGAGGCCCGCGTACCGCAAAAAAAAAAAAAAAAAAAAAAATTGAGTGAATCACAGCATCTATTTTAAAATAATATTGGGCTCTTCAGATATATGTCCACAAAAAGTGATAAAATAAATAAAAGTATGCAAACAATATAACAAATACTATGAGAATCTTCCAAGGTTTATGTTTTTTCCTGATGTGTCTCATTTTTAATTTTGCCTTTCCTTTTTAAGTATATAATTTATATAAGAGGTCTAAGTGGCTTTTTCTAAGGATAGAACTAAATGTTATAAATGTTAAAAAATTCTCAAATTGTTTTCAGCTTAAGCAACACTTGTGTACTTTTATTGGACTAATACTCTGGAATGATTGTGAAAGAAAACCATGGCCAATCTACTTCATATACACTTTAATTTCTTGGGTCAGTCTCAATAGCCATTTGATGTTATCCCTGACGGAGTCAAATAATCTTTTCATACATCAGCATTACTTCCCTCATCTATTTACTTTATCTTCCTTTTACAGTAGAAGGTTTTCTGTCGTGGTTTTTTGTTTTGAACTCATTTCCTTTGAATTTAAAAGATGAAAGTTCATAGACACAAAGTCTGATTATTTTTCCACCTAACAGTTTCTGAAATTAGATACAAATTCCAAGGCAACATTCTCACATTTTAATAGCCTTGCTCTCTTGTTTTTTGGTCTAATATGTTTATATTTTAGTTCAGCATTCTAGACAAAATAAAGATTTCCTGGTCAGATAATAAGATGAGGAAGTATTATTGTGCATAAGAACTAGAGTAAACTAAATAAGACTGACGGCTGATTGATGTAGCGGTGGGCTTAAGAGGTAGCCGAAAAGATAATCTGTATTACTGATAGCTGATCACAGTTTTAGTAAATATTATTATAATATATGAAGCCTAGCTTAGTTCATAAAGAAATATATTCTGCTTGAAAATTGTTTCCCTTTTTCAGGAACTCATGGAACCAAACTATACTTTGAACAAATTTGCTCTCTTTATACATCCATATGGTCTGAGCATGTAGAGCAGCTTGGTGCAAGAGTAAAAGGCATGAGATTTGGAGAGATGTGTATGCCCAATCCCCGCTCTAATATTCCTGGCAGTGTCACCCTGGGCAAGGATCCCATCTGTGAACCTCGGGTTCCTCACCTAGAGAATGGAGATAACAGTCACATTACAGGGCTATTGGAAGTAGTACTGGTTGTAGTAGGTTAAGTCACATGAACATGTTTTTGTAGATTAAAACGTTCAAATATTAGCGATTTCATATGATTCAACCTAATGTATATGAAGATACGATCTCCAGTCCCTTGATGACTATTGGTATTAGCATTGCTATTACCAGGACCTGGACTTGCAAAGATAAGCATGATGTAGTTTTTGGCGGCGGGGAGTCTTATATGTATGTAAAGATGGTGAAAAGTGTGCTATTGACAACCAACAGTAAAACATTTTCAGTTTGTTTTATACTTTTGTTTTTTTTAAAGAAGAGACATAAATTTATGTGTGGATCCAATTTGCAGTAGCACCATGATCTGAGAAAGCAAATTAATATAAAGTGTAAAACTCTGTAGGTAAAAACAACATATTAAAAGATGGATAGTGAAAGGCAACATAAATAAATAAACTGTAGTATTAATACCAGACATGGGTCAGGCTATGTTTCAAATGTGTGAATGCACAGTGCTGACATAGACAAGGCATTGAACACATTCAGGTTCAGTTTCTTGTTATGCAGAGATAAGAGATCATCGTATGGTTTTCAGCCTACAGTCTCTGGGCTGTGGGTGAGCAGTTGTGATTCTGCAGAAATGCAGTAGGCTCAGTTTAGGTAACCCATCCCTCCAGTCATAGCAAGGTGCATTTTTAAGCATTTGTATGTATTGGGGCCCTTACAAGAAGTATGCTGGTATAAATTGTTTGAAAATTACTGGGCTGTATTGTTTAGCCCCTTCTTACTCTACAAGCCATTGATTTTTATGATTCTACTTAATATCAACATTGTTAAATGTCATCCTAGAGTATAATTTGCATAGAGTTGTTTTAATCCTGGATGGTTATAGGTTAAGTATTTCTTGATCCTTCAGTGACCTTTGGGGAGACATTCCAAGGAGACAGAGTAAAAATGGAGTGTTCTCTTAAAATATCAAAGGCAAGGAAAAGACGTAATCACTAATACCGCATTAAATTTCTGGCTTCCCATAAATCCCATACGTGTACACAAAGGCTCTTTCATTACAAACTGGTCACACTTTTTAGAAGTGACACCACTAATAACAACCCCTAAATGATATTAATCATGTTTAAATAAAAGAGAGTTCGCTTTAGTAAAACATTAGCTAACTCTTGTTAAATTGATTTTGGTCTTCTTGGTTAATTGATTTTAAACACTATTTCCTTAGAGCTTTTATGATGAGCTGCACTGGAAGGAAATGACAAGATTTCTCCTGAAATACTGACTAGAAATATATTCCCTTTTTTTCTTAAAAGAATACTTTCTTTTTTAAGAGACTTTTTTTAAAGGTGAACTTTTAATATGTAGGAATGATACAATTGAGAAGCAACTATCTATCTTTAAAGATAAGTTTATTAGAATTCACTATTTATGATTATAATCTATAATTTTTTAATAATACAAACAGGACACATTTAATAATAGAAACGTAGGGAATAGGTTGAAAGATTCATTATTCAGCAAAAGTCTAAGAAAAAAGGCACACAAATGTTGCATAAGGCTCTGCTTGTTCCTTTGGGCTTCCCCGGCCCCCCTCATCTTTCAAATGGCCACCATCAACCCACAATTCCTTTGCTTCTCTGTGACAGTAGAATAAAACTTAGGTGGTCTTTTGACCACCCCCAGTCTCCGGCAGCTCCTGATTGTTCACTCCCTTAACAAAACCAGGTCTTGCCTGATATAGCACCTCACATTTCAATTGAACTGGCTACTCCACGGTTTAAATAGAGCTAGAGGAGAATGATGTTGAAAACTGCCTACCCACTGTCCTGTTCTCAGGGGTTTCACATCTTAGAAAGTGAGTGTGAAAACTGCTGGAATCTGTATCACAGGGTTGTAGCCCCATTTGGAGCCTAGCCCTCATATGCAGTTCACCTTGTGAGTAGCTCAGTCAGCTCCCTATTCAAGCACAGCTCTCGCTGGAGAAGGACTGAATTCCATTGTTTGTTACTGTGAGCTGAATCAGAGATTTACCAAGGTCTTCCTTCGCCTGGACAAATCACCTAAGTTGCTTGGAAGGAAAGAACGTCAAATGAAAAAGTAATCCATTAGGTGGCTGTGTGGGGAATGTTGAATAAGAGACAGGGCCAATTTAGCAGCCATTATAAAAGTTTAATGCATTAAAAGTTTAGAGTCTGTCAGACCAAATGTTTATACCGACTAAAATTGAGGCTCAAAAATAAAGAAAATGAGATTTCACACAACTATAATTACCCTGCAAGTGTTTGGGCGGACCTCACTGAAAGGAAATTAACCAGAGAGAAACTAATGTTTATCAAAATACTAAACCTCGGTAACTTATATTACAAAATGTTCTAGGTTACAGGAAATGTATAAAAAAATTCAGCTTTTAGAAACACTGTTCCTAAGTACACCCCCTCAATCCCCATAGTCTTGTATATCACAGTCCAATATACAATTAAGGCATCAGTGTTAATTGAAATTTGTTTTAAGTTTAGGATCTTTAAAAAGTCCATACTTACTAGGGATACAAAGATAATATATTAACTCAACAGGAAGGAAGCAACAATGTGCTTTATCTAATCTGCTTCTCCTTATAGGTTTCATATTCTTCACTTATGTCTACAGCCTTAAATGCATGGGGTTGAGGTATACTATTTCTTGACCTCTTCAAGTATTATTATTTTATCAACAGCTATAATTTATGTTTAAATATATGATTTCAAAAATAACTTTACATTAAAATTATGTTTTCTTTCTCTTTTAGCCACAAGACCACATTCTCCTTTGCACCCCACTCTTAAGAATCATGCCTTTGCAATTATAAGCCCAAATCAATGAGAAAATATAATTTAGTTAATAGAAATTACCTCAACAGCCAATCTTTCAGAAACACATCTATCTTATAAATTAAGGTGCACCTATAACCTAATTTATTTTATCATTATTTTTCTACTTTCCTTTAAAAATATTTCAATTCTTATTAGATTAGTGATGTGAAGCCTAGTGATTGCAAATTGTATTAAGACACTAATGTTGGTTAATGCTTAAAGATAAAAGGATTTTTAAAGAAATTTTTATTTCTTTTTCTTAAATGAATATAGCTTTAGTCAACTGCATTTTCTAATTCTTACTTTAACACCTGAAATTAAACTAGAAACACTTCTAAAAAAAGGTGGTGCTATTTAAGAAATTGAAACAGGTAGTAACAGAAATCTGCAAATGCAGAAGTGGAGTTACTAGAAATCTGCCCATGCAAAGGGAAATAGAGCTGAACTGGATTTAGGAAGATGCCACAAAAAATAATCCACAGTAGCTGATCATCAGAAGAACCTGGGTTGATTGAAATAAAGATTACCAGGTCAACTCCTGGGCATTTGAATTCAGTATTTCTGGGCTCACGCTGAGAACCTATATTTTAAAAAGTTTATCAGGTAATTCTGATAATCAGAAAATTTGGTAATCATTGATTTCTAAGCTTCCATAGAATCAATTTTGACAATAAAAGCTTCTCACCCAATTGTTATCTTTCTATCCACCCACATAACTGAAATTCCTATTATGACATGACTCGAGTCTTCAAGTTACAACAAAGCAGATATACAATTTCCAGGGGACTAAATTCATATACGTTATTCAAGTTTGTTTGATAGTGTCTTAGAATCATTTAACATTTGTTGTTTGTTAACAACAACATTTGTTGTTTGTTAACATGAACTTGTATCAGGGGAGCCAATTTTCATGCAGGAAACTTCATGAAGCCTTAAAATAGAAAGTCAACAAAAGAGGTAACATCCCCAAAACAAACTTGCAAATTTCCATTTTTGGGTTATTTCTATGCTCTGAAGTCATATATTTCAAAATGGACCATGAGTGATTATAAGATATGCAGTAGTAGACACTGAGGTACAGAAAACCACAGTGTAAACTGTGCATATTCCTGAAGTATCAAGTTTATTTATATCTTATTTATTTATTTATATTATAATAAACCCCAATATCTCATAAAGTAAAATATTTCATATTTCTATAGCCTTCACATGGTCATGTGGATAAGAATATTCTTATATAATCGGTGCTTTGTGTCCACCTAGAGGGGTGGGATAGAGAGGATGGGAGGGAGACACAAGAGGGAGGAGATATGGGGATATATGTATATGTATAGCTGATTCACTTTGTTATACAGCAGAAACTAACAAACACACCATTGTAAAGCAATTATACTCCAATAAAGATGTTAAAAAAAGAATATATAATGAACATATATGTATAAATATATATATATATATTCATTCTTAGATTAGAGAGGAAGAAGAATATATTTCAAAAAAATGTCAAGCCTAGATTAAGTTGCTTTACGTTGGGTGCTCATAGCTCTTGTTTTTATACCATGCCACCAAATGATGAATTCATTCATTATTTTTGAAATCTGGGTGAAAAACCTTTTGATTGAAATTTCAAAAGAAGGTTTTTAGCAGGAAACAGATGGCACACTCTGATATTTTAAGTCTAATAAAGGAACTATTTACAAAAGTTAATGCAAAGTTTAAAGAAAATTACCCTAGGTCTAGTCACGAGGAGGAGTTATTACCACCCCTAGGCCTGAGAAAAGTAGCTGTATGAAGATGTCCATCTGATAGGACTGTGGCCTTTTGTAGAGGGCTGAAGGGATGCAGCCAACTCAGTTCAATATAGTGGGAAGAGAGTCTGGTAAAAAATTCCCAAGTTCACCTCTCCCTGCTTTACAATCACTTGCAACTGTCCCCATTGGCCAAACTCAAGGAGAAGTCAGGCTGTTGATATTGTCCAAATGGTCAGTCTCCCCGGGCACAGAGCAGGGTGAAGGGTGGTGGTGGATCTTGAAGAGTAAGCATAAAGATACCCACCACAGGGAACAAATCCTTTTGATGCTACTAACATGTATATCTATTTGGATTTGCATGTAAAAATAGTCATTCATTCATTTGACAAATATTTATTGAGTACCTACTATGCGTGAGGCTCTGCGAGAGGCATGAAAGATATAATAGTGAACGAAACACACAATATCCTTATATTCATAGGGCTTTCATTCTGTATATAAACAGGTAAAGAGAGAGAGAATGAATTTTAGGTGCTATAAGTTTTGTAAAGAAAACAGTGCAGTTTGAAGGATAAAGAGTGACTGGGGCATGGGTATCCGTGGTGGTGTTTTAGTTAAGAGTTCAAGGAAGATCTTTGTGAAACACACAAGAACTGAGAGAAGCCAGTCACAGGATAATCTGAAGAAGAACATCTTACAAAGAAGAAACAGCAAGTGCAAAGATTCTGAGACTGGAACACACTTGGTGTATTCAAGGAAGAAAACAAAGGGCCAAGAGGAAGTCAGTAAGATAGGGGAGTCTGATGCGAGTTGAGGTGGGAGTGGCAACACGTGGTCTGCTCGTGCAAGGAATTATGGTTTATTATGAAGAGTGTTTCTTTCACTATAAAGTAGAGACATCTTTGGAAGTTTTAAAGAAGGAGAGTTGTGATTTAACTTGAGCTTTTAAAAATATTGCTCTGTTTAATCTTCCTTTGTGTAGGCAAGCAGGAATCGGGTTATAAAACTATTGCGGTAGTCTAGGCTAAAGATCATAGTAGTGTGTACTGGTGGTAGGTGGAGATAGTGAGAACAGGTTCTGCATATGGGTTGTAGCTTATTCCTCCACGTGTATTTCAATTTTTATTGAAATTGAACTACTAATAAGAATTTTGAATGATCAAACTCCCTCACTTCTGGTTTCTGAAATCAACCAAGTTTAGTGAAAATAACATAGGATCAAATCTAAAAACTGATCTTTCAGTAAGCTTTCTGATTCTTCTTGCATAAACAGTTTATGGCAATCAAATTAATCAGATTCTGAATTTATGCCAATTAAAAGCTGAATACATCTGTAAACCAAGATCTAATTTTGTTATAAGTCTGTTTTTTTATGAGTAATTGTTTGTTAAAGGTGTGTACTGTAGAATAAATCTTTTCTTAAAATGGTTTTATCCTTTGGGTTTGTTAGCGAAACAAAACTAAATTGTCAAGACCAGATGAGACCAAGTGTCATTACCATAATATTGTATTTAAATATTGCTTCTGAAATAGCTTGGTATTTTAAATACAATTCTTATGCAGAGAGGTAATGAAAATTATCAAGAATATAAATACATTGGATTAGAGTTTTTATTTTTAATTGTTTAAAAATTGGGTTTGATTTCTTGTTTAAAAAAAAGTATCCTAAATTTTAAATAAGTTAGTTTGGTTAACAGTGATTTACTCAAAGGGAAAAATCAGTTCAAACCCTCAAAGAATTTTCTCAGTATTTAAGTAAAATTATTGCTAGAGTGAGGACAACTACTCAAGAACTCTGAATTGTCAGTCCACAGTTTAACACTAATAATAATAAAAATAGCTACCATTACCGTGCTTAATAGAATATTCATAATAGAATCAGTTTCTAGGCAAGGTCCTTTAGACAGATTATCTGGTTTAATCCTACTTTTGAAGTAAGTGTTAATTTATTCTCACTGGAATGAGAGAACTGACCATACAGCAATATGCTTCAGTGTCCCTACTGCTAATTTTATTATATGTATTTATCATCACTTTTTAATGGGTTAACATCCAAAGCAAAGGATACAAGTAAATGAACAATAGTTTACACATCTACTTAGAAAATAGTTATTGGATTTCTACATTGTGGTATACATAATTCGGGGTGCTAGGGATAAAGTAGTGAACAAAACCAGAAAAAAAAAATCTCAACTTTTGTGACTCTTCCCTATTTCAGGTCCTTTAAATTTTCTGATTAGTTTTTATTCTATGTTTCCCTTCTGGATGATTTCACATAAATCTGATACAAGACTCTAATATTTATAACTATCTCCACAGATATTTTCCAATTCTATATCTCTAGCCTAGATCTGACAGACTGAAAAATTAAAAGCAACAAGTGTTTTTCTAAAACCGTGAGCAACTTTTCTATGGTTTATGTTGTTTCAGCTATTCTGTTGTCATTATTTTCCAGAATAGGCTTTCCTACAGTTTATATTCTTAGAGATTATGGGTACAGATTTTATGTGTTTTATTAATTACTATACTTCAGTGCCTAGAAATGTTGTGGGCTGATCTTTGGTAATAACGGTTAACAACTTGCACAGACCGCTCAAGTCTGGGTGACTAGAGAGTGACTATCTTCACACTTTGTGTGGTAAAGATTAACTGATAGTCAAAAGAACCTGAGAAAAGTTTGCAAGTAAATATATTTACAGCCCAAGGGAAACTATTCTGCTTTTCTTACATAAGGTATAGTAGAAGGTGCCAGCTAAAAACTGGCACTTGTCATCTGCCTCTACAAGGATTAGGTCACTAGCCACTACAGCTGCTCACCTTCAACACCCCCTGAAAGGAGATCAGGGTGGAGACCAGGAATGAGGCACTCTGTGCTCTGGGGAAAACTGGCAGAACAGGCCTTTAGATAGATATTTTCAGGAGAAGATTTTATGAGCCCTGTTCTTGCATCTCCTCACATCTAAAAAAGTACCAAAGTCATTAACGGAGACATCTGCTCCTTGTGACCGGCAGCAACCTTCTGCCAAAATGTGTGCTGGACCGCGTGTAACCCCTTCACTAAAATCACATGTATACTGACCTCTCCCTTTACCTTTTCAGAGCAGTTTCCCAGAGCTATCTGAGATGCTGTCTCCCAGGCTATAGTCCTCCTTTTGCCCCAAATAAAACGTAACTCACAACTGTGCATTTTTCTTAGTCGACAAAGGTTATCACTAAATTAAGTTCTCTAAGAAAGCGCTTAGTCTAATAATCAACTTATTAAAAAAATTCAGAAAACCAATGAATTCTTTGACAGACAAAGAAACAGAGTATTTGTGGAGAGTGTCAGGTTCTGGTGCCAGCAATTTCCAAGTAGAAGAAAAATGACTGTGTCCTTTTTTATGGCATAATCTGCTTTAAGAATATGAGGGTAGGACAGCTACAGAAACCAAATTCACACTCTTGGTCAAGTTTCCTAAGAGTCATATACACAAACCGTAAATAATTCACTGTCCTGACAGAATCAACAAAGTCAGCCTGACAATACCTTAGTTGCTACCCTTGTCTCCTCTTAGCCTTCGGCTGTCATTTGTCATTCTTTTTTAGTTTCCTTTACTCTATAAAGTACACGTTTATTAGTCCTCACAGAGCATGTATATGTGTACCAAGACCTTCAACAAACTCCTTTCCTTTCCACCTGGCTCATTAATATTATCAAAATATAAAGTCCATTTTGAACCAGAAATGAAATTATTTCATCAGTATCGAATGATACTTGCCTTTTCAGCATAAGCCCATTTTACTTATAAAATATATTGAATAACAAATATAAGGAATCGTATGCTAAACAAATAATACATTACTGTCATGCCAAACAAATAATACACTACTGTCACTTAGGATAATAGGGAGTATCAAATCTGTTCTAGAAACTGTGCTTGGTGCTGTCACTACAAATGTAAAGACATGGTCTCTGCCCTCAGGAAGCTCCTGAAGAGGTTGGAAGGATACTATGTTACCAGGTACTTAAAATGCAGGACCAGGCAACAAAGAAGGGCAAGGGGCCATGGGAGTTAGGAAATGCTTCCCACTGGTGGTGTCATTTGTATGGATAGAGGTGTGCCAACATCTGGGCAGCGGGAAGAAGTTGTAGTCAGTGGGAAAAGTCTATGCAAAAGACATGGCATTTCGGGGGAATATTGCCTCTGAAATGTACAAGATGGGGATTGCATGGTACAGCTGCTGAGATAGTTGGATTCTATAAAAAGAAAAGTTTATGTCGTCACCATCATATTACTTTAGATAATCAGTTGCAAAATATCTGAAGAAACAAATACCAGTACCAAAACATTTTACTGAAGGCAAAAAGCCTATAAACGGCACTTTCTTCTGACTCTGCCATAGTTCTCTCAATAATCAGTCTGGTCCCAAAAGCATGAATGAGAACTTTCTTGATAAGCAACTTTCAACTGAATTCAGACATTTGGTTTAGATTGCTTCCCTGCATAAATTAGAAATACCATGAATGCTGTATAGCTCTTGGCAAGTGATTGACCTAACAGGGGTTCCTATTTTCTGAGGGAGTAAAATGTGAGGGTAGGCGTAGCTTCAATTACAATCTCTCCTTCTACTTTCAGTTCTGAACTATTACGCAACCAGTTGCCGGCAAGGAACAAAGAAATAAAAAACTGAAAACGTTGTTGCCTATGGATTTTCTTTATATCTTTTTCTTTTTTTTTTTAATACCATTGGCAGAATTACAAGCCACAAAGCTTGTTCTTATATTTGAGAAGTCAACCAAAAGAACTATGAAGATTTTATTAATGTCAATAGCCATTAAATCCTGAGGTTTCTAAAAAGTTTAACATGACAACAAAATAATTCTGTTATCGAAGCACATTTTTATTTTTATTTCTTTATTTTTATTAGAGTATAGTTGCTTTACCATGTTGTGTTAGTTTCTGCTGTACAATGAAGTGAATCAGCTATATGTATACATACATCCCCTCCCTCTTGGACCTACCCGCTCCTCCCATCCCACCCACCTAGGTAATCACAGAGCACCAAGCTGAGCTTCCTGTGCTATACTGCAGGTTCCCACTAGCTATCTATTTTACACATGATAGTGTATTTATGTCAAACCTAATCTCCCAATTCATCCCACCCTTTCCTTCCCCCTATGTGTCCACACATCCATTCTCTATGTCTGTGTCTCTTTTCCTGACCTGCAAATAGGTTCATCTGTACCATTTTTCTAGATTCCACATATATGTGTTAATATATGATATTTGTTTTTCTCTTTCTGACTTACTTCACTCTATGTGACAGACTCTAAGTCCATCCACATCTCTACAAATGACCCAGTTTCACTCCTTTTTATGGCTGAGTAATGGTCCATTATATATATATATATCACATATATATATGTGATATATATATATCACATCTTCTTTATCCATTCATCTGTTGATGGACATTTAGGTTATTTCCATGTCCTGGCTATTGTAAATAGTGCTGCAATGAACACTTGGTATTGATGTACATTTTTAAAGTGCCCAGAGTTTATTATAGAGGACCTTACTATAAACATCTCAAAATTAAGTATCTTTGACACAGATAAGAATTTAAATATTTCAAAGCTGTTTTTTTTTAAAGCTGATTTATCAACTGAAACACAATTAAAGAAGTGAACATGAATTTCTACGTAAGAACACATTTTTAGGTTTGGCTATATATTCTGAGGCTGCCAAGTTCACAATGAGTGGCTAGTGGACCAGCCAACTAGATAAATTCTAGGCTGAGAGAAGATGTATTTCACAACTTTTCCAGGAAAGCTCCACTAGATCTGATTAAAGAATCTCCATCTCTGTAAAGCCTGCTCTGTATTCAGTCTAACTGGGTAGAGAATAGCTTGAAAAGGAACAAAGACTGATGGTGATAATAATTGTTCTTTTTGTTGAGTAGTATGTACAACGTACTGTTTTCTAACTCTTTAACAAGTATTGTCTCATTTATCCTCACAGCACTATGACTTATGTGATATCATTACAGTGTTCCCCTGAAAGAAATGTCTTATTTTTATTGCCCCCTCTGAATTACTCCTGAATATGAACATCTCTTGGTCCTATCTTTTCTCCAGCTCTAGCAACAGTAAGTATCATGGCATTGATGTGCTTCTGGAACAATAGAATTGATGTGCTAATTCTTATTTCATAGAGGTTATTAATTCCAAGCAAGTTAAGGAGCTATAAAGATGCTATGTAACAAAGAACATTTATGAAGCACCTACCATATTCACAGATTTGTTGAGAAAAATATTAGATACTCTCTGAAGGGAGATAAAAAGTAGAGGATAATATAGTAAATATGCTCAAAAGATAGCTTGCTTTTTCCTTTTATTTTTCCTTGTGGTTATGCAACAAAAGAGTCATAGGGGATATTTCTGTTCTTCTACCTTAATTACACTGTATGTCTGGACATATGGTCTGTCGTCAAAATGCTTTGATCTTGTCATTATACATGAATGTTTGAGTAGGTATTTCCCTCCTCCTTTAATACGTATTCTGGACCTGTACTAAGTAAATATTATTGTACTATTTCTCTGGCTTTCGTGGGTATGCCAGATCAAAAAGAAAAACATAAAAAGGTAACACAAACCGCAACTAAATTAATAATTATCTATGGCTTGGATTTAGAGACTGAGACAAAAAATATATCATTGAAAACTAAAATCCAAATTGAAATCCTCTGCCAATGTTTAAACAAGACTAGAAACTTCAAAGCTGAAATGAATTCTTGTATTTGTCTGTTAGGTCTTCTTAGTAAATAAAAATGTTACTACTGTGTTACTGGAAGAATCACAACTATCTTACTATTCTAATATTTTTTTCTAGTATTAATTGGACTTTTGAATCTTCTGAGATACTTTAATAAACCACCAGTTTTAGAATTTCAAATAATTATCTTCAACTATAAAATAGATGCTAGAATATGGCAATCATTTTAATACAGAATAATATATTATCAATATAATTTATGTCTTTAATAAGAGAGCCATTAAAATTTATATTTTGAAGATATGGAGTTGTAAGATAAAATGTTGAGAGAAGAAAACATTTTATTTGATGTGTAAATTAATGTAAATAATAATTACATTAATAAACTTAGAATTAATTTATCAAGTCTCAATATGGAACATAATGGTCTTTCCAAGAGTTTGAAAGTGGTAATCTAGGGACAAATAAAATAAAACATTAACTTAAATACTAAGAAATTTAGAAACCATACTTCAGTGTGGTTGAAAGGTAAAATTCATTTTAAAAGATATATTCATGCATGATAATTAGTAAAATAGGATGTTTATTTCTACAGATATATTTACCATACTCTCTCCAATGATATAATAGATTTGAAAATTCTTTCATTCATTTAAACTATACTTATTGATGTTCAGTTTGGGGCTAGACATTGTGTTAGATGCTTTGCGAGGATCGATTAAGTAGGTGGAGAGGATACACAAGGAAGACAGGATCCCTAACACCGGGTAGCTCATGTTCTAAACAGGAAGGTGGTCACCCACATGTGTGCAACAAAATATATTAAGTACAACTATTTTTTGGAGCAAAAAGGCAAGAGTAAATTTATACAGTTGTAAAACTGTTAGCTCACTTAGGATTAGAAAGATGTTCATAGTTATTGCTTGAGTTTGCTTTTAAGAGGACTACTTTTCCCACCCACAGGAATCTTGGTACCACTAGCCAATTCAGAGTTCTGGTCTAGAACAATCATAGATTTTTTTTTTTACAAGTTTGCATTTCATCTTCTTTATTTTTTATTTTTTCTTGAATATTTGAATTTTAGTTTATTTATTTTTTATACAGCAGGTTCTTATTAGTTATCTATTTTATACATATCAGTGTATATATGTCAATCCCAATCTCCCAGTTCATCCCACCACCATAGAACAATCATAGATTTGACACAGGATGGTGTTTAACATATCCCTATGAGATGGAGACGTTATAATTTTTGCTCTTTAGAAAACCTCGAAAATCTCCATTCAAAACCCCCTTTCAAACCCCCCTCCACATGTGTTGGCAGTGTTATCCATCATTGACCATATCTGAAAAGATCTGCTGCTCTTTGAATAAGAATCATGTTTCTACTGTTGTTTGAGATATTTCCATTGTGATGCTCACAACTATTTTTAATATTTATGGGATGGTGCTTCAGTCTGTTGCAAATTCAGAGCACATGTTCACCAGTGACAAGAACCAGAAGAATGCCATACATTTTATGAACTGTTAATAAGTCTGTAAACTGATTTTTTTGTAGCCAAAACCCTGCTACTACTGGCATTAGCCGACATTCCAATTTGGATTTCTGCTTGACAATCAGTCTGTTCTAAAGTAATAACTCTGTTCTTGCCCTACTTTTGCTCAAAGTAGTATCAGATTTCATTTATGGAACATCATTTTAGGAGGAAAAAGAAGTGAGGCTGCACTGTTGGTTGTTTCCTTGTTCTTAGGTAAAGCCAGCATTCTCTGTTTTAGACCTTGTGCTTATTTCTGGAAAGTTAGTAGGCACACAAGCAATGTCTATTGAGTAAGCTTGTCAAAACTGCCTTTTAAATAGATGGTGCTAACTTGGATATATTAACACCCATGGCATGGCAGGGCAGGGCAGGTTTTAGGAGGTACCTCTGTGTGGAAAGCAATTCATTATTCAGATATTACTAACGTTGTAACAAATGAGATAGTACCTGGGAATATTTGTTTAAACTAAGAAGCATTTTAGATATGAAAGTTTTTTTTACTTTATTTTCATATTATTTTGTATATGTAGTTTCCATCTCCCATTCTACTTCCTTACATTCAAGATACTTTTCCCCAATAGATCAGTATTGTCATTAACAAATGTTTATAAATTACCTGCTATATTCAAAGTTCTGGTTTAAGAACTGTGCATATAAAAACACATAAGGGGCTTCCCTGGTGGCGCAGTGGTTGAGAGTCCGCCTGCCGATGCAGGGGACGCGTGTTCGTGCCCTGGTCCGGGAAGATCCCTCTTTAAAACATAAGACATTATCCCTGTCCTTAAGGAGTGTTTTATTTTTTTTCCTTTTCACCCAAGTGCATAGTTTATATTAGGGTTCACTCTTGGTGTTTTATCTTCTATGTATTGTATATTTGTCAAATGTATCATGACATGTATTCTCCATTATAGTACCATATAGAATATTTAAACTCTCCTAATAACCCTTTGTGCTCAGCCTATTTATCTCCCCTTTCCCCCAAACATCTGGTTCAGGGAGTTTTCAGACATTTGATGAGGCCATGCCTAGAGAAAAAGTAGCCCCAAAATATCAGCTACCCATAAATACGTTTCCAGTGAGTGTTTGCAAATATTAATATTGAAAGGGTTCAGAGGACAGAACGACCACTGTGGCCTGAAATGACCGGCAAAGGCTTAGCTTACATGGAAATTAACTGGAGGGGCAGGATCTTGACTGAGCAGAGAAATAGAGGAAAGGCTGTTCAAACTGAGACACTGGCAAAGGGAAATTCTGGAGGTTGGTGTGTTTTTGGTTGGACCTCGACATTTAATATTTGATTTTTATATAATTTTGTAGGATGCGAAGACCTTCAGTGACCTACCAAGAACACTGAATCATGTCATGCCCAGTATAGATGGGAGTGAGTCATCAACTCCCACGACTTTGAGAGAGTCCATCTACATCTAACCATAGTTCATCTGTGAAATCACCCTTCCTCCGTGGTCTCTTTCTAATGGGAGGGTTCTTAAAGTTCTGGGGTAATAGTTTTAGCCCAAATCAAGGATTGATTCTCTCTCTCTCTCTCTCTCTCTCTCTCTCTCTCTTTCCCTCTCTCTCAGCTCTCAGTGGACATTAATTAGGCCATCTCGTCCCAGGTAGAAGAGTAATATAAAGGAGGAATAAAATAAGTCTGAAAATGTGGGGAGTTACAGAGTACAGGTTGCCAGAAACTCACCAGGAAGTTTATGCTGAGCGCCTACCATGTACCATGTATTGTGCTAGTTGCAGTGGAGGATACAAAAGAGGTGAAATGCATCCGTATTGTCAAGCTTACCAAGTCAAAAAGAAAACACATGAAATAGAGAACACACAGCTATGTATGTTTCCATAGTGAACTGGAAAGCACATACTTAAAATGCTGCAGCTCAGGACTGTGGAATAAGGCCTGTATTAGGAGCCTTCACACTGGCAGAAAGTGTAAAACTCTTAAAAAATGTATTTTATACAAATCCCAGGGGCTTCTCATGTATGTTATCAGTCTTGACACACATTTCTTTCTCAAATGTGGGTCTTTTCTGGTTTTAGTCAAGAATTGGAATTCCTGTAATTATTACTAGAGGGAATACCATTAACTAAAATACAGTTTCTCCAGGGGGTAAAAGAAGAATGACATTTCTAAACGACCTAATGTTATTGTAACACGGAGCCCTTCGACAAGAGCATTTGGCTCTGTTGAGCTGTAAAGACGCAGGTTAAAAAAAAAAAACATGTAAGTAACAGTGGACACATTGGACATTTTTCACTTTAAGTTAAAGGGCCCTGTAATCTGGGGTAAGGGTCTTAAAGGTACCCCCAGTTACCTACAAAAGGGTTATTGCCGTTATTTGCGATGATGTGGAGTATACTCTCCTGCTCACACAAGCTCAGACTGAGAGCCGCCCAGGCTATAGGTGACAGTACTAATCCTGAGACTAAGTGGAGAAAACAAGAGGACATTTCACAACAAATAGGCATTTGGGATCATTATCTAGTTTATGTAAAAATATATTGGCCTTTCCATCAGTAGATGATTAAAAATGTACTCTAGATGCAACATCACTAGTCCGCAGTAAGCCTAAACACAGAAAACCTTGTGGATTTGGACTAATTTGGAGGAAGGCCAATATGAACTTTAATATAATTTTATTGATTTTGAATATAAATATTAATTTGAACTAAGAGCTAATTTAATACTTATAAGTTGAAATCTCGCTGGGATTACTTCAATAAATAGATAAGTTTATTAAGTTCCTTTAAAAACTGTTTTATGAAGCAAATAAAAATGTTTCCTGCAGTCAGACTTACACCCTCAGTATACCTGGCAAATCATTCTGCAGTGTGTGTGAGAAGGTGCACTGAATTCAACCCTTCCAGAGAACTGCCAGCCTGTTGGCTTCATTAATCACCTAATTCCCCTGGGCAGGAAAATTAGTGATAGGCTAGTTGTGCACTCACTTGAGAGTACCAAGATCTGAAGCGTTTTTATACTCAATTACCTGTATAACTTCTTCCTGAAAAGTAAATACCACTACAGGTTCGAGCCCTGGTCCGGGAAGATCCCACATGCCGCGGAGCAGCTAAGCCCGTGCGCCACAACTACTGAGCCTGCGCTCTAGAGCCCGCGAGCCACCACTACTGAGCCCTCGTGTCACAACTACTGAAGACTACGCGCCTAGAGCCCGTGCTCCACAACAAGAGAAGTCACCGCGGTGAGAAGCCCGCGCACCGCAACGAAGGGTAGCCTCCGCTCACTGCAACTAGAGAAAGCCCGCGCGCAGCAACGAAGACCCAACGCAGCCAAATATAAACAAATAAATAAATTTATTTTTTAAAAAAGTAAATACCACTATATTCAAAATGACTACTGTGCACAGTATGTTATGAGCCTCTGTTTCCCTACCTGTAAATTGTAATATTTGTCCCACTGATTATTATGAGGATTACATGTATATTATTTTTGTCATGAGGATTAAATATATGTGGAAGTTTCTTTTAAAACTCTAAAAAGTACTGTATGTATTGAATAAGCATTGTTGTTAATATTAGCTGAGACTATGACCTTTGTCTTCAAATTTTCAGTAAAGATTTTTTGAGAAGTATCCTCAATTTCTCTTGCTCTTCTTTTCATCTTGGGTTAATTTTTATACAATCTACCTGACTCACTCTGTCTCCTTTCTTCCTTCCCTTCCTCCCTCCCTCCCTTTCTCCGTCTCCTCCTTCCTTCCTTCTATCCTTTCTTTTTCTTCCCCTATGTCTTTATCTTCATTATTTATAACACATGATTGCAAGTATTAATCAACTTGTCCTCCTAAAATAAGCAACTCTCAACAGTCCTTAATATGTAGGCCAGTATATACATGTTTATTGTGCCAGATTGTAAAACCGACTACAATTCTTTTTAGAATCTCCCATAAAAAGATGGAATCTCTTCACCCCTTGCATCTGAACTGGTCCTGTGACTTGCTTTTACGAATAGAATGTAGCGGAATTGACGTTGAAAGCATTCTGAGCTTAGGACTCAAGAGGCCTTACTTTACTTTGTGCTCCCTCTTGGAAACCTGCACTGAAATGTATATAAGTCCTGATTAGCCTCCTGGATAAAGAGATAAGCCCTCCCAGTTGCATCCATTTTATGCTATTTCCCAGCCTACAATGCGGCTCCCAACAGTGCATGAGTAAGCCCTGCCTACCTCACAGAAACCACCCAGCAATCCAAATTGCTTATCCACAGAATCATGAATAAAATAAAATGGTTATTTTTGAGCCACTAAATTTATTTACCAATAGTTATGCAGCAAAAATGAACTGATACCCCTACTGATGACAGGTTATACAGAACTGAGACATCAAAAGCCCAAATCATAAAATCTCTCTCATGTCATTCTTGCTCTGGTATTTTTCTTTTATTTTTCATACTATCAGTATTTATTTTCACTTGTCCCATTATAATGATATTGTTATCAGAAAACACTTCTCTAATCTTTGAAGATCATTGGAACTGTCTTCATGTGCTCTCAGATATTAGAAAACCCTTAGACTTAGGGATATCTAGAGCGAGCACGTTCTCAATTAGTGAGCAAAGTCATTGATAAACATATTAAGGATCATTAGACCTCCATGATGGTTTTGACCAATGAATGTAGTGGAAGTGACGTAGAACCCCTTCCAAGCCCAGGATTCAAGAGACCTTACATTCTTCTGTGCACTGTCTTGGAATCGTGCACCAAAATGTGAATAAGCCCTGACTAGCTTCCTGGATGATGAGAAAACACAGAGGGACAGACAGTATTCAAGAAGCACTATTCTTTAGCAGGAAAATACAATAATAAGAGAAATAAAAATTCATAATAAAGTATAAAATTATCGATTCTACTATCAGATCAAATGTTTCAGGTGCTTTAACATATTCATTCACGTATATTATAAGTATTCACATTTTAAATTGAAAGATATATATGACAGATGTGTTTTTCATATATACTTAAAAACAGTACTATTTTTTAAAAATTTATGCTACCAAACAAAAATTCCTATAAAAACATGGAATAGATATAAGTATGGAATTTAAAAAGGCTGAAATATCTTATGTCTAAATAAGCAGAACGACGATTGTACAAAAACAAAATAACTTGTACATACATATTATATCTTCATATTTGTTTTTACTCATCTTATTGACTTATTCACAAAAAGACAATAAGGATGTGGGAGGATATGCTTGTATGGGGGCAGGGGATATATAGGAAATCTCTGTACCTTCCCCTTAATGTTGCCATGAACCTAAAACTGCTTTAAAAAATACAATCTTAATTAAAAAAAAAAAGACAATAAGAAGATCTGTAATACTGGGGTAGACACACTGGCAGTCACATATTAGACCGTGTATCTGATAATAATGATGGTAGAGACTGTTGGTGTTGCTTTTTTCAATCATACAGTAACGTCAAGCCAAGACGCCCACCAAAAGTGAATACTTATGCATGACTAGTAGAATAAAATAAGGAAGGTCTGGATTACTTTGTTAAACTCTCTTTCATGATCCACCAAAGTTCTATATGAAAATACTCAATAAAAATCTACTGTCAATCTGAATTAACAATGGGTGATTACAAATTATTTTCAAAGAGATTATTTTCAAGTACGTACAGAAATTCAGAACGTGGTCAAATATATCTTATGGTGTCTCCTTCAAAGACTGTTATACATAATTATCATTTTGATTACTAATTTTGCTCATTTATTTATATCTAGTGTAACAGTAAACTTCAAGCTTATGCTCAAATTATTCCTAATTCTAAATTAATTAAAACTTTACCAATATTAACATCTGGGATAGATTTTCCAGTAACATTTTCAAATTTTTTTAAAAATGGGACTCATTGATTAACATAAGGTTTTGTGGACTTAGGTATGTTTTTATTATACTGTTCACTGTAATAATTCACTTAGTTGATGAAATGTGGAAATTTCTAGCACATTTCTGTGGTTTGTTGGAGGATGAGGACAAAGTATTAACATAGGTTTCTCTGGAATACTGAGATATAGTTTCATAAGAGTATATCTCTAAGGCAGGTATCAAGTTACCTATTTCTTAGTATGGTATCTTATAGAGCCTTGCATACTACCTGGAACATAACGCACCCTTGATAAAGATCTGCTAAAAGATATAATAAACAATTTCTTACTGGCTATTTTGACTCTGTCACTAATTAGGCTTCATATTAGAATTTCAGGGAAAGTTATATGATAAGGTTTTTCTTCATTATTATTGCACTGTTATCATCTTTGCTCTTTGCAATCATTTTAGTGTCAATCACTTAGAATTATGAAAGAAAATTATGACAAATGAAAGTAGTTTCCAGCTCACACCACGCATTCAAATTTTAGAGTTTGTGTTTGGGAACTCCAAATGTGCTTTTTCCATGGGAACAACATTAGAAATAATTAGGTTCCCAGGCCAGAACACAAATTCCTATTTGATCATTAACATACCTAAATTATATTACTAATGTAACAAGTCTAAGTTCCAAGTTGTGATAATTGATGGGCATACAGAGCAGCAAGAAAAATACTTTTTCTCCTTTTCTTATACACGGTTGTCCAATGTTAACATTTCAAGATGTACACAGATTGTATTTGGGGCTCATTTATCAGCTTTTTTTTTTTTTTTTTTAAGTTTTCTCTTACTTTAAGGCCCCAAGAAGTCTCAGGAGCCCTACCCATCAAAGTGTGGCATGTAACTTACCTTTCTTTCCTCTTCCTGTTTAAAGAGAGCAATTAGGATGGAAACATGCTAATTAAACCAATTCACACTGAGGTGTAAATGACTGAAAGCCTTTTAACAAAATTCAAGAGAGAGATTTGCATTTTTTGTTTGTTTTTTTTAAACAGGTCATTAACCAAAGTAAACATTAGTTGAAAGAATTTCAAGCACTATTTCAAAATAATGTTAAAAAAAGAAATAGATAAAGTAAGTGAAGACATTTTGGGGCAGTTAACTAAGATAAAAAAAAGTTTATTTTTAATGATTTGTATGTGATATTTTAGGATCATTTCCTCGAAGATATCTTTGAATTTCACAAATCTTTATTCTTTCATTTTTCACACCAGAGCTGTGAAGAGCCCAAGTTGTTAATTTTATCTAATTGTATTATTAAAAAAAATAATACTGCACATTGAAATGATATTCGTAGCTCTTTTTAGAAGGTAGGTAGAACAAAAATTGATGAACAGGAGATTGACTGTAAGTCAGAAGTTTTGAAATCAAGAAATACTTTGATTTTTCTCAAAAAATTTTCTAGCCAAAATAACCTTTGAGTTCTTATTTTTTAGAATAATCACAGTATAAAATGGGTCTCTTTAAAAATTGAAGACCAGACCTGTACACTATATCATTTTTTGTGTTTCAGATCTATTCAGTGACAGGGATATCAAGCCCTGTGTATGAAAAAAAACTGTTTCTCATATTTTAGGAAAAATTTGATGTTATACCAAGATTTCATACAATTCTCTCTCATGAAAAATTGGTCCAAGCACATTGTATTTCTCATCATATGTCTCAGAATGCGTGATATTTAATAACCCACTGCTATTTTTACCAGGGTGGTAAGTCTTCTTCATTGATGTGTCTTAGCAATGGTGATGTATAATCTGTTATTTAGGAGAACAGAGCTTTAAATTCATTCATAGCTTTTAAAATTAAAGTTAAATTTAAAATATATATTTACTAATATGTTGATATAGATGGTTCCTTTAGAAAGGTTGATAGGATATGCAAGAGTATTGGAGACAATGATCTTAAGAGTGAAAATATATTAATGTCACTGGTTCCATGCCTTCTCTGTCCTATATGTCCCTCGTCTGACTTACTTTTGGCAGAGAATGTATAATTCTGTGGGAGGGTAGATCTATTTCTAACAATGTATTTTGCTTACACTGTTGGATACTAAGTAATTTTTCTTGGGACAGGAAGGTTTATTCTCTGGGTGGCATACATTTCACACTCATTAAAAAAAACCAAGCATCAGCATTGAAGACCTGGAAGCCCTGTTTGGTCATGGAAATTTATAAGGAGCAACCCCTTTAAATTTATATAGTTTTCCATACGTACAGCAGAGTGAATATCTGATTAAAAGCTTTCAAATAACCGTGCTTTTGAGGATATATGTCCACCACACTGGGGTCATTAGCCTTACTGGAATGAAAAACACGAATTCAGAGCTTTTTGAACTCTGCCATACTCTATTTTCTCTGATAGTTAAAGCCTTTCTACTCCCACTAACGATCTATTCACTTGGTTTCTTATTGCAAATCAATAAATGTCAGGATATTCATGCTCTGCATATTAATACACTAAAAGCATTGCATGTTAATCTAATATTAGGCCTTTATCTATATTTTCTATGGTGAAGAAGATTATTTTTCTTTTCTTTGGATTGTGAATTTATTATCCCTTCAAAAATCCTCAAAATAATAAATCCCATGATAAAACAAAACAAAACAGCATTGTGGAACCATGATTTATACAGCTCCCTTGAACAAACACAGAGATTCTAGCTCATGGTGGTTATAAAAATACGAGCTACATTTCATTGTAATTGGTATCGATGACTTCAAACTACACACAGAAAGCGAAAACTAGAAAACAATGCATACTGTGGGATGATATTGCATTTAGATTAATTACTTATATGATTTAGAATGTTGCAATACTGCATATTACACAATGGTTTGAATTAACTGGTAGCCATCATCTCCCATAGGAATAAATAACCATAAGTTTCCATGGCTGTTATTTGACAATGTTAATAGTATTGAGTTATATGCTGAATATCATGTTTTAAAAAAAATTGTCCACGTTGGGTGGAGCTAGTATTTATTAACCTTAATATGTTGATTTCCTAAATTTTTACATTCATGACAAACTTTAAATATAGATAGTTTCATTATTTCAAAAGTTCTCTGTTTCTATTATTAATGATTTTGCAGATGCATTCTTGTGTGCATATGTCCTAACTGGAAATATATGGGCAAGAGAGCTACCTGATTATGTTGAAGAAAGAAAACCTCTGGCTAAGACTTTCAGAATGGTAATTTTAAGAGAGATGAAGAAGAAACTAAATCAAGATGAACCCCATAGAGTTGGTAATAGGTACCCTAAGCTTCCCTATTACATTTTTACATCTTATTTTACTTCTTAACTAAGTAGGGGGATAAAAGGGGAAATTAAAACAAAATTCTTTATTCAGAAAGTAATATGAGACTTACTGAATAAAGTAATAAAGTAAGTTACTGGGGCTGGGAATGAAAAAAATAGTGTTGCCATTCTGAGATCTATTAGATCGCAAAAGATAAAAGGGTTTAAATTCAAACCATTCGTTAATTTAAATCCTTAGGTTTAATGCTAATAATAGGATTCTGGTGGAAGAAAGGTAAATAATGTCTATTAGGTGTAAAAGAAACACAAGGGTGTCCTTGTTCATGTATGCCCCCGTGCCTATGTGCACGTGTCTACAAACACACACATACATTATGTAAGAAAATTTTATTTCATCTACCATTAGAGCTCCCTGAAATGTTTTGTCCCAAATATCCTGCCAGATTTCTCTCCACCGTCTTACTTATATCAGTGTTCCAGTACCAAATGCCAAGTCTTATTAAAATATTGGGATGGTAGTAAGGTGGAAAATCAGAGGGCATAAGAGGAAACATTCTCCCAACAAGGAATAATTTAAACATTTAAATTAAAGAATTAAATTAAATTTTGTTTTAGTAGGATAACACTCAATTTTTAAAATTTTTTTCAAATGTTATTCTAAAAAATAATGGCATGTTAATAGCAAACATTTCAGTTCAAATGTTGCTTAAAATATGAACCAACTTTAAAACAAAATCACTCCCAATCTACTTACTAATGGGAAATAGAAATTGGCATTTTTAGTCTTACCATATTATACGTTGTTTATATTCACCAGATTACAAAAGAGTGGTTAAGAGTGGATTCAGCCTGCACAGATTCAAAAGCTACTTTGTTTCATTAGCCAGTTTAGGTAGCTTTTCTGTACCTCAGTTTCCTAATTCATGAAATGAACATAATATCTCATGTAAAGTGCTTAGAATATGACAAGTTTATATAGGTCCTAAAAAAAACTACCTACTATTATCCACTCTATGTGACTTATTTTATTAATATTTTAGCAGTTTCACATTAAATGATTTTTTGTTGTTAAAACTATCAATTTTTTTTGGTGGTCAGTGAAAATTAGTATGGAAAAGTATTGGTATTCAGTGAGTGTGTAATTATCATGTTAATAAGGACCTTGGGGAGCTAATAAATATGAAGAGACAGGACTAATATCTCTTCTAGGAATCCTGAATTATGGCATAATATTTTAAGCTAGGTACATTAATTTTCTAAATAGCACAGTCGGGAAATTTCAAGTTTCTCACTGGAGTGGATCGCTGAATGAGCAGCATCATGATAGGACTGGGGATAACCATTTTTTTTCCATAACTAAATCTATTCAAATGCAGCGTGAGGTTCATTTTTGCTACTATCTATTCACTTCTTGATCACAGAACACAAATTGCAGTTCAGAAAGAAAGTTGTTTTAGGCTTTGTTGTCAGTTAGAACAAAGAATTAGAAGCATGCATGCCTCAGTTCTACTGAAACAAAGAAAATTACTCCACTGGGAATAACAGGGTATTGGAAGTAAGGCCCACACCAGCAGAATGAAGTGGAAAATAAGACATTTATCAAGATAACTTAGGAGAAAAGAAGGAAGGAAGAAAGAGAGGAAGAAATGAAGGAAGGAAGGAAGGAAGGAAGGGAAGGAGGGAGGGAGGAAGGGAGGGAGGGGAGAGAGAATAAGAATATTCTATTCTTGACTTCCCTGGCAGTCCAGTGGTTAGGACTCTGGGCTCTCACTGCCGAAGGCCTGGGTTCAATCCCTGGTCAGGGAAGGTCAGGGAACTGCTGCATGGAGAGGCCAAAAGAAAAGAAAAGAAAAGAAAAAAACGAATATTCTATTCTTTTCTAGGTTTCTGACCTTCATCATGGCCCAAACTCCCACAACACAATTGAGGTGAATTATTGATAGAGTTCTTTGGAAAGTGCTTTTTAGCCTGACTTATTCACATAATTAACTCAATTCTCAATTTAGTACTTCACTCTGGTGGTGAAGATGTGGGCAAAGAGGATTTTTGGCAACCATCCATTCCCCTACTGACCTCTTCCTAAGCAGGTTAACCACAGATGGAAAGGGTTGATATAAACTGTATTTTTATTTGGTCCTTGGTGAAACTGGAAAAAAACAGGCTTAATAGCCCTACCTTTGGATTTGGTACAAATGAGCGCTTCATAAGATGATTTCAAAAGTCTGCTTTTCTAACAGGAATTACGATGAGCAATGCTATAATGATCATATCAATAAATAGGTTGCATCAAATTTTAGTTTGTCTTGTAATTACCTTTCAGCCAAGTAAAGTATAGCCTATATGCTATATTTTTAAAGTAAGAAATGTATGATTTTTAAAACTAAAAGCATATATGCTGACAAATGATCTTTATAGATTAATACTGTTATGTTTTTGATTCTCATTGTCTATTTGTAGCAGAGTTAAAACTTTTAAATATTAATAAACACACTTAATTCATCAGATGTTTGCCATGGGGGGAAAATTATTGTACACTAAATGAAATGCACATGTGGGAGAACTTCAATGTAAACTATTCTCAGGGAGATACCTATTTATGCACAAATTAACTAGGGGATCAGCAGTGATACAAAGAATATGTGAGAACTGGTATATCATTTTAGGGGCGGGGTGTAGAAGAGAGGAATTTAGAATTACTGATTTGAACGCAAAATAAAACTGGCTTTTTGAGAAACTAGAAGATCAAGCCAGTTTTTTAAAAGTGCATGAATTCTTTATGGCATAAAACCCCTTGCAGTATCCCAGTACAATATATTAATATATAGGTTTTGTCTCATCTTTTGTGACTACTTTTCCCCAAAGAGAAATAAGGCCAAGTAAATACTGCTAGAAGGCAAGGAATTCAGCTATGAACCCTGATGAAGATTTCAATCAAAGGGAAGTCACACATAGACTATAGCCCTGAGAAGGAAAATATCCTTGTGGCCTAACAGCCCCCTTCTCTGCCCATCCCCCATCACCCCAGCAGTGTGGAACTTAAACAAAACGAATAGAGCAAACAGGTCTGTAAAAGCATGTTCTTTGTAAATGGTCAAGATCTCTAGAGGCCAGTGTATTAAATCGCAGATATTATCTAGCTAAACTCCAAATCATAAAAGCATGAAATTAGTAATTGACTCAATTTGCCTCATTTATTAGTAGCTCAGACCTCTGCTTGAATTAATATTGCCCAATGGAATTTCAAGTAGTGGTGACACAGCGTATCATGACAGAGATTAGTGCCTGTTTCTATTACTGTACTTCAAACATCCCACATCCTCCAATTAGGTTAGCTCTAATCTAACATGTATGCTTTTGGCACTTTTATTGTCAATAAGATGTGACATCAGTTGTTGATAACATCATGTTCATTTTAGGCAGTGTGGGATTCATTCTGCCTTAATTTGGCATGGTCTTTACAGTTGCTTTTGCATCTTGTCTCAGCTAGGGGTTTACTTATTATATTTCCTGATGGTTTTAATAATATATAACAATTAAAGATGGAAGTTAGTTATCTATACATGTGTAATATAAAAATTGCTAATATACTGAGTTCCATACTATAATGCAAATAGCATAACCAAGTGCAATTATACATTTTTTAATATTTTTCTATGAATGATATTAGTATTTTCATACAAATGCACATTAAATTTACGATATTATTGAAATAGGTTCTATTTTTTAAAGAATTGCTCATATTCCTATGTTATTTTAGTAATAACTAAAAATAATTTTCTTATCTCTGAGAATAAAGAAATTTAATTTATACTAGAACATTAGTATTTTCATGGGCATTATGGTAATAAGTCACAGGAAATTAGGCACTGTTTCCTGTTATTAAATAACTGAAAAAATATTTTTGGTCGAAATCATGCCTTACAAAACCCAAATAAGGCTAGGTACCAGAACCCTACCATGAATTTGACCTGAGTCTTGAAAGGAATAACGTAAAATTTTAAAGCACTGGCAACTCCTCAGAAGTCTAATCTATAGGAAACAGCCCTGAAGATAAATACTCTACACTTTGTAACTTGGACTTTTGTGAATTTCATCATCGGCCAATGCATACTGTACAGCAAACCATTTAAATAGATGCTTCGGCTTTAATTACTTGGAGCCATTTGATTCATGAGGATGCAATACATCTTTGCCATTGTGGTATTAAAAGAAAGAAAACAATGCCAAAATACACATGCACACGAACTACCATAAACAGAATCTGCTTCAAATGCTTATCATAAAGTCACTGATATTTTTTCATGGTC
Organism: Tursiops truncatus; assembly: GCF_011762595.2. Classification (NCBI taxonomy): domain Eukaryota; kingdom Metazoa; phylum Chordata; class Mammalia; order Artiodactyla; family Delphinidae; genus Tursiops; species Tursiops truncatus. Next base: position 113,797,767 of record NC_047037.1, read on the forward strand.
AGTGTGTAACAAAGGTGCATCTTCAAAAAATGAAAAGATTTTAAAAGTTCTGCCCCAAAATTGTGTTAAGATAAGGGAAGTAATTGTTACAAATGTCCTTGTTGTAAGATATTTCAGACAAAATTAATGACTACACGGAGTTAATGGCCCTAGAACCACAGGCTCTTCCAGTTGATCATTAATCCTCAGGAAATACTGGCATCATATATGTTATTGTTGAAACTATATATAGCCAAGAGTTCCACTTTGTTCCTTCATTGCTGCTTGAGTTATACCCCACCTGTTGAGTTCAAGTTGAGTATGCAATGGAAAAAGTCCTGAAGGACATTAGCTAGTACTAGCAATAATTATCAAATTGATTATGTCCCCCTAGAGAGAAATGAACTGCTCTAATTTCTACACAAATATAAATTATCTTCATTTTACAGTTTTCCTAGCCAAATTTTCCTCAAACAGATATTTTAAAGTCATTCAGTATAACCCATATATACTTTTGATGATTTTCAATGTTTAATAAAATTCTGATTAATTACAACTGTTAATTAGAAGCTTAAAATGGAAAATGCTGAGCCCAATGAATTCAGTGTATTAGGCTTTCTGCAACTTTATGAAGTTGAACAAAAGAACAAAGAAATCAAAGCAGTAGAAAGGTATGTTTCAATATAAACTAAAATTATTCACATAATTCTATATTGACTAATAATTATAATATTATTGTTTAACTCTAATTCTATACTGATTAATAATTTGGAATTTCTTATTTTATTTTGGAGTTAAATTATACTAATATATATATTATTACAGTAAACTAGTTCCAACATATACATATGTATTTTTGTGTGAAATTGAAAAAATTAGAAAGAATGTATCTCTTTGTGTTAAACAAATTTCACTTTAAATTATAGTAGTATAAAATTATTTATTGTTCATTTTTTGTCCCTTCATCTACTACTCCATTACTCCTCCCATCAATTTTCTTTTTTTATTCTTCTTGTACCATCCTGATCCCAATATAGTCATTTGATGTGAGTCAGAATTGTATCTTCTTTTCATATTTTATGAATATAATTTTTGCTTTTACATCTTTCCCTTCCCACAACTTTTCCATGCATTTTTCAAACATTTTTTTTAGCGGAATGGTTAACTGAAAGCAAAAGGGTCCAAACTGTCTCTGGATTATGGTAAAAGCATCTGTCTTCTCTGGAGCCAAACCACACTTATGAGTCTGACAGAATATGGATATTCTTGTGGTTGGACTCTTGAAGAACTGTAAGCTTGGTGCAGGTAATGGATCTGACTTTGCTTCTTTTGTGTTTTTTCTAACCTGTCTTAAACTCTCTGTTTCTACATGGTTTGATCTCCTGTTACATTGGGTCTTTGAAGAAGGCTGAGCTCCAATAAGTAGGGAGTCAAAATAGCTGGTGTATGTTTAGTAGTTCAAGTTAAGAGAAAGGAATTAGAGAAGAGACAAGATGATAAATGTAAAGAAACCCAGATTTGGAGTCTAATAACCTGAGTATGAATCCCTACTCTACCAGTGGCTGATCTTGGCCAAGTCACTTAAACTTATAGGAACTCACTTTCCACATTAAAAAAATATATATATGGAGAACATATTATATATTATCTGGATAAGGTGAATTAAATATGATCATGAATGTGAAGCCACTTTCTCTATTGTCTACTACATAATACATACTCAATAAATATTTAAAAAATCTTTAAATAAAATCCAGTCAAATCTACTTAACCAATCAGTATTCTTGTCAAAGTAGTTACTTTGGGTATTTCTTCTAACATAAGACCAGACTCTAATATTTGGTGAAAGAAAGGCATCAAAGAAATCAATATGGACATTACCAATAGAATTCATGGATGCATTTTATTAATAGGTATAATTTATCCTTTGAGTTTATATTTTGTTTAGATAAATGTATGTACTAAATCATTTGTTGTCTAAAAAATGTAGCATATCCCTTTCAAATCCTTGAGAAAATTTGTAAATTGTTGACTTCCTGATTCTTATTCACTCTTATAAATATTAAATACATACATTTCATAAATACCAAATTGAGATAAACAGCAATGCTGTTTCCTTTAATTACTTAAAAATTATTAAACCTGAATATTTTGTTGCTTGGGTATGATTTTTTAAGTCAAATGAATAAAAAGAATTCTAAGGAGCATTGATTTTTAGAGAAACCTCCTAATGCAGTGTTATGAAATGGAACAAAATATAGATTCATTTGTTGGTGTTCCTAATGTAAAACACCATTTTCAATACAAATTTCTATTATATTTTGGCAGTGCATAGAAAATTCCTATCTAGGGCTTCCTTGGTGGCGCAGTGGTTAAGAATCCGCCTGTCAATGCAGGGTACATGGGTTCGAGCCCTGGTCCAGGAAGATCCCACATGCTGCAGAGCAAATAAGCCCGTGTGCCACAACTGCTGAGCCTGCGCCCTGGAGCCCGTGAGCCACAACTACTGAGACTGTGTGCCACAACTACTGAAGGCCGTGCGCCTAGAGCTCGTGCTCCTCAACAAGAGCAGCCATCACGACGAGAAGCCTGCGCACCGCAACGAAGAGTAGCCCCCGCTCGCCGCAACTAGAGAAAGCCCGCGTGCAGCAACCCCGACCCAATGCAGCCAAAAATAAAGAAATTAAAAAAAAAGAAAAGTCATATCTAAAAATTATACTTGAGATTATTTATGTGCAATCACAAAATAAATAGGTATAAATTAACAGGATGTAACCCCTTCCTCACGGTTTGTTTCATTTTGTTTTATTTCATAATATGTCTTCATGTAAAAAAAATGTACTTTAGTAAAAATTGACTAGCTTATCTTAAAATTCATATGGAGAATCAAGGGACCCAGGATAGCCAAAACATGCTTGAAAAAGAAAAACAAACTTGCCAATTACAAAACTTAGTACAAAGTTACACTAATCAAGACAGTGTACTTCTGCACCACAGAGGACTTAATAGACATTTTCCCAAAGAAGACATGCAAATGGCCAGGTACATGAAAAGGTACTCAACATCACTAATCATCAGGGAAATGAAAATTAAAACCACAATGAGACGTTACTTCATACGTTACTTCATAAAATGGCTATTATCAAAAAAGATAAGAGATAACAAGTGCTGGTGAGGATGTAGAGAAAAGGGAACATTTGTTCACTGTTGATAGGAATGTAAGTTGGTGCAAATCCTGCCACCTGCAAAAACATGAATGGGCCTTGAGGCCATTATGCTAAGTGAAATAAGTCAGAGAAAGACAAATACTATCTATACTATGTTATCATGTATATGGGGAATCTAAAAGAGTCAAACTCATAAAAACAGACAGTGGAATGGTGGTTACCAGGGGCTAGGAGTAAAGGAAATGGGGAGATGTTGGTTAAAGGGTACAAACTTCCAGCTATGAGATGAATCAGTTCTGGGAATCTAATGTACAGCATGGCGATTATAGTTAAATATTGTATTATATACTTGAAAGTTGCTAAGAGAGTAGCACAACTTTTTTTCTGTGTTCTCACCACACACACAAAAGTGTAATTATGTGAGGTGATGAATGTGTTAATTAATCTTATCGTTGTAATCATTTAGTAATACATAGGCGTACCAAATCATCATGTCGTATACCTTAAGCTTATGCAATGTTAGCAGTTAATTATATCTCAATAAAGCTGGAAAAAATAAGTGATGGAAATAATAGCCAAAAAAGAATGTAATTACTGGCATTAGAATAAACATATAGATAAATGGAAAATATCTGAGAGGACACAGAAACCTTCATATATGCAGGAAATTGATTTTCAATAATGGTGTAATAATGCTTAATTGGAAAAGAATCATTTTTTAACAACTGATGCTAGAACATTTTGTAATCAACACACAAAAGAACAAAATTGAATATCTACTTCATGCCATATACAAAACTAACTTGAAATGGATCAAAGACCTAAACATAAAAGCTAAAACATAGAGAGAAAACAAAGGGGTAAATTTCGGTGAACTTGGGTTTGGTAGTTTCTTAGATATGATCCCAAACCAAAAGCAATAACAATAAAAAATATTTTTTATGGCTGAGTAGTATTCCATTGTATATATATACCATGTCTTCTTTACCCATTCAATTGTTGATTGACACTGAAGTTGCTTCGATATCTTGGCCATTGTAAATAATGCTGCTATGAACATTTTGGTGAGTGTATCTTTTCAAATTAGTTTTTTGTTGTTGTTGTTGTTTTTGGATATATAACCAGGAGTGGAATTGCTGGGTCATATGGTAGTTCTATTTTTAGCTTTCTGAGAAAACTCCATACTGTTTTCCAGTATGGCTGTTGGGAGAACAGGCATTTATTCCATTTTTCACTTTTATGGAACAAAAATGTTTTGTTATTTATGCATCACATTAACATGAACTGTAGTATTCTGCTTTGAATCTCCTAGCATAAAGGGGGAGGATAAAAAAGTTCATTTTCCAACTTCCTTCTATTCAGCACACACTTTCCTTCATAAAGTAGCTGATGCTTTCTAAGCTACATTCTTGAACTGTTTTTTTATAGACTTAGAAAGCCAGCATGGATTCAGTAGGCTAAAGGGTGATAGGCAGTGCTATTTCTACCCTTTGATTACATAGGCTAATGTGGTTTAGAGACCCATGGAGAAAGAACGCCCTTGAGATCAAGCTCAGGATATGTCACATAGAACAACTTTGAAAACCAAAAGTCAGCCAAGAGCTAGCAATGGAAAAAAATAAAATCCTTCCATTTGCAGAGTTTTATGTGTGATGTTTCTTGAGCTTCACCCCTTCTCATGAAACAAAGTAAGTTATTTCTTGGAGTATGGGACCAGATGTCTGTCTGCCAAGCATCACCTCTAAATATTGCAGTTTACTTCCTTCATAACCTTAGGGAACAATTCAGCAGAGACAAATTTTCTACTCTGTCTCCATGTCACGTTTCGGAGTAGGAGGTCCTTTATTTGTCCGTGACTATAATTGATTCTTATTTAGTCCTTGATCTTATGAAAGTTTCCAAGTCTTGTTTTCAGGAATCTCCTCGGACTGGAAAGCAGTGAGTTTTTACTCAATAAAAGAGAACATTAGGTAGATAACACAATACATGGGAAAGTGAAGACCTTAAAATATGTGTGTGTGAGTGCATGTGTGTGTGTGTGTGTGTTTGCTTATGTAAGAAAAGTAATTGGATGAAGTTGTTCACTTTTCCAGTAGAGTGAAAAAAATCAAAATAAAACAGAAACCTAAAAGAGCCCTCAGAACTCTGAAATACCGTTCTAAGCCTTTACTTGGGCAATTCCCTTTAACAATCATGAGTGCACATTTAGTGTATTTGTGTGGGTGACCTCAGTAGGGTGAAAACATTCTTTATTTCCACTATTGATTATAAGGCAGCAGTTCCTCTTTTCAAAATTAGTCAAGCATCTGGTCACCTATTTATTTTTCTGAGGCATAGACAACTCCCTTTTTTCAGAACCTTGAGAATATTCTCTATAATGTTGCTTTCATGTTTTAAGTCTGAGAAGTATTGATTTCTCTAGTTATTCATTTTGATTTTGTGAGCAATATAGTTTCCACCTGGCAACAGAGAGCTAAACTGAGCAATTTAGAAGAATCCGTAGCATTTATTCATTTTTAAAAGACACTCAAATACATTCCTACAGACCTCAGGTCATTAAGAGCACTCTTGATATTCTTTCTTCCAAATAAAAAAGATGTCAATATGTATTTTGTCAGGAAAATATAGAAAAGAGTGCTTTGTTTCATGTAAAATGAGTATTTTCATTCTGAGACTGACCATAAATCTGATGCCTAAAGTAACCTTTATTACATTTCAATTACTCATCACCCCCCCACCCCCCACCCCACCCCCACCAAATAGGCTTATAACGTAAAATAGAAACCTGAATCAGGGTCTTGAATGTGTGCTATCAGTATCCGGAGCTAGAAGACCTGTTTTATTTAGGTTTGGATTGTTCATCACTTTACCAATGTAATTAATTTTTAACAGAGTTTGAAAATTAACCATAGGAATCACCAAGAGTATTTTCAGGGCCATATGTAATTCAAACTTGCAAGTTCATACTCAAATGGAAGAATGGTAGGATTTGGAATCTCGGGATTTGAATGGATGCACAGAAATTCATACATTTGAGAATATCACCAAAGAATTTGCTAGGGTAACTCTGAAATATAATCTGGTGTTTGTTAAACATGTTCATTATTGCACATATATTTATTCTCTGATGAGGATATATTACTATAATCTGAAATTTACAGATTATTTTCCAATCTTTACAATGTACTTTCTTTAGAAAGATACTAAATTTGATCCTAGTTCTATGTGACTGTCAAATGCTTTACACCAAACAAGCATGCGAGATAGGAATCAATTTAACTGCAGTATTCAGCAACTGAAGAGTTCTTCAAATGCTTGGCTAAAATCTAGTCACATTATAGTTTTCCCCTTATTAGAAATTTAATAATGAATTTAAAAAATATGAAGTTAGTTGTCTTGACTTTTAAGTGAATCAAAACTTGCTCCTAGTGAGTACTATCTTTATTTCTAAATACTTGAAAACAATACCTTACAATCCATTACAAAATTTTTCTTTGCATTACTGCCAAGTTTAGTACAGCTTTCCATAAAATCATTTTATTTACATCAACATATATTGGAAAATACCCTCATTTTCCACAATTTATTGATAATGTTTTTAGGCATTATAAAAAATTGACCATCAACCCTCCCACAAGATCAATTAGAATTTTCAGAAATCGTAACAAATGTTCACTGTGACTCCTCATTGAAACACTTTCCTCCCCATAAAGTTTTCATTTAAAATGTTTGTTGTAATGCAATCCATAACGGACAGTAAACTTGAAACTGTTGGGGAAACTAAATATCTCTATGGTGAGCTGACCAAATTGTTGCATTGCACAGGACTTCTTTGTATGAGATTAACTAGGATAGTTTAACCCTTATTAATTCCTGCACTGCTTACTCTCCTTTCTGGTATTTGGCTTCACTTTCAAATTTGCATGGAAACATTTACCTAGGAATGTCATTTCCAACATGAATAGCAAATAAAGCTATCTGGAAAAGCAAGTGTGTTGCTCAGTAGCAAAGGTGAATCATATATTACTAAAGTGAACACTGAATTTATATTCTGACTGAATTATTTGGTATAATTTCGTTTTCAGCAATACCATAAGGTGAAGTCACTAATCACTTTTTACTCAGGTTCTACATGGTGTTCACATATTTTGCTTGGCCTGGTATGAAATTCCTCCTAGCAATGGGATTTATAAAACAAAAAATATTTTGGTTTGCCTTCATGTATTAACTTTTCTAAACATTCCCTCATATTCTCAGATGAATCATTTCATTCAAACAGCTTGCAAGGTGGGACAGCACATGTAACTCAACAGAAGTTAACATAGAGAACCAATACGGGTCCTGCTCCAGGCAGGGGCAGGAAGACAGGTGTGTTATGTTGTATAGACAAGGTTACTAACTGTTATAAAATGTCACCATTTATGTCACATGCAAACTTGCTTACCGGCCATTCTGTGTAATATTTTCAGTGAACATACTAAAAACTTAATCTAAAGATTAAATGGAAAACACCAGTCACTGCTATGTCATTTCCATATGATTTAGAGAAAGTTCCATGCTTCCCGTTATATGATTAAAACAAGCAAACTAACCAACAAAAATTATGTTAACGGAGTGTACGTCTATGAGCTTATGTGAAAATGTTATTTAACCTGTAAAAGGCTTTTATATTATTGTAAAATAATAATGATCCAACATTATGGGACATTGGGATATAACCTCTAAAATACCATGTAGAAAGTCCTTAGCTCAATATAGTAATAGTTTCATGTTTCATCTATCTGAATAATGTCTGTTCTGCATGTTATCTGTCACACTGACTAACTGCATTTTAAAACTTCTGCTCTGCTCCTTCAGCTTCTATGAAGTGATTCTTTAGTTTAGATATTTAAGACACATGGCCTGCCTAAATTCTGTGTGAATTGCTAATCAAAACACCATGAAAAAATACTATATTTCGACCCTGATAAAGGTCTAAGAGCTTAAATTCAGTGGCAGACAAGACTCTCTACACCCACTTCTTACTTGCTCAATTTAAGAATGTCTATTCCATAGACATTAATCTATCATATTTGACTTCTAGTTACATCTGTATCACAGTTAAATTGTGCTTTCATTTGCATAATCAATATATGTATATAGTTTAAAGCATGTCTGTAAAAAGAGTTTTGGAGGTATACAGTCTGGAAAACTAATTTTTTAAATGTTAAGAGAATGGATTTAATTTAAAATATGCTTGAATTTCAAAAACTATTGATGTTTCGATAATGACGGTGATAAAATGACTGTGGTTAAATTTAAAGGAGAAAATTTTAAAATAAATCAGAAGACACTTTTGTGAGGAAAGGTAATAATTTCCTCCAAGAGTAAATTAGGAAAGAAAGCTTGGGGAAAATAGAGGAAACAATTTTAACATCGTCGTCGCTGTTACATGGAACGTCAAACCAAGACAATATGATAAAAAGAGATGGAGTATAACAGTGGTCTGTATCAGTCATTCCCAACATGCGGTTTGAAGTACAGGAGGAGTGCTGAAAATTGTTGCCTAGACCCAAGAACACACATGCACAGCAAGCACTGACTGTCAACCAAAGAATGATGGATTTTCCATGTATATGTTACTGTTTTTCATCTGTATGTTACATAATAAGACATCAATTCATATTAAAGCATGTCTGGGGAATTCCCTGGTAGTCCAATGGTTAGGACTCCAAGCTTTCATTTCTGGGGCCCACGTTCAATTCCTGGTCAGAGAACTAAGGTTCCACAAGCTGCACTATGGTATAGCCCCAAAAATAAAAATATATAAAAAAAATAAATAAACTTAAAAAACAAGCATGTCTGCCTTCCAAGCATCTTGTTATTTCCCATAAAGTAGTATTACTATAATAAATTAAAAGAGAATCCTCCTACAGAGTGAGGATGGACCATTATGGAAGATGGGAAAATTAAGACATATCTTAGCTGCCTTTAAGCTATGCACTATTTTTGCTTTTTTGAATGGTATTATTCAGCCAACTGTAACAAACTATTACCATCCCACAAAACCCTTCAAGAGCTACCAATAGCTGAGGAAGAGATGCCAAAAACATTTCTAAGAATAGATGGTTCCAAAGACTAAGTAAAATAAGCACATTTCAATCAACAGATTTTATAGGGATTTAAAAGCTAAAATTTACAATGAAGGCATAAAAGACAAATGCAATATCAGGGCGGTTCCTGGGACACTACAAGAGGACCTGTCAGAGAAGAATAAATAAGCTAAAATAAATTACAAAGCCTTTGAGAAACAGGAGCTCAGTAACCAGATCACTGGCATTACATACCTTCCGACTCCTCCACTTACTAGATAATCAAACTTTCCTCATCTGTAAGCCCAGGTTAAATATATTACCTATTTTGTGAAGATCAAATTTGTTAATTCACGGGACTTTACATGTTTTTGACAGTTTCTGGCCAGCTGTCCACCAACCCCTTTTCCTTTACCAAATAATAGAATACCAAAAGGAAAAAAAAAATAAAGAAAAGAACGGGTTAGAAAGGCTTAAAAAAATAGTTCAAAAATCTTTACCTCTAGTTTTAATGTATGTTAAAGGAGACAGTATATTACAGTTTTTTCTTTTCAATATCACTGAATTATTGTCTTTCATATAATTACGATTAGATAAAAATTTCCTTTTGCTATATGAATGTTAAAAGGCTACGCAAGAAGGACTCTTCTAGAATTGAAAATTGTGCAATTTGTTAACAGAATCCTCAAAATTAAAAAGAGAAAAGTGTTATGGAATGTTATTTGTCTGTTATCTAATCAAGAGAGCCTTAAAATTTCTTGTATTGCCATAACTCATTCTAAATTCATAGGATAATTTTGGCATACTCTTTCTCCCTGAGTTTATCATACCCTCCTCCCTGCAATCTACTCAGATCTGCAGCTAATCAAATGCAGTGAAACTCCTTTACAAAATGATATTGTCTATTGCATTTTGAGCTAGACTGGGAACGCCTGAGATGGGGTTGAGTTGGGGACAATGTCTAATTTATCTCTTATTATCTTACTCTTTTTATTCCTAGCACAAGATCTCATTCATAGTTAAAACTTAGTAAGTGTTCATTATTACATTGAAATTTGAAGTCTAAAGTTCAGAAAAAGTCATGCCATGCCTGTAGTTGTACCTATAGTTAGATAAAGATGTTGATTATTTGTGGTATGTTGAAATATGGTGTCCATCATACATGAAGGCAATATTATTGATAAGGTATAAGATATGATGATTTCTTTTCCTTTACAGTAGAGGTTATGGTTTTGGACTGTACATTAATCATTAATTGAATAATAATCTGAATATTATAATTATTAATTTTGTGGTATTCTTATTAATAGAATGTTATATATACTGACTTGAATTTTCACAACTTCTTTTTTCAAAGTATTTTTAATGCTTTTCTTTTCTCAGGGTGAGCGGATAGGCAAAAAATTCATAGATAATCACCTGAAGCAAGTAATAGACTAAGTAGTAATTTTCAGTGGAGTACTGATGCATGTTACCCATTGAGTTGCTAGGACTTGGCCTAAGATTTTTCCACTAGGACTAGCCAGGGTTTAGGTATAACTGGAAAAATAAAGGGGGGAAGGAGGCCCAAGCTTGAGAGATACAAACTTTAGGCTTCAACACAGCTGAACTTGGGTCTCAGCTTATCTTTCTGAAGGTGAGACAAATACCCTCTCTTTATAGCGGCCTCTTAGGTCCACAGGCCAAGGTTATGTTAGTTGAGTATTTGTTCTGTAACTTAATACAAACACAGCTTCTATATTAAACAACTAAATAGCTCTTAATAAAACTTTAAGGATAAGAAAAAAGCAAAAAAAAACAAAGAATGATGAGTTTCCTTAGCAGTTGATAATTATTTTTTTTGCTGTTAGTCATCATTAAGGTAAGAAAACATCAATTATATTTATGCCCATAATATATATGAATGTATACACATATGCTCATGAATGTGTACAAGAGTCATGCTCCTTGCAAAAAATAAAATATAATTAAGAGTTTTCTATATGCTCAAAAGAAACTTAGAAAAAAATCAGCAAGAACTAACAAAACTGTACTTTTCAGGTTATTGAGGAGATCTTTAAAAAAATGTTTTTCTCAACAACCAATTTCCACAAAGGAAATCAACCCAGATAAAGATTTTTCTTGAATGGCAGGTAGTGAAATGTAGTTCATCTTCAAACACAAAAGACTTTGTAGAAATGGGGCCCAACCAAGCGAGATTTCTGTGGAGACTCCGGAAACTTATCAAGTTTTTGTTTTACAGCTCATTGAGTAAGAAATACAGTTCCTCCAACAATTTCCTTTAAAGCATTTGTTAATGTGTTAGCCATGACTCTTGTGGGGCTCTTGAGCAAAAGATGAAAAGGATAGAAATATAGTCTCTAGTAAGGTTGTTTGGGGAAGTTAAGCATCAGATGCTCAACAGGGAAATTGTAAGAGCTTGCATTTAGATGTGATCCAAAAAAAGTTCAGTAAATACATTATTAGAACCGGTTAATCAGCCTCATGATTGAATTGCCAGGTTAGGTCCTGCTCATGTCTGTACCATCTGCCACGTGGCTTCCCTTTATTGCTGAGGGTCTAGTGCACAACAATTTGTTGAGTTGAAACAAGATAATAAGTTCTTAACAGAATCTGGTATCTCTTAGTTTTGCTCAATCATTTGTCTCCAAAGACATATGCACTTTGAACTATAAATCACATGCAAAAATATAAATATAATGGTTTTCATTTATGTTCTCTATTTATTCCTGCCAGATATACATGTTTACCCTTCACATTTTAATGCATCACCCACATATAAAATCTAACTGATGTTAATTCAACTGTGCCTAAATTGATAATAGGCCTGGGTATATATGTTCAATTTGTATAGATGTTAGGCAATTGAATCTTTTACAAATATAATATATTTAGATTAAAAAATTCTGGAATATTTAGCATATTTTTCTTTTATAGAAGGATTTTTAATCCTATTACAGTCATCTCCATATTAGTGGAAGCAACACATCCATGACAGTTATAGTTTGAGAGGTGGGAATATTCATGAGAAAATGATGGGCAAATAATCATAAAAGATTAAATTTGAAATAAAAAAGGGCTTTTGTCATTATTTTAAATGCATAGAAAATATTTTCCTCAAATGAAATTTCTCTGGAGTAGTTTATTACTATAAGTAACTACATACAAATAAGTGAATATACATTAATTTATATTAATGTCAAAGGCAGAATTTCAGAGAGTAATGGGAAAAGTGTAGACTGAGAATAAGACAGATGAGAACTTGAATCCTGGGTCACAAATTAAATATGTAATGTCAGCCAAAGTTTCTTAATTCTTTTCCAACTCAGTTTTTCTTGTTCATAAAACGGAAATAGCAATAACATATATTTCAAACACTTTCTAGGAAGAGTAACAATATGATTTATGTGACATTATGTGGTTAATGGAAGGGATTCAATAAAAATAATTAATTAAATCTAAAGAAACTAAACATATGAGGTGTTAATATTCTTTAGATGAATTTCTTCTTTAGAAATTATCTAGTCCTAAATACTCACTCTTTGACATTTGTGTATTTTAGTGAATTCCTATTGGTTTATTAAACCTTCTAACTGAGTCATTTAAAACACAAGCACTAAATTCACTACACAGATTCATGGCCTGAGCCAGGCACCAGTCCTTATGCATTCTAACCAGTTTTGTTTCCTGGAAAGACTCTTCTGTCACTTTCCATTTAGCCCTTTTCCAGCTTGTAGATTTACGCTGGTGAAAATGGAAGCCGACCAAATGCTTGTCACCCAGCCAGGCCCCAGGGCTCACTCGTATGAAGACATTAGTTTTTCATCATATTTAGAAGGGTACTTCTAGTTCTGATTTGACGATGAGGTCATCTCTCAAATATGAATTAAGTAACTGAGCTCTGGCTAAAATTATCTCCTGGTAATTTTCTTTCTTTAAATGATATATTACATTTCTTTCTAAAGAATAAGATGCGGTCATACAGTGGCATTTTGTTAAAAATCTCCTTTCCCGAAAGTAAAGGAAATGGTAGAGTTAGGCCCTTGAGAAAGCGATTAATCCCCTGGCCACAGAGAAGCAAAATGACAACGTGGATAAATACCTTGTCTTTTAACGCAAGTTTCAAGTGACTGTGGCCAGTCACAGCAGAAATCGTAATGAGGGGTCTGTGGAGAATGGTTCTTCAGAACAAACCAGCAAAGCATTGGTGGGAATGTAAGAAATGATAGTGGTCTCAGAGGAATTTCCTTTCTTCCAGGCTTACACTTTGAAGCTTTGAATCCTGAACTTTTGAACTATGTTGGCTTTATCTTGTCCCTTTGGAGAGATTTGCAAGGTACTCTTATAACACTTGCTATAATTATATTCTTAAAAATTAATGATACAGTGATTATCAAAGAAATACTGTCTGCTTCAAAACATTCTAAAACTAGCAAACACACACAGACACATACACACAGACACACAGAGACACACAAAGCCTTTCTGATATGATTTGTCCTATCACAGCTTAAGAAATAACAGTCCTCTTTGTTACATATCTCCAAAGCCCCCAATAATTTATAATAAAGCTTGCAAGTCATTATCAGAGTCTGAAATGCTCTCTTTCTATCTAGGAAGAAGACATAAAGGGAAAGCTGAAAGGGTAGAAATCAAGAGAGAAACGCAGCATGTGGCCAGCTGAGGATATACAATTGAGGCTGAATATATTCTTCAAAAGAATTATTTTTAACAAATCTCCTCTCAGTTTGATTGTATGATTCAGCAAACGTACTGTCTTGGGTTTTGTGGCTCTTTGGTACTTAGAGACAGAGTACATCAGATTCTCTAAAATAATAAAATTAGGTTATTGGAACGATTTACTGGAGCTTAGAGAGTCTCTTGCAAGGAAGATCAGTCTCTCAAAGACCCTCTATGTGCCTTGCAGTCCAGTTCAATTTCTGGTCTAGGATAATGAGAGAAGCCACAGTCACACAAAAGGGGCCTTGTATTTCAATTAGTCATTAAATATTAAAGCTTCATTATTTTCCATAAGGAATACTTTTACATTTTTTTCTATATTAACATGTTTATGTATTGATTCTAAAATCTGCAATAGGTAAAGTCAAATCTCCTAGCCACCTTATTGAATTCTGCTATTTTCACTTATTTTCAAAGCTCATTGAACCAGTTGATAGTCCCACCTTACAAACAGTTAACAGAAATGACTTTCATTCGCTTCAAGTCTTTATTTAATAACTGTGTAAGTCTCCAAGTGCTGTAGTATCAAGACATACATTACCTAGATTAAAACATAAATTAATGAAAAGCTATCCATGCTGAGTAGAATAAAACTGACTGATTACACAGTTACGCAGCTGTCACTAAATTAACTTTTAAAAAGGATTAAATGGGGAATATCAACTCTTGAAAAATGTAAGCCACTGAAACAACATTCTAAAATATAAACCTTGTTGTAAAAAGAATAAAACCTACATAGCAACAGAGAATGTCACATAGTTAGCTGGCAGTATCCACCAATCATTGATGAAATTATAATATTTATGATGGTTTTCTGGCAAACAATACAAACCTGATGAACACTTGCATATAATAGTATACTAGCCTCAATTTTAAAAGTTGAAATATTCAAGATTTAACCTTCACTAGAAGCTAGTGGAACAAGAATACATTGTAATTTTCCTCTACATGTTAAACCTCCTATTTTTGGACTTACGGTAAATATACTCAATATTGTTTGAATGTTTACTGTGTACAAGATACTTTATCTCATTTAATCCTCACAAGAGTCCCAAGATGGAGGCACAGATTGAGGGGAGGTGAAAGAACTAGCTTGAAATCATATAGATGGCAAGTGAAAATCTGGGATTTGAACCCAGTCTAATAGCAGTGATTAAGCTCTTACCTATTAAACCATAACCTTTTCTCATTTCTTATGCTTCCACTCATCAGTTATGCATTTGCTCATATTCTCTCTTCTCTGCATCCTTATTCTTATTCTTAAAACTCCAACATCAGACACAGAAAGAGGCATCATAGTAGAAAGATTTAAAGCATACTTGGTCTCAAGCTTTGGCTCTGACATATTCTAGCTTATGACCTTGGGAAATGGTACTTAACTACACTATGACTCAGTTTCTCATTGTAAATGGGAAAAAATGAAATAACACAGGTAAATCTTTAAGCACAGTGCCTGGAACATGTTAGAGGCTCAATAAATATTATTTATGTAGCATTTATTACTTTTTGTGAATAAATCATGAGTGTCTACATTTTAAGTCATCTTCATGGGTCAAATAAAAGATTTGCCTGGTAAATAAATGTAAGAAAAGGGCAAGTAGGAAAAATTTATAGATATGTATAGCATAATGTTTAATTAATATTAAAATAATAATGGTATAGCAACTACCTTTTGCATAATGACATTCTGAAAGTTTCTTTACAGACATCTCTAATTCTTATAACGGCAAAGTATTATTTTTCATCTTTTAGAGATGTGAAAGAGCAAATGAGAATTTAGCTTCTTGCCTAAGGTTACACAGCTACTGTGTCAAAGCAAGGATTTGGTTTCTGAAGCTGCTCCAACTTTTCTCCCCATACAAGTTACAGGAATTTCCCCTTTGTAGGGAGTTCGCTCTGTGGTATAGCTATGCAATGACTGAGGAATAAGAGCTGGAATATCTGCAGATGTCTGTGGAACTGACGCAACTACGAAGGCAAGGGCAGTTCGGAAGGCTGAGGCAACTGATCTCCAAAGTGTAGCTTAGAGGCACACCTTGCCCTTTTTGTATACCGGAAGGCAGCTTGCTAGACCATGGGTCACCCCTGCCCATGGCAGTGATATTCAAGTTATCTCAATTTGTCTGGCAGAGGGTCTGAGGGATATCTCCACCGTAACTCAGAAGACGGGTGGCTGCAGCCTAATAAGCAGCTGATTCACCTTTCCTTTCCTGGCCCACCGTCCTCGTCCAAACTCACTGTCAGCTCATGTCTTCTGCTGACCCAGTGACTGTGTTTACTTCTTACTCTTGCATCCACTTGCTCATGTGAACTTGTGCTATGCATAGCAGCAGGAGCTCTTTTGGGAATACCAAAAGAAAGAAGCTTAAGGTCCACTTGGGGGAATCAAAGACATTCAGATGTGATATCTTAATAATAATTAATTACGAAGTGGCCCATGGAAGTATTTTCCAGTCATTACAGAGGTAAGCTAGCAACTAACTAGCTGATTTCTAGGTTACTAAAACTTAGAAATCATCAACAATAATAAGTCTGAACCACTTGCTGCCCATAAGTATAGGTCATATCCACTGTGTCACTTCCTGGAGCACCAGAAAAACAATCAAACCCCACCCCCCCCAAAAAAAACCACAAAAAAACCCCTGGAAATACTAGAACTTGTGCTATGATACAGTGTAGAAAAAATACTATCATTGCAGGAGAAATAACAGAATCTGAGAGAAAGAACGACCTATATCAGTCATCTAATCAAATCTTATTTCACTTAGATGACAGCTAAGGTGATGAGAATGATATAGTTGGAGTATATTAAGAGGTGGATGAAATTCAAAAGGTCATCATTTGACCTATCATTTAAACCTTCATGTGAATTAAAACCAATGTGATGCCAATCTCAGTGCTATCCAGTTTTTCTTTAATGACCACACATATGAGAAGCAATCCTGGATTCTCAAAATTTCCAAAGAATATTGACAACCATCCACAATGTCATACTTCACTGTTTAACTTGTTCCTTTATGGGAGAAATTCTCTAATCTGATATTCACCCTTCAAGCTGAAGGCTAAACCATATTTTCTTGTTCATTCTTTTTACTCTGAAGGGACAGAGTCCTAAAGAAATTGTCTGCCTAAAATGGGTCCCAACATTAGACCAAGTTAAAATTTCACTGAATGTTCTTAGATCTGTTAACTGTGCCTAGTGCTAACGACATATAAAAGTGTTCATATGCAATATGCCATTGGATGTTCAAATTGCTGTCTTAGAGAACCTGCTGATTATTTGACATGTGATATACATTTTACCCTGTAGAAGTTTAGATTTTAATAATATGAAGGTCTGAAAAAGTTTACCACATTGTTTTCTTAGTTACTTTCTCTTGCCTCCAATATTGTTATTTTATATTTTTGCAGTGTAAATACTGCTACAGTTTTTTAGGTTTTTAAAGGTCATTATAATGAAAGGACTGTAAGTGGATTTCTTAAATTATGGAATTCTGTGGCAATATGTAAACCAGAGTTGGTATCACCTTTACACCTTAGAGAGCTGTTTACACCTTTGTAATTCACAGCAACTTTATTTAAGGTTGATTTCAGTTAGGTGTGAGGTTTCACCTCCAAGTACATATTTAAACGTTTTGGGTTTTTTTCTTTTTCTCACTTAAAATAATCAAAACTCTTGAAACTAAAGACTTCAAAAATGAAACATAATGTGTAAATTTTAAATATATTTAAAATTAAAACAATTATTGAAGATTATGTTCTAAATTTACATGCTGTATATACAAACATACACATTTATAAGGAGATTCAGAGAAGAGAAAAAAATCAGTATACTGTTGAAAATCAAGGTGTTTAGAAAATGATTAACAACCCACATCAACAAGAAATATTAAAAAAATATTTCTACTGTAGCCACTTCTAGTTCTTCTCAATATTAAGGATGGTCACTGTGTGGGTGTGAATTCTTGTATTGCCTATATAGACTGTATATTGAAAAACAATTATAGCTAAAGATAAGTGAATCTTATTTGGGGTTTTGTGTGTAAATTTTGCATCCTCATCTCAAAGATTAACCTCTCTTCAGGAATGTCAAATTGATGAGAAAACTTAAGGACAATTTTTGAAAAGTTTTCCTCTATGTAGGCAGCCAAGTTATATAATCCATACTTTTGTTTCTCTGAGATACTCAGAAAACTGTCACATCTCAGTTCTCTCTAACATTGACTGAAACAAAGTATAGAAAGCAAATCATTAAGAAATTTTTTAAAGAAATATATAAAAGTCAGTGAAACAAAAAGAATTGATAAATTATGAGTAACATGAAGTGTAATTTAGGCACTGAAGTATTTCAAACTCATTATTTCTGGTTTACTTTTTCTAGCATTTTTCGTCATAAGTTTATCAGCAAAGAATCACATTAAACTTGTAAAATAAACACTCCCTTTAGTCAACTTTACATAAATTCAAATAAAAATTAAGTTTGAAGAATCAGCAGGAAATTTTTTACTTAGTGGTGTTTTTAATGCTTTATCATCCATTACTTATTTAAATTCAGGATATGAATGACAAATGTGTATATGAAAAGCATAAAATCATGGAACTGGCTGGGATGCATCTACCATTAATCTCTAATGAGAGAAATGTAGCATCCTTGAATACTCGTGTTTGTCAGTTCTCTGCAACAGAAAACTACCTTTGAGCACTGTCTTTAAACACTACATTTGCTGTGACTTCTCTGCTACTTACACAAATGGTGTCACTCCAGTACTCAATGAACCAGCCACTAAATTGGTCCACCACAATGGGTCTGAGATCAATAACTAATTTTGAAAACTGATTAGTTTGCACCAGAGTAGTAGACAGTTCCAAATTTTGCCAGAGGACATAATCAGCCCATAAATAGAGGTATTAGTGCACTAGTAATAGGTTGGTAATACAGCCCAAATCTGCCATAAGCTCTTTTTCACAAAGGGTGATTTGAGTCTTTATAAGCAACTTCACTTACCTTTTTTTGATGTTGAAATAAAGCTTAGTTTTATTCCGCAACATTGCTTGTTAAGAAGAGTTGTTTGTAAATGAATTCTAATAAAGCAACAAGCTCAGTCTTGGGTGACTGCTAAGGAGCCAAAGACATTTTTATACATCCTGACTGGCTGTGAATTCCAGTTGTTTTCAATATGAAAAATGTTACGTTCTAACAGTTAATGTTGCATTGCTAGCCATTCAGAAGATGTATCTTTCTATTAGATGGAAATGTTGCTATGGAGATAACTAAATGTCTGACCTAAGAGAAGAAGTGAGGAGGGAACTGTATTAAAAGAAAGGAGAATATCAATTATGCCAGTAATTGAAAAGGTAGTGAAAAGGTAAACCTTTTATCCACAATTACTTCCAGAAAACAAATGTGAATATATGATGCACAAAAAGAAGGTTGTAGCCTCTTGCATTGTATTAGCTTCATCACGTGACCATGGGGATAAAACTTGACCACTCAATTATAATGTGAACTGGCACTAAACCGAATACATACCTTTAAAAAGCCTTCCAAATGCATAAGCTATAGTTTGACAACTGCTGCAGGGTTCGTGGTCGGGCTGTGATAAAATACAACTTCAGAGAGTTGTGTTAAAATATGCCCTTCTCAAAACTCTGAGACAGTTGTGATTCCACAAGCAAAACAAGTCTAGAAACTGGTGATATGAAGCTGGTATAATTTAGCACTCCAGATTGAATTGCTACAGCAGAGTTGCACCATTTGGATTGGGATTTTAAATGTGTGTACTCAGTGCAATTGAATTCCTAAGCCTAAGCTGAGGGAGGAAGAACAGACAGAGAAAAATCACACGCTGTATTCTGAAGAGAGATTATTTGTTTTAATATGAGGTGGGATGTAAATACTTAGAAAACAGATTGTAATTAGCAACCTCAGGCCACCTCTCTTCATTCAGTGGATAAGAAGGCAAATTGAGATGACCGTCTCAAGACCTTAGCACACAACAGTGGCAGCACTGGGACAAAGCTTTTAGTTTGAAATATTTAATTCACTGTTATAATGAAATTAATATTTATTATTTGGGGTTTTCTTTTGTATTCTAAAGGGCAACATTCCCCCCCATAATTCCACTTTGGAAGGAAAGCTCTCAGGAAGAAATAAGGAAAGAAGAGAGGGAGGAGAAATGAAAAGGAGAGAGAGCTCCTTCACTTGAGTCTCAAAGCCCCTCAGAGGACTTCCACGTAGATAAGCTCCACTCTTTCTTCTACCCTGTGGTCGTGAACACAACGTCTTTAGGCTCATTTCAGTTCATCCAGAGTTAAATTTTAGTACTTTCTTAACCAAAATGATTGATTCTATCAAAGGCAGTGGATACCTGTCTAATTGTCTACTATTGATTCTTTACGAATTAGCTGGAAAGCTCACAGATAATGTTGTTATCCAAATATTACAGAAATATTCTATGTCCTAGTAAAAGACCTAAGAGGTGTTCTAATGTTTAATTATCTTTTTTTTTTTTTTTTTGTGGTACGCGGGCCTCTCACTGTTGTGGCCTCGCCCGTTGCGGAGCACAGGCTCTGGACGCGCAGGCTCAGCGGCCATGGCTCACGGGTCCAGCTGCTCCGCGGCATGTGGGATCTTCCCGGACCAGGGCACGAACCCGCGTTCCCTGCATCGGCAGGCGGACTCTCAACCACTGCACCACCAGGGAAGCTCCGTTGCGGAGCGGCTGGGCCCGTGAGCCATGGCCGCTGAGCCTGCGCGTCCGGAGCCTGTGCTCCGCAACGGGAGAGGCCACAACAGTGAGAGGCCTGCATACCACAAAAAAAAAAAAAAAAAAAAAAAAAAAAAGATTAAAATGGTAAGTTTTGTTATACATATATAATTATTTTCCTTGAATATATCCATGGAAATTGCAGTGATGTGCTTTCTGATTTCAATGGAAAAGCTAGGCTTGTAATTATTTTGTCCATCATGAAAATGTTATATAACTGTATTCTCAGATTTTAAAGGTCATTTGCATAATGTTATTGCTTTTATTGCTTTAATGACAGTCAAATCATTCTGAGAATCATTGGAAACGTTGGACAATATTCTTTGGTTAGCTTATCCATATAACATTGTTATAAGCAGAGACCTAAAGCCTTTATTTTCATCATGATATTGTGCCGAGACATGTTTTTTAAGATTCTGTCTTCTGGTTACGGTCATAAGCGTTTTGTTTTTTTGGCTGCCTTGGGTCTTCATTGCTCATTGCTGTGCGCGGGCTTTCTCTGGTTGCGGCGAGCAGGGGGCTACTCTTCGTTGCAGTGCGCGGGCTTCTCATTGCGGTGGCTTCTCTTGTTGCGGAGCACAGGCTCTAGGCACATGGGCTTCAGTAGTTGTGGCATGCAGGCTCAGTAGTTGTGGCGCACAGGCTTAGCTGCTTCGTGGCATGTGGGATCTTCCTGGACCAGGGCTTGAACCCGTGTCCCCTACATTGGTAGGCAGATTCTTAACCACTATGCCACCAGGGAAGCCCCCCATAAGCATTTTTTAGCTAGTCTCTTCCCTAGTGTGTAGACACAGCTATGGTGTTACACACGATGAGAGAAATATATACTCTTCAGGTGTGGCAACTAACACAGATATTAGGCCTTCAGACTGAAATAGAAAATACATTCAGAGGACTTCTTGCACTGTAAGATTACACAAAATGATTAATAAAGTGTAGTTACATGTAAATCATGGTTTATTAGGTGCTATTTCAATAGCACTGTCCTAAAATATGACAGACGTTTTCAAAACAAACTTGTGGCTAATGAAGACCTATTGGGACATTTAAATGTGCCCTTCTCTGTAGGGCACATTTGTAGGCAAATTTCCCTAGGCCTGGGCCCCTGGGTTTATGTTTTATATATTGAAAGAAAGGTGGTTTCAAACTTGATAAACATTTTCCGATTTAATTCTACTGACTAAATATTTACTCTGTTGAATAAATAAATGAGTCAGTTGGGACCTGTAAATAGTCACTGAATTTTCTCTCACTTCATTGTAAGTCACTCAGCACATATAACTGAATAGATATTGGAGAATGAAAGACAGTCAAGGTTAAGACTATAGCTATATGGCTTTTAAAAATTCCTTCTAGCACAGGAGCACTTGAGTAAAGACTTACTCTGGTGAAACAGAAATTGCCACCCTTTAAGTGTAAAGTGGTGGCACACATACACACACACAAATTAAGAAAGGAGCATATGGTCTTTTATGTTGACCTATTGAGATTAATATGTGAGTGAGGGAAGGGTGTGCATGCATGTGTATATGCCTGTGTGTGTCATTGTGTGTGCTTCTCAGACAGTATGTCCTCATGGCTAAACATACTCTCTACCAAACATAATACAAAATGATGTTTGATATATAGTGTACTTTCTCAACCAGAAATACAGATTGAAAGGACCATTTTGCAGTAAAAGTTCATCTCCAAAGTGAAATTCAACACTCTATCGGGGGAGAGTGCTTGTTGAATTGGAAGTACTATATTGAATTATAAGAATACCAGCAAGACATTGGTGCCCTTGAGTATATAGAGTAGATGTGCAGTTTTTTAAGTCTGATCCTTGTCATTCAGGATAAAATTAAGTTTCAGTTAAATATCCTCAAGTCCTGTTTGCTCCATAAAGTAGCCGAGGTACATACACTACGATACAGTAGTAATGGCGTCTTCTGCCCTTTTCTTGCCGTTTTGAACACTCATCCCTTGATTAAGCTGTTACATCTAAATGATTATATGCAGTTTCCTTGATGGCAATACTCATATCTGTTTGTTTCAAACTAAAATGCACACTTACCAAAAGTTTTTTTGTGACTTTCCAGCTGGGTGGCATTTACAAGCAGCAGACAGCTGAAGTTAGCAGCGTCAATCTTCCACTAACTTGTCTATTATAGTAAAATGTATTTTTTCAAGGATGAAGAGATGCTAATTCAGAAGCAATTTTTAAAAGGCTGGATAACACTTCTATTTGATTTTTCTCTCTAGAAATTGTTAAAAATTTCAGCATTAGTACATTGTCATGATTTTTTTCAAGATGGTAGAGAATGGCAAAATTTTCTACAGGTTTTGTGATGAATACTGTCAAAATTCCCTGGCGTTTGATTGCATTAAAATGCTAGAATTACAACTACCATTTGGCAGAGGTTTACGTAATGTGTGCAAATTTTAGTCAATAAATAAAAAAACTGGCATCTGTACAAATTAAAATAGAATCTGAAATTTTAGTTTAATTAAATTCTCCCTGCTGAACAAGCTAGGAGGGAAGCAAATGTAGTTTGTAACTTGTATTATTTATTATTACAAATATAACAACTGAATATTTAATACATAAGTATCTACATAAACACACATGCACACATATTAAATGTCTGGATAAGAAAATTATGCCATATGTGATAATGACAATTGACTCTACAAAAAGTTTATTTCACAGGTTAGATATAAAAGTAGCTTATAATAGGAGAGTTCTTTTGTTATGCCCTGAGGCAGAAATTATTTATGTCCATTGGTAATCAACTATTGTATGAGATGACTTAAAAATATTAGTAGACATGGTCAATCGTAATGTAGGCTGTTTTCAGACAATATATCTACTGTCTGCTGAAATTCATCAATCTCACATGTTATTGACTTATGCTGATTCAGAGGGATACACTACTTGACAAAATAAACTACCAGATATAACTTAGTAAAGTTATATAATCATAGATCATGTGTACTAAAAAATATATTTTATATCTTGCAGAGCAAAGCTGGTAAAAAGCTGCCAGTGAAAACTTGGTGAGGTAATTGAAGAACTTAAGAGTTTCAAGGTAAAAATGGCTACTTATATGTACTATCTGGGCCTTTGGAAATGAGAAAAAAGATCCAAGGGTATAGCGGTTGGCCATGGGAAAAATGAAAATGTGGACTTTTTTGGAACATGGTTTATATTAGTTTAGGAATGGCTCAAATCTCATGGAGAAGTAGAAGAACATGATTCTTAAAAGAAAGAAAATTTTAATTAATTTTAATTAACTAAGAAAAAACAAAGAAAAGACATTCATATATATAGTACACAATTTCTGTTCTATGGGGGGTAGCAAGCATAATGATATGGAAATAAAAATAATGTGTCACTTTAAAAAGTCAAGAAAGTAATTAAAAACAGTGTTTTTGCCTCTATTTCTCTTTTTCCTGTCTTCATATAAATGCATACTTAAATACACACATACACACAAAGAATTTCAGGTTCATTTTTCCTATATTATCTTTACTGCAAGGTGACATATATATTGAAGAAAGGTAAATATAATTTCAAATATATCACCTAGATAGTGTTGAATGACTGGAATGGTATGATTGAAGTTTATAACACTCTAAAAGAAATAAAAATCTGTCATGTTGATAGATGATATAACCAGAGTGTTAGGTCCCAAAAAAGAGAGTTGAAATGCATTAGAAAGAGAATACAAGTTGTACAAATACAAGTTGTTTAGTCCTTAAAATTGAAGAAGGAATGGGTTATGGAATTCAGATTTAGATCACAATAGAGAACGGAGGCCAAGTATAGTATTGATGGTGGTTTTAACTTTCTAGACACCTATAAAAGCTGATAAATTCTTGCCTTTCATTATCTTGATGATAATAATATTGTGATTAAGTGAATCTATGTTCAACTCATATCCTTAAGAAAGTGACAAAGAAATAAAGCATATCTCAGAGTTGATTATAACATGGGAGCATCAGCTGGGTATGGTCAAATGCATACCCCAGATTGCTGTTGTTCAAAGTGTGGTCTATAACCCACTGCCATAATGGGATGCGTATAGGAGTTGAAAGCAAGTGTTTAGAAATCTTCATGGCAATCAAAATGGCTGTGACCTCTTAGTATGTAATCATTTTTATAATAATTCACTTTTAATGTATTTTATAAAACCCATGATGGATTGGAAATAAATAATAATAATAAAACTTTTGAAATTTTTCCATCACAGATAGCTTTAGAATGAGAACCACTGTCTTAGAAAATGAAGATTTCATGTATAATTATGTTACTTAAATGGGAATCAAGGCTTACAAAAGACTAAGCAACATAAAGACTGATTTGATTCTGTTAGAGGAAGAAGAAAACCAAGGAAAACTTTGGCTTTCTCTTTGAGTAGGAGCTGATGTGGTTGCAGAATTCCTCAACTGTTTCTTAACTCTGTCAAAGATTATAATCTTCAAATTTAACACTATAGAACAAATATTGATAGAAGGAATTTTAATCCCCCCAAAGTTAGGAAATTGTAAAGAAGGCCCCCACGACTCTAAATTCAATAAAGTCACTAGCCTCTGTGAATTGCAACCTAGGGAATTGAAAAGATAATCACCAAACCAATTTGATGGATTTTGGAGAATTCACGACAAAAAGAAGGATATCAAAAATGTATGGGTCATTCAAATTTTATAGGAAGAAAATAAGTTCAGCTAATCATACTGACATGGTTTGTGAACGCATTGAGAAGGTAATGATTACTGTTCCCAATATGATTCACTAAGAAGAAGTGGTTTTAGAGTCGTCTTTTTTCTTTCTTTGCAGTGTTTCTAGACAGTTGGAGAATAAAAACAGAGGGCACACAGTGCAGTGAGATCTGTTGATTTTGCTAGCACAGTATTCCTTATTGTAGTAACAGACTCAACTCTTCTTTTGGGAGCCTTCCAGCCTCCTCTTTTATTCATATCATTTTGATAGGGATAACCCTGAACTCTGGATTCAGGGATTCACATTTTACCCAAACAAAAGACAGTGATACATGGGATTTTTCTTTTTTCCTGGAATTATTGGAAAAGATCTACTTCTACTGCAGCAAATTTGTGAGAGTAAGCTGGTTGTCATTCTACCAAATTTGATGAAAAAAAGTGAAACCATATGAGGAAAGCAGATCTGAGACATGAAGAGAATTTTGATGACATCATTAGGACACCTGAAATTAGCTATTTTAACTACTGGACTCTTCATGTACATCATCCAAAAAAGTCTTATTTCTGGCTTAAGATGGTTTGACTTGGGATTCTATCATTAAAACTGAAATCCTGACTTTACACCCAGTCTATCTGAACATCAAACCTATCTGTTTATACCTGGGGACAAGATGAAGAAATATGGGCTGATCATAAAGACAATTAAGTGACTGGGAAACTGGTAGAATGGCTAATTGAGCTCTGTAATTATTATTAAACAACACAGAGTTCTCAGTTAAATACCATATGGTACTTCATCTTTATCTTTGTCACAGTGAGTGTGTTTCCCAATGACTTGGAAGAAGTTATGGAAGATAGAGCAGTATTTTGGACCTAGTAAACTTCACAAACTCTCCCATTACAAAACCTTGGAAATATCTACTAAAATAATGTAATCATGATTTCCAAATGCTTATAAGATAGAAAAGGAAGTCTTTGAAGACAAAAAACAAAGTACCAGCAAGAGAGGTGACTACAAATCTCTTCCTGGGAGTTACAGCTGCCCTGTGAATGTTTAACAACCTCTGAATCCTAAAGTGTCATGTTTTAACAACC
Organism: Tursiops truncatus; assembly: GCF_011762595.2. Classification (NCBI taxonomy): domain Eukaryota; kingdom Metazoa; phylum Chordata; class Mammalia; order Artiodactyla; family Delphinidae; genus Tursiops; species Tursiops truncatus. Next base: position 113,824,290 of record NC_047037.1, read on the forward strand.
ATCTTGCTGACCGGAGGCAAAGTGCTGGGCCCCACAAGGTAAACAAGTTGATTCCATTAAAGTCAGGACCCTTAAAGGACTATATCTTCAGTGAAAAAGTACTTTAGAAGAAAAGTCCACCCACTAACAATTGGAAACAGGTGGGAAGCCTGTCAGACTCAGCCTAACCTTAAAAATAAGGCTCTCTGAGAATTCATAATTACATTCCTGCCTTCCATCTAGTTTGGAGTTCAAATTTACTCTTCCTGCTTCATCCAGAACATTTCAGGTCAATAAATTAATGAAAGTTGTCCTCATTGTTAGCACTGGTTTGGGGATGATGTAGAGCTGGGGAAAAAAATATTTGAATTCTCTGGAAAAAACACACCTTCAATATAGACCTTGAAGGATTCTGATAAAATACAGCACACTTAATCCAAAGTTTCAAAACACATGAAGAAACACAAACCAATATGAGTAAGAGCTGAGAGTTGACCACCACTAGACTGTCAGGGAAAGAAATCCTAGAAATGTTCCTCAAAAATAAAGGGAAATTATCCTATAAGGAAGTTCTGAGATGCAGTAAATAATGATGAGTACAGATATTGAAAAACATGTGGGAAAATAAAAACTAATATTGACTATAAAATTTTTAACTTTTGAGGTTAAAAACTCCAGCAGAACAACAACAAAACAAAGACAGGATTTGAAGTAAAAAGTAATGCTTTCAGATGAGAATGGTGACAGAGCACAAAACGACATCATATGAAATTGATCAGGGGAATCTGAAACTGCTAAAACTGTTAGCTACGAGAAGATACAACTTTGGGAAAATAAAGCCTACGTTAAATAATTATAAATGTTGTCACATACTGGAACATTTATGTTTTATTCTGAATCTTACTAGGTAGTAGATCAAGGAACAATGAAGTACAGATTTCACTGAAATATAGAGAAAATCTTTTGTTTTGTCAAGGCTAGTCTAAAAAAAAATGAACTTCCTCAGAAATGAATAATTTTCTAGTCTCTAGAGGTATGACACATAAGGCTGCTTATATATGTTCTTGTAGAAAGAATTCAAATACTAAATAGATGGACTAAATACATTGTAATATGTCTTCTGAACAGATATTATTCTTGGACTAAGATCCTAATATAAATATTATTTTTTTTCTTGATTTGTGAAAAAGGAGTTAAATACACTAGTGAACCTACAAAAGATATGGAAATTTTTTTTATCATATGGTGATTTTTGAATGATAAGAATAATAGTCTTCAAACTCTGCCTCAATTTAAGAGGGAGTAACAGGAGCTGGATATACTCTCCTACCTGAAACAATTAAAACACCATACTGAATATATGAAACAATGATTTTCAAGACATTGGCAAAGAAAGACATTAGTTCCTGAGAGATGAGGGAAAAAATAAAATGATCCCTATATTTGTCCCCAGCTTACAGCTGGAGAGGGTTTGCAGACTTTATGCAGGGAGGGGGACGCAGGTGGAACCAAGCAGTCTCCTTAAATTGAGGTGATGGAACTGAGATTTTAGGAAGGCTAGTGGCTAAAGTTCACAGTACAGAGTTCCAGAAAGAAAAGAGCTGCACACAGAGAGAATTTGGGAGATCTGCAGAGGGTTCTTTTCAGGTATTCAGCTGAGTAGTGCACATGTGTGAGCAAATATCCATCACTGGGCAAAGAACCAGCCAAAAGAATTCAAGGAAAAACTCCTTGAGGCTCACAAAGAGCTAGGAATAGTTACTGACCTGGCCAGCCTGAGTGGAAAACCTCATATTTCAAGGGGCATTTGGTAGAGAACTAAAAAGAGTTTTGCTTCACTAGGGCAATAATTAGCCCTAGACCAAATACTGCTCTAGTCCTACTTAACAAAGCTTAAAAGCAAGACCAGAAAGGATTGAGTTATTTTCAAGAACTTAACCACATCTCAGAACATAGCCCAAGGATATTTTTAGGAGTATAAACATACCTAGCACCTAAAAAACTAAAATTCTTAATGTCTCGCATCCAATAAAACATTAGCAGCCACAGGAAGAAGCAGGAAAATACAACCCATAACGTATAAAACAAACAAACAAACAAAAAGGAAACTGTCAAAATCAACCTGGAAATGACATAGATCGTAGACTTAGTAGATGAAGACATTAAAGAAGTTATAAGAACTGTATCCCATATATTCAAAAGCCAGACGAAAGACTGAACATGTTAAATGTAGACATGAAAGCTATAAACAAGTATATCAATTTGAACTTGTAGAGGTGAAACTACAATGTGTGAGATAAGACTAATAGCGAATAAGACATTGCAGAAGAAAAGATTAATGACCTTGAAGACATAACAATAAAAGTACTCAAAGCAAAACATAGAGGGGGAAAAAAGACTAAAAAACAACAACAAAAAGACAATCAGTAACCTGTGGAACAACTTCAAATGGCCTGATACTATACATGTAACTGTAGTTTATCCAAAAGAGGAGGTGTGTTTGAGCTGGAGCAGAATAGATGTTTAAATGAATAAATGGGCAAAATTTTTCCAAATTGGATGAAAACTATAGTTTCATAGATCCAAGCAGCTTAATGAACTTCAAGCATATGTTCACAGCCTAAAAAATGCCCTAATTTGTAATAGGGCATTCCAATTCAGATTTCATAAGAAACATTAGAAGGATAATAAGCTCAGTCTTCAGTTTTTTTGTTGTTATGTATAGTGATAACAACATTAATCATAAAATTAATAATTAACATTCATTTAATGCTTATTATATGTAAATAGTTCTGATTTCTTAGCTTCTAAACTGGCACATCACCACTTCTACCATATTCTATTGCTAAAAATCATCACAGCACATACCCAGGTTCAAGGGGAGACAATGACTTTCATCTCCTGATGGAAGAAGTGTTAAAGATATGTAGCCATATTTAATCTTTCCATAAGTTCACACTACATTGCAATATTCATATCAGCTATTAGGATTTGGGAGGAATTTGGTATTAGGATATTCAGGAATTTGGTAGACATAGTCAACTATCAGAAAATAATTCCTCTTCTTATGTAGAAATGAACCTAGGGGCAGGACAGGAATAAAGACAAAGACATAGAGAACGGACTTGAGGACACGGGGAGGGAGAAGGGTAAGCTGGGACAAAATGAGAGAGTGGCAATGGACATATATACACTAACAAATGTGAAATAGATAGCTAGTGGGAAGCAGCTGCATGTCACAGGAAGATTAGCTGGGTGCTTTGCGACCACCTAGAGGGGTGGGATAAGGAGGGTGGGAGGGAGACGCAAGAGGGAGGGGATATGGTGATATATGTATATATATAGCTGATTCACTTTGTTATACAACAGAAACTAATACAACACTGTAAAGCAATTGTCTTATTTTATGTTGCCTTGAGAATATCCTATTAAATTATACTGTATTTTAAAAACAATATAATAAACGGGACAATAAAACCAACATAACTGAAATTTATATTTTCCTTTTCCTTTTTCAGCTTCCTAAAACATAACATGCTTTATATTAATGGCTAAAATCTTTCAAGATTTAATTTAGTACTATAATATCTATGGATTTATAAAATGTCAAATTCTTGTTTCTGTAAAACCATGAAAATTGTGTATGATTTGTTCTGTGGGAGTGTGAGATGAGTGTTGAGAAAAGTTTATTATCTGGAAATACCACATATTTCTCTTTGTTAGTTAAGTGAATACAATGTATTTTAGGGCTTCCCTGGTGGTGCAGTGGTTGAGAGTCTGCCTGCCGATGCAGGGGACACGGGTTCGTGCCCCGGTCTGGGAAGATCCCACATGCCGCAAAGCGGCTAGGCCTGTGAGCCATGGCTGCTGAGCCTGTGCGTCTGGACCCTGTGCTCCGCAACGGGAAAGGCCACAACAGTGAGAGGCCCGTGTATGGCAAAAAAACCCACAAAAAACAAAAAACAAAAACAAAACAATGTATTTTGTTTTGAGTGAATTAACCTTGCTCATTTGTACTTTTAAAATTTGTGATAATTCATTCATGGTAAGGCTAGAATTTGTCTTCTCACCACCTATAAAAATATATTTGCTAAAAAAGTAGAAGTATAATAGGACTCCAAGTATGTATACAAGGTGCTTAGAAATTCATTATTTTATAAATGACACTTACTGACTGTAAAAGTAATTATAATAAGGCAACTGAGAGTTTAACATAAAAGACCTTTTAACTGGAAAATGTCTTTAATTGCTAGGTTAATTCTAATTACATGTATTGTAAAATTTTAAACTATGTGTTTAAAAATAATAATTTTGACTTTCTATACGTTCACCAAAGTGTTTCTCCAATTAGTCTATATTACTCTTTAAACAAAAAATAAAAATCTTTGAATTAGATAACTAAGCCCAGCCTGAATTCTTGTCTCCCAATTTATTAGCTATGTTACCATAGCTTCACTTTACTCCTCTTTTGTAAAGTAGTAGCTATACTACCTATCCTACATGTACTTTTGAGGAACTAATAACACAGCTTAATATCAGCCAACAGCATTCAGCACACTGTAGCAAAAATTGTATTGTAAGGATGAAACAAAACAAAACAAAACAAAAAACTAACCTAAACCTTAGTAAAATTTTCTAACTTCTTAAGGAACCAGGTAGAAAAAAGTACTGACACACATGGTGGCTTCTCTCTTTTTTGCTTCTTAGAATAGCTCCATAATTTAACTGTGAATGTGCTCTTTAGTTATCAAAATGTACTGTGCAAAACCCAGATTTAAAATATGGTCACGATTTTCTAGTTTGGTAATTGACTTCAACTATAAAGAAGGAGTAATTTTAAGTGGTACTTTCCCATAGGTTTTACAGACTTCATATGTACTTTTCTGACTTCCTTAAAGATCTAGTTCAACATTTCAATCTCTGGGAGGTTTGGGATCACTAACACCAGGTTGGAAATACAAGAAGAACATTATAGTCGAATGACAACCTTAATAATAAGCAAGAAAGGTTTTTAAATGCTTTTGCCAGGTCTGCAGAAACAGATACTAACATAGATAGCAATGAGTGGTATGCAAACCTCAAGATAAATGTTGGAGGACCACGGAAGGGAGTTTACAAAATAAAATACCAGTCCTCTGAGTAGCTCTTTCAATAGGCCATGATACAGATTTCCTAGAAATGACCAAGTCAAAGTCAATCTACTGAAAAAAATGCCAAAATAAATTTGAAACCACATTTTATTGCTAACATATTAAAATATATACCCTACCTTTCTATGCACAACTGAAGAATTCACATGAAGTTAGGCAAACATTGAAGGGGAGCATTGCATTGAAGTCTGTGTGTCTACCAAATATTTTTGATAGGTAAGAATAAAATAAACTCACAAAAATATGTATGATTATAAATGTATATATCTTAGGAGTGTAAATGAAAAAGAGTACCAACTTCTAGCCACAGTTTGGTTAATAAAATAAAATATAGTATTTCAATACTGTTATTTTTTTTCAGTTAAAAGATGGAACACTAGAGTAACAGAAAGTGAGAGTTGACAGACTTAGAGTCCATCCAATAAACTCCACATTTTATAGATGAGGGGATTGAAATGGAGAATTAAGAGAACGATTCAGGACTGAGCTCTGCCCACCAGACCAACAGCCAGCTCTACCCACCACCAGTCCCTTCCATCAGGAAATTGCACAAGCCACTTAGATAGCCTCATCCACCAGAGGGCAGACAACAGAGGCAAGAACTACAATCCCACAGCCTGTGAAACAAAAACCACATTCCAGAAAGATAGACAAGATGAAAAGGCAGAGGGCTATGTACCAGATGAAGGAACAAGATAAAACCCAAGAAAAACAACTAAATAAAGTAGAGATAGGCAACCTTCCAGAAAAAGAATTCAGAATAATGATAGTGAAGATGATTCAGGACATCAGAAAAAGAATGGAGGCAAAGATCGAGAAGATGCAAGAAATGTTTAATAAAGACCTAGAAGAATTAAAGAACAAACAAACAGAGATGAACAATACAATAACTGAAATGAAAAATACACTAGAAGGAATCAATAGCAGAATAACTGAGGCAGAAAAATGGATAAGTGACCTGGAAAACAGAATGGTGGAATTCACTGCTGTGGAACAGAATAAAGAAAAAAGAATGAAAAGATTTGAAGACAGCCTAAGAGACCACTGGGACAACATTAAACGCAGCAACATTCACATTGTAGGGGTCCCAGAAGGAGAAGAGAGAGAGAAAGGACCCGAGAAAATATTTGAAGAGATTACAATCGAAAACTTCCCTGACATGGGAAAGGAAATAGCCCCCCAAGTCCAGGAAGCACAGAGAGTCCCATACAGGATAAACCCAAGGAGAAACACGCCAAGACACATAGTAATCATGCTGGCAAAAATTAAAGACAAAGAAAAATTATTGAAAGCAGCAAGGGAAAAATGACAATTAACATACAAGGGAACTCCCATAAGGTTAACAGCTGATTTCTCAGCAGAAACTTTATAAGCCAGAAGGGAGTGGCATGAAATATTTAAAGTGATGAAAGGGAAAAACCTACAACCAAGATTACTCTACCTAGCAAGGATCTCATTCAGATTTGATGGAGAAATCAAAAGCTTTACAGACAAGCAAAAGCTAAGAGAATTCAGCACCACCAAACCAGCTCTACAACAAATAAGGAACTTCTCTAAGTGGGAAACACAAGAGAAGAAAGGACCTACAAAAACAAACCCAAAACAATTAAGAAAATGGTAATAGGAACATACATATCAATAATTACCTTAAACGTGAATGGATTAAATGCTCCAACCAAAAGACACAGGCTCACTGAATGGATAAAAAAACAAGACCCATATATATACTGTCTACAAGTGACCCACTTCAGACCTAGGAACATATACAGACTGAAAGTGAGGGGATGGAAAAAGATATTCCATGCAAATGGAAATCAAAAGAAAGCTGGAGTAGCAATACTCATATCAGATAAAATAGACATTAAAATAAAGAATGTTACAAGAGACAAGGAAGGACACTACATAATGATCAAGGGATCAATCCAAGAAGAAGATATAACAATTATAAATATATGCATATATATCCCAACATAGGAACACCTCAATACATAAGGCAACTGCTAACAGCTATAAAAGATGAAATTGACAGTGACACAATAATACTAGGGGACTTTAACACCTCACTTACACCAATGTGCAGATCATCCAAACAAAATAAATAAGGAAACACAAGCTTTAAATGACACAATAGACCAGATAGACTTAATTGATATTTATAGGACATTCCATCCAAAAAAAGCAGATTACACTTTCTTCTCAAGTGCACATGGAACGTTCTCCAGGATAGATCACATCCTGGGTCACAAATCAAGCCTCAGTAAATATAGAAAAATTGAAAGCATATCAAGCATCTTTTCTGACCACAACGCTAAGAGAATAGAAATCAATTACAGGGAAAAAAAAAAAAAAACCACAAACACAAGGAGGCTAAACAATACGTTAGTAAATAACCAAGAGATCACTGAAGAAATCAAAGAGGAAATCAAAAAATACCTAGAGACAAATGACAATGAAAACACGATGATTCAAAACCTATGGGATGCAGCAAAGCAGTTCTAAGAGGGAAGTTTATCGCAGTACAAGCCTACCTCAAGAAACAAGAAAAATCTCAAATAAACAATCTAACATTTCACCTAAAGGAACTAGAGAAAGAAGAACAAACAAAACCCAAAGTTAGCAGAAGGAAAGAAATCATAAAGATCAGAGCAGATATAAATGAAATAGAAACAAAGAAAACAATAGCAAAGATCAATAAAACTAAAAGCTAGTTGTTTGAGAAGATAAACAAAATTGATAAACCATTAGCCAAACTCATCAAGAAAAAGAGGGAGAGGACTCAAATCAATAAAATTAGAAATGAAAAAGGAGAAGTTATGACAGACAACGCAGAAATACAAAGCATCCTAAGAGACTACTACAAGCAACCCTATGCCAATAAAATGGACAACTGAACCAGGAAAAAATAGAAAACATGAACAGACCTATCACAAGTAATGAAATTGAAACTGTGATTAAAAATCTTCCAACAAACAAAAGTCCAGGACCAGATGGCTTCACAGGTGAATTCTATCAAACATTTAGAGAACAGCTAACACTCACCCTTCTCAAACTCTTCCCGAAAATTTCAGAGGAAGGAACACTCCCAAGCTCATTCTATGGGGTCACCATCACCCTGATACCAAAACCAGACAAAGATATTACAAAAAAACAAAATTACAGACCAACATCACTGATGAATATAGATGCAAAAATCCTCAACAAAATACTAGCAAACAGAATCCAACAACACATTAAAAGGATCATACACCATGATCAAGTGGGATTTATCCCATGCATGCAAGGATTCTAAGTATATGCAAATCAATCAATGTGATACACCATATTTACAAACTGAAGAAGAAAAAACATATGATCATCTCAATAGATGCAGAAAAAGTTTCTGACAAAATTCAACACCCATTTATGATAAAAAAAACTCTCCAGAAAGTGGGCACAGAGGGAACCTACCTCAACATAATAAAGGCCATAGATGACAAACCCACAGCAAACATCATTCTCAATGGTGAAAAATTGAAAGCATTTCCTCTAAGATCAGGAACAAGACAAGGATGTTCACTCTCACCACTATTATTCAACAAAGTTTTGGAAGTCTTAGCCATGGCAATCAGAGAAGGAAAGGAAATAAAAGGAATCCAAATCAGAAAAGAAGAAGTAAAGCTGTCACTGTTTGCAGATGACATGATACTATACAGAGAGAATCCTAAAGATGCCACCAGTAAACTACTAGAGATAATCAATGAATTTGGTAAAGTTGCAGGATACAAAATTAATGCACAGAAATCTCTAGCATTCCTATACACTAATGATGAAAAATCTGAAAGAGAAATTAAGGAAACACTCCCATTTACCACTGCAACAAAAAGAATAAAATACCTAGGAATAAATCTACCTAAGGAGACAAAAGACATGTATGCAGAAAACTATAAGACACTGATGAAAGAAATTAAAGATGATACAAACAGATGGAGAGATATGCCATGTTCTTGGATTGGAAGACTCAATATTGTGAAAATGACTCCACTACCCAAAGCAATCTACAGATTCAATGCAATTCCTATCAAATTACCAATGGCATGTTTTACAGAACTAGAACAAAAAATCTTAAAATTTCTAGGGAGACACAAAAGACCTCGAATAGCCAAAGCAGTCTTGAGGGAAAAAAACGGAGCTGGAGGGATCAGTCTCCCTGACTTCAGACTATACTACAAAGCTACAGTAATCAAGGCAATATGGTACTGGCACAAAACCAGACATATAGATCAATGGAACAGGATAGAAAGCCCAGAGAAAAACACATGCACCTATGGTCAACTAATCTATGACAAAGGAGGCAAGGATATACAATGGAGAAAAGACAGTCTCTTCAATAAGTTGTGTTGGGAATACTGGACAGGTACATAAAAAAGAATGTAATTAGAACACTCCCTAACATCAGACACAAAAATAAACTCAAAATGGATTAGAGAACTAAATGTAAGACCGGACATTATAAAAATCTTAGAGGAAAACATAGGAAGAACACTCTTTGACATAAATCACAGCAAGATCTTTTCTGATCCACCACCTATAGTAATGGAAATAAAAACAAAAATAAACAAATGGGACCTAATGAAACTTAAATCCTTTTGCACAGCAAACGAAACCATAAACAAGATGAAAAGACAACCCTCAGAATGGGAGAAATTATTTGCAAATGAATCAATGGACAAAGGATTAATCTCCAAAATATATAAACAGCTCATGCAGCTAAACATTAAGAAAACAAACAACCCAATCAAAAAATGGGCTGAAGACCTAAATAGACATTTCTCCAAAAAGACATACAGATGGCCAAGAAGCACATGAAAAGCCTCTCAACATCACTAATTATTAGAGAAATGTAAATCAAAACTACAATGAGGTATCACCTCACACCAGTTAGAATGGGCATCATCAGAAAATCTACAAACAACAAATGCTTGAGAGGGTGTGGAGAAAAGGGAACCCTCTTGTACTGTTGGTGGGAATGTAAATTGATACAGCCACTATGGAGAATAGTATGGAGGTTCCTTAAAAAACTAAAAATAGAACTACCATATGATCCAGCAATCCACTACTGGGCATATACCCTGAGAAAACCATAATTCGAAAACATACATGCACTCCAATGTTCACTGCAGCACTATTTACAATAGCCAGGACATGGAACCAAACTAAGTGTCCATCAACAGATAAATGGATAAAGAAGATGTGGCACATGTATACAATGGAATATTACTCAGCCATAAAAAGGAACGAAGTTGGGTCATTTTTAGAGACATGGATGAATCTAGAGACTGTCATACAGAGAGAAGTCAGAAAGAGAAAAACAAATATTGTATATTAATGCATATATGTGGAACCTAGAAAAATGGTACAGATGAACCGGTTTTCAGGGCAGAAATTGAAGACATAGATGTAGAGAACAAATGTATGGACCCCAAGGGTGGAAAGCGGCAGGGCGGGGTGTGTGTAATGAATTGGGAGATTGGGATTGACATATACAGACTAATATGTATAAAATGGGTAACTAATAAGAACCTGCTGTATAAAAAAATTAAATTAAATTAAATTAAAAAATTAAAAACAAAAAGAGAACCGTTCAGTGTGAGAGGGAATTGGAGTTGGAACCAGCACTGAAACTAGACTTCTGGACTCCCAGAGACCAGTGTTTTCTCTGAGCCAGACTGATGTGTATCTATTTTGTCTCCTTGAGTGGAGGAGATGGGTATGTGTAGCCAATGGAACTGCGTGTAGAAAAATGTCCCGAGGCACACATGAACTTCTGCACTTCCACAAGCAGCTGTCATGGACATGTTGATATGTGAGGTCAACACTCTTTAAACATCAGAGGTGCTTCCCATCCAAAGAATCAAAAGCAAACTCAGCGGACAGTCTTCCCCTTCTAAATTGAAATGAATTCCACTTATGTAACACTTTTATGTTATGAGTATTCCCAGTCTGTGGGAAAGGGGAGTCAAAACGATAAAGCTGAGCTGGTCATTAGGTTTGTAGGTGCTGCTCAGCCCATGGTGTTTCACTAGTAAAAATGAAATGTTGTTTTATTTGTAATAAGGAGGTGTGCTTGCAAATGAAAACCAGGTATTCCACTGGGGTGATAAAAATGTCAAACTTAGATCTGCTGGGTTGAAAGATGAAAAGAAAAACAAATCAATGAGTTTCAACAAGAAACAAGAAACGTTTAAAATAGAAACTACTAAAAAGTTTAAATTTCCAATTTCTAAATAATTATAATTTTCCATATAATAATCCAAATAGTTTTTGTATGTATGAATTTCTTTCATATTAAAATGACTTGGTATAACTTTCAGAAATAAAATATGTAGCAACATCTTTCTATGAAATTGATCTATAATTTTATTATAAATAAGTCAAGTAAATATGTTTTCTTTTAGCTAACTTTTAGTAATAATATCATTCACTTAATACTTTCTCACTGATCACATACAGATTATATCTTAAGAGAGATAGTCCCTTTTCTAAAGTGGAAGAGATCTTATTCTCTAATTTTAAAATATCATGTATTTTAAAATTTTGCTGGTTGGTCAAAAAAAGTTTATTAGGCAATTATTATGTAACAGGCACAGGGTTATGCTCCAGTAATACAGCAGAGATCAAGTTCTGGTGCTACAGCAATGCCCTCCCCAAAATTACAGAGAAGTAGAGAGACATAATAATCAGAAAGAGGTAAGTGCTATGTAGGGAAAGTGTTACCACACTGTTGCCCCAGAATCATACTCCTGTTGTCCCTTCGAATGGAAACTAACAGACCTTATCTGAGTTTCAGGTCCAATTACAAAAGGAGGAAGCTGCAAGGAGAGAAACTAGGATTGGTTAGAACCAGCTAGGCCCAAGATGGCTGAAGACATGGCCTCTAGTAGACCTTGAGCCTCGTTATGTGCCCAATGTAATGCACTAGCATGTTAAATGACACAACCACCATCACCACTACCATTGACCATTGCCATGACACCCATCAGAAGAGCCCATACAAGGACTGAAAAGGAGTGTTTCCTCAGTTCTGGCTCCAAACCACACCACTATTCTTGGATAAGTCATGAATATTCCTCTCTCTCTTTACTCAATTCCCTCCCTTTTACCTCAATCCGCATATATAGATGGTGTCTCAGCTCCAGTCAGGTTGATTGATCGCGCACTTATCCATTCTTTGGCCACTGAATGAAGCTTGTGCTGTTCTAATGTCAGCATTGGTTTCGCTATTGGCTGTGCCTTGAGCAGAAAGAGAACCTCCTCAGCCGAGACAAGGGGTCTGGGCCTGGGCTAGCACCCTGGCATGGGTCCAGGAGACCAGTATGGTTACAAAAGGTTACTAGTCTAAGAGATTATTATTTCTATCACTACAGATTACAAGAAGTTTCAAGAGTTAGAGAGGTAAAGGGGAATGAGCCTTTCAAGTACAGGGAGAAGCATGTGTGACAACTCAGCTTTAAAAGAACTTGGTTTAATTAAGGCTCTAAAATAAGGCCAGTGGAGCTGAAACTTTGAGAGTTAGGGAGAAAGTGGCATAATAATGTTCTGGAGAGGAAGAAAGAAGTCAGATCATGAAGGACCTTGTGAATCTGGTTGAAGAATATATATTATAGCAGAGTATATTCTAAACATTTAATATAAACTGGTAACATAAAACATTTTAAATGACCTAAAACACTGGAATGACCTCATAAGTTACTTAAAAAATTCTCCTTTTTTTGATTCTGAAGAGAAAGTAGTAGAAGAGAACAAGAATGGAAGCAAGGAGGCCAAATAAACTATACTGTAATATTGACTTGAAGAAAGCTAGAGGCAAAATAGATCAAGAAGAATGCGCTCAGTTGAAACACAGTTTGGAGGATGAATTGACAGCACTTAGCGATGGGGGTAAGAGACATTTTGAAGATGACTCCTAAGCTGTAGACTTTGGGAAAAGCATGGTTGAAGGTATGATGAAATCAGATTTATATTTTAAGGCAAGACTAGAAAAAATTAAACATAAAACTCTCTCTCTGTGTTTGTTTGGGCCTCCTCCATCCCTCCCTAATGTGCAGCGTGCATATGCATTGTACATAAGCCGGAGCTCCTTAAAGACGGGAGTGGCGGCTCAACCATAAAGACCAATTTTTTTTTTCCTTTCTTCTGACTCTAGCAGTGAACCTTCTAAAAAAAATAGTGTTCTTTCCACCTCTGTAGGGGGTCATGGTGACTTCCTGCTCAGTTTGGATGTGCTTACCTGAACTATATATCCTTGGTGAACTTTATGTAAAATATCAATATGTCATTTTGATGTATGATGCGTTGTTTCAAAAAGGTATATGACTATTCCTTTGACTTGTAACAGGCAGAACAGTTCTCAGAACTTTCTGAGAATCTGCTTCACGTGTTATGATCCTCAGTTTGGCTCAAATAAAATTCCCTTTTTTTCTTCTTAATTTGCTAGTTAATTGAATTTTTGTCGACTGATATCATTTGCTGAGAAATAAAAGAGTTAAGGATGAAAATATTTGGAGAAAAATCAAGGGTTCAGTTTGGATATGTTAAATTGAAGGTATCTTTGAAAAACCCAAGTGCAAAAGACAAGTTGGCGGTTGGAAATACAATCAGAAACTCATAAAAGGAGTTTGGATGAAAACTGCAAATTTGTGCATCATCAAACTATAAATGGATTTAAAGCCATTGGAATGGTGGACATCACCTGGCGAAAGAGTGAAAAAGGAAGTAAGAAACTAGTGAGATCAGCTGTATATAAAACTGATGCCTATTTTGTGTGAATGTTATTGAAGGTGTTCAATATCTTTTCAAATCTGAGTAACTAGAGCTCTGCAGATTGATGGGCATTGTGGTAACCTTGGGATGAATTAGAGGCAGTATGAATGACAAAGACAAAGTTATCCTACTAAATTGAATACAATCAAAGAAAAAATCTTTTGGTAAAATACATCCAACATTTCAGTGAATCAAGCAGATGAATGGAGTTTTTGTCTCACTGAGAAATATAATAGCTGGCCTGACTTGAGCAAATCAAGATTAACATGGTAAAATCCATTTATTCTCCATTTTGCTGAATAGAAAGCCTTTTAAAGTCTGTAGTTCTAGTGTTTGGCAGTTTCAGAATTTCTTATTGACCCATCCCTCATCTGCCAGGCCCCCATCAAATTAAATGCTGATATACAAACCAGTCTAGAAACTTACACAGTGTTAAAATTAGTCCCAATAACAGATTCAGTCAACTGCAGAACTGGTTGGGGTGCAACTTGGTATGTACAATGGTCAGAGAATGGGGATATTGAATGCTCTGCTCTGTGTTCACCAGTCTTAAGATTTTGGAGGGAAAAAGACAATTTCATAACAAAAAAATCCTACGGATCATCACTGGTATTCACTCTTTTATTAGAATTTTTTACCCATTACAAATTTTACCGATGCTAAAAACCAGGATTCTGACAATTCATTCCACCAAAGCACAGATAAAACATGTTTGCTTTCACATATGTTACCATGAAGATTTATCAAGAAATATCTAAATAACCTCAAGAAAATTTAATGGAAAAATAAACATATTTTGAAACCTAATTAGTACACTAAGTATAGGGAAATTCTTTCCTTTGTTCTTCATTTTTTTATCATAAAATATCTAAAACAGAACCATGCACCTTTAACTCACTATACTGAATCAATAACATATCATCTTTCAATTTCCTCCCTCCCCTTCTGGCTTAAACTGTTCTGTACATTGCCTTCTACTCAGAGAAAGAGTAAAAGGCTGGCTTTTAGTGTGTGTGTGTACAGAGGTGACTATTGATTGAGCTACATGTGGCCAACAGTTGTTGGAAAAAGAGTGGAGGATTAGCTGGCCAGCCACCTATGTGGTGTCACTTATGTGAACTGACTATCTACTAATTTCTAGAACTATAAAAATTCAAACATGAGAAGATCGGCTGACAGGAGCGGAGTGCAGGCTGGTGGTCCTTGTAGGGCTCTAAGAGATGAAGCAGAGGAAATCAGGTGAGGAGGGAAGCAGATCAATAAAAGAGTAGAGAGATACTGAGATAAGAAAGAGTGTGTGGCCTCAAGGAAAGAGAAGTTGCCGCGATGCCTTCCTTCATTACTGACTAGCTTCCTGATGCCTGTTTTATGAGGTCTGTCTGTACTTCCCTCCTATGGCTTCTGTATTTCCATGCTGACCTACAGCACACAGTACCGCCTTGACATTTTACTTGAGCTAGTTTGTTTGTTTTTTCTGGCATGGGTACGGTAGACATTTGAATCAGATAGATATAATTATGTAATGGAAAAATTATCTAGCTCTTACATGGACACTGTCTATTTTAACTGCCACAAACTCATATTGTGTTATAAAGATCAACTGGTGAAGTAAGAGTAGCTTTTCACTTTAGGATTTACTAAGTATAAGAGCAAAATGGAGGATCAATCAATGTAGGTGGGTTGAGGATAAGGAGGGATGGGTATATATATGTATGTATGTATATATATATATATATAATATATATATAAACAAGTTGCTACATTAAGAGGAAAAGGACTAAGGCTAAAGGCAGAAAGTAAGAAAATAAAATTGAGTTAAACACCAAAATGTAATTGCTATATAGTCTAAAAATACCACAGCTGTTGTGATTAAAATGAATTCTTTAAAACTATTTTCTCATCCAGTGTTATAAGAATGATTCTAATTTCATAACTGGTGTCATTTATATTTAATAGGCATGTGCATTTATAAAGAAAACTTACTAATGTCAACATGTTGGTGCTAGTTGTCATGTGTTGGCTCCAGCAAAAAGTTAACTTCTAATACCTCCTAAATACTTCAGTCCACACCTTCTCTGACTTGGAGGGGCAATGCCATCCCCAATAATATTTTCATTTTCTGCTTCAAAGTTGTGACACGTGAAATCCTTAGACATTTAAAATGATTTTCAATTTCAAATGTAATTTATATTTAACTCTACAACTTCAAAATTTGCATGCTATTAGAGGGTACATGGATATTTTCTATATAACAATAAATACACAAATCCTGGTCAGAGGGGGACATATACAAAGTACCCTTCTATGACATAGATTTTCACATTATTTTGGAAAGTTATGACATATCTATGATTTACTGAGCTTAGATTTCTGGTCTGAAAAATATATCTACTTTTTTAATGAGGGCATAAAGTCACCTGTGTGCTTTGTATCTATAGTTTCTATCTTTGTCTCCCTTCTTTTCCAGATGGACATCATATGCCCTGTAATATCATGTGATGAGAGGGACATAAAATCACTTTTGTGGTGTTCATGTTAAAATGCAGTACCTCAATCTAATCATGAGAAAATTTCAGACAAACCCAGACTTGGATAGTTGAGGAATATTCAAAAAAAATAATGGGCTAGTACTCTCAAAAATGACAAGGTTATGCAAGATAAAGAAAGGCTGAAAAAAATTAAAAAAGAAAGACTGTCCGAGATTGGTGGAGATTAAGAAGACATGAGACCTAAATGCAATGTAATGTCCTAGGTTGGATCCTGGGCCAGAAAATGAACAATTAGCAGGAGAATTGGCAAGATTTAAATTAGATCTCTAGGTTTGTTAATAGTATCGTAATATTGTTAATTGTAGGTAATTAGGTAAACAGAAGACAGTAGATGGGGGGAATAAAAGAACAGTGGGTACTATATTTTGCCAAATTTTTTTAAGTATAAAATTATTTTAAAATAAAGTAAAAAATAAATTCCACATTCTGAGCCCAAGAGGCCGAGATTTTCATTTTATGTTTGTGAAAACTAAGACTATTCTGATAATTCCTGCAAACAATCTTGGCATTGCAGAAAATTTCACTAGTGAAATAATACTTTGTAATCCTTCTGAACTTCCAAATTGAAGTCAAAGTATTTTCTCCATGTCATTAGGACACTATTTAACATTTTATTCATGCATCTATTTTTTTAATCAAGCAAATCACAAATGTCACAAAAGTCTGATATTCAAAAAATATATAAACAGTAAAATACAACCACCACATTTTAAAAGAAATATTTTCTGATTTGGGACCTTTAAAATCTATAAAGCTGTTGTTCCATAACTTGTTTTAAAGGTGGTTTAATGTGTGGATTTTTTCCCACTCTTTATCTCATGGCATATGCAGGTCAGTTGCGAGGAGTATGACAATATGGCTATGAGGCAGCAATTTATGTTGACTATGAATTAACTTGTCATTATGTTCAATAAACTTTTCCAAAACAAAGTTTCTAGAACACAATACAGCAAAAGCTTTTAAATGGATGGATTGTAATCCTAGATATGCATTAAAGCAAGTTTTATCCTACTGAATATTAAACTCCTGAAAACAACAATTGATGTGGAAATACTGGCAACATCCAAACTATTTTTATACAGATAATATTTCTGTAATAAAGTATTTTTTAGGAGAGATAGGATTGTGTTTTTATGATAGAGACACATATAATGATAGCTGATGTCTGGAAGGTATTAGACTGTGGTTATAATAATCACTATAATTGTAACAGTTCATGCTAGCTCAACTGCACATCTATTCTTCATTTGTCCCTAAACTAATTTGTTCTACATATGAATATATAACACTCATCAATTTAAAGTGCCATCTCTTGGCTATGTGGGTCATTAAAGTAAATACATAATGCATGAGTTCAACAGTCCAAACTTAGAGGGGGAAAGGCTTTTTAGCCAAGTGTGAAATATTGCTACAAAGATGACTTCTGTAATTTAATCAGTCAAGTCATGATCACTAATTACTATCAATCAATTCTAGTGTTCTTCATATATTTTGTTTTGATCCAAGGTGTTTCATTCATAATTTTGACTCCAATATTCATTATTAAAACTATTGACATCAGCAAATTATATATATGTATACATAACTCTATGAAGTTAAAGCAATTTTCTGTAGGGCATTGCTTTTCCAGAAGACAATCAAACCCTAAAAAGTGCTGAAGTTATTGGAACTAGTTCATTTAAGGAACACAACTTATCTGGGATGACAGGATGAGTAGTAAATTTGCTGTGATAGAAAATCACAAATGGTAAGTTAAGTGGAACTATTTTCCATTTTAGATTAATGCTTTGGGGGGGCTATACAGTATACGGAATATGAAGAAATCAATAAGAATGCGGAAGAATTATAACATATTTTGTGATTATGTTAATACTATAACATTCTTGACTACTTAGTATTTTCTATTTTAATAACAATTATTTTACATTTCACTTCCTATCTACTTTCCCAAATCTGGTTTCAGTTGTATAGGCTTAAAAAGAATATCTTTATTCTAACAAAATACTTGTAACCTGAAACAATTACAGAATATGTTTGTCCACGATCATTCTCGATTCAGTCTTGAATAGTAAGGGCAATAGATTTTTCAGGGAGGTGGGTTCATTATCTTTATCCTCTTTCTGTGAACATCTGAGAGTAGAGGAAATTCACAACTCGAGGGACTTGGAAGATTGTTTTAGGAATATGACTAGGTTTCAATTTTATGTTGAAAGTGAAATGTGAAAGGTTAATTTTTCCATGTCTTCTTCGAAGTACACCATCTGAGTACTGACTTTATTGGAAGTTTAGTAATTTTTGTTTAGGTAGTTCTCTTAAACAAGAAATCTTAGAACAACGGTTTGTTTTCTTTTGAATTGATGTTTTTCATGTGTATACTTTTGTGCAATAATCAGAAATAAGTTGCTCTTTTTTTGGCCAGAAGATTCTTTGTAGTTCAAGTGAAGAGCAAAAAATAGCTATAGCATAGGAAGAGTTGGAGGCATTACATAGTAGACTGGGGATTACGTTTGCAACCTAGACTTTATGTTTTCAGGGATGTGTGTGTGTGGTATGTTTCTAAATATATGTGTAGAAACATAGGAGATAGGCTCTTTCCCTTTTTGTGGTAATACAATGTTTCTTCTATTTATCTTGGGCAATTTCTCATGGTATAGACTAAATGTTCATTATAAATCACTAGGAAGATGCTGAGCTATTTATCAAACATATTAAACAAATGTATATAATATTTTTCAGTCTTTTATTTTTCCTTTATGGTAAAAATTTTATATTCCTTTTCATGTCTTCTAGTAGAATACTGATTCCAAAGCAAGACTGCGACTAGACTTCATATATTTTAGATGCTTTAAATTTTTTATTTGTATTCTATGTTTAGAAATCCAGATAAAAGTTGAAAAACAAGTTGGTGTTGAGAGTCATTACAACCATATAAACTACTTTAAATCTTTTCCATGATGATTCTCAGTGGAGATCTGGGCATTTATATGTAGCTTAAAATATGTGTTTAACATCCTTGTAAATAGAGTATTAGGCTAATAAAAAATATTTAAAAATACTGCTGATGACACTGACAATATAATCAGTTTAAGACTAAATGCTCTAATATATGTGCACATGTGTGTTTTATAAAGCATATACATATATGGTGGTATAATATTTAAAAATGTAATGCAAATATTTAAGTAAATTGTGTAAGTTAATAAAAGAATCAAAAGTTTTATATATTTTCTTGGGTGGGAAAAAGGCATGCTTGACCTGCAGTAAGTGTAGGTTGAACTGAAATCAAATGAAAACTGGTAGCTTTCACTATTTTACTTTCTAAGTAAAATAAAATGCAAATTAAACTGAGAGCGTGGCATAGATTTTTAAATATAAAAATGCAAATTGATTTTAGTTCATTTTGCTATTCTAAAGCTTTACCATAATGGTTTAAAATTAAAGTTTTTTAAAAAACAAAACCTTTGAACTATAACTAAATCAGTAAATTTTAATTTTAAATAACATTTGAACTTTAACCAAAAAGTAAAGTGGCAGCAAAACTAGAAATCCCTGAGTTCTGTCAGATAGTAACAGAAAGCTTTCCTCCTCTCCGTTCCTTTATACAGTCCTTGCTCTTGCTTTTATTCATTCATTCATGAAGCTCCTACCTTTTTGTCAGGTTCTGTTCTCAGTATTGGGAATAGAGCAGTGAAAAGATAGACAAAATTCTCAACACTCTTAGAGCTTACATTCTAGTGAAGGAGGGGGAGTCCATAAGCTTGATAATTAAGCAGAATATACGGTGTTAGACTGTGATAAAATTTAAAAAAATGTAAGCAGGAAAGGTGGATAGCAAGTGTTTTGGAGCAATGGCTGTGATTTTGCATATGGTGGTCAGTTAAGACTTCAGAAGCTACATTTGAGAAAAGGTCTGCGGAAGAGAGGGAGAACCATGCACAAAGAAAAGTGAGGAGTATTTCATGCAGGAATCTTCCCTGAGATGGGAGTGTGTCTGACACATTTAAAGAACAGCAAATAGGTCAATGTAGAGAGAGTGAGAGGAAGATGAATAAGAGATGACATCAGAAAGCCAAGGAGAATGGAAGGGACAGCATTTATTATTGAGGGTTTTATCTTTTACTCTGAGTGAAATCTGAACCCACTGTAGTGTTCAGAGCAGTGCTTCATATCCTGAGTTACATTTTTAAGGGGTTATCTTGGTTATTTTGAAGGAGGCTGGGGTGGGGGTGGGGAATAATGGAAACAGGGAAAGTAGTTGGGAAGCTACCATAAGGACCCAGGAGAGAGATGATTGTGGCTTAAGCCAGGTTGATAGTGGTGGATGTTATGAGAAGTGGTTGCATTCTGGATATATTTTGAAGGGAGTGTCAAAAGCATTTGCTGACAGAACAGGTATTGTTCATAAGAGGAACAGAGAATGACTCCAAGGTTTCTGGCCTAAGCACTGGGAAGAATGGAGTCCCTCCTTACTGAGATGGAGACCTGGCAGAAGTCAATAAATAGCTCAGTTTTGGATGTTTCATGTTTGAGATGTCCACGGCACATCCATTTGAGGTACTGAGCTGGGGGTTAACCATTGAGGGGTGTGATTTAGGAAGAAATATGGCCTAAAGATGTGTAAATCATCAGAATATTGAATAGATTTAAAGCCAATAGACCAGATAACTTCCCCAAGGAGGTGAGAGAAGATGGAAGGACAGGAGGTCCAAGGACTCCCCTGAGACACTGTAGGAGTTGAAGAGAGACTAGCAAAAAAGTCTGAGAAGGAACAGCTGATAGAGAGGAAGAAAACCAGCAGAGGTGTCTTGGAAGCCTAGTGAAGAAAGTCTGAGCTGGTAGAATTGTTGGCAGACCTCTGAGAAAATTAAAAGGATGCATTCAGACAACAGAAGGAACTGAGTAATTGGGGGCAGAGAAGGTGCCTTTAGACCTTTGCTGAGGACCTTGAACAAGCCTGTCTAATATGCCAAAATTCTTTGGGCAGGAACTGGAAGGCTGTTATGTATAATTTTTTTGGTGCTGCTATAAAAATTATCACAAACAGTAGCTTAAAACAGCAGAAATATATTATCTTATAGTTCTATTGGTCAGAAGTCTGACACAAGTCTTACTGGGCTAAAGTCAAGATGTTATCAGGGCTGCAATTCTTTCTGGAGGCTCTGGAGGAGGATGTGTTCTCTTGCCTTTTGTAGTGTCCAGAGGTCACTCACATTCTTGGTTAGGGTGAGGGTCAGAGTTAGGGTTAAGGACCCCTTTGTCTATCTTCAAAACCAGCAACATCGCGCATCTCTGAACATTCTTTCCTTGTCACATCTCCCGCTCTCTCTTCTGCTTTCCTCTTCCTCTTTTAAATACCCTTGGGATTACATTGGACCCACTGCCTAATCAATATAATCTTCCTATTGTAAGGTCTGCTGATTAGCAACCTCAGTTCCTTCTGCAACCTTAATTTTCCTTCGCCACGTAAAACTAACATTTTCACAAGTTCTGGGGATTAGGACATGGACATTTTCCACGGGCAGTTATTCTGCCTACTACACAGACAATATGCCTTGCTATTGAATAAGAAATTATCTTTTTTCTTCTTATTAGTATCAGCATGTTTATTTCTCAACTAAGCCCAGTACTTTCTGCTAAGTAAACAAACCAGTGCATTTCATATAAAATTTTTTTAAACAGACAGAACTACACATTTGAACTTGACCAATTGTGTCTATACTCTTGAAATAGAATTGTGAGGTGCATACAACAGATGAAGTTTAAAATTCTAAATTTGACATGTGAAAAGAAGTTTAGGTTGTAAATGGATAATGCACAGAAGTTTGCCTTTAGAAATGTAGATGATGTGGAAGTTGCGACACATTGTGCAACTGTTCGGTTTTTGTTATGTGTTGAGGAAGTAAGGAAAGAGCCCAAAGCCAGCAGATTGCCTTAAAGGAAATGATAGAACTAGAGCGAGGTACTGGTTGTGAGGCAGAAGCAAAGTTAGCAAACATGATTAGGAACTGTTATTAGGAAAATCTTGTCAGAGGT
Organism: Tursiops truncatus; assembly: GCF_011762595.2. Classification (NCBI taxonomy): domain Eukaryota; kingdom Metazoa; phylum Chordata; class Mammalia; order Artiodactyla; family Delphinidae; genus Tursiops; species Tursiops truncatus. The sequence continues at coordinate 113,846,800 of NC_047037.1, forward strand.
CAACAAAGTCCAATGAGATAAATATGAGAGACAAAATACCTATGTCATTCTTGGGTCAAAATCAATAAGAACAGATGTACAGAGACAAAGATGTGGAATCTAAGTTTTAGAGTTGGGCTTCTTACAGTATCAGTAGATGGGTTCCTTTGTATGGCACTGACAATTTCTCATATTCTTAACAATTGTCTTGTACTTCCAATCTCTGGAAGTGTAACACAATACAAAGTCTCTTATGAGTATATCTTAAAAGTTCTCATCACAAGAAAAAAAAATGTAACTATGTGAGGTGATTGCTGTTAACTTATTGTGGTAATCATTTCCTAATATATACATATATGAAATTATTAGCTTGTACACTTTGGACTAATGTCATGTGTCAATTATATCTCAATAAAACTGAAAAAAAATCTCAACATTTCTAACTTCTGTGACAAAATTCTCTGCCTTCAAATAAAACGAATATTTACTAAACACTTGTTATATTTCATGTAAAGTGCTAGATTCTATGGTAATATAAAGATGATGCTCTTTAGCATTTTACATCATATGGGTGGATAGAGCATAGATATACAAAAATCTTAAATAAGCAGGCAAATATTGAATAGTAATACATTAATAAAATGCACATGTGATTTCATAAGACCACAATGTAGTGTTTGTTCTGTTAGGAAAAATAACTGAAAAAAAGAGCAAGTTTTTTTTTTTTTTTATATATATGCCTAGATAAAAAGTCAGTTTAAGCCTGAGTGGGAATTCAGTAATAGTGACTTATTATAGGTTCTTAAGAGTAAATGAGGTGATCAAAGCATTGTTTGGAAGATTAGTCCAACATGGTAAATAAAATAGATTATGCAAGGAAAAGATCAGAGTCATAAAGACTAGTTAAGATTTTATTTTTATCATTCAAAATTACAATAATTTAAAGAGAATCACTTTGCTTAGAAATGGAATTCAAGGCTTAGATGGGAGAGGAACTGTGAAAGGAAACTAGATAGTGTGAAGTGAAAAAAAGAGAATTTGATGATAATGGATATACAAATTATAGAAGACAAAATTCAATGATAACACACAAATGACCTGAAGGCAGTGAGTGCATGGTCATTCCATAACATAAATAGCAAAACTAAGGTGGGAACTGTTCGGGGGGGTGGTGGGGAGAGATGAAGTGGTTGTGGAGGGAGAGGTTAAAGTATATAATAAGTTTGTTTCCTTAGAAGATTCAAAACTAGAAAGAAAATAATAGTTTATGCAATTTCATAACCCAGAGGTGGTCATTGTAATTTTTAATATATTTGTTTCCATATTTCTCTATGTTGTTGAAGAAATGTTTATTTAAAAAAATAAGTTATATTCTTTATTTATTGACAAAGTTAAAGACTCTTTGACCAAAAAAAAAAGCATTCTTATGCACTGTTTATATAAAATAGTATTCCCTTCCCACACAGCAACTTGGCAATATGTAGCAAGAACCTTACAAAACATTTAAGACTTTCTTTAGTAATTCTTATTCTAGGAATTACCATTAGAAAATAATCAGAGATGTCAATGATGTATGTACAACTGTGTCCATTGTTAGACTGTTAGGAAAATTGGAAGAAAACTATGTATAGTTTACCATAATTTGTATTGTACAGGGATTATCATAAAATGTTCTTAGAAATTTGGAAGAAATTACTGGGAAAACTTTTTTGGGTTAAGGTTTTTTTGGGGGGAGAGGGGGTAATTTTTCAACATTATGGAGATATATTTGATAATGCTATTTCTGTGGCTATATTAAAGTTCTATTCACTTGAAGCAAATGACAATTACTTGACCATCTATTGAGTGCTGTTCTGTATGATGTGAAAGAAACTTTTTTAAAAATGAGGAATACCAACCCAGAGTCTGGAAACGCCCCCATCAATACTGCTGCATTCTCAGCAATTTCTTAAGTTCAGCAAATATTTAATCTAATGGGAGGCTGGGTAACAAGAAATTTTATTACAGTAAATTTTTTTTAGTATAAAAATAATTACTTTTTCCTTTATGTGCTGCTGAGCCTCAAATATTTGAAAATGATTCATCTCCTTCAGTTTTTAAATGAAACGAGTTAGGGAAGAGGTTGCAATAGTAGGTAGTTGAGGTACCTTGAGGTAGTTATTACTGATGGATCTTCAGCACAGTTCACACTGTTGACAATTTCAACCTAATCAAATTTCCTATGTTTTGAATTACAGGATTTAGTCCTATCTCTGAAAGAGACTACTCAGATTCTCTCGTTACCTACTACCACGTGTTGACATTCCCTCATTAAGACCCGTATGTACATATCCACTTCAGTGAAGCGAATTAACTTATGGATATGAAATAAACAGGAGAAAGGGAGCTTTATAAAATGAATAGTGATGCTATTATTGACAATATACTTCCATAAATACTTCAAATGCATTATCCTGATGACTTTTCTCAAGGAAAAATCAAGGCAAATTTACAAAAATCCAAAAAGACCCACAGAGATTCGTAGATGACTATGGTGCCTCGTTTCCAGTTGAAAGTTTCTAAGAAGACATTTCCATAATTAGCTCCTAGAATCAGTTATCTCTGATTCTTCATATACTGCCAAAATGCTGTTATCTTTTTATGTTAATGTCTTTGCTTAAGGCATCTCCATGCTCAACAAGAAGCTGAAATTTTAATATAACTAGAGGAAATTCAAAACAGGACTCCAAGAAATTCAGCCACATTTGACTGTGAATTTCACATCATTTAGACATAGCCATACTTCTCTGATACAGCAATTTTAGGACTCTGGAAAGGGGAAAATAATTAGACTCAAACTGGAAAAACATGAAATTCTCAGATATGAGTTAAAATTAAAGGCACCAGATTTAATTGTAATGGAAATCAAAAGATACTGTCCCACAACCAATTTGTAGCATGGTAGTTTTTAATACAATCACCACAGAAGAGGAATGGATAGCCATTTAAGCCAGACCTGTCCCTGTCACCATTCCACTGACCCCATCTCTGAAGGAAAGTTTGACTGTTTCTTTGTCCAGAGGAATATAGACATATTTTTTTTAACATCTGTATTGAAGTGTAATTGCTTTACATCACTGTGTTAGTTTCTGCTGTATAACAAAGTGAATCATCTCTACATATACATATATCCCCATATCCCCTCCCTCTTGTGTCTGCCTTCCACCCCTCTACATGGTCACAAAGCACCGAGCTGGTCTCCCTGTGCTATGCAGCTGCTTCCCACTAGCTATCTATTTTACATTTGGTAGTGCATATATGTCCATGCCACTCTGTCACTTCATACCAGCTTATCCTTCCCCCTCCCCATATCCTCAAGTCCATTCTCTATGTCTCTGTCTTTATTCCTGTCCTGCCCCTAGGTTCTTCAGAACACTTTTTTTTTTTTTTTTAGATTCCATATGTTTGTGTTAGCATTCAGTAATGGTTTTTCTCTTTCTGACTTACTTCACTCTGTATGACAGACTCTACGTCCATCCATCTCACTACAAAAAACTCAGTTTTGTTTCTTTTTATGGCTGAGTAATATTCCATTGTATACACGTGCCACATCTTCTTTATCCATTTATCTGTTGATGGACACTTAGGTTGCTTCCATGTCCTGGCTATTGTATATAGTGCTGCAATGAACATTTTGGTACATGACTCTTTTTGAATTATGGTTTTCTCAGGGTATATGTCCAGTAGTGGGATTGCTGGGTCGTATGGTAGTCCTATTTGTAGTTTTTTAAGGAACCTCCATACTGTTCTCCATAGTGGCTGTATCAATTTACATTCCCACCAACAGTGCAAGAGCATTCCCTTTTCTCCACACCCTCTCCAGCATTTATTGTTTCTAGATATTTTGATGAAGGCCACTCTGACTGGTGTGAGGTGATACCTCATTGTAGTTTTGATTTGCATTTCTCTAATGATTAGTGATATTGAGCATTCTTTCACGTGTTTGTTGCCAACCTGTATATCTTCTTTGGAGAAATGTCTATTTAGGTCTTCTGCCCATTTTTGGATTGAGTTTTTAGCTTTTTTGATATTGAGCTGCATGAGGTGCTTGTATATTTTGGAGAATAACCCTTTGTCAGTTGCTTCATTTGCAAATATTTTCTCCCATTCTGAGGGTTGTCTTTTCGTCTTGTTTATGGTTTCCTTTGCTGTGCAAAAGCTTTGAAGTTTCATTACGTCCCATTTGTTTATTTTAGTTTTTATTTCCATTTCTCTAGGAGGTGGGTCATAAAGGATCTTGCTGTGATTTATGTGATAAGAGTGTTCTGCCAATGTTTTCTTCTAAGAGTTTGATAGTGTCTGGTCTTACATTTAGGTCTTTAATCCATTTTGAGCTTATTTTTGTGTATGGTGTTAGGGAGTGTTCTAAGTTCATTCTTTTACATGTGGCTGTCCAGTCTCCCCAGCACCACTTATTGAAGAGGCTGTCTCTTTTCTCCATTGTATACTCTTGCCTCCTTTATCAAAATTAAAGTGACCATATGTGTGTGGGTTTATCTCTGGGCTTTCTATGCTGCTCCATTGCTCTATATTTCTGTTTTTGTGCCAGTACCATACTGTCTTGATTACTGTAGCTTTGTAGTATAGTCTGAAGTCAGGGAGCCTGATTATCCAGCTCTCTTTTTCTTTCTCAAGATTGCTTTGGCTATTCGAGTGTTTTGTGTTTTGATACAAATTGTGAAAATTTTTGTTCTAGTTCTGTGAAAAATGCCATTAGTAATTTGATAGGGATTGTATTGAATGTGTAGATTGCTTTGGGTAGTATAGTCCTTTTCACAAGGTTGATTCTTCCAATCCCAAAACATGGTATATCTCTCCATCTGTTTGTATCATCTTCAATTTCTTTCATCAGTGTCTTATAGTTTTCTGCATACAGGTCTTTTGTCTCCTTGGGTAGGTTTATTCCTAGGTACTTCATTCTTTTTGTTGCAGTGGGAAATGGGAGCTTTTCCTTAATTTCTCTTTCAGATTTTTCATCATTAGTGTATAGGAATGCAAGAGATTTCTGTGCATTAATTTTGTATCCTGCAACTTTACCAAATTCACTGATTAGCTCTAGAAGTTTTCTGGTAGTATCTTTAGGATTCTCTATTTATAGTATCATGTCATCTGCAAACAGTGACAGCTTTTCTTCTTCTTTTTCTATTTGGATTTTTTATTTCTTTTTCTTCTTTGATTGCTGTGGCTAAAACTTCCAAAACTATGTTGAATAATAGTGGTGAGAGTGGGCAACCTTGTGTTGTTCCTGATCTTAGTGGAAATGCTTTCATTTTTTTCACTATAGAGAAAGATGTTGGCTGTGGGTTTGTCATATATGGCCTTTATTATGTTGAGGTCAGTTCTCTCTATGCCTCCTTTTTGGAGAGTTTTTATCATAAATGGTGTTGAATTTTGTTGAAAGCTTTTACTGCATCTATTGAGATTATCATATTGTTTTTATCCTTCAGTTTGTTAATATGGTGTATCATATTGATTGATTTGTGTATATTGAAGAATCCTTGCATTCCTGGGATAAACCCCACTTGATCATGGTGCATGATCCGTTTAATGTGCTGTTGGATTCTGTTTGCTAGTATTTTGTTTAGGATTTTTGCATCTATATTCATCCGTGATATTGGCCTGTAGTTTTCTTTTTTTGTGACATCTTTGTCTGGTTTTGCTATCAGGGTGATGGTGGCCTCATAGAATGAGTGTGGGTGTGTCCCTCCCTTTGTTATATTTTGGAAGCGTTTGAGAAGGCATCTGGTCCTGGGCTTTTGTTTGTTGGAAGGTTTTAATCACAGTTTCAATTTCGGTGCTTGTGATTGGTCTGTTTATATTTTCTATTTCTTCCTGGTTCAGTCTCAGAAGGTTGTACTTTTCTAAGAATTTGTCCGTTTCTTCCAGGTAGTCCATTTTATTAGCATATAGCTGCTTGTAGTAATCTTCATGATCCTTTGTATTACTGCAATGTCAGTTGTTACTTCTTTTTGATTCCTAATTCTGTTGATTTGAGTCTTCTCCCTTTTTTTCTTGGTGAGTCTGGCTAATGGTTTATCAATTTTGTTTATCTTCTCAAAGAACCAGCTTTTAGTTTTACTGGTCTTTGTTATTGTTTCCTTCATTTCGTTTTCATTTATTTCTGATCTGATCTTTATGATTTATTTCCTTCTTCTAACTTCGGGTTTTCTTTGTTCATCCTCTTTGATTTCTTCAGTGATCTCTTGGTTATTTAGTTGTGTATTGTTAGCCTCCATGTGTTTGTATTTTTTCTTTCCTGTAATTGATATCTAGTCTTATAGAGTTGCGGTTGGAAAAGATACTTGATAAGATTTCAATTTTCTGAAATTTTCCAAGGCTTGCTTTGTGACCCAAGATATGATCTATTCTGGAGAATGTTCCATGAGCACTTGAGAAGAAAGTGTATTCTGTTGTTTTTGGATGGAATGTCTTATAAATATCAGTTAAGTCCACCTTGTTTAACATGTCATTTAAAGCTTGTGTTTCCTTATTTATTTTCATTTTGGTTGATCAGTCCCTTGTTGAAAGTGGGGTGTTAAAGTCCCCAACTATGATTGTGTTACTGTCGATTTTCCCTTTTATGGCTGTTAGCATTCACTTTATGTATTGAGGTGTTCCTATGTTGGGTACATAAATATTTACAATTGTTATATCTTCTTCTTGGATCGATTCCTTGAACATTATGTAGTGTCCTTCTTTGTCTCTTGTAATAGTCTTTATTTTAAAGTCTATTTTGTCTAATATGAGAATTGCTACTCCAGCTTTCTTTTGGTTTCCATTTGCATGGAATATCTTTTTCCATCCCCTCACTTTCAGTCTGTATGTGTCCCTAGGTCTGAAGTGGGTCTCTTGTAGACAGCATATACATGGGTCTTGTTTTTGTATCCATTCAGCGAGCCTGTGTCTTTTAGTTGGAGCATTTAATCCATTCACGTTTGAGGTAATTATTGATACATATGTTCCTATTACCATTTTCTTAATTGTTTTGGGTTTGTTTGTGTAGGTCTTTTTCTTCTCTTGTGTTTCCCACTTAGAGAAGTTCCTTATTTGTTGTAGAGCTGATTTGGTGGTGCTGAATTCTCTTAACTTTTGCTTGTCTGTAAAGGTTTTAATTTCTCCATCAAATCTTAATGAGATCCTGGCTGGGTACAGTAATCTTGATTGTAGGTTTTTCCCTTTCATCACTTTAAATATGTCCTGCCAGTCCCTTCTGGCTTGCAGAGTTTCTGCTGAAAGATCAGCTGTTAACCTTATGGGGATTCCCTTGTATATTATTTGTTGCTTTTCCCTTGCTGCTTTTAATATTTTTTCTTTGTATTTAATTTTTGATGGCTTGATTAATATGCGTCTTGTTGTGTTTCTTCTTATACTTATCCTGTATAGGAGTCTCTGCGCTTCCTGGACTTGATTGACTATTTCCTTTCCCATATTAGGGAAGTTTTCAACTATAATCTGTTCAAATATTTTCTCAATCCATTTCTTTTTCTCTTCTTGTTCTGGGACTGCTATAGTTCGAATGTTGGTGCATATAATGTTGTCCCAGAGGTCTCTGGGACTGTCCTCAATTCTTTTCATTCTTTTTTCTTTATTCTGCTCTGTGGTAGTTATTTCCACTGTTTTATCTTCCAGGTCACTTATCCATTCTTCTGCCTCAGTTATACTGTTATTGATTCCTTCTAGAGAATTTTTAATTTCATTTATTGTGTTGTTCATCAGTTTGTTTGCTCTGTTATTCTTCTTGATCCTTGTTAAACGTTTCTTGTGTTTTCGCCATTCTATTTCCAAGATTTTGGATCATGTTTCCTATCATTACTCTGAATTCTTTTTCAAGTAGACTGCTTATTTCTTCTTCATTTGTTTGGTCTGGTGGGTTTTTACCTTGCTCCTTCTTCTGCTGCATATTTCTCTGTCTTCTCATTTTGTTTAACTTACTGTGTTTGAGGGTCTCCTTTTCGCAGGCTGCAGCTTCGTAGTTCCTGTTGGTTTTGGTGTCTTCTTCTAGTGGGTAAGGTTGGTTCGGTGGGTTGTGTAGGCTTCCTGGTGGAGGGTACTGGTGCCTGTGTTCTGGTGGATAAGGCTGGATCTTGTGTTTCTGGTGGGTAGGACCGTGTCTGGTGCTGTGTTTTAGGGTATCTGTGAACTTAGCATGATTTTAGGCAGGCTCTCTGCTAATGGGTAGGGTTGTATTCCTGTCTTGCTAGTTGTTTGGCATGGGGTGTCCAGCACTGGATCTTGCTGGTGGTTGAGTGGAGCTGGGTCTTAGTGTTGAGACAGAGATCTCTGGGAGAGCTCTCGCCTACTGATATTACGTGGCACTGGGAGGTCTCTGATGGTCCAATGTCCTGAACTCAGCTCTCACACCTCAGAGGCTCAGGCCTGACACCAGCCAGAGCACCAAGACCCTGTCAGTCACACGGCTAACTCTGCTGGGCCTCAGGGTCTCTTGAACATATCAATGGTCAGTGGCACAAGACGACATCGGGTCTTCCTAAAGCCCAGCTGCCTGCAGCAGCAACTTCTTCCAGCCCCCGGAATATAGACTTTTTATGACCTGGCTTTATCCTTATGAGTCTATTGAACATAGTTGGCACTCATGCAATATTTTTTTGAATAAATGAATGAATCTACAGATGGTCCTCAACTTGTGATCGTTCGACTTACAATGTTTTGACTTTACCATGGTGCAAAAGCAATATGCAGTCAGTAGAAACTGTACTTTGAATTTTGATCTTTTCCCTGGCTGGTGATTTGCAGTATGATTCTCTCGTGATGCTGGGCAGTGGCAGTGAGCCTCAGTTCCCATTTTACCCTTGATCATGAGGTTAAACAATTCACACACTTACAACCATTGTGTACCCATACATCCATTCTGTTTTTCACTTTCAGTACAGTATTCAATAAATTCATGAGCTATTCAACACTTTATTATAAAATAGATTGTGTGTTAGATTACTTTGCCCAATTTAGGCTAATGTAAGTATTCTGAGCATGTTTAAGGTAGGCTAGGCTAAGCTATAATGCTTGGTAGGTTAGGTGTTTTAAAGCCATTTTCCACTTATGATATTTTCAATGTACAATGCGTTATTGGGTGAAACCCCATCATAAATCGAAGAAGATTGCTACTATGATCTGGTGATACATATTTCAGTCATAAGGTCTTTGAAATTTCAGTTAGTTCTCTTTTGTAGGTGGCTCTTCTTTATGGGATTTGATTTGCTCTGGTTCATGCAGCACTCCCAGCATCCCCTTCTCATTTTTCTTCCCTCTCCTCCATCATGCACTTAAGAGCACATATGAATATGAGGAGCACATTGTGAATATGAAAACAGTATTCTACTCTTTTTAGTGAATTATAGATACTTCTGCTTTGTTAAGTATCCTTCCCCCAAATATATGTGAGTTAATTTTAATATTTTGGTATGTTAACATTATGATATTGAAGACATTTAATATCTTGACATTTTAGCAGAACTGACTTTAAGAAATATTTAGTTTTACTCAAATTCAAATGTAAAATTTTGAGAAATCTTTTCCAAAGCTTCCACATCCATGATAGGCTATTACTGGGCAAATATATATAAGGTAACCCAAGAACAAAATAGAACCTATCAGGTCTTCACAGTCATTTATTTATTTAATTATCCAAAAAGTATTTACTGTGGTTTGGAAAAGGAGAAGTGAACTAGACTTTTTTTTTAATTGAGCCACTGTATTTTGTATTTCACACACATAAATTCATTCCATCATTTTAATACCTCTAGGTATGAGCTATTCCCATTTTGTAGGGGAAGGAATGGAGCTCTAAGAATGTAAGTGTCACAGGGGACACAACTCTCAGATGGCTGAGTTGGGATCTCAATTTATGGCATTTTAAATCTAAAGTCCCTGAGTAAAAGTACAATGATGCCTCAGTGATTCACTGGGTTTGTGCAACGGGCAGGCCCATATGTACTGGGGGAATACTAAAATAAATTGAATGTGGATTCTGGATTCGGTAGCTTTTAGTTTGTAAAAATGAAAGTGTAGGTACATAAACAACTATAATACATAATAGAATGTTAAGGGACAGAAATAGATATATGTCTATTATAGTTTAGGGACTTCCTTGGTGGTCCAGTGCCTAAGACTTCACCTTCCAGTGCAGGAGATGCAGGTTTGACCCCTGGTTGGGGAGCCAAGATCCCACATGCCTCGTGGCCAAAAAATCAAAATATAAAACAGAAGCAATATTGTAACAAGTTCAATAAAGACTTAAAAAAAATTGGTCCACATCAAAAAAATCTTTTAAAAAAATCTATTATAGTTTACATGATAAAATCTTGTTTAGGTGAAATTATAACTTGAAGGTCTACATACCTTTGTTCAAATTCTTAACTGTTCTATCCATTGAGACATGGAAAAAGAAGACTGAACCTAAGTGACAGCAGTAAATGGTTTTCCAAGGTCAAATACAATCATGTCCTATAATATTGTTTCCAATTTACCTCATTTTTGGTTGCTGAACAATATGTTAAGAAGAAATGGACTACTTCCAGGTTATACAACTTCATGTTTACAGTTTTAACTTTTTCATGGGGTCGCATTTCCTTATTCATCTTTTACATTTGAAGTTGGAGAAGCACAGGGGGAAGGGTCAGGCTGCCAGAATCCTTTCAGTGTGATTCAGAAGCAACTGCTTAGTTTCAGGCTGTTGGCACAGTAGTAGACAGGACACAATGTTTCTGCAATTAATCTTTCTGATGTACCAATGATACTTTGCAGAACAGAATGATTACCACTAGTTACTTGCTCTTTTCACTCATTCCTGGCCAATGAGCTGGGCCAATGAGCCAGAAGAACGCTGATTGAAAACCAAAAAAGGAGCTACAGCTATTAGCGTTCTCCTCTTCTCAGTATGTTCATTTCCTCCAGGTCATTGAGTTTGGATGGATCCTATTTGATGAAATAGGGACTATATATTATTGCTTATTATAATATATATATTATTCACATATGTACCATATACCAATTTAGCTATACTTGTAGTTATACTATGTGTCTGTTTACATACATGTGTACCCTTCCAAAGCAAATCACAGTAAAATTTAAATCACAGAGATTGACTTTCCGAAGTAGACCATTATGAGGGAACATTATCATCTATTTTTAGAAAGGACGATAATGGTGTTCAGAAGCTAAATGGCAGGGAGCCATTCCCTCTGAGTCTCCAGCAATGATTCATATTTTTGATAGCTCTGAGTGAGTTAAGCTTTGTCTCTGTCTTAGCAGCCTCTTTATACCTGGATGAAGATATAAATCCTGGGGGCACCAGAAGGAATGGAGCCCATATACTCTGATCTTTATGCCAGAAGCAACTGTGCAACAGCCAGAAACAGAAATGAATGTAAACATCCTCACTGTTACTGTGTTCTTCAGGAAACAAAGCTTTATTTTATTGAGTTATCTTGCCAGGGGATAAAAATGAATTCCTGATCATGAGAAGATTGAGAACATGGTACTTTTGTACTCTGTTAGGAAAGTTGGAAAGCCTAGACTCAGTGACTAAAAGAGTAGCAGCTCAATGTATAGCACTGTACAAAAGCCCTGTGTAGAGTGAGGCCCTTACAATGAGTCCTGGATCTCTGGAAGGCTCCTGGCTCAAAAGCCTGTCCATTGAGACCAGCGGGGTGGGAGAAGTAATGAGGAATGAGCTCCAGCTTCTGCCTCTCAAAGTCTGTGAGATGTTGAGACAAACAGTACCTCCTGTTCCAAATAGGTGGGGCGGGTAAAATAGTTCTTCACTTTTCGTTCTAAGGGAGGTCTTCCTGGCCCACTATTTTCCCACCTAAAATACGGCAATCACCGTCTCAAAATCACACCTCCTGCCTCACCCTTCTCATGCTTCCAGAACAAAGGTGGGAAGTTCCTTCTGTTTGAATGCTTTGGACTGGGCCTCAGTTTTATTTCTTTTGCCAAGATGGTGCCTAAAGCTACAACTGGTATTTACTCCTTGTGTTCTTGAAGCATTGGCTTAGTAGAAGAGTGGATTTTGAACTACCTGAGTGCAGGACTGTGACTCATTCTACTTGCCATCATAGTACCTTGTACCTTATGCTTTCTGTAGTAGTTAAATAATTTGTTCTGATTCCATTCTATTTGCATTTCTACCTATTCATTGAAAAGTATTTTGGCATTTATTTCATTCTGCTTTGTAGAAAACCATGATATTTTCTGATTCTTCTAGTATATACATACTCAACATTTCCACAAATTTTAAGGCAAAAATTTTGGATCATTACCCCAGCTCACATAATTCCAGAAAGTCAGATATGATTCTATCTGCTTTCAGAACTACAGCAGCAACGTGACAATCTCGTGAGTGGTTTGGGGTCTAGTTCTGTTTACTAGAGTATCTCAAGTGCCAAGAATAGTGCTTGGCATATTAAAAACATTCAGTGCTATTAAAATTATCATAACAAAAATTTGAGGTTGTACCTAGCAAAAATTGGGTACTCTTATAATGGGTATTTCTCATTTACATCTTTTTTTCCATTTACTTTTTTATAATTAAACAATTCACAGGAGGAGTTCTTGATGGGTCAAACACATATCCACTGTAGTACATTCTAAATCACAGACCATGGAAGGCATATATTCAAGTGATGACATCAATCAATTTATTATGGATCAATTTGCAGCCAAGCTTTCCCCTAAACCTGTCTAATGTTTTGGCAAGATACTTGAAATGACTCACTAAAAATTTATTAGTGTAGCTTGAAATAGTTTTTTTTTTCCATTCTCTGGCTTAACAAAGAGAATACTATTTGCCCTCTGAACATATAGATTTTATAGTTTAACATAGTAATGGATATTCTTGCCAAGAATCACAGTTTCTAATGAGGCTCTATTAAAATATTGCTGTTTTAACTTTCATTTTATGTACTGCATTTTTATTTAAATTTGTCTAACTCATAATCAAAGGTTAACTTGAGTACTGGTTTGGAAATATATTTTGTATCACTTTGTATCTTCTTTTTAGTGAACCTAGTAGTTTCAATTAATTGATACGGATTTTGAACATATACAATATGTAAACTTTTCAAACAGAATTCACATTAGTGTAAAGAGAATGTTGCTTTCATATGTAATGTTTTTAAGTAAGATACAGCTTTGAAAGACGAAGTATTTCAGACACTGATTTAAACTTCAAGTTTTCGCTTAGTGCAGTAGCCACAGCACCAAATGAACAATGTTGTAGGTTACTATATGTTATGAATTTAAGGATAACTGGTTTATAGAAGAGACCAAACAGTAAAATTTTAAACTGACCAGAAAAAGGTGAACTTTAAACTCCAATTCTGTACACAAGAGAAACTAGTTATTTATATTGGCCAAAAATATCAAAAAGTTAACCCAAAATTTTCTTCCTAGATGACATCTGATATAAATGATGACAGCATATTTATTAATAATATATTCTAAACTGTCTCCTTTAGAGAATGTCTTTTGAATAAGCTAAAGAAAAGTAAGTTTTGGGCTTCCCTGGTGGCGCAGTGGTTGAGAGTCCACCTGCCGATGCAGGGGACGCAGGTTCGTGCCCCGGTCCGGGAAGATCCCACATGCCGCGGAGCGGCTGGGCCCGTGAGCCATGGCTGCTGAGCCTGCGCGTCTGGAGCCTATACTCCGCAACTGGAGAGGCCACAACAGTGAGAGGCCCGCGTACCGCAAAAAAAAAAAAAAAAAAAAAAAAAAAAGAAAAGAAAAGTAAGTTTTGATGCCTTTAAGTGTCATTTTCTAATAAACATGTTATCATTTCTTTCTTTTTAAGCTTTGTTGAAGTATAACTGAAATGCAAAACATCACACACACATAATGTGTACACTTTGAGGAGTCTGGACACATACATATACCTGTGGTACCATCATTACAATCAAGATACTAAACATACCCATCCCCCCAAATTTCCTTGTGTTCTTTGGCATGTGTGTTTGTGTGTGTGTGTGTGTGTATTTTGTGGCAAGGACACAACATGAGATCCAGATTCTTTATATATTTTAAAGTGCACAATACCATATTGTTAGCTATAGGTACCATGTTTTACAGCTAAGATATGGAAACTATCCAAATGTCCATCAACAGATGAACGGATGAAGAAAATGTGGTGTATAGATATAGATATTATAGCCTTAAAACAGAAGAAATTTCTTCCATTTGTGACAACATGGATGAAACTAGAGAACGTTATGCTAAGTGAAATAAGTCAGTCACAGAAGGATGAATATTGCATGATTGCCGTTAAATGGAGGTATCTAAAAGTCAAACTCATAGAAGCAGAGGATAGAATGGTAGTTTCCAGGGGCTGGCGGAAGGAGGAGATGGGGAATTGTTGCTTAATGGGTATAAAGCTCTTCTTTAAATGCAAGATGAATAAGTTCTAGAGATCCACTGTATTTTCTATTACAATATTGAGACTTTAGACTAGGCTACTTTTTCTTCTCAAAAAAAAAAAAAAAACAGAAAAAAGAATCTTAAATCACAAAAAAAATGATATAGCTGAAAGCCAAAGATACATTTATTGGCAAGAGTTTCCTGAATTCACTGGATTTTTGGATTACTGCATTTTTTTTTTTTCCTGGTTTTTGAACAGGGTCTCCTCATTTCCATTTTGCACTGGGCTTTACAAATTATGTAACCATTCCTGATCACTGTCTTCTGTGTCTGATTTTCTTAAAATAAATTTCAAAAATTAAAAAATTAAGGTATGTAGGAAGTTTCTTTTTCTGTTTATCTTAACATTTAGAAAAGATAATTGCTCAGGCAGTAAACTCTGTCAGTAAATTATTACAAAGTAAATGCGTACGCTTGACACTGCAATAAGGCATATCATGGAGTTATTAGAATTCTTCAAAGAGTTCAGAATCTCCTTTTGAAAGCTGCTGCGACATTGCAAAGTAATTAGCCATAGGCTAAAAAACATAAATTAGGGCTTCCCTGGTGGCGCAGTTGTTGAGAGTCTACCTGCCGATGCAGGAGACACGGGTTCGTGCCCTGGTCCGGGAAGATCCCACATGCCGCGGAGCGGGTAGGCCTGTGAGCCATGTCCGCTGAGCCTGCACTTCCGGAGCCTGTGCTCCGCAACGGGAGAGGCCACAACAGTGAGAGGTCCGCGTATGGCAAAAAAAAAAAAAAAAAAAAAAATTAATTAATTAAACGTAAAGATAGATGTTCTGTGCAAAAGAACTCCATTTCAGTATCAAGTTTTGGTGAATGAATTATTAAGGAAAATGACAATTAAAATTTTTTCCTTGCAGTTAAAGATACAGTGATAGACTGCATAAATAAGTGCTTTGAGTTATTTACAAATCGTGAACTCATTTTTGGTTTCTTGCATGAGCCCTATAAGTTAAAGGAAATATCAGAGGAAACATGAAAAGGCCATTAGGTACATTTACTTTTAAAATTAAATTCAGACTAACATGAAATTGATCTGTATGAAGAGACAAATCTTTTCAGAAAACGCTTTCCATGAGAATCAACAGCTCTATATGAACTAAAACCCACATTTTGAAATAATTTATAAGAAATGTATTCCAATATTGTCAATCTATAAAATATTCTTAATAGCTTCAGTTGTGTCATCAGAACGATACTTCTAAATTTAAAATTATCAAAGTTGTTTTCTATCAGACAGCTGCCTAGAGTAACTGCCATCATTTGTAATAATGTTGATTGAAAATGAAGTTGTTAAAAGTATAAATTTTGATGACAATAAATAAATTTATGGAAAATGAGCCAGGAATATCTTATGATCAATTAAGATATCATACTAACAAACCATTACTGTAGTTTATAAAATTATGACACCAGAATATTATTTTTTGCAATTGTAAGTTATTACTCGTGTTACTCCACCAGGCTTTATAAGTAATAAAATATTTTAAAAGAAATAGCTTCATATCTTAGTACCTTTAACTGTATTTTTTCCCCTGCTTTTTGAACAAGGGTCTCTGCATTCTCATTTTGCAATGGGTTCTACACGTTATGTAACAATCCTTGATCACAGTTTTCTATGTCCAATTTTCTTAATTAAAAGAAACAGTTAAGTGGGAAGTTTTCATTTCTGTTTATCTTAATATTTAGGAAAGATAATATAGTAATATTTTCTTACTGTGATCTTTTTTTTTTCTCTCCCTTTCCAGTGCTTTGGTTCTCATTGATTACATAACTTTCTTTGTACCTGCTTATATTTTCTAAAGCAATAAGGCACCATAATTTTTCTTAGAGTAAAAGCCTGGGTTTAAGATTTAAGCCATGGTTTTCTAGCTCATCAGATATTTTCCACTTAAATGACTGTCAGGAACCAGATTTTAAAAAGAACATTTTTTTCTTCAATGGGAAGGTCCTGCCAGCCATCATTCACCATATTTGACACAGCTGGTGAATAAGCAAAAGACACAAATTGTTACAGAATCCCCAAACTGCACTCTTGTTTCAGCACCACCTGTGGCCTCTTAATGTATGAAGCAGGAAAAGGAAATATGCAAATGTTGGTATTCATTTGCAGGGAGCTGATTCCACTGAATAGTTTTTTTGGGTTTCCTAATGTTTTCACGATTTCCTCAGCATATACTTATCAATCATTTTTCTTGTCAGTAAGAACCTCATTTTTTTGTGTGTGCCCACATTAAGTGTTGCCTGAAGGTACTGCAATTTCTGAATCCTCTCAAGGTAAGAATATCCTTGGAAAAGTCTATAATTCTTGACAGAAAAGAAATCACCATGACTGAAAAAGCAAATAGCAATGATGCCAGTGCATAATAAGCAACAGACTACCAGAATTCATTCTTTAATGGGACTCTTGATTACCATATATAGAACATAAAGATGAAGCAGAAACATTACAGCACTAATGCCAAGCTGCAGCGTTCTTCCCTCTGGGTATGGATACCAGCCTGTCCATGGATCTCAGCCTCCCTTAGTCAGTCATTATCAATGAGTGCCTTAAAGAGACACTAAAATTTAAAGGTCCCTTGTCAAGCTAAGACACATCTGCTTTTCTAGTCAATACGGTGTCTTCAGGAGAGGATGACCCAACAAATAACTAGAAAATTAAGCCAGAATCTATCTATTCCTCAAATGGATCAGTATTTCATTATTGTAAACCTCTACTACTAATTGGAAAAAAAAAAAAGTATATAGTGGCTCATAATAACTGTGTGGGAGGAAAGACCTGTTGTTCCCTCCTGGGTGAACTCAAAGAATTCCTTTGGATTTTTAAATTTCATTTTCTTTTTGAACAACCTTTAGAAAGAAATGTTATGGTGTTAGATTATATGTTCTTTTTTATTTAATTTCAAATGTCCAGATAAAAATCACTCTGGTTACTACCTCACATGTGTTTTTAAAATACATGTGAGGCTCACAAAAATTGTATTTAACGTACAAAAATGCATCTGTTTATAAAATCTCCTTTATTTCCATTTTCTAACAATTTTATTTTCTTTTATCAGGCTTTATTAACCACAGTTAAGATTGCTGCAAAAACATGTCTCATTCAAGTGCATATATTTGTTTAATTCACATCAAAAAGTCAAGTGAAACTCCCTAACACCATACACAAAAATAAGCTCAAAATGGATTAAAGACCTAAATGTAAGGCCAGAAAGTATCAAACTCTTAGAGGAAAACATAGGCAGAACACTCTATGGCATAAATCACAGCAAGATCCTTTTTGACCCACCTCCTAGAGAAATGGAAATAAAAACAAAAATAAACAAATGGGACGTAATGAAACTCCAAAGCTTTTGCACAGCAAAGGAAACCATAAACAAGACCAAAAGACAACCCTCAGGATGGCAGAAAATATTTGCAAATGAAGCAACTGACAAAGGATTAATTTCCAAAATTTACAAGCAGCTCATGCAGCTCAATAATAAAAAAACAAACAACCCAATCCAAAAATGGGCAGAAGACCTAAATAGACATTTCTCCAAAGAAGATATACAGACTGCCAACAAACACATGAAAGAATGCTCAACATCATTAACCATTAGAGAAATGCAAATCAAAACTACAATGAGACATCATCTCACACCAGTCAGAATGGCCATCATCAAAAAAATCTAGAAACAATAAATGCTGGAGAGGGTGTGGAGAAAAGAGAACACTCTTGCACTGCTGGTGGGAATGTGAATTGGTACAGCCACTATGGAGAATAGTATGGAGGTTCCTTAAAAAACTACAAATAGAACTACCATATGACCCAGCAATCCCACTACTGGGCATATACCCTGAGAAAACCATAATTCAAAAAGAGTCATGTACCAAAATGTTCATTGCAGCTCTATTTACAATAGCCCAGAGATGGAAACAACCTAAGTGCCCATCATCGGATGAATGGATAAAGAAGATGTGGCACATATATACAATGGAATATTAGCCATAAAAAGAAACGAAATTGAGCTATTTGTAATGAGGTGGGTAGACCTAGAGTCTGTCATACAGAGTGAAGTAAGTCAGAAAGAGAAAGACAAATACCATATGCTAACACATATATATGGAATTTAAGGAAAAAAAATGTCGTGAAGAACCTAGGGGTAAGACAGGAATAAAGACACAGACCTACTAGAGAACAGACTTGAGGATATGGGGATGGGGAAGGGTGAGCTGTGACAAAGCGAGAGAGCGGCATGGACATATATACACTAACAAACGTAAGGTAGATAGCTAGTGGGAAGCAGCCGCATAGCACAGGGAGATCAGCTCGGTGCTTTGTGACCGCCTGGAGGGGTGGGATAGGGAGGTTGGGAGGGAGGGAGACACAAGAGGGAAGAGATATGGGAATATATGTATAACTGATTCACTTTGTTATAAAGCAGAAACTAACACACGACTGTAAAGCAATTATACCCCAATAAAGATGTTAAAGAAAAAAAAAAGTCAAGTGAAAGATGAGCATATTAAAGCTACCTTGTCTTTATTCAAAAGAACTACCAGAAACTGTAACATTCCACAACTTATTCTAAACTTGTTTTGGAGTGAATGTTTGTGTCCCCCTAAAACTCATATGTTGAAATCCTAGCCCTCAATATGAAGGTATCAGGAGATATTGGCAGGTAATTAGGTCATGAGGGTGGAGCGCTCATGAATGAGATTAGTGCCATTATAAGAAGAGACAGATGACAGAGCCTGCTTCCTCTCTCTGTTCCCCACCACTTGAGGATACAATGGAGAAGACGGCTGTCTGCAAACTAGGACGAGGGTCCTCATCAGACAATGGATTGGCTGGTGCCTTGATGTCGGGCATCTAGCCTCCAGAACTGTGAGAATAAATGCTTGTTGTTTAAGCCACTCCATCTATGGTGTTTTTATTATAGGAGCCCAGACTGTATAAGCAGGAAAAGACTTACTATAAACAGGAAAGGACAAGGAAGTCATGACCTGTCTCACTAAAGTCATTCTCTTCATTCTTTAAGCCCTTACCCATAACAGTACTAAGGCTGGAATCATTTAATTTTCTGTTCTTAAGCTTTCATAATGGATTTCTCACTACACAGAAGACACATCATTTGTGTATTTAAAACATATATTTCAAATTATTTGCTAGACATGGCTAAGCACTGGAAATAAAGTGGTGAATAAAACAGGCATCATCCCTGCTGTTCTGGAACCCACAATCTGGTGGGTGAGACCAACAATAAAGAAATAAAAATAAGGTTACAAACCATGATGAATATTATGAAAGAATAAAGTGCTATATTAACAGAATTAAAAATAGGTGTCTTAAAAAAGGGGAGGGACGTTTTTCTAAAAAAGTTATACTGAAGTTTAGAGAGACTAGTTTCTGTTCCCATGTATAGTTATCTCAGTTTGGCAGTGGTCAACCCCACTGGGTACAAGAAAGCCTTCTTCTCACTGAGAATGTGAGGCTGTTCCTGCCTCTTTCTTTTCTTAGAAGACAACTGCCCTGATTTCTCATCTGTTGAAATTCTTACTCTTTGCTTTCTCTTCTTCCAACATGTGCACCTGTCACTTTGCTCTATAATCAAACTGAGAAAACTGACTAAAATAAGAGTGCAATATTTTTCTTCTTCATCTTGATATAGTCAGTGTAATAGCAGTATGCTGAAATGTATACCAAAAGGTCCTGTACAATTGTGTAAATTTGTTTCAATCATCTGCATCCAACTAACTCTGAAAGAGAAAGATACAAAATTGACCAAATATTAAGTAAAAAATATACTACCTACTAAGAAGTGATACAGATTTCTTGGCACCAAGAACCAAGAATTATTTCTCTTGGGGACTTCCCTGGTGGCACAGTGGATAAGATTCCATGCTCCCAATGCAGGGGGCGCAGGTTCTATCCCTGGTCAAGGAACTAGATCTCATATACATGCTACAACTAAGATTTCGCATGCCACAACTAAGGAGCCCACGTGCCACAATTAAGGAGCCCACAAGCTGCAACTAAGGAGCCCGCCTGCCGCAACTAAGACCTGGTGCAACCAAATAAATAAGTAAATATTTTTAAAAGAATTATTTCTCTTGTGGTTCTTCAGAAAAGTGAGTACTCATGATGTCATAGTAGAATAGGTCACAGTTATTCATGATGTTAAAAAAATAAGATAATGTGCTAATGAATGCTAATATACTAAACAGAGACAGTTTTTCTTTTTCTCTGCTATTCTCTCTTATGTATATTTGAGTAGGAAAATTCTGAGTTTATGTTCCATCTGTGCATTGTAATTCTAAAAGGTTAGTCAACATGGAAAGATTTTACTCCTGGTGGTAAATTCATGAGGCACTTAGCAGAGAACTCTGTGTAATGCTGATAATCTTGGAGTTGGGGGTGGGACATTAACCTATGTGGCATTCTCCATGCAATTGAGGACACATTTTAGCAAATCCCATGAGTGTACATACTTAAGAAGTTCCCATGGATACACATACTCCCAACACAAAAATGCTTTGGTAAAAGTTTTCCCTTCTAAACAATTATTTTAATTCACAAAATTACATCAGGAATCCAACTGGATTTTAATCCACTTTCCACTTACTAATCTTAAGGAGAACTATTCACCAATGAGAAACGTTAGAATGCCCCAGCAGCAGCCCAAGAAGTGAGTGGCTGAACTGAAGTAACTGCCACAGTATTTCCGGGCAGAATAAACTAAATCTGTTAAACATATACAGTGTACTGATTTATTTATTCAGCAGATTTCATCTGTCTTAAAAAATCATATTAAAGATTTTTAACCATCTTTGTAATAAAAAAATGCCCTTAAGATGTTCATTCACAGATTTCTTGACTTTATTGTAGTACTGATAATACATAGAAATAATGTTTAAAGAAGTATTCATATGTAAAATACACATACATACTGCAGGTGGAAACATGGCCCTAATTGATGCTAAATAACAGACCCAAATAATTTCTTACTTAAATTAACACCAGTGAGTAATTGATAGCTATGCCCTTAGAATGCCTTGCATGCTTTCATGAGTAGGGAGAGCCTGACTCCCTCCAGAATGATGATCTTCCACACAGTAAAATGACCAGAGAAATGTCTCTTTAAGACCTCTCTCACCACATAAAATATTCATTCATACATCAACTCAGGCAGTTTCATGGGGACAGGCCCATTTTGAAAGAGGGTCAAGGTTTCAGATTATACAGTCGGAAGGTTCATCATGCTTTGCCTTTTCCTTTGTCTTCCCATCCTATTAATTCAAACTTTTTCACAAGGAGTGGCACTAATTAGACCTGCTCTGGACTACCACCAAGACTTTCTATCAAATTTCTTTCCTGTTTATGTTTAAGTTACTCAGAAGTTATCTGTGTGCCCTTTGGACATGTAGGACCTATTTTTTTAAACTCCCTCTGTACAAAGAATGTAATCTTAGCTTCCTGGGTTCTGGATTATGTCATAGTATTTCTCTATTTCAACTGAGAAATGTCAGACTAAAGAGTGAAAGTAATAATTCATCATAATAATCCCCTCTTCCCAAATCAGAAAAAAAAAAACACTTTTTGGTTAAAAGGATTCATTGCCTGAGGTTGAATATAGACTGCCTAATTAGCTTTAGTTCCGTCAAACAGAAGTTTTATCTATAAATTATCCTCTTATGAAACGATTATGGGGTTGTTTCTGATGTGATAAATTTCACTTCTTTTTGAAGTTGTATTTGGGTCATTAATTGGAGAGTCATTAATTAGAAAATAGAGCAATTAGCTGTTATCGATTGAGAATTATAAGAACATCTAGGAAATTAATTGGCTACTGATTATTGTGTGTTGATAAAGCGGACAGGTTTGTCAATTATTTTATCTACCAAATGGAATTTTAGCCTTCTAAACAACTTATAATCCTTGCTAGATGTTCTTGGACAACTTACGTTGTCCCTGTGATTTTCATTATTTCAAAAAATTATGAGAAAGAGAATCATTGCTTCAGAAAATAAAATTTCT
This sequence comes from Tursiops truncatus, assembly GCF_011762595.2. Lineage (NCBI taxonomy): Eukaryota > Metazoa > Chordata > Mammalia > Artiodactyla > Delphinidae > Tursiops > Tursiops truncatus. The sequence continues at coordinate 113,869,268 of NC_047037.1, forward strand.
TATTTTTTGTTTCTTATTTCTGAAGATAAACCTTATTGTATCACTAGAACTAAAAACTTTTCAATTGTGATTTGTGGATAGGAGCTGTTGTAACGTGAGTGCTCTAGTAATTTAAGAAATTTGGGAAGCATCTAACTCTGTTATTTCTCCTCACAGAGAAGAAGGCAAATGCAGAGAAGTAATCTGCTCAAGTCACAAAACTCATGACTTAGTCAACATAAGAAACTTGTCTTATGTCTAGTGTTCAATATCTTATCCACTATGCGTATAGGATTGGTTTTTGGTTTTATAATCTGAAAATTTCATGATAAATTTTACCTGTGCTTGAAAAATCTTCTTAGAGATTAATTGGAAGAGTGTTAGGTTCTTTTTTACCTTTTTTTTTGAAAACTTACAGGACATTCTCATAATATGCATTGTATACATTGTTGGTTAGAATATTTTCTATTTAAATAATTCATTAATGACTTTGGAGAATGATATAAAACCTTCAAATTTGGAAACAGTAATAGCACACATTTTGAGGATCTGGGAGAATTGCAATTTTTTAACTAAAGAACATTTGTAGTTATAGGCACTGCTGACAAACTTCACTGAGTTTTAATTTTACAGTTTTACTTTGCAAACTGAATTTTTAAAGTAACCTTTATATTAAACAAAGCTTTCCTCATCTAGCCTATTCTTGTAACCTTGATTTTTTTTCCCCTCCCTTAATCATCATTAGGTTCCCCTGCCTCAGTTCTAACCAATTTCTTGTTCCTTGAATAGATTCAACTCAATTTCCTTGTGGTTTTTTGGTTTAAATTTGAAATCCACTGCCATGCTTTTCTCATAATTTTAAGAGAGTAAAACAGGTATTCAGGAAAAGTTTTCCAGTTGCCTTGCAAATACAAAGTGGCAATGAGTTTTACAGAGACTCAAATACGTCATTGTAAGATAGAAAGAAAGGGTTACATCAGATCAATAAGACTTGTGTTAGGAACAAACATTACACCACTTGTTGACAGTCATTTCCATTTCATCAGAAAGGACCTTGTTGTGTGCCACAACTGTGTTTTTGATCTTGAAAATGAAATCACCAGCAAGCACTACAGTTTCCCATTTATTAAAATAAGTTTCTGCTTAGTTTCTAAACTAATCTCTCTCACTTGTGTATCTCAGAAGGACAGAGATACATTATAGAAACTTTCCAAATGACCGCCAACACACATATTATTAAAATCATGTATTTTTCTCAAACTCACTTAGGGGACAATTTTGTGGAAAGTATTTTAAGTAGACTATTTAAAGCATCATGAAACAATGAAAAAAGCACTGTTCTCTAAGGATCGCTTTGTGAAGTAAATATATGATACTTGTCACTTCTCAAGATGAAATATTAATACCATGAAAAATGTTTTAAGGCTCAATGTTCTATGATATATATTCATTTATTATAAACATTAAATAATGTGTATAGTGACAATGTGTATGATTTCTAGAAGCTTCCATTTTCATAGCCCATTCACACCAAATTTTCCCTGCTTTCTCATCATTTCATAAGTGTACAAAGAAAAAAATAAATTTAAATAGCTTCATGTTTATCAAAATTCAAAGGACTCATCTACAAGTTGTTGAGATTGTAACACTTTCTTCACACTTAATAGTTTTTGTAGAAGCTAACGAGTTAATAAATGCCACAGATTTTTAGAACAGTGTCCCGACTAGATGATTCAAACACCTTGAATAGGGCACTGAAACAACTTTTCTCTGAGAAGACTGATGAGTGTATAAGATGAGGAAAGTTGAGAACAACAACACTGACTTACCCTTATATATTTTAGTAGTAAAATATATATTTTTTACTACTAATAACAGTAATTTTGTACCATCGTTCAAGAAATATGATTTCATACTGATTTTAGGGCTTCACAAAAATAGTAGGAAGAAAAGAAAGCTTGGAAAGTTAAGAAACTTGCTTAACTTTGCACAGCCCTTGAGGGGAACACCGGGACCTCCCGATTTCCTGATTTCAAATCCAGGGCTCCTTTCCTCACAGCATTCTGCCTCCCAAATAAACTGTATGACAAGGAGAGGAAAATGTGAAAAACAGACTTTTTTCCCCTTCCTTTAATCTTTACTTCTGCTGTCTTGGAAAGACCAAATGAGAGTTTTATGTGAGGTGAAATTTACCTTAAATTTTGAGTTTATTAAATAATCTAGAATTGTAAAACTGTAATTTTGAATAAGAAAACTCAAGTATTGAAAGGATTCCAAAAGATGCTAGGTGAAAGTGTCAATTTAAAAAAGAATCCACGAAGAATCACTGAATAGAGAAGGTTGTTGCAATGAGACCCAATTTAGCTGAAGTCAGATCCCATTGATCTTTATACTTTCAGTTTCATTGTCCCTAGATATTATTGCCACTCTGGATGTGATTTAATAAATGAAAATCTTGTTGGATTCATTTCCATCTGTTTAGATAAGACTACACAGGGTCAATATCTCAAAAGTTTTGGGGTAAAGTAGTCCATTATTGTTCCAAATTTAAAATTTATAAAATCAAACCAGAAATAAATGTTGAAGATGAGTAAGTTTGCACATAATTTTAGCGTTATCAAACTGAAGGACTAAATCAATTATCTTGATAGTATGTACCAAGTCATTCATTTGAACAGTGACTACTTTGCAAAATATAATTCCCCTCAACTTGCCTAGTAAAGAGGTTTCTCTTAAGCAAGTGTATATGAAACAGGAAGAGTAGAATAACTCTCCCAAGGATAAATTTTAATTATATTTTTCACTTGTGTTTGTCATTTATCTAGTCTTCTTTTCCCCAAATTAACCTTTCACCTCTACTAGTGACTTCTCAGTGCCTCTTGAATAGCAGCAGCTCATAAAAGGATCATCTGAGTTAATTGTTTAATGCACAGTATTGGATGTAAGTACCACAGAAGAAAGACAGGATGAGGCTCTGTTAACAAATCTGACATGGCTGGGGGTGTGAGAACCATTCTACTCTGACCTTTAGTCAAACCAATCACCTACTTTTTTCCTAAAAAATGGTGCCGGACCAACGACTAATATATCTGGGTCTACATTGAGAATGCTTCTTTGTATGTGAACCTCATTTTAGTAAAAAATTAAAATTGGAAAAATACTGGAATGTCTGGACTGGCAAGTTGGAGCTACATATTAAAGTTTCAATGCTGATTTTTCACATGAATATTCAACTTTATCCAAAGGAATTAATCTTACAAAGAAACCCACACACATATGTGTATATATATGTATATACATATTATATATGTATATATAAATTTATATATATATAAATTTTCAGGGTTGACAATTTATCTATGACTTTTGACTAATTTGAAACAGTATTAAAACAGAAAGGCCATGTACCAACATCTGCGAGGGCCATTTCGTTTTAGCCATTTAATTAATGACTATATTCCCCATTAGACTGCAAATTTTTGCCCCTGGCTCTAGATTATGTATCCAATAGAATCCTTGGCACATAGTAGGCACTCAGAATATTATTAAATTATTAAATGAATCTTTGAAAAGTCAATAATTTTTATTTTATCCCTATTATTTATCCATGATATAAGACTGCATCTCTTACCCTCATTAACTTGGATAAATATATCTGCTATTGGTTACAAACTGCGAGATTGAAAAAGCAGTGAAAAGGCACCGAAATAGGAATCTGGAAATAGGGTTTGGGTCACAGCTCCTCTTCTAGGTTGGCTGTGGCCCGTCCGTGCTTTTGGAATAAAGTAGGATTTTACTTTTTGGACTAGTGAAAATTGACTACTATTCTCAAGATAATCTGAGACTTGAAAATGTAAATGTTAAAAATGCATATTATATATTCAAGTGTCAGATTATGAAACTCTCTCTAACTCTACAGTAGTCTCACCTGGCATTCTTCTACTCCTTATCTTTCATGCGTCACCAATACACGCCTGTCTTGCCCTTTCTCTTCTCATTACTCTCAGTTTATCCCAGCTATAATGCCTTCCTCTTCCAGCATGTAGGGCTTGTGATGGAGCAACTAAAGAGCACAGAGGAAAATTGTGACTCCTATCTCTGTTGTCCTACACAGCAGCTGGGGTGCAACATTGGTCTCCTCAATATGTTCCCATTCCATTTATCTCACCCAAATCCTTGCAAGGATTGTCTAGGATAACCTAGAATTAAGTGAAACTCTGGAATTCAGCCTTTCTTTTGGTGGTATTTATGTTAAAAAAAAAAAAGATTTGGAGGTAGCTTACATATTTCTAAAAAAATACTTTTCGTTACTTACATAAGAAATGTTTCAAAACTCTCAAAGAATGCACTTGGAAGAAAGGGTAAAGAGGTATAAAGGATACTTCTACCAGACTTAGTCATGGGTAAAAGAAACACAAGGCAGAAATAACAGCTGGTGGCAGAAGAAATTCAGTCACAAACTCACACTGGGCTAAGATAATGTTCTTGAGGATATGAAGCATGAGATTTTCTCTGCCCTTGAAGGCTCATACGCATGGGGTAAATGCAGGGAGAAGAACAGGCATATCAAAGATTCAGGACCAAACTAAGATGTATCCTTAGACTAAAAGGACGACCGGACTAAGGGCTAAGGGATGGAGAACTGTCAATCTCACTTGCCAGCAGGTGGAGGCAGCGAGAAAGGTGTGGAATTGTCCGGATCTATGACTCGAGATGTACAAAGTTGGTTCCCCAACTGTGAAAAAACAACCATGAAACAATCTTTTACAGAATCATTCCTTTTGATAGACTTTAAGTCTAAAATCTCATTAGGAGAGTAAAATATCTCAATTATTTCTTGGTTCGATAGGTTTTGTCAGCTTACCTATAAATGTAATTGCTATATTTAGCAATATTACTATGAGAAAACGCATTGAAACAAATGTGAAGAATTGTTTTTTCCATAACCCACATAACCTACAGCCCCTTGCTGTAGTCTCCATATGATGAATAATTCCTTTAATCCCTATCATTCCATTATTGAATCATGAGTTTACCCTAGCATAAATATGCATATGTCTTTAAGAATATAGTACAGTTCTTTCAGCAAATTCATTTAAACGTCAATCCTTAAAAAAACTTGAAATATAACAATAAGTACATGATTCTTCCCCATAGAAATTATCCTGTGTTTTGGGGAGAAAGATGAATTTCATGGGTATTCTTAGGTGCCTGTGGTGGGAGCGAGGAGGGAAGAGTAAGAAAAAGTTTAGTGTTGAGTCAAACTATGTAGGAAAAAGAAAAAAATGTACTAAAAACTTACATGTGATCAAATGTATGCATATATATAAATTACATATGTGAACATATTTCTTAAGATTTTTAATTATATTAAAATATCTTTAAGTAGTTATATTTCTCAAGCATCTGGGTAAAAGAATAATTAATTAACAAACCTCTTCTTAGGACTCAAACTTGTTTTTGTTATTTAGAATGCATCTGGAATAAATATTTGTTGCATAAGCGATCATATCCCTTGTATCATATTTAAATTTAAAAGATTAATTCATTATTTCTTTAAAAGATATGTGTTGAGTGCCTACTATGAGCCAGGGATTTAAAATGGAATGAAATATTTCAAAGTCCTTGCCCTTGTGAAGCTTATATTCCAGTGCCAGAGAAATAACATAAACAAAAATAAAGTTAAATATATAATATGCTATTTGGGAATACATTCCATAGATAAAAATTAATTAGGGACAGTGGTAGAGAATACTGAGAGTGTTGCAATTTAATACAATGTGAAAATGGCAAAATACATGTTAACCCTCATTCTTGGGTCTGGTACTATTAGCTTCTTCCTCCCAGGCAAGTCAAATTAGCTCAGGCTCTCATTGTAGTGAGACGTTTCCCTGGCGTGTATATTATTTATGTTTGGACTCTGTTTTATTCAGTATTTAATTTATTCCTAAGCAATAATTTGGTTTAGACCATTCAGCCTAAACAACACAAGACTGTGAATGTATTTTTTTCCTTTAGTCTATTTTCCTTTAAGAGTAACTGTAAGCATAGCTGCTGTAAAACTCCAGATGGAAAGGAAACAGTTCGATACCATCTTTTCTTCATCTGCATTGCCGTGGCACTCAGTTTCTCATTGCACACGGGACCTTGAAAATTCGAGGCCTCAGATGTGGTCACATGTATCCTCTGCTGACTACTACAGATTTGCCTTCAAATGAACCACAGGAATGTTTCTTTTTTTAATAATCAACAGCTTCTCTTGTAATGTGTTTTTTTGTTGTTGTTGTTTTTACGTATAGGCTAGCAGCATTGGTCCCAAATTTTAGCCTTAGCTGGTGGGCTACCTTCCCTATGGGAGCTTTAAAATCACCATATTAAGCTAATTGTTTGTAACTCTTGTCAAGGGCTATGGAAAAAAAAGAAATCTTCCAGAGTCTTGAGAAAATATGACAATCCAGGATCTATTTATATTGATAATGCTTTTAATGATTTGACCCAACTTCCTTATTATGCATATTGTCACATTATGACACCACCTTAAGTGACATACCTTCTAATGAATTGTGAGAGAAAGGTCTCCAACCAGTCTAAGCTTAGAGTCAAATTTTAAATTAGGCAGGCAAACTTTGGGAAAAGGGTCCACTTCCATTCCATGATAGATGGTCATGAAATCTGCCATTAACATTGCTCCAGAGGTATAAACTTTCCCTTAACCTTCTGACAAAAGAAATTTTCATATATTGAGACATAGGAAAGTCATTTCGGCTTGTACATGAGTTAACTTGAATTTTATGCTAACTAAAATAGCCTGTTTGTGACCTATCAAACATACACTGTATATCTGCTTAATTATTAGAGAAAAGGACACATTGGCCAAAAGTAAAGAATGTCCATGTTAAAAATAAAGATTAAATGCCTCTTGCTACTGGACCTAGAGACTGTCATACAGAGTGAAGTAAGTTAGAAAGAGAAAAACAAATATCATATATTAACACATAGATGTGGAATCTAGAAAAATGGTACAGATGAACTGGTCTGCAAGGCAGAAATAGAGACACATATGTAGAGGAAAAACATATGGACACCAAGGGGGGAAAGGGAGGGGTGGGATGAATTGGGAGATTGGGATTGACATATATACACTAATATGTATAAAATAGATAACTAATGAGAACCTGTTGTATAGCACAGAACCTGTGGGATGAATTGGGAGATTGGGATTGACATATATACACTAATATGTATAAAATAGATAACTAATGAGAACCTCCTGTATAGCACAGGGAACTCCACTTCGCTGTACAGTAGAAACTAACACACCATTATAAAACAACTATACCCCAATAAAAATAAAATATCTCTTCCTAGGATGCAAATGTTGGTCCTCCTTTGATGATAAGACTCCCTTCCTGGGTGCCAAGGCCATGCTGACTTGCTGTGTACATGCTGGACTGTTTTTTGTTTTGTTTTGTCTTTAAACCTTGAAGACATGTAACCCTGACTTATTAAATGTTCTTTGTTCTGACAAGATATAAAACTGTGCTGAAAACCCTGCTTCTCCAGAGCAGCTTCCCAGAGTAATCTGGGAAGTGGGCTTCTGGGCTAGTCCTCAGTTTGGCTCAAATAAAACTCTTTTCTATTCTTATTATTGATTGTTTATTGATTATTTTCGCTGACACTTCAAAAATAGTTACTAATGGGTATAAAATATATACTAATGAGGGGTTCCCTGGTGGCGCAGTGGTTGAGAATCTGCCTGCCAATGCAGGGGACATGGGTTCGAGCCCTGGTCTGGGGTGAATCCCGCATGCCGCGGAGCAACTGGACCCGTGAGCCACAACTACTGAGCCTGCACGTCTGGAGCCTGTGCTCCGCAGCGGGAGAGGCCGCGACAGTGAGAGGTCCGCGATGAAGAGTAGCCCCCGCTCACCGCAACTGGAGAACGCCCTCGCACAGAAACGAAGACCCAACACAGCCATAAATAAATAAATACTAATGAGTATAATTATAATCATTAATATTCATATAATTCTAAATCATTTTAAGTATGTGACTATGCAGTAACAAGATGTGAAATTATTCACACCCCAAAGACAGGAAGAGAAGAGAATGCAAGTGTGATGAGAGCAGGGATTTTGTTTAAGAAATTCACCTTGAACGGTGTCTCACACTCAACAGGTGTTCAATAGATGTTTGATTAATAAATGAAGAAATGGTACCTGTCCATGTCAAAAAAATCTATGTAGATGTCAAGGTCATACCCTTGCAAATTAAAGGTTCATCCTTTCTATGGAAAGAAAATGGCTATCAAATAAACTGACTAATTTAAAAAGCATAACTTTAAAATGTCAGCGCTACATAGCAAAATCTTCATCAAGTGTTTATGAAATAAAACATAAGTCTAAGAGAATTTAATTTTCAGATTTTAGGTAGGAGGCATTTAAATCCAAATACATTTTTTACATTAGTTATTAAAACTGTGGTATTTTCTTCACTTACTTAGTATACATCTCCAAATATTTGAACTTGCATACTTTTGACACAGGAACTGGGTTAGGTCTTTGCTTTTCTAAGTACTCTAACTTTTTTAAAGATAACAATTGAGAAAAAAATTGTGAACAGACATTTAAATGCCAGATCAAGAGCTCTATCAAAATTTCTCCCCCCGCTTTGAAAAAAATCTGGTTTTATTTATAGTGCTACACTAGATTGGCTATAAAAAAGAGATTTTTCTTTTGAGGGAAGCAGAGGAATGGTTGAGTACATCCTGCATCTGGCACTGGTGATCTTGGAAACACATGGAACTGGTGTCCAATTACCCTTCTTCCACTTTCTGGGGTTATCACACGATCCATTCTTCTCTCCTGACAAACACATGGAAGACAGGGCTCTGTTCATGAATGTCCACTGTCCTGGCTTGGAATAATTAGAATGTAATAAACACCAGCTAGAAATACTGTATTTTTCCTTTCTATACTGTATATGGTAGAGCATGTACTTCTAAGAAATATATATATATTACTAAAGACTTTGAGATGACCCTAGATATACAGAGAAATTTAGGTTAATGTAATAATGATTCTTTCCACCACTTACATACTGCTGGAGGAAAATTTGCTGTTCTCAAGCAAATTTAGAGAGAATAACTGAATTGATTAAGACAAAGTAAATTTCTCCTAAAACTGAATTTTTGGTGGGGGGAGAGTGTCTGTTGACATATATATATATATTTTGTCTAAACTTAAGTTGGGAATTGTTAATGTTCATTAGTAAAAATGGCAAAACAAGAGTACGAGTACCAAATATAAGATCTTAGCCCATTATTTCACAATGTTGAGAACATAGCAATTGACATATAATGAATTTGATTTTATGTGTATTAAATTTCTACTAAGTATTACCTATAAATTTTATGCACCTTCTTAAGTAAGGTGCTTTACAATTATAATTTAATACTTATTTTATTTTATTTTATTTATTTTATTTTTTTTTAGCGTTATGCGGGCCTCTCACTGCTGTGGCCTCTCCCGTTGCGGGGCACAGGCTCCGGACGCGCAGGCTCAGTGGCCATGGCTCACGGGCCCAGCCGCTCCGTGGCATGTGGGATCTTCCCGGACCGGGGCACGAACCCGTGTCCCCTGCATCGGCAGGCGGACTCTCAACCACTGCACCACCAGGGAAGCCCTAATACTTATTTTAGATGAATTTTTAAAATCATTTTAAAAACTGTAGCGGGGAATGATTTTTCAGTGTGCTTAGTACTGATGTCAGTATCATACCCTCTGTTTTGCTCTTTTAAGAAGATGAGCTTCCTATGCCTTAGACATTTTCATGGATAAACTTTCCAGGCCTCATACAAATCATCAAAAAATGCGTTGGGATGTTCCAAAGTTTTACAAAATTGCTGAAACTCTCTTTAATGTAAGTTAAAGCCAGCATTTTTGTGAAGGCAGCTGTTTCCTGATGTTGTTATGCAGTTACACAAGAATATAATTAGCATTTGTAATGTGTATCTAAATTTCAATCTTATTCCAATTACTGATAGATCCATCATAAATATGAAGTGAAAATGAAAATTGCTTTGCATATGGTTTATGTATATATGCAAACTAGGTTCTCAGATTTCGAACACTTTGTCCATCATATTTTTAGACCCATCTATAACTAAAAGACCTGAAAGGACTCTAGGAGTAGAATGCTTAGTTTTCACATGTGGTAGTGACAGCTGTCCACACTGTGGACTAAGTATAATTTAGCACACCTGCCTCACTCATCCATGATATAGTGACTTACAGAAAGAGGTCAAGATTTGACTTCTGCATATTTCAAAATTTAGAGCTTAAGAAATAATATTTTAAATGTACCCAGTAATTCCCTAAAAGTTTAAAAATTTTTCCTGAATATTCTCAAGTATTTATCATCAAAATCCTTAGGCTCAAGTCCTAGAAAAATTTAAGGTTGAAGCTGCTTTTACTATTTTGACTGGAAAGATCTTTTTGTTCAGTTTTGCTGGTAGATACAGCAGTTTAATTCCTCATATTTAAAGACAGACAATATTAAATGACATACAGTATTCTCCAGGTAGAAATATTGATGTCTTACCCTCAGAAATTGACAGTATACATAATGCTTATAGTAGGGAATAATAGTTTCGATGTAGGTGAAAAGTTAGGAATGGACCTTCTAGAGATAGAGGAGACAGTCCACTCTCTAAATATACCAAATTGGCAGCAACATTGCAATTAAAGCACTGAGCTTCCAGGGGCGGATCAGGTACAGGATTCCAACCAGAGATGAGGCCTCCCCTATGTGGTTATGATGGATTAGAAGGCAAGTCAAGCTGTCCTAGGAGCAAAAGGAAAGATTCTTGTTCCTAAGTACAAAAGTTCAAGGGAGCAAGAGATGCAGTTTGGCCAAAATGAGGAATCCATACAGCAGTCTGGGGAGAATTCAAGCTACTTAATAACATTTTATTCCAAATCAGAAGATAAAATACCCAAAAAGCAAACAAACTCGAATAAATGAAAACTCTTCTCAAACAGGAACATAACACCTATTCTTAAGTGCTCTATGATGTAATCATCTTTTGAAATTATTTTAGCTATTCTGAGCATGATATTGCAGACTCCCAAGAACTTGAGTTTTTAAGAACCCAAAGAAAGTGATTTTTCCTTTTCTGAAGATTCCTACTAATTCTCAAAGCTGTTTTTAAAACACTATTATTATATAAACATGTAGTTGGCCCTAATAAATGGATTCACCCAATAATCACTAAAGAAATTATATAGGGCTTCCCCGGTGGCGCAGTGGTTGAGAGTCCACCTGCCGATGCAGGGGACACGGGTTCGTGCCCCGGTCTGGGAAGATCCCACATGCCGCGGAGCAGCTAGGCCCGTGAGCCATGGCCGCTGGGCCTGCGCGTCCGGAGCCTGTGCTCCGCAATGGGAGAGGCCGCAACAGTGAGAGGCTTGCGTAACGCAAAAAAAAAAAAAAAAAAAAAAAAGGAATTATATAGCACTGGGCTATAAAAAATATATGCTCTGATAAAGGTTAATGGATAATGAATATATTATAAGTTAATTTTAATAATTATAAATACAATAGAAATATATGTTTTTGGCACCAAACATACAATGCTCTAACCCCTGTTTGAACTATCACAAATTTCAAATTCGTTGAAAATTTATTTGGGTACAATGCATTTTGATTAGGGAAAAATATCAAGTGGTATTTTTCATACTACCAAGAGCACATATTTATTTTACTTGAGAGATTTGTTTAGTAAATGTATTTTTTATGTTTACTTTTTAGAGCTAAATAGTATCAGGGCCAACACATTAGAAAATTTAATTGGTCACCGAGATATTTAGAGAGGAGATGGGGACTTCCCTGGTGGCACAGTGGTTAAGACTCCACCTGCCAATGCAGGGGACATGAGTTAGAGCCCTAGTCCAGGAAGATCCCACGTGTCACAGAGCAACTAAGCCCATGTGCCACAAGTACTGAGCCTGCACACCACAACTACTGAAGCCCATACGCCTACAGCCCGTGCTCCGCAACAAGAGAAGCCACTGCAATGAGAAGCCTGTGCACCGCAATGAAGAGTAGCCCCCGCTTGCCACAACTAGAGAAAGCCTGCTCACAGCAACGAAGACCCAATGCAGTCAAAAATAAAAATAAATTTATGTAAAAAAGAAGAGAATAAATAAAAGAGAAGGAAGATAAAAATGACGATGACGTGTAGGAAATGGAAAAAATGAACGAAGAATAAAAAATATTTTTCTATGGCAGGGATACTGCAATTTGGAGCTAAAAGTCTATTTTTTCACTTTCAGAGTTTTAATTTTTACTAGCAACCTCATTATGAAAAGAATTAACATAATATTTTTTAATATAATTCTAAAAGGACAAAAAACAAAACTAAGTTAAGTAAAAGAAAACTATCCCAATTCTTCCACACAACTGCAATTCCATTTGTTTTGGTTGAACTGAAAAAACTGGGTTTCTCTGAGTTAATTCAGTTGGATTAAGTCCACCCTGTCAAATGATTCAGAAAAAAATTAAGTGACTAGAGTTGGATGAGCATGTTTTCTCCAGAAACTCTGACTCTGATGTACTGGGAAAAGTTTTCATATCTATGAACAAGACTAAAATTGACGAGAAGCACTTTCAGTTAGTAAGCAATTCAGAAGGCTAAACTATTCAAATGCAAACTAGCTATGATAATTTACTATGACTACTTCAGCACAAATCATAAAATATTTCATTAGCAGAGATCTCTTTCATAAGACAACACTGCTAATGGCAGGCCAAACATAGTAGTATAAATAGATCTGTTTTTTAAGACACCATGCATCATTCTTTAATTGGAAGAAAATTATATAATAATAATTGGAGATTACATTACCTACAAAAATACATCAAAACAATAATATTACTTATTTTGACATACCAGTCCAAGATAGTAAGATATACTAAATCACAGGCATCTATGATTTAAACAGGCATTTATTAGTTTAAGAGGACAACGGATCTATAGAAATATCGATTTGCTAGGTAATTCAATTATCACATTTTTGATCCACAGAGATGAAATTTCGAAATATCAAAACATGCCAAAAACATATTTGTATACGAAAAGCCTAATGGAATCTGAAATGCATTGAATTAGCAAGTTGTCATGCAAGTATGGTAATAAGTTTAGTGAAAGAGGAGAAAGGGATTTTTCTCCTGAGACATAATGGACGCACTATTCCCTAAATAACAAAGTATAGACCAAGATCTCTAAAAGAAAAACCACTGCTCAAGGGAATGCTTTACTAATCCCTACTGTTGAAAAATTTAACTTTTTTCATATCAGTTAGACAGAACCCTTTATCTACTTGTAGGCTCATATACTGGGATAATTACTTAATTTTTGCTTATAAAAATGAGCTAGTTGAAAGAGTTCATGAGGAACGAATCAATATGTTCAGTTAGACATTATTATGATTTTAAGCGATTTTTTCTTTCCTATCTTTAAGGTTACCTTGATTATCCTTCTCCTCTCAAATGATATAGAAATGAATTCACGCATGCAAGTGTCTGGTCAAACTGTGAAAGCACTGCAAAAATAAATCAAAGGATAATGTTTATTATATATTTTCCAAAAGGCAGCCAAATTTTAAAATTTAATTAACAAAACTGTCAGATCTACCTAGGGATGGGACAGAGTCCAGTGTTTTAATTAGAGGAGATGATCTTAGACAGAAACCAGAATAGTTACCTTTTGAGGTAGGAGGTTGGTCATAGTATACAGGTAAAGAGGAAGGTAGGTTGAAGAGCTGTTGGGGCATGTGGAAATTCTCTAATTGCTGATATTTCTTCAATGAATTAACAAGCAAAATAACCAGCTTCGAGAAGGAGGGAATAGGAGCTCATATAGGTTTGAGGAGAGTGGGAAAGGTTTGAAATATTCATCTTGTAAAGAGAGAAAATGAATTGGCTCAAGAAATGGAGGAGGAGTTTTTGGCTCCATTGGAGGTAATTGGTCATGAATCTAAAATGTGTCAAGCCAGTCTGATTGTGTGTTTCTCTCCAACTATGCAGGTGAAGACTAAGTGAAGAATTTAGCAAGAGTTGTGTTTTTGCCAGATGAGTAGGGCAGATGAAAGAAAACTTGGTAAACCAGGAGAGGATGTATTTGAGGGACTGATTACTATGTTAGAGAAGGAAATTTCAGTCAAGTAAGGAGAGAATTGAGGGCAGTTTGGAGTGTCAGACAACGAACTGAAAACCTGAAAGAACTGGAATTTTTGCTTTCATCTGGGCTGTAGATGGAGTGTACAGGACAGATAGAAAATGACAGCTAAGAGTAGAATGCTTGACTTGAGATTATGGTGATGACTATAGGCAGAGAGGACAAGAGGTCAAAATAACTGGAGTCAGAGTCCAAGAAACCAGAATGCTACAGTGGAGGATGTATCGTGCTTGTAGAAAGTCATATCACAGAGATTCAAGATAGCCATAAATGATCTTGGTGAAGTTGCCTAGGAGCACAGATCTTTGTGTACGGTTGGTCCTCCTCCCTTTTGTGGTCTCTACCCAGGGACTGGGGGACTAAACCAGACACTGAAGCAGAGTTCTCCATGTCCTACAAAACATTTCCCACCTCTGTATCCCTTTTAAAAATGCCAATATTTATAGCTTCATTGTCACACTCTTCCTAAAAATCTATCATGACTGATCATATCCATGTCACCAGAAGCTCAGCTCCCAGGTCATCTTCCAACACAGAAACTTTCATCCTTATATGCACATTCTATAAATTCACCAACTCTTTTACCTCTCCTGACCCCCAGTCCCTTCTATTGCACTCTCTGGAACTCATGCACCACCCCCCCACCACCAACCATCACCCAAATCCTTCGGGGTCATCACCTTCTTCTCTGAATGTTACAGAACTAAAATAGCAATTTCTGGTGAGAATATTGCTTCTGCTGATACCCTGCTAAGTGGAGGAAATTTCATCTCCCACAAACTTCTTTCTTGAGCTCAAGGTGCTTTAGATGGTGTCCCCAGTGAGATCTGGACCATTATTTCTCCTCTTCCTCCCCAATTTCTTTTAGTTTTATGAAGCTTATACCATTAAATCCAACCATCCAGCAACAGTTGTTTTGGTCATGCTGGGACCTTTCTGTCATTCTCTTAGTGTCTTAAAATACTATCAACTGGAGCCTACTCAAACACTCTCCCTCCCTCCAACACCACTCCTGTCATAATTCTCGCATTTTAATATCCATATCAACTCAAGAAGAGGTGAAAGAACCAACAGACCTACAATCACAGAAAACACCAAAAAGGAGTCAGCTATCCAATCCTAAAAGATGTTAAGTTCTAATGGTTTTACTTTGATTTTTATTAAAAATCAAAAGTAATGATTCCTAAGTTATTTAAACTGGACCAGAGCATAGAAAAATATAGAGATCTCTCCAACTTCATCTACAAAATAGTAGATTCTTAATAACAAATATTAGCACAAAGGAAATCTGTTGTTCAATATTATGAAGATTACTCATGTGAATTAAGAAGATAAGTATAAAATTCTAAACGAAGTGCTAGCAAATAAAGTCCAGAGATGTTAAAAAATATATCATGAGGTATATAAAGGTGGCTAAATATTAGGAGTTATATACATTTCATCAGTCATATTAATGAGTAAAAAGTGAAAAAATAAACCATGAGACTTTGACTGTTGTCAAGAAAAGCAGTTGATAACATTCAAAACCCATTCCAGACTTTCAAAATTGCTTAGCAAACTTGGAAAAGAAAGGGTTGCCTTGATCTGATAAAGAATATCCATCAGAAACCTTCAGCAAACATCATACTTAATAGTAAAGTATTAGAAAGAATTACCACTAAGGTGAGCAATGAGATAAGGATGCTACTGTCACTGACTTACCAGTGCAAGGAATAAATAAGACAGGTAAGTGGTAAAAAGAAACACACAGCATTGTCATTGTTTAATGATAGTTTCTGCTTAGATAACACAAAATAATTAATGTAAAAAATATTTTACCGAAACTGGTTGGAGTGTCCAGTAAGTGGCAGAGTTATAAGGACAGTATAGAAAAAGTAATATTATAAATGATCATACAAATATGATAGAAAATATTTAGTTCACTATAGCAACAAAAGTAAATATGAAATAACTAGAAATCATCCTAACATATTTCCAAGCCCTATACCAAAACCTTGGGAAAGGCTAGTCTAGAACAAAGAAAGGACCAACTCTTAAGAAAACTTACTCATGATGGGGGCAAAACACCCACGATAGTCCCACTTTAAAATGATTCAGTGTAATAGTGGTTTTCACCTGATGTTAGGTAATGAAGTGTAGTGCTGAATCCTGTACACTCTGGAAACAGAAAACACTGGCTTCAGATCCTGACTGTACACTGTACTAAGCATGTTTGTTGATTTCATTCTTCTGAGCCTCAATATGCTTAAAAAAAAGGCTGGCAATAATATCTATCTTTATTAGACTGTAGTTAGAATTGAGATGTGTATAACTTTCTCGGTGCAATGTCTAGCATGTGTTAATAGTTCAGTAACCCACCATCATATTTCTCATGGTTTCTTACAATATCTTCCTGACTGGTCTCTCTGTTGCTTCCTTCAGCTCCTTCGGTTCCCAACGCAGAGTGATCCTGTCAAATAGTAATTCAGATGATGATAATCTTTGACTCAGCATCCTTAAATGACTTCCTATTGTAGGCAGAGTAAAAGCAAAGCCCTTACAAGTGGCCTAAATGGCCCTTTTTTTATTCAGTCCCTTGTTCCTTCTCTTCTCCTACTCCACTCCCACTTCTTTCTCAGGGAACTGGAATCTGTCGTTCCCTCTGCTTGGAGCACTCTGCCCTAAGTTTGCTACCTCAGCTCCTTCGTCTCCTTCCTCAAATGTCATCCTTTGGTAGACAGACTCCCTGACCATCCTATCTAAAATTGAAAAACAAAACAAAAAAAAACCCAAAACCCTCACTCTGATCACTCCCTTTTCCCTTTTCCTTTTAAAATTATTTTTCCATTACCACTATGTAGCATTATAGTTTCCAAGTGTCTTTTGTTGTCTTCCCTACTAAAGTGTAATCTGCACGGGGACAGGGATTTTCATCTATTTTCTTTTTCCCCAGTACCTAGAACAGTGCCTGGCACACAATATATACTCAATAAATATTTGTTGCATGATTATAATTGTTATTATTATAACAATAACACTATTAAATGGAGTTACTGATTTTATTTCCATGTGTTAATATGCTGACTGTAAAATATTAAAAGTTTGGGCCTCCCTGGTGGCGCAGTGGTTGAGAGTCCGCCTGCCGATGCAGGGGACATGGGTTTGTGCCCCGGTCCGGGAAGATCTCACATGCTGTGGAGCGGCTAGGCCCGTGAGTCATGGCCACTGAGCCTGCGCGTCTGGAGCCTGTGCTCCGTAACGGGAGAGGCCACAACAGTGAGAGGCCCGCGTACCGCAAAAAAAAAAAATTAAAAGTTTTCATTGTATTTCATCAGCATATTTTAGAGTGATTTTTTTTCGTTTTGCTCCCTGTAGTTCCTACTACAGGAAAGCTACCTTCTAATTGTAGTGGTCCTTGATTATCTTGGTCTATGATTTTGTTAATATCCCACATAGGTCTCTCCCAAATATCTTTTGATATCCAATTTCTTTAGGATCGTGTACCATAACAAGCTACAAATCTTTTTTAAAAATGCCTCATTTCAAATATCTTTCCCACGAGTTACTTTGAGACCAAATTCCAAGACTGAAAAAACCTGCCACAGTGCCTACACGGAACAAGTGAGCCAGTCCAATCTCAGTCAGCAGTTTGGCTCAGTAAAGGCTTCTCTCTATCACTGTAAATACGAATCAGATTCTCAACACCTAGCATCCGTCAAACCCTGGGGGCACAGCTAGGATTTGGAGAAGCTCATAGGAAGTTGTGCAGGCCTGGCTCCAACAGAGGAGCCACCGAAGTGTATAAACAGTGTGAAGAATGAATAAAAATGATGAAGAACTTTCTCAAAATTCTGACCAAACAATCTGTCAACTTTTGAGGGGATTACAAGATCCAGGAAAAACTGGCTTTTATGTTAAAGGTTATTAGTCAACAGATAATATTTTCTGGAGGAAGTCTGAACTAAAGAGGCTCCACAGAGATTAGAGGATTTTAAACATTACACACATGTGAACATTCACACCAGAAATGAGCCAATAAATCAGCTTCCTTAACTCTTACTGGAACTGATTAAAAACTAGAGCCAAAGTCCTCCAGTGGTGTGAGATAATCAAAGGCATTTTTTTAGAGTGACGTGTAGATGGTGATTTATAAACCGTAAAGATTGCCGTGTCATTTGGTAAACAAAACCTAGATAACACAATTCTTCCCATGTATTGCTTCAGTTATAATCCTGATGGAGTACATGTATTAGTTTGGTTGATGTTATAAAATTTTATCTAATTCATATTCATAATTATTTTAATTAGATTTTTTTTTTTTTTTTTTTTTGCGGTACGCGGGCCTCTCACCGCTGTGGCCTCTCCCGCTGTGGAGCACAGGCTCCGGACGCGCAGGCCCAGCAGCCACGGCCCACGGGCCCAGCTGCTCCGCGGCACGCGGGATCCTCCCGGACCGGGGCACGAACCCGCGCCCCCTGCATCGGCAGGCGGACTCCCAACCACTGTGCCACCAGGGAAGCCCTAATTAGACTTTCATACCCATTTTCTGATTAGGATATTAGAAAATCAGTGTTAACTCTGGTTCTACTGATGTTCACCATCATAATACTTAACTAGATTCACCTACAAGCTTTTGTTTGGGATCTTACTATCCAGTAACCATACTATTTTGATTTGAATGTAGGTAAAGTCAACAAAATATTTTGAATTCCCCAGTGTCAGAGGAATATAAATCTATAGTTATAGACTTTTAGATACAATTGATTGTTAGAACTTCCAACACTCAAGATTTGATCTAACCCTTAGGTAAATAATACTTTATCCCTCAAATTACTCACTAGTTCCATCTTATACAGTTAGTAATTGGAGTGGGAGTATTATAAGACTCTCAGCCTGAGATTATATGCCTAATACGGCTTCCTGAGGTTTGACAAATAAATGCACCAGATAGAAAGCATGCACTTGAGTTTACCCATAATTTGACTGCAGGGGAATATTGGTGCTGGAATCCAGGTTTCCTTGAACCAGAGTATCTCAGAAAAGATTTTGTAGAGAACTGGGTTTATTGGTTTTAGTAGCAGAATAGTTCTTAATGCAGCAATACTAGCAATCTCAATGTAATAACCCAAGCTTCTTTCACTGAAGTGTGGAGATGGGTGGAGAAAGCAGAGGGTTAAGACCATCCCATCACCATTCCAACACCATGTGCCACTGTGTTGTCTCTGACACCTCCATTACACCTTTGGGCTCAGTTGAGGCTACTTTGAGAAAAGGTTCTAACCCCTTTAAAAATTCATTTTTAATTTCATTTATTTTATTTTAAATTATTGCCAAGTGGTAAGAACAAGTGGGTGTGGCAGCTTAATGCCCTTATTTATTATTTAAATTAATTTTTATTGGAGTAAAGTTGATTTACAGTGTTGTGTTAGTTTGTGCTGTATAGCAAAGGGAATCAGATATATATATATACATATATCTACTCTTTTTTAGATTCTATTCCCATATAGGCCATTACAGAGTATTGAGTAGAGTTCCCTGTGCTATGCAGTAGGTTCTTATTAGTTATCTATTTTATATATAGTAGTGTGTATATGTCAATCCCAATCTCCCAATTCATCCCTCCCGCCCCGTTTCCCCCTTGGTTACCATAAGTTTGTTTTCTACATCTGTGACTGTATTTCTGTTTTGTAAATAGGGTCATTTGTACCATTTTTTTAGATTCCACAGATATGTGATATCATATGATATTTGTTTCTCTTACTTCAAACTGGAAAAAGCAGAGAAGCCTCGAAGCCAGGTGATTCCCTAGGATCACACGGCTAATTTTTAGACTGAAATCTAGTCCAGTGCTTTTCTTACTACATCAATCCTTAAAAAAATGCTTCCTGAAGCAAAGGCAGAGCAACCTCACTAGTATTCAAAGAGTGCACATTAAAAAATAAAATGTCATACCTTTCTTTTTAAAGAGATAATTTTGAAGGAAACATCAGCCATTACAGATAGTTGCTCCTTAAGAAAACCTTAGTACACCTTCCAAGACCTAGACGAGTACTGCCCAATAAAACGTCCTATGATATTTCTGCTCTGTCCAATATGGTGGCTACAAGCCACGTGTGGTTATGAAGCATTTCAAATGTGCTTCTTACATGTGACTGAGGAATGAAATACTTAATTTTAATTAGTTTACATTTAGTAGCCACATGTGGCTGGGGGCCACCATGTCAGACAGCCCAGGCCTAGTACTTTCCTGTCTCTCTAGTCTCACCTTTCACCACACCCTCACCTACCACTTTTTATGGCTTGTCCATATTACATTTCAGTTTTATGAACTCACCTGCTCTCTCCTGACTTCTAAATGTTTAGTTAGTACCACTCCCTAATTCCTCACTTCACTTTTACTTGCTAACTTCTATTCACCTTTTGTATTTGATGAAATGAAGCTTTCCTTAAGAAGCTGTCTTAATTCTCTAACCCTCTTCTCCCTTGACCCCATATTTACAGAATCCACCTAAGGTAGACAGCATTTAACCTACATTAGGGCAATTATATTTTTACTATCCCTTTCCGCCTATGAGATTTTAAGAGTCTCTATGGAAAAAAACTGTGTTAGCCACAAGCACATGACTTACCACATGTATTTTGAACAAATTAATACAGGAATGAATAAATGAATATTGAAATGTCTGCTTAAATGTTTTAATTATACTTCTGAAAGTTAGGCAGAAGAAAATGGATGCAACATGGAGAACTATTGTCATCTCTCAAGCAGAATAATGACAAACTCCACATTTAAGTCCAACAGTAGTGTGATGAACTGATTAGATGGAATAGTGTTTAGAAATCCATTTCAATAGTCAGCACTGATGTGATGACGGTCTGGACTAGAGTCATTTAGTGATCATGGAAAAGAAGGTGTGTGTCTAAAAGACATGTTGAGAATTGGGTTGAATAGAAATGGAAGGAAACTGAGTAACCAGAAACAATTCAATGTGACTTTTGTAAGAAATACAGAGAATAGCAATAAAAAACAAAGACATTACATTTAGGAGCTAAATAAAACTTTGGGTGATGCACTATAAAGATGATGATGGGCTAGTAAATTCTGAGGAATGTCAAAGTGTGAAATGTCTAAGCTGCACAAGCAATTGATAATACGTGACTATTGAGAGTGTATTGGGACAATCAGGCTGAAAGTTGTAGATATTAGAGCCATATGATTGGTTGGGCTTTTGATGGAAATCAGTGTTGGAAGAAAAAACTGAATAAGTAAGTATTTAAATACATCCAAGTTAAGAGACAAAAGGAAGTGGGAATGCCAGTAGACTATTCAGAAGTATACAAAAATCAAAAGGTAAGAGTTTTAAGGAGAGGGAGCATAGTTAAAAGTATTGACTTCCCAAGAGAAACTGAATTGGAAAGACATGAAAAAAATGAAATTTGGATAGAAAAAGTCTTAGGGGATGTTCTTTGAGACAGCTGTCATTCTTAGGCCGTGTATAAAAGTGCAAAGAAGAAATATTGACATTCCATACTTCTCAAGTGGCCAGAGGACTGTGCTCCAGATATAAGACCATAAATTCAGAGACAGGGCTTACTATTCTTTATTTTGTTTGGGACCAGGAATTTTGTTTTTTTATCTTTATTTTTTTAAAGAGATGGAAGGCTGAGGTCTGCTAAAAGTTTACCCCTTCAAACTTAATATAAATAGTTTTGAAGAAGTATTTGTCATTGGTTTTACAAAACCTTGGGTGCTTAAATAAAAAGGATCCATCATCTACAGGGTCTATATAAGAATTTTTTTGTAATAGGTTATTCTCTTAGCCCTTAGGGCACAGACACACAAAAACTTGTGTGCTAATACCATATTAGGTATTAGTATTCCTATATTAATACTATAGTATTCCTATATTAGGAAGTGCTCCTCCAAGGAAGTCACAATGAGGGAAAAAGGAAAGGGGGGAGAGCAAAAACATGGAAGCGCTTTGCCAACTCCTTATACTTCGCATCAAGCACAATTTTGCCCTTTTTAAGAGGCAGCATGAACTACTACATCTCAGTCTACCCTGGGGTAAAGAAAGGAGAAAAATGCATCTGTCATTTTCCATTTCAATTGTCACAGTTTTGCTTCATGGCTATTATTAACACACCCTCCCCAGACCCAAACACACACACCGCTAGGTTGCATGCAAACATCTCTAATGTGTCCCATGATATCTCATGTCTCAGAAGCAATAAGAAAGCATCAGGGAGGAAGGCTAAATGTGGGAATGTGGGAACGAAGCAAGATGCAGTCATGTTGGCCAATGCAAAGTAGGTAGTTACAGTATCTGGAGTGATATAGTGTCCAGTGGTCTCAGAAAGATCCTGCTAAGAGGTTCTAAGATGGCACTAAGAGGTATCTGATATAGTTCACAAGTACCAGCCACTTTATTCTGTCTTCTCTGGCCTTTGCACTCAAGGGTGGTTTGCATACAGCCTCTAATTTGAGTTCTATTTTTGTGATGGGGTAATTATAGACAGTGAATGTACAAGTGTGTGAACACTGATATTTTTAGATAATACACATCCTGGGATAGTTTGAGTAGGAATGGTGGTCTGACTCACTTATTAACTCTAATATTGATAAATTATGGTGATTTTCATACCAGCTTTATTTCTGTATAGTTTGACCATTGAAATCCTATAGTCTCTAGACAAATCTTTTTTATATTTGTTTGATAAAAAATGTACTTCATCAACCTGACGTGGCCTTTTGCCTTTTTGAGCTAGCAAAATTTCATGAATGCCCCAGACTCAATTCAAAAGTCACCTTTTCTCTAAAGATGATATTGTATATTGAAGCTTACTAAAGCTTAAGTTCTTAAAGTCCCTTTTTAAGGAAAAAAATGAATACAGTCAAAATTACCCATAAAAATTATTCAAATCACCCACTAGGAACAGTATTAAATATATACAAATACATACATATATCTATGTATATAGTTTGTTTATACAAACCAAATGGAATCCACTAGGTGTCGGCTAGTCAGTATTTTCTGTGTGGCTCCAAGTCTCAAGAAAGCCTTAAAATCAGTCACACACTTCTTCTATCATTTTTGCTCTTGAGTTTCAGGTTTACTTATATCAATTGTTTATTTAATAGAATTAAATTAGGTGTTTGACTCAATTCCATTGACCCAGACCTTCTCAAAAAGATGTTATCTCTTCTCTGTGCTTTTATTTCACCCTCTTTATGCCATTGGCAGGAAGTTTATCATATTTATCATTTCTATTTGGGGAGATGTGACAGTGAGGCATTCCCTACAGCCATCTCCCATTTGGATATAATGTTTTTGTGTTCCTAGATAGGCAATGATATTAGAATTAAAACTAGGAAAGATTAAAATAGAATATAATAGGAAAGTATTATGAATAATAACATGAAAAAACTGCAACAGCTCTACGTTTCTAGTAATTTGCTAAAAATCCATTCCCTTGATTTGATCTTTTAGTTGTAGACAACTTGTTCCTGGACCACAAAGCTGAGAACCGAAGCTAACAGAGGTCATGGTCTTAAGGGAGGCCTGTTTGGTACATCCTGATTTGACATACCAGCTGTCCTTCTGGAAAGGCTTCTCTGCTACAGTTCTCTACAGCCGTAACAGCATTGTGGTTGGTTCTCCCCAGAGCCATCCACCCTACTAGAAAGTGAGTTCCATGAAAACAGGGATTCTCTTATCTTTGTATCCCTGATGTCCAACACAGTTTAGCTGGTAATAGGTTCTCAAAAATGTTTGAAGACACAATAACAAAAAAGAACTTTTAATTTTGCATGTTTCCACATAAAATCTTATCAATTCTTACAATTCTCTTAAAATATATTATATTAGATTAAATTTCATTAACTGACAATGGAGATAATTTGTACTTACTCTGTATTTGTAATTGTTACATTTTAAGACAGAATAATGATGAATTGAAACTTAATTCCTAATCAGAAGGTTTTATCTATCATTAAAAAATATGTGCCACTTAGATGATTCATAATGTTGTTTATGGCCATATTAAGCAAGAAGACATCATGAAATCCCCTACTGTGCTCATACAGAGGGTTGATAAATGTTTATTAATTATTATGGATGTGCTAAAGTTAACAAAAGACAATATATACTGGATCATTTAAAATCAGCTGGTGTCTAGCTCTAAAGTTGAATTCTTCTCATTGCATTGCTCCATAACCTGAATATAGCTTCAACTTGAATAATTAAATCCAAGACTCTCTTAAGCAGAACTCTCTAATGTAATCTTGAAAGAGAACATTGTTGAACAACAAGTTCCATCACAAACTCTACACTGAATATTTTTAACAATCTTAGGAAACCACTGGTTTGATAATAGCTCCTCTTTGGACACCAGAATTTAATTAGGCAATCTAGTATTAGACACCAGATAAAGTAAATGGACAGTTAGCAACCTTAGATCATATGGCATGAAATAAATCATAATACAAGACTTCTTCCATTTACTGTCATCTACAGTGTGATACTAAATTGGTTTGAGATAAATGGTTTCTATCATATGCCTCTGTTCAGGATAAAAAACAGAAAATGATACTATTAATATACTGAAGTCACCTCATTATTCAGGAAGATTAGAATAAAGAACTGAGATACCAGGTCTGTAGATTGTTTTCCTAGCATATTAGAGGGCTTTGCTAATGACTACAAAGTTTAGGATCATTTATATAAATCACAAAATGTGAACATGATAGTGGTGTAAAGTGATTAGAAATATGTTTCAATAATATTTTAAGATTTCTTACATACTTATAATAGTTTTCCTCTTGCGAGCCAATGAAGTAATGAATTTGGCATTGTAGACTTACACAATAAATTTTAAAACAATATACAAGAAATTTTCAATGATGATTTTAATTCAGCCATTTATATTTATATGTATTATGGAGTAAATTATACATATGATAAATTACACATGTGATCTTTCATGATTCTAGGCAATTATTTCAGGAAGACTGAATTGTTTCCTTTGAACTCATTATAATATGGCTGATAAAGGCTTTATAAAATTTAGAGCAACCCTAAAATAAGTAATCTAATGGGTGATGATAATATTTTTGATTGGGCTTATGTAAACAAAAGAGGCCATTCTCCTTTCTGTAGGCAGAACTCCAGGTTAATATCCTTTTACAGATATGAGTTTCCCTAACACGGACAAAACAAATTGATATTGGAAACCAATTAAGACTGTGAACCCAACCCTGTTTGAAGTATCATGTTTAAGAGTCATTCATCATCAAAATTCTCCTTCATTGGCAAAGTAGCCTAGAGCTTCTATGCAAGAGTTGAGTTTCCAGTGTAATACAACTTTAGTTTCCTAGCATAGAAAGAATAAATTTCTTTCAAATTCATAGATGGCAGAAAAAGTTAACAATTAATAAATGCAGTAAATAATTGTGAACAAATTAATACAAGTAACTTATTTTCCCAGAAAGGTCTTAATAAGTTTTGAAAATCATATAATCATACCTTATTTTAAAATTTATATCAGAATTATTTTTCCTAATTTTATTTTTTGTTACTTGAAGGTATTTTTTGCTTAGCATGTTATAGGTAACAGATGCTGAAAGTGCTAAAAATACGAATGCTATTTTCAAGGAAAACAAATGCAAAATGTTTTTAAAAGCTATTTTGATACTCTGTTTGAAATATAGGGTGGCTGGCAGCAGCAAAGGTGAGGGCGGTGTTGTGGAGGGAAAAGTGAGTTATTTGTGAGGGAGGAGTGATGATATTGTATTTTCAAATGTACTGAAGATTAACTTTGTATCTGGAGGTAAAATCCAGGCAGAAAAATGAAGCTCTGTAACCTCATAGGTTATGATAATTCTGATTTTGAATGTGATAGACTACCAGCCCACGTATTTCACCTCTACAAGAATTTGTATTGTTAATTCCATGATTATTTTTTAAAATTTTATCGACGTATAGTTGATTGACAATGTTGTGTTAGTTACTGTTGTACAGCAAAGTGACTAAGTTATACATATATAATATATATTCTTTTTCATATTCTTTTCCATTATGGTTTATCACAGGATACTGAATATAGTTTCCTGTGCTATACAGTAGGACCTTGTTGTTTATATACATCCTATATATACTAGTTTGCATCTGCTAATCCCAAGCTTCCAGTCTTTCCCTCCCCACTCTCCTTCCCCCTTGGCAACCACAAGTCTGTCCTCTATGTCTGTGAGTTTGTTTCTGTTTCGTAGATAGGTTCATTTGTGTTGTATTTTAGATTCCACATATAAATGATATCATATGGTATTTGTCTTTCTCTTTGTGACTTACTCTGCTTATTTTTAGAAGCGTTTCTAACTAACAGCAACAGCAATAACAAAACCCAAACCTACAACCAACAAATCAAAAACAAAACAAAATAAATATTGCCCACGAAGAAAACCAACCTGCCACACAACAAATGCCCTGGTAATCCTGCTAAGTCAAACCAAATAGTAATTACAAGGGTGGGCATGAAAACCAGCAGACAGAGTTATGTTTGATCACACATCAGGCCTTGCCTCCATGCTTTCTGCCGTATTCAGGGCCATAATCATAGTGCCCCATTTAGATGCCACGTCTGGGTCAAAAGACATATTCAGAGATCCAAATAAGCACTCTGAGTAGGAGCAAACTATTGACCTATGAACATCTTTATTTGCATGTTGATTTTTATTCAACATGTAATTTATTCTGATTTGAAATGGTAGATACATAGTCTGTAGTTCTAGAATAATTTTGCAGCAGGATATTTCTAATATTGACATTATTCCAATTTGACATATTCCTGAAATTTCTGAAAGTGGCACATGGGAAGTAAGTGGTCAAACATGTAGCAGATGAGGCTCAGAAACAGAAAAGTCTCTTTTAGGCAGAAGTCTATTGCAACGATGCTTTTCTCATTTTAAAATGCAAGAATTAAGCTGGGATGAAGTGAGAGAGTAGCATTGACATATATACACTACCAAATGTAAAATAGACAGCTAGTGGGAAGCAGCTGCATGGCACAGGGAGATCAGCTCGGTGCTTTGTGTCTCCCTAGAGGGGTGGGATAGGGAGGGTGGGAGGGAGACGCAAGAGGGAGGGGATATGAGGATATACGTATGCATATAGCTGATTCACTTTGTTATACAGCAGAAACTAACACACCAGTGTAAAGCAATTATACTCCAATAAAGACATTAAAATAAGTAAATAAATAAAATGCAAGAACTAGAGTATTTCTAAGAACCCTGAACACTTGAAGATTCAGTGACTCTACATGTTTTTATACATACTTCAGACATCAGATTTTAAAACATAGGAATAAATTTATGTTCTTTGGTTTGAATATCCTAGAGACTAAGGATCATTAGGCATGTCTTAGAGCTTAGTCTCAAGTTTTAAGAATTAGCTCTTGGATAATTCTATACGCTCCAATCCAATTTAATAACAGAGAGAGAGATACAGAGCACTGTGGTTAATTGTAGAAAATGATTGCCAATGACTATTTTCTGAGGTCTGGGAAGCCATTGGAAAGATCAAACAGTACACAAAACTAGGTACAGTGTGTTGTAATTAAGCATCACAGCTAATGGCTCTCAAACAAAACTCTGCTGGAAGACACAGTGATTAGAGACACCTGCGGGTTAATAATTAGAAGCATCTGCGCACAGAAGCAATTAATATAGGGAAACTCTCCCAGGAAAAAGGCTGAGCAGTAAACAAAATAAAGTTCTTTTCAAATTCCCATTTTAAAAAGCCTGTGTTAATAAAGTGTCACCAAGACCAAACTTTTAAGAATGCATTAAAGTACTTATATTTAGTTTGTTCTGTAGCATATCTTTTAAATTCACTGTACGCATAGATGTTTTCATTCAATGTAATCAGAAATGATTGTTTTTCTCCATTTACCAAGTGAGTATCAAACAATTAGAAAGTCTTCAGTATCGGGTATGATAACCAGTAGTAATGATTTGCTAGGCAAAACAAAGACCACCAACATTGAATTTATATCTAAATTTCTAGAATTTTTTAAATGAAAGCCTCCAAAAACCTATTTTTTTCAAATTAAAACCATACTAACATGTCAAGTAAACTATCTGTAAGTGAAAATGTTCAAAATTTTAAAGTGTGAAACTGCTTCCATCTTATATAGGAACATTAGATCATTTCAGCACAGCAAGATCTTTTATATTTAATAAGTACTTTTGGTACACACCAAAATATGTTCGGCTGGCATACATTCCTCTATTTAGTGCTGATCACATTTTGCTCTTTATTGTGTGTATGTATATGCATTTTATATTTCAAAATTTTGTTCATTTTAGCCATGTTAAACACATAATGTTCAATTAGGTCCCACTGTTCATTTTCTGTTCCAAGCTGATTGCAAAAGTAGATGTTTTGAGGGTATGTAGCAAAGGCTAATGTATTCCTAAACAAAATGGAAAAATGATAAACCAGGAAAAAAAGAGACATTAAAGGACATTAAAGGACTGTTCTGGCCATGTGACCTAATCATTAAAAAACACTTCCAAGGGAAAAAAATCTCAAACATTACAGAAATACAGATTCATGAATTATGTATAGTCATAAAGGCCCTTGGAAAACATGTAAAATTCAAGCCTTAAATCATTACTTTGAGAACTACTTCCATTATTTTTCTTTGCCTTATAAAGAATAATTTGCATCAGAATCCCAATACATTTATATCCTACAGCAAAATTTACTTGGTCAAATATGAAGGGTATCATATCCCATTTTCAATTTGTTTTTGATTTAATCTTTTTACTAGTATTATCTTTTGTTCATGAGGCAGATGTTGAACAGTTTAGAACCCAAAGGTTCAGATTTCTGTTAATTATAATCCAAGTCAACTATGAATAAACAATGTAGACAGTACAGATGCTATAAAATATTAGCTTTACTATTGGTATCACAGAATCATTATTATTAAACAACTGTTTAGATACCCCTCAGATACAGCCCATATAAGGTTTGTTCTATTACCACAGCTCTGGCTTCTCGAATGCATTCGTTAGTCTTAATCTTCTAGATTTGAAATAACGTCAGAGACCTTTAAAGATGCATTCTGTTCGCTAGGTTTATTCTAATGCTACATCTTTTTTATTGTTGTTTAAATTTGATTTTTTTCTCTCTTCTTATTTTTTCCAAAGAAGATGTTACAATTACTGGAATTGTTTAGATTTTCCCCACTGTCATCGTTCTCTAGCACTTTCATACTCAAAGTGATGTTCTACGGGACTCATCTGGGAGCTGGTTAAAATGCAGATTCTTAGATCTCTACCCCAGACCTACTAAATCAGAAGTTTCACTTTAACAAGATTCTAGGTGATCCAAACCCACATTAAGGTTTTAGAAGCATTGTAGAAGGCACCACATAGACACACGCATACACCTCAGAGATATTGTGGGTTTGGTTCCAGACCACAGCAATAAAGCAAATATCACAATAAATCAAGTCATACAAATTTTTTGTTTCCCAGTGCATGTAAAAGTTATGTTTACACTACACTGTAGTCTATAATGTGTAACAGCATCGTGTCTGAAAAAGTATACACCTTAATTAAAAAGTGTTGCTAAAACATGCTAACAATCATCTGAGCCTTCAGTGAGTCATATCTTTTTGCTAGTGGAGGGTCTTGCCTTGATGCTGAAGGCTGTTGACTGATCAGGTAGAGGTTGCTGAAGATTGAGGTGGCTGTGATAATTTCTTAAAGTAAGACAATAATGAAGTCTCCTGCATGGAATGACTCTTCCTTTCATGAAAATTTTCCCTGGGACATGCATTGCTGTTTGATAGCATTTTACCCCCAGCAGGGCTTCTTTCAAAACTGGAGTCCATGCTCTCAAACTCTGTTGCTGCTTTATCAACTCAGTTTATGTAATGTTCTAAATCCTTTGTTGTCATTTCAACAGTCTTTACAGCATCTTTACCAGGAGTAGATTTCATCTCAAGAAACCACTTTCTTTGCTCATCCATAAGAAGCAACTCATTCATTAAAGTTTTATCATGAGATTGTAGCAATTGTCACATCTTCAGACTCCGCTTCTAATTCTAGTTCTCCTGCTATTTCCACCACATCTGCAGTTACTTTCTCTACTAAAGTCTTGACCCCTCAAAGTCATCTGGAGGGTTGGAATCAAATTCTTCCAAACTCCTGTTAATGTTGTCGTTTGGACCATTTCCCATGTTTCATGAATGTTTTCAATGGTGTTTAGAATGGTGAATCCTTTCCAGAAGGTTTTCAATTTACTTTGCACAGATCCAACAGAGGCATCAATATGTACTATAGCTGTAGTCTTATGAAATGTATTTCTTAAATAATAAGACTTGGAAAATCAAAATTACTCCTTGATCCACAGGCTGTAGAATGGATATTGTGTTAGCAGGCATGAAAACAACATTAATCTTGTGTACATTTCCAACAGAACTCTTGTGTGATCAGGTGCCCTGTCAATGAGCACTCATATTTTCAAAAGAATCTTTTTTTCTGAGCAGTGGGTCCCAACAGTGGGCTTCAAATATTCAGTAAACCATGTTGCAAATAGATGTGCTGTCATCCAGTCTTTGTTGTTCCATTTTTAGAGCACTGGCAGAACAGATTTAGCATAATTCTTAAGAGACCTAGAATTTTTGGAATGGTAAGTGAGCACCGGCTTCAACTTCAAGTCACCATGTGCATTAGGCCCTAACAGGAGAGTCAGCCTGTCCTTTGAAGCTTGGAAGCCAGGCATTGACTTCTCCTCTCTAGCTATGAAAGTCCTAGATGGCATCTTCTTCCAATATAAGGCTGTTCCATCAACACTGAAAAATCTATTGTTTAGAGCAGCCATTTTCATTCATTATCTTAGCTAGATCATCTGGATAACTTGCTACAGCTTCTACGTCAACACTTGCTGCTTCACCTTGCAGGTTTATGTTATGGATACGGCTTCTTTCCTTAAAACTCATGAGCCAACCTCTGCTAGCTTCAAACTTTTCTTCTGCAGCTTTTCACCTCTCTCAGCCTTTGCAGAACTGAAAAGAGTTAGGGCCTTGTTCTGGATTAGGCTTTGGCTTAAGGGAAGGTTGTGGCTGGTTTGATCTTTTATCCAGACCAGTAAAATTTTCTCCTAACCATCAATAAGTCTGTTTTGTTTTCTTATTATCCATGTATTTAGTGGAGTAGTAATTTCAATCTTCTTCAAGAATTTTTCCTTTGCATTCACAACTTGGTTAACTGTTTGGAACAAGAGGCCAAGCTTTCAGCCTATCCTGATTTTCAATGCTAAGCTTAATCATTTCTAGCTTTTCATTTAAAGTGAGAGATTGTGACTCTTCCTTTCACTTGAACGTTCAGAGGCCATTGTAGGATTATTAATTGGCCTAATTTCAATATTATGTCTCAGGAAATAGGGAGGCCTGAGGAGAGCTGTAGAGACAGGGGAACAGCTGGTAGGCCAAGCACTCAGAACACACACATTTATTGATTAAGTTCACCATCTTATACAGGCACGATTTGTGGTGCCCTAAAACAATTACAATAGTAACATTAAAGACTACTGATCACAGATTAACACAGCAAATATAATAACAATGAAAAAGTTTGAAATATTGTGATTGCTGAAATGTGACAGAGAGACACAAAGTGCAAATGCTGTTGGAAAAATGGTACCAATAGACTTGCTGGACATAGTCCTGCCACAAACCTTCAATTTATAAAAAACAACATCTGGGAAGCACAGTAAAACAAGGTGTGCCTGTACTGGTTTGAAAATGAAGACATGATTTGTCTCCTCTCTCCTGCACATTTCCTTTGACTGCACTTTCAGTATAAAAGGGTCAAGTAGAAATGGCACTGAAATTCAATAAAGCAATGGAAGTTCACATAAAAGTAGAACTAGAGGAATCACCTGATGGATCTTTTGCTGAATAAATCTTGTGGCTTGGTTCAATTGAAATTTACATTTTAAACGAATTAGCTTTACATTTAAGAATATTATTAAATTATTCCCCCTCACATTTTTATTATTCCAGCTTAATATTTTAATTCTTTCAAAAAATGTTTGAAACCATAACCACATTTCTTTTTCAACTTTATTTCTATTTTTATAGTGTCTGTGGGTATCTGGATAAGCAAAGGATGCTTATGTACAGGATGAAGTCCTAGACTCCTTCCCCAATTACAAGAGGTTTCTTCTCCCCGATGAATAAGTGATAAAAGAAAATAGAGGTGGTTGGCAAAATTTTACTTGGCAATCTTGGTTTACAATTTTTAATATTGGTCTTAGCTCAGATTTTGTTATTTGGTGTTACATTCTAGCAATGCTTTAAATGTTATTGAATATAAAACAAAGATCAGATCATATTTCTTTTATTTTATACTTATTTCCATAGGAAATATTTAAAAAGAGCCTAAATCCTTTCCATTGTAAGCCAGTAACATACCATTAGAGTTAAATGAATAAATTTTAATGACATTTTGCTTTTTCTTTGCTTTTCCTCTTCTTTCAAACAGCCATTGATAGAGAGGCAATAACGAATAAATCTCCTTTGTCTCAATTTTTACTTTATTTTACCTAAGAGTAGCTGCTTAAGGGACTTTCCACAAACACCGCTTTTTTTTTTTTAAGATTTAATTTTTTTTTAAATTTATTTTTTGGTTGCATTGGGTCTTTGTTGCTGCACGTGGGCTTTCTCTAGTTGTGGCAAGCAGGGGCTACTCTTCGTTGCGGCACACAGGCTTCTCATTGCAGTGGCTTCTCTTGTTGCGGAGCATGGGTTGCAGGCGCGCGGGCTTCAGTAGTTGTGGCACACAGCCTTAGTTACTACGCAGCATGTGGGATCTTCCTGGATCAGGGTTCAAACCCATGTCCCCTGCATTGGCAGGTGGATTCTTATCCACTGCACCACCAGGGAAGTCACAATTGTTAAAATTGATTTAGTAAAATTATTGTCATTCAGAGTTAAAAAGCTTATTTCATTTAATTCTGTATCCATCTCTTATAAATTTTCTTGAAGGCTCCCTAAATAAGGGAATGTATAAAGTGTTCCATGAATCATGGGGATGGAATGCTCTGGACCGAATCATATCCCCTCAAAATTTATATATTGAAACTCTCACCACCAGTGTGACTGTATTTGGAGATTGAGCTTTTAGGAGGTAATTAAGGTTAAGTAAGGTCATGAGGGTGGGATCCTAATCTGACAAGATTGGTGGCCTTCGAAAAAGAGGAAGGCCACTCATACACTGTGAGGAAAGTTTATGTGAGCACATTAAAAAGGCGGATGTTTGCAAGCCAGGAAGGGAGCCCTCACTAGAATCCAACCATGCTGATACCCTGATCTTGGGCTTTCAGCCTCCAGAAGTGCAAGAAAATAAATATTTGTTGTTTAAGATACCCAGTTTATGGTATTTTGATATGTCAGTGATAGGGTTCAGGGCAGGCCACCCCAAAGTATACCATTTTGACATATTGATTATTTTGAATTAAAGTTACTTGAGAAATGGCCAGTTCAAGAAGAACACTCTGACCCTTCTTTGTCCTTCTGAAAGCAGGAAATAAATTTCTCATCTGAAGCTATCCTCCCTATACCAGGAGGCATTTTATTGCCAGAGATAGGGAATAAAGGCTGTATAAACAAACTTTATTACTTTACTATCCCAAGCAAAAAATCCTTTGTTTTGTCAAATCTTCAAAAATAACTGTCTAAAAGGTATAAGAGCTGCCTGCTTTGGTCACTTCTTTGAACCTCATATCTTTGGGGTTCCAGTATGTACAGAATTAACTTTGACAGTTTTCTCCTGTTGATCTGTTTTATGTCAGTTTAATCATTAGACCAGCAAAAGAAAAAAAAAAAAAAAAAAGAAAGAAAAAGAAAAAGACCTAAAAGGGTAGAGAAAAAGTTTTTCTCCCTTACAGCAGTCTGAACAGACTAAGACAGGTTTCAGTACTGAGAAGTGAGGTGCTGCTGTAACAAAAGTTTAAAATGTGGAAGCAGCTTTAGAACTGGGTAATGGGCCCAGGCTGGATGAATTCTGAGGTTCATACTAGAAGTATAGACATTAAGGGTAATTCTGGTAAGATATCAGACAGAAATGAGATCTGGAAAAATGTTATTGGAAACTGGAGGAAAGGTGATCCTTGTTATAAAATGACAAAGAACTTTGCTGAACTGTGTTGTATTACTGTGGAAGATAGAATTGCAAGCTATGAAGCTGAATATTTAGCTGAGGAGATTTCTAAGCAAAATGTTGAAGTAGCAGCTTGGTCCCTGATGGCTGCTTACAGTAAAATGTGAAAGGAGAGAAATGAAATTGAGAAGGAATTATTAAGCAAAAAGGAACTGGAACTTGAAGATTTGGAAAATTCTTAGTTGACCCATATTGGGCCAAAAAAATGAGAAAGCATGTTGTGAAGAAAACAACAAGGATATAGCTGGACTAGCACTTGATAAAGAGCTTACAAGATTTAACTTGATAAAGAGCCAGTTTGAACTGAAGGGGTTAGAGATAGGACAAAATGAAGGAAGATTGTTGGAAGATTTGATGGGAAAAAACAATAGACCTATTTGGAGGTGAATGTGCTCTATTCTTAAATAAGAGGGGAACAGGACCCTGAAGGTGATTCAGAGATCATCAAGGCCACCTTCTTGGTTTCAATAGGCCAGATAGCTTCTGCCTTGGGGTACGGACCCTAGGCTAGAGGAGCTGCAGGAGTGAGACCGCTGCCTAGAATCTGGGGGGTAATGCTGCAGTCACAGTGGGCCTGGAGGGCAGAGTATCAAACCAAAGAAGATTATCATTGAGCTTTAAGATCTAATGGAATTTGCCTTACTAGTTTTTGGACTTGCTTGGGACTTGCTGTTTCTTTCTTCCTTCTGATTTCACCCTTTCAGACTGTGAATGTCAAATCTATGCCCGTCCCATCATTGTATTTGGGAGGTAATCACTTGTCTGATTTCACAGGTTCACAGTTGGGGAGAAATTTTGTCTCATAATGAATCATACCACTAGTCTCACTCGTAACTGACTTAGATATTTAGATGAGACTTTAGACTTTAGATTTTAGAGTTGATGGGGGAATGAGTTAAGATTTGTGGGACTGTTAGGTTAGAGTCAATGTGTTTTGCATGTGAGAAGGACATGAATTTTGGGGGCCAGGGGTGGAATACTATGGACTGAATTCTCACCTAAAATCCACATGTTGAAGCCCTAGCCCTCAATGTGACTGTATTTGGAGATAGGGCTTTTAAGAGGTAGTTAAAGTGAAATGAGGTCATAAGGGTAAGATCTTAATCCAATAGGATTAGTGGCCATTTAAGAAGAGGAAGACAGAGATCACGCTCTCTCCTCCTGTGTACACACCAAGGAAAGGCCATGCGAGCACAAAGGGAAAGATGGCAGTCTAGAAGCCAGAAGAGAGCTCTCACCAGAACCTGGCCATGCTGGCCTCTGATCTCAGATTTCCAGCCTCCAGAACTATGATAAAATAAATTTTTGTTGTTTAAGCCACCTCATCTATGGGATTTTGTTATGGCAGCTGGAGCTAAGACACCAGATATTTCTAGAGTATCTATTGTATGTTACAGAACTTTTGAACATACAAAGTAGAAAATAGTGCTTAAAAGCAAAACAAACAAACAAACCTGTCTCATAAGTTACTTCATACTAGGAGTAACAAGGCCCTAGGTTTGTACATCAGCTACCAGTTTTCTATTTATCTCCTTTCCTCCACAGCCTTACAGTTCTAAAACATTTGTTTTCTTTCCCTCTTGACTGCTCAGTATTCCAGAACTTCTACATAGCTTTGGAGAACAGAATACGAAATGAATTAGGCTTGGTTTCTGGCCTAACAACATATTATCCTGAAAGAAAAATGAAATTAGGTGTGCATTGTTTGCATGTCATTCAGATTACTATCCTTCGACCAGAACCAGAATATTTCTAAGAGCAACCTTTAAGCTAACATCAAGCTAGTCTGTGCAAAGGAACTTCATTATTACATTTCCTATTCTATGATACTGCTATTAGAAGCTCTGACTTTCAAATACTAATAAAATAATATTATTTTATGTTACATGTTCATGTATAAAATATTTGTGTAATTTGAATGTCCTGGAAAACATGATTTTTTTTACTTTTATAGAAAATATAAAATATGCTCTTAGGATTTTGAATAATTTTTTTTCTGAGTCTGAATGGTTTATAAAATAGTAGTATCTGGTAGAAATCCATTTATTGACATTTTAGGATATGAAACAGCAACTGTTTATGCTTTGATTATGCTAAATTTATCATTCTGGGAGAAAGTGTTAGCAATTTCTAGATGCGGTGAAATAGCAAGAATTCCGTGAATTTTACTTCCTGCATGTAATTTTTCTGTTTAGGGTCTTATTACATTGAATAAGACCACTAAACCACTAAATTTGCAATAATTTGTTATACCAGCAATAGGAAATTAATACACTATGCATAGCAAGGAAAGGATGCTCATGTTAAATCATTAAACAATTAAATCACAAAGAATGAATTCTGTTACACATGTAGCATCTCAATCAAGTGTTCCCACTGGGTCAGATGATTTGTGTTTTTGTCTTAGCTCTGTCATTGACTAACTGGGTTACCAGGGAGTCACTTCACCTTTCTGGACCATATTCCTTCTTCTTGTATTGACTGTGAAGGAATTAAAAAGGATCATCATCTCCCAAATTTTCTTTACTAATCCCATGTCTCTTTTAAGGTTCTCCCTGTCTATTTAAATTTTATTAAACTTTAATTTTGGTTGCTTGGATTATGGGAAAATAGGCACGTTAAAAATGCTTTTCAAATAATTATCATTTCTTCCCCACCCCTGAGCCTTGGATATGAACTTCTGTGATGGGCTATGGAGAAAGTGCAGACAGCGTGGGCTCTCCACTGGTTTGAGAATCAGAGTACAAAGACCCTCTTGGCTTTGACCATCTGATTTAAAATAAAACTATGCCAACCCAACCCCCAGAACTTGTATGTAGCTTAAAAAGAAATCAGGAGCACCCTCAGGATTTCTTAGTAAGATTTCTGGGCAATAATAAATAATTAATTGAAAGGAAAAAAAGATTTAAGAAACTTGATGGTAGCATGAGGACAAAATAACTTGTCCCTAATTCGGCTTTGGAAGATTCTTAATGGGTGAGATGAAGTATGGGCTGACAGAAACAGAGTTAATGGTTCTCAGAAGTCAAAGGCACTTTTTCTTTTATTGGTCTGAAAACAAACAACTGACTTTTACATAGAGTCTTTAACCTAAAGCCTTTGTTTAACCTAATGGCACTTAAATTCCTTTTGTCAGATTCCCAGGGTGACTTATCTCCTCAGTCAATCAACTGGGGTGGCCCACTATCCTGCTCTCCTCTCTAACTTGGGGGTCTCAGGGAAACAGTCATTCTTTGGCTTACTTCTGTTACGCTTCTGTTTGGTTCTTTCTCCATTCTATTTATCTTAGCTAGTGCCATTCTCTATTTCAAGGTCACCAGGGTCAATAATCAAATTAGGAGGCAACCAAAGCCTTTTCTTTCTGGGTGGTAAACTTCAGAATACCCAGTCTGCCTCTGGTAATTGGAAAGAAGAATGGAAAGAGAAACTCTTTCCTAGCATTGGCAGCTCTTCTGCCAAATGAGCAAATCTTGCCAGAAAGCTTTCAGGGCAAAGCTTACATTCAAAATGTGTGTTGCTGCTTCTGTTCTTTCAATTCTTTCCATTTCTGCAACTGGCAGTACAAGGCGATCCTTGGAAGTGAGAAGTGCCACAAGTGTCCAGAAAGCAAATGGTTCAGTTCATCTCCCAATTCGAAGAACATTTTATAAAAGAAATTGGAAATTCAAACAAAAAGTTTTGCTTGCTGATTGTAGAAGGGGATTTGCTGTTTCTAAAATGCTGAATGTCCTCAGGAGTCTATAGTGATTCCAGACACTACATAAAAAATAAAATGATGTCCATGGTTTACAAGTCATTCAATATACCCTTCTTCTAGATCTGAAATAATTAAAATATTTATGAAGCTTTTCCCCTGCCCTAGAGCATGTGAACTTTGCCTTAGAAGAGGCTTAAATATTGACTGATCCATTGTAGTGTGACATTTATTAATCTTTGTAACATTTAATGTGCACTAAAAGTAATCTTGGTTTAACATACTTCTGAAGAGTAAGAAGTCTTTGGCTATCTTTTAGTTAAGTAAGAGTTAAAAATACAAGACTTGTTTTTCTTGTAAAAGATATTCAAAGTATCAAAATTCATATGAATGCTTTGAATGGACAGAGCAGAACACCAATTTTATATTATACATTCTTGAAATTGTCAGCATCTAAGATATTTAGGACTTTCATGTTGCTGTTGTTCACTTTGATATAATGAATGTGATTTTTTTTTTTTTTTTTTTTGCTAGCCAGGCACATTGATGATTCTGGTCTACATAAATATAAAATACTTGACAGGTATAAAGAAAAGCAACATAAAAAAACATATAGGAAGTCCTAATGGTAAATTATTTATTTTATAAAAGCAGAGATGCATGTAATTCCAAACCTTAGATCTACAAGTATGAATATTTTTAACACAAAAAAACTTGGTGTTAAAAGTTCACTTAATTCTAATTTAAAAGTTGTAGCAAGCACATGAAAAATTTCCTGATGCCATAGAATTTATTTCTCACCAAAGCTTACACAGATTGTGACCTTATTGATTTTAAATTTCATAAACTCAGAAAGATGTTGACTATTAAAATCTCTTCCTGGAATGTAATAAATTATTTGAAAATATTTAAATTTTTTCATAATAAGCAACTAAAAAAGTGACGATCTTGAGCAGTTTACATATCTCTTGCTAATGTGTTGAGTTTCTTAACTTATAAAGATTAAAATGAAAATAAAATATTTTTAATCCATAAATATAACTTCAAGAAACAAAAAAGTTTTTTTTTCTGAGTGTTAGGATTATGAATAATTTGTAATTTCATTGTACTTTCTATATTTTATAGTTCTCTATACGTCTGATTTGCTTCTGGGAAATTGCTTCTGGGAATATTTTAGTTGAGCAGAGTTTACTGCTCAATTTAAAAATACTATTTTTTGGATTATGTTCCTAAAATTTAAGAGAGAAGATCTTTGCAGAATACAAGAAAATCAAAAGTTGTTATTTTCTATTAGTGCCTCGATTAATATTTCAGTGACATTTATGACAAATCTCCAGGTGTTACAATTTTCCAAGTTTAGAGCTTTCATTTAAAAAAGAATGAAAGAAAAATTTTAAAAAACTGGGAAGACTTACTGCTGAGTTGCAGCCCTGTCATTATTTCCGCCAGGTTTACATCCCTATGGCCATCTGCAGCCACAGACCTTCAATGCTAATTATATCCATGGTCAGCTCAATTTTGATGTAACCAAAAGCTAGTCCCTTTCGGATCTACTGTTGTCACAGTTAGCCAGACACAGACTTTCCGTGAAACAAGTTGGCTGCCATTCACAATCACAAATCTCCAGATAATAGGTGATGATCACAGGCATGTTTCTCAGCTCCCAACCAATTTCCTTCATTTCCCTGAAAAATGTGTTTTATCTTCATAGATTCTACTAATCATTTCCTGAAGTGAGTTAGTGATTGCTTGAATTTTTAGTTAAATAGATATTTTTCAAAAACTAAATTTTGGATTAAGTTGGATAAAACTCCACAGAGTACAGAGGAATTAAAAAAGAAACTAAACTAAAAAAGATAGGTATTTGGAGAATTCAAAATAGTGGCTGATGACCAAAGATTTTAGAGAAAACATTCTCAATTCCTGAGAAGAGCAGATTGCCACATGTCACAAAACAAAAACAGTCACCAAGTCATATGTCATTTCAAACCCAAAAACTATTGAATAAGCTTAATGCCTTCATCATTGTTGTTTGTCTCTATGGATTAAATTCACATAGTCTGATGATGTAAATCCGTTATTTAGAAATGTCTGTATATTCTGTTCCAGTCTACAAACATTCCCCTAGTTATAATTCCTATACTTAATAAAGTGAAAACTAAATATATTTTATAACCCAATTTTATTTCTAGGTATGGTGGGTGAGGGAGCAACTGGCAGAGTTCCTTTAATGTTTTTTTCATTTAAATGCCAAAGGAAATGTACCTTTTATAATATGTCTTTAAAATAGAAAAAAAGATACAAATGAACTTATTTCCAAAACATAAAGAGACTCACAGACATAGAAAACACACTATGGTTATCAAAGGGGAAAGGGGGGTGGGGGGAGGGATAAATTAGGAGGTTGGGATTAACATATACCCACTGCTATATATAAAATAGATAACCAACAAGGACCTACTGTATAGCTCATGGAACTCTACTCAGAATTTTTTAATAACCTATAAGGGAAGACAATCTGAATAAGTATATATATATATATATATATATATATATATATATACATACATATATATATACATACACACACACATATATGTATCACTTTGCTGTACATCTGAAACTAACACAACCTTGTAAATCAATTATACTTCAAGTTAAAAATTGCTTAATAATAAACTTTAGATCTATTAAGGTCAGTTGGTGGGGAAAAAAGGTAATAAATTCAGTCACTTTATTGTACACACAACTGATATATGTTTGTCTATTTATGAAATTTATATACTGGGTATTAGTTTGAATGATTAACACACACAATCACTTTCACTTTAAATACTGTATTATGGATGAATATTGACAGCTCCAAGTCCAGCTCTCTCCTGCCTAGCATATTACTGACCTTTTTTAGATGTTAACTTTCCTCATCCATCTAATATCTGATTTTTCTTCTAACAAAAACCTGATTTTTGTCTCTCTTCTCTCTCTACAGTTTTTCATATCCTTAAATGTACTATAAGGCTCATGATTTTATTCTTCTTTTTTGATTTCTGGCTAACGATTTTGACTCAGCATATGGACGTTTAAGGTCTGGTGTATCTTGTATCGTTTTGCCTTATCCTTGAGATAACTGACAGTTAACAAACTAGGCAAGATTCATTTTCTGTTACATAAAATGTTTTACTTATGCATTTCTTTTTAATTAATGTGAGAAGTTATGTTGATTTGTTGGTATATTTAATTTATTAAATTAATATTTACTGAATGCCAGACACTCCCCTAGACCCTGGGTGACAGAGATGAATGAGACATGCTCTCTAGGAGTTCAGAGTCTAGTGAGAAACTGTAGCCTAGTGCAGAGAACTCACTTGAATGTACACCAGAGATAATTTTCAAAGGTAAGCTGATATACCTCATGGAAACCTGGGCTTCCTAGGAAACTGGAAGATCATCTGAATACATGTTTCTAAATATACAGTCTATTGCTTGGCTATTCAACAGGAGAATCATTTGGAAGAACTTATAAAAATAGAGATTGCATCAGACTCTGGAGATGGGGTGTGAATTTATAATTGAAAATGTACTCCCAGATGATTCTGATGAAAGCCAGGTTTGTGAATAACTGTAAGGTTAAAAATCTACTCTTGCGGGGGGGACATATCCTAAGAGGTCAGTCATTTGCACATTATTGCTGTTGTTACACAGTTGTAGTATTACTGATATGGAAAATAATGTTATTCAGTGATGCACCAAAGGGAAAAAACTTCACATTAGCACAAGTTATTTCTCTGAAAAAGGCTTTTGGAATTCCTGCTACTCTGTGTTGCAAAATCAATGCATGATTTTAGATTTTTCATAATAATATAAAATTATATGATATTTAAGGAGTATGTTTAGTCTTTTTGTTTCTCTACTGTGTCTTGCTGGGTATACAGAGAGTTTTCTCTCTTCTTTCCTAACATTTTTTATACCTAGAGACAAGTTTCTATCTAAACTAGAATGGGAAAGTAGTGTTTGCCATTAGTTCAGTGACATTATCTATTCCAAATACTGCTCACTGCTTAGCTTGCACAAACTCCGGGCATTTGCTCAGTTCCAAAGAATTTCAGTTAAAAAAAAAAAAATCTTTTAACTTACCATTTTGTGTCCATTAAAAATATCTTTTTTCTCCACAATTATATGCCTTAGTACCTGTCACAACCATCAGTAACACCCTTAAAATCATTTATCTTGCTAAATATACCTTTGTGTATGTATATTAGATAATGTTTTTCAACACATGAGTCTCTAAATGTCTCTAAATAGTTTTAAACAAGTAGATTTTTTTTTTTAGATAACAGCTTACAGGTACATTTTAAGACCATTTTTGCCCTTAATCTCTCTGCACTAGAAGGCTAAACTTACCTCTCAGTTTGTTTCCGGTAATGTTACAAGAAGCCAAATATTTGTTCAACTCACAGCATTGCCAAAGCTGCTGGAACTTGCAAATTTTAGTAGAAACCCACACTGCATGGGGACGTGGGGGCTATCAGACCACATTGCTTCAGCCAGGGTATCAGGAGACCAATATCCTAATCCAAGTAGGAGGTTGAAGTTCTTTTCAGGTTTGCCCTAATTCAGCAGGTCCTAGGAGATTGGTTGGGTTATGTGATATTTGAGGGATTTTCTTAATGCCTTTGAGAGTTTAATAAATCAGGAGGAAATCTTAAGTGTGTCATAATTACTTGGCATTGAGCATGAAGACTGAGTGGAAGGAACAGAATAACAATTGTTAACGGACACCTCTAAATTAGAACCAATCAAATTGAAACCAATCCACTAAAATTTCATTGCCCTTCTTTGCTCCCAGTATATGGTCAGTAGCTATAAATAGCAAGTGACAAATCTGACTGCGAAGTGACTTTATTTTTCAATATGAATGAAAGCAATGACACAGATCATTTTTATGGTTTCTTCCAACTCTGATATTCTCAGTTTCAGTGATAAAATTCATGATATTAAAAAAGGTCAATATCTACTAGTCGCACAAAATATTCCCCAATATTTTCAACATTCCTTGTTGAAAAAAAAGTTAATAGCATTGCAACTGTTCAGATCTATGTCTTCATTAACAGAGAGACAGGGCACAGAATGGTTGAATAGCTGGTTTCGACTCCTAATTCTATCCCTTCTATCCCTTACGTCACTCTCAACAAAGTACGTGAGCTCTCTGTGCCTCAGTTTCTTCATCTATAAAAACAGAATTATGATTTCTATTTCCAAGGGCTTGGAGAGGATTAAATGAGTTAAGAAATGCAAAGCACTGAGGAAGGAAAAAAAAAACTTGCACAGAATAAGATATTATTAAATATTATGATATCTTTTCTCTGACTCCTTTCTTTGGCATATCTATCTGTCTATCTATCTACCTACCTACCTACCTACCTATCTATCTATCTATACTGAACTAAAATACTCTGGTTAGAATGGAAAGTTTTCACACAGGCATAATATTACCGATAGAGATAATTATTCCTAATATTATTTAGTGATACATCTAAGAGAGAAAATACACATTAGCACGATACATGCTATTCTTCTGAAGTGCT
The DNA here is from genome assembly GCF_011762595.2 of Tursiops truncatus. Lineage (NCBI taxonomy): Eukaryota > Metazoa > Chordata > Mammalia > Artiodactyla > Delphinidae > Tursiops > Tursiops truncatus. Next base: position 113,912,980 of record NC_047037.1, read on the forward strand.
TTTTTAGTTCCTACTAATCTACGTTGCGAAAGCAAGGAGTGATTTTAGATGTTTCATAAACATAATATGACATTTAACGGCTATTTGGATACTTTCCTTTTATTCCTGTATTGTCATCATTGTTAATCCATTTATTTCTGTAAGACAGAATCTGGTTCCAATGTGTTATTATTGAGATTTTTAGCTGGGATTTTTATATTCAATTTATTTAGTGATTTAAACAACAGAGGCAACTTTGAGGGTTATCTGATAACTGTCTGGATATACTTTCATAAGATTCTATCAGAAACTTAGAATAAAACCAGAGTAATTTGTCCTACTTTAAAAATTGAAAGTTATTACTTATTGTCTTGAGATAACTCTTAAGTATTAATGTATTAATGAATGTAACAAATATGTACATGAGAGGGAAAGCTCCGTCTCCAAAGAGAATTGGTGGTCAGCTCTTGTTCATTAAGGGGCAGTGAATTAAGACAAACATGCCAAAAAAAGAACAAAGTGGAAGATGAGAGGATGAGAAAAAAGTATATGGAAGAGCATAGTCATTGGGTCGACAGATAATAAATTTATAATCTGAAACTCAAGAAGAACTATAGATATTTAGAAGAAGCAAAGATTCAGGAGAAACAAAGATTCAGAAATTAGGGAGGTTGCCAAAAAGAATCCATGTTGAATAAAAAACATAATTGTAACTTATAAAATTGATATATGTATGCATTTGTTTTACCATGTCTGAATATTTGCTGTTTCTACATTTATACCCACCTCCTATAAAAACCTATAGTAGTATCTGTGTAGAATGGTCCTAAAATGGAACTGAATGTATATCATATGATAATTTACAATGAAGAAGATTAGTTTGTGTGTCAGGTGATGGGATGACATTGCCAAGCATCTAATACCACGAGAAAGTATAAACCTTTGGGTGGTGACAGGGGCAGAGTGTGTCAAGCAGAGTCCCTGGCGTGAAGTACATACCTGATATTTTGACCATTTGCTTCAAGTATTATTGGCAGCCTTGTTGTGGTATCTAAAACTCTACGGACAAAACAATGTTCTGGCTTCTCGGAAGCACTTTACCTTTCCCTTTCTCATGCAATGAGTTAACTTTTCCGAATAAAATGTAAGCATTTTCCAGGATAGAATGAGCATGTGTTTTTTTCTTGAATAAACACTTCTTTTATTTTTAGAATTCCTTTCTAAGTTGAAACAGTTTAAATAGAAGAATGAAACTGCTAATGTATTCCACTGGAAATTGATGCTGATACTTTCTTTTAAAAAGAAAGAAACTGGATACTCAAGTTCTTCTTGGTTGTCTTCCTATCTTGTTGAGCAGCACTGAATAAAAATGCCCTCAAAATTGAGCTTCAGTAATAGTGGGCTTTAAAAGTCAATCTCTGTGGGCTAAATTTTTCTTAAATCTAAGCTAAAACAAAACCCAACAAACAAAGCAAAATGAATGCACAACATCCTAAAATGTACATAAAACTCCCATAAAATACTCTCTTCTTGAAGATGATCCCTGATCATGCATGTGTCAATAGCACTAGAATGAGAATGCTGTCTGTATAATGTATAAATGCCCGATTAACCTATATTCTTTACTAAAATAAGTAACAGATGCCTTATGAGAGCCCAAATGACAAGTTTTTCACTGAACAAGACTTCTCTGGAGAACAGAGGTCAAGCTGATAGTCCATTATATGCCATTTCGTCCTCTTTTACAAAATAACAGTAATCTAGGCTAGGTTAATACTCTCCAACATATAAACACTTAATAAATGCCTGTTGAACTGAACCAACGCTCTCTCCCTTTCCTTGCTTAAAAATAAGTGGTGGTCACACTTTTCAGTTAAAATGTAGCTACTATCTGATTGTGAGACAGTACATTATATATTCCAAGTCACTTAATGACTTTACCCTGGTAAGTCACTAGAAATGGCTGAACAATTAACATATAGTTCATTACATGAGGAAGATCAGGCCCTTGAGAAAATCCCAGCACACTAGGAAGTAGCAGTTGAGATGTGCAGGTGCATCTAATTAGAGCTAGTGTGGATTGTGAAAATTATCTTACTTTTCTGTTATTCAACCTGATTATGTATAAACAATCATCCTCATTTTTCATTTGTTTCTTATTTGCCAAAAATAAAATAAAATACTAAAATTAAATAAAATAACTGCCAGATTTATAGCAGAAAAAATTTATAGCACAGGTACTGGTTTAAGGTTTAAAAACAAAATATTATTTGAGAATTAAATGGAAAGAAGAGATATAGAATAGAAACTTCAATGGTTAACTAACAAAGACAATCACAAATATTTCTCTAAACTTGGAGTCTTGAATAGCATTAAATTTATCATTCTTAGTCCCCAAATGGATTAATTTTGTTTTAATGTAAATTAATAAAACTAACTTTTTGGCATATAATTCAGGTCTGGCAGCCATAATATTTAAAAATCACCATTATCATCATAACTATTATCGTTAATATCATCTCGGAGTAAAAAATTAAGTAAACAGAGGTTAAGGCACACACTTTATGTAATTGATAATAACAGAATCATAGCAAACATAAACAGTGTTCTTCCAAATACGATGTTTTATATTAAAAATATAAAATTAAATAACTTTATGGCAAAGCTAAACACTATGTACATCCTTTATTTTTTTCCTTCCTTTCTTTTTTTAAAAGCAGTATAAATTACTTGTCCATATGGAGTAGTAAAACTATATAGAATATTCTTTACCACTTCAAATCTGGAAGTTCTTTGAAAAACTCATGGACTTCTCTTTCTTTGATCAAAGTAAATGGATTGAAACATGCACCCCCCCAAGGCAGTTTTTAGATAGGAAAAGATCAAATAAAAGCAATTACACTGTAATTTGGCTGGTAAGGCTTAAAATAAGGAGCCTATTGAGAAGCTCTTTCATACTTCAACTCCTGCATAAGTAGCCCGATTTTTATGTTTAAATTAATATAATCATGTTGAAGTACCTACTAAAATACAAGGCAGCTATAATTGATCCTAAAATTCTACCTGCAGGAATAAAATGCCTCTTAATTCAAAATGTAACATGGCATTTGAACAGGAATGAATTAGATCAGTCCTGTTTAAGATATTCTTTGTGGGTATAGCAGGATATTCCTTTATAGCTTTTAAAATTTCATTCAATACTTGCAATTAAACACAATTTTATTTACCTACCATGGGCCAGGTTGATTAATATTAGTGACAAAAGTATCAGTGACCTTAATTTGGTAATCTGGACTAACATCGTGAAGTTAGTGTAACAAATCTGGTTATGACCTTGGAAATACAATCTACACTTTTAAGTAACCTAGACTATGGTAGAACATAGAAGACCGACTCAGTTTGGTACACTGTGATAGCGCAAAGCAGTGCTCCTCAAAGGGTGGTCCCTGGACCAGTGCTGGTCCATAAAGTGCTTGTTACCAGTCCACGGCGTGTCAAGTACAGAACTTAAGAGTAAGCTTTGATAGCAATTTGATAGCTATGTGGTACTATTGAGTCTAATAATCATTTTAAGAATTGGTGGTTTTAATTTGTATGACTTTGTCTTTTTATTTTTCTAGTAATTCATTTTTATTGTATTATATGAAAGTTTTGAATCAAAACATAATGCAAAAGAAAACAAAATTGCACACAAAGAAGTAGGTGATATGCTTGTCTACGTTTTTGGATATATCAAAAAAGAAAAGAAAAAGCACAGAGTGGAAATAGAATATTCTGTGAGATATCCTTAGGGAAAATAAATGTCACACTTGACATTTTAAATGACAGCTCCACTGCTCAATAATTTAAATTCTGATTTTCTGCCATTCTAACAGTGCTTTCTACGTTAAATTCGTTAGACAACTATTATACTGTACATTATTTAAATTTATCTTGACCTTCAAAAAAGTGCAGACTAGTTCCATGTTGTATCACTTGCCATTTTTAGTTATTTTAGTACAAGTCTATTCTTAGGTCATTTGAACAATTCAGATGGAAAGTACTGTTTCTGAATTTAGATCATTATAAAGACTGATTTTCATTGTTTATATTCCCATATATACATAATTTGATAACCTGTTCGACTAATTATTAGGCAACAAAACATTATTTTTTGTCTGCAGATGTTAAACTTAAACACAACTTGCTATCAAGGTGTAGATAAACTGCTTCTCTTTATGGCAAACTGATGCTCATGCCTAAAGACCTGCATGTACTCACAGATGTACAGTGACAAAGTTTTTGATGAATGCCAAAATAAAGGCACGTCCTGGGAGTAAGAAATGCTATGATGTCAACTTGAGTTTCTGACAGTTCTACCTTAGAGATATAATGGATGAGAAAAAACTGAACATGAGATATGAAATGCAGAGACTAAGGAATTCTTGTGATTAGTTCTGTGATGTCTGTGGAATAATTTTCCTATTCATCAAGGTAAGGTGAAGGAAGTTTGATACCTTAACTGATATTCTGGGACAAAACGACTGAAGTGAAAAATTATTCAATCTATTTTCTTTCATATAGAGAGGAATATTTTAATGAGAATATAAATCAAGGACTATATTCCCAATATTATAAAACAACATTCAGATTTGTAAACTGAAAAAAACACAGATTTATAGACATCAAATAAAACATATTGTGAATGACAGAGTTCCCAGATGTATCTTAAGTATTTATAATTTTTTAAATCTATGGCCCAAATCCTATTAAATAAGAGCCCATTCTGGAAGAGGAGTTTGTTCAACTCAATAGAATGACATGCAGTGAATTACTGCACCAGAGAACACACTGGTTCCTGGGAGATGCTCGCTCACCTGGAAATACTGCACTCTTCTGTACTAGAAAAAGTTACATTTCACAACAGTAGAATTCCTTAAGTCTTGTCAGGATTATTTTTATTTAAGGAACAAAAATCTTGTTAAACATCAACAAAAGACAATTATTTAGCAAAAGGTCATTTAATTCACAGTTTTCAAATATAGATTTTGATAGCCTATAAAGTTTAGTGTTTTTATTGCTTGAGATGTTGATTGGTGGAGATGGTTATCGTCATTACAGTCCCAACATACATTCTTAAAATAATTATTATATATACTAACATTTTTAATTTCATATATTTAGCAATTCATGAAAGCTTTATTGAGTACCTATGCTTTTGTATCAGTATTGCAGATAAACAGATAAGCTTATGTCCCATGACATTCACTGTCTATGAGGGAAGACAGATATATAAAATTCTACTTATAAGACAAAGAATAAGTTCTATACTAGAATATATAATGTATACAAGATACAGATCTATAGGAGTATGAAGGTGCTAGTAGAAAACTCAATCTGATTAAAAACTTAATAAGAGAGTAATATCTGAGTTGGACCTTGAAGGACATATATTCATAAGATTGAAAGGAGAGGGAAAATATTTCATGCAAAAGAAACAGCATATATAAACCTACAAAGACAAACAAATGAGCAGCAAATACAAGAGATTGCAAATAATTTGATGTGGCTGGAAGACAAGGTAGAAAGACTGTTGGGAGGTAACATCATATAATTAGGTTGATTTGCTTTACAGAGTGCAGTTTCTGCCCTTTTTAACAAAAAATTGCAGATGTTATAGTTTGGGACTGTTAAGGAAAAGTTTTGAGGTGAGAGGTTAAATGATCAGGTTTGTGTTCTAGAAAGTTGACTCTATCAGCAATGTGGAGACTAAGATTCATAGCATTTGCTTTTTTGGAATGATAACATTAAACTAGGGCAGTGGCAATGGCAACAGAGAAGAGGCAAAAGATGGTAAATTGTTGAATTATAATTTATTAAATAATAGATATTAGAGACCACTCATTAGATCACCAAAAAAATGTGATGTGATGGATTTGTTAATCAACTAGATGGGAGGAATCCTTTCACAGTATATACATATTACCATGATGTATACTTTAAATTTCTTATCATTTTACATGTCAATTATACTTCCTAATAAAGCTTAAATTAAAAAAAATTTAAAAAATTACCTTCTTCTGTATTGAATTTTAGATGAGAACAAGGCCATCCAGAATAAAGACATCATTTCCTAGCCTCTTTGTGGTTACATGTAACCATGTAACTAAGTCCTGGGTTATGGGATGTAAGAAAAATTATATTGTGTAGCAGCTTTAGGGAACAATTCCCACCTATAAGATGGAAGGTATGCGCCTTTAAAAAAAATCTTCCTTTTAACTGCTGCCATAACTACGGGCATGACTGCTGGAATTCTATCTGCTCTCCTGAGGTCTCCATTTTAGGAAGGAAGAGCAGTAAACTACAAGAGCCTCAGTATCTGGGGATATAAATAAAACAAAATAAATGATCATATTTAAGCCATTCCTACCTGAGGTCTCTGTTACATGTAGTAAAGTCTTGTTCTAATGATACAGGAATCAGAATTTGAGGGAAGGGAAAAAGTAAGTTGAAACTTCTGGCTTGGAAGATTACTGATTTTAATTGAAGTCAATTAAAAAGTATGTATTGAGAGAACATAGTGACATATTTAGAAATTTGGACTTTAAAATACCAGAGTGACATCAAAAAATGTTGTCCAGGGCTTCCCTGGTTGGCGCAGTGGTTGAGAGTCTGCCTGCCGATGCAGGGGACATGGGTTCGTGCCCCGGTCCGGGAAGATCCCACATGCCGCGGAGCAGCTGGGCCCGTGAGCCATGGCCGCTGGGCCTGCGCGTCCGGAGCCTGTGCTCCGCAACGGGAGAGGCCACAACAGTGAGAGGCCCGCGTACCGCAAAAAAAAAAAAAAAAATGTTGTCCAGCAGGTAGTTAAGTATATTGGCCTGGAATTCAGGTGAGCGGTTGGATATAAAGATTTGAGAGGCATAAAAATATATGTGGTGATGTGAAGACTTGATAAATGTATACAATGGCCCTTCGAGAGCACACAGAGGTAAGAGATCTGAGAAAAGAACTGTAGGGAGCATCGATACCTAGACTGTGGGTGAAAGAAAATAGGGGGAGCAAGAGTTAGAGGATTAATAGGAGTGGTGCTGGTGATGGTGGACAGTAGCTGTTAAGAGTAAAACAATAATTTACTAAGCAACTATTATATGCCAGCCATTGTCATAAGAGCTTTACATGTATTAACACTCAATCCTCAAAACAATCCTCTAAGGTATTATCTAACTCATAAGGTAGGTACCATTATTATCCCCCCTTTTTTTTTTTTTTTTTGCGGTACGCAGGCCTCTCACTGTTGTGGCTTCTCTCGTTGCGGAGCACAGGCTCCGGACGCGCAGGCTCAGTGGCCATGGCTCACGGGCCCAGCTGCTCTGCAGCATGTGGGATCTTCCCAGACCGGGGCACGAACCCGTGTCCCCTGCATCGGCAAGCGGACTCTCAACCACTGCGCCACCAAGGAAGCCCTATTATCCCCATTTTAAAGGAAACAGACACAAAGAAGTAAGTTGACACACTATTACACGATTAGCTGTGGTGTCCAGGAGGCTGGTTCCACTGTTCTTACTCTTTACTATTCTACCCTACTTCCTCAAAGTAGATGGAGAAGTTCAAAGGGTTAGGAAGAAACTCAGAATGGAATCATGGCAGAGAAGGGTTGAGAATTTCAAAATGACGAAGTTGTTGGCTATTACTAATGTTCAGAGATGTTAGGGGAAGAGAGCCAAGTAGAGCTGACCGGACTAGAAATATTGGATGTCACCAGTGACTTAGCTGAGACCCCCTTAGTGGAATGGTGAGTCAAAGTTTGACACAGATGCAATGGACTGAAGAGTAAGTTCACGCCTTCCTTTTAACACACACACACACACACACACACAATAAGTGCAGTTTTTAAGAAGTGAAGGGCAGGTGGGAAAATGGAGAGAAAGGGCATACCATTCATATGTGCATTAAAGGTGACAGTCTGTGAGAAGAAACTAAGGACAATGGGATTTTTTGGTTTGTTCCTTGTTAGAAGAGACACGTGTGATTTATCCTATGTAGTGAAGAGCTCAGTAGGTGGACTGTTCAAAAATACAGAAGGAAGATGGAAAACTAATTGGCCAAGTTGCAAGAAACTGTGGAAGACAATGCCATCAGTAGGTCATGTGGCAGGATTAGCCTGGAGCACATGGATGTAAATGTCCTCATGGTTCAGTAGACGTTAGTAGAAAATAAAGAAAACCTGAAAGTGATGCACTCTTAATTATCATCTGAGAACAAAGAAAATAAACAAAACCAAAAAGGACCCAGACGACAGCATCCATCATAAAAGAGTATGGGGATCATTATTAAAAAGCTTGGCTCCTAGTATGAGCTCTGTCACAAATTCATGGGCAGAACGCGTCTTCTTTAGAATTATGATATCTTAATTTTCTTACTTGAAAAACAGTTCTATTGAAACAGTATACTTTTTATGAAAGATTGAAATAAAAAGCCTTTGAGGTAAGAATATGTTTCATGAATTTATCACTATCAGGAGAAACATGAAGAAACTGAAAGTCACCATTTGTTGTAATGGGAATAGTCCCAGCCATGGGTCAGCTCTGCCACATCTACAGTGTCTCTGAGCAAATCTCGCAGGCACTCTGAATCTTGGTCACTTCCTTTGTAAGATAAGGATAATTGCCCTTAGATCAGAGACCTGCTCAAGGATCGAAGTAAATTTATATGAAAACACTGTTATACAAATCACCACACAAAGCACTTCTTTTGAGAATCATGACAGAGCATCTGTAACCGAAGATAATAATAGCATTAAGAGACGATGAACAGCATTCATGCCCAGATAGCTCAGTGGAGGTTAGAGGTAGACGCCACAGAAGTCACATCTGGTTTCTTTTGTGTTCCAATGAATCACACGTAATTTTAAACAGCAAGGCAGCACTGGGAACAAGGGAAGTGGTCCAGGGGACCATGACTCTGCTGGACAGTGAATGGTTAGCTGCCATATGCTACCCAGCAGAATAGAGAGATGTGTGGCCACCCCCAGAGGGGTGGGAAAGAGATGCTGCCGGAGGTTGTGGCTGAGGAAATTTCTGTTCAGTTATGGGAAATTTTTCTGCTTTCCCCATGTGGTCTCACCACATCCTCATGGACCTCCATGGTGGGGTTCTCTGGAGAGAAATAAAGGAATAGGCAGGGCAGGAAAGCAGACAGAGGGTAGAGAGAGATAAGCCAAGAGGTGTCAAGCAAGAGGAAGAGATTGAAATAGAAGGGCGGGAGTAGAGCTATAGAGAGGCATGAATCATCAGAAGGTGCAGTGGCACATCCTCTGCTTGGACTGGAATATCTGTGATGATAATATTGAAATTTCCTCTCTTGAAATCACACGTTCTTTGGTCAGTATCTCTTTTCTCTCTATTCTGCCACAGTTCCTCACCTTCCGACTTCTCTTTTTACTCTCTCTCTGACAAGGTGAACATTCAACACTCATAGAATCAATCCCCCGACTTAGCAACTGATGCCCATTTTCAGAATTTGGGCCTCAGGACCTCATTCACACCATGGACTCTTACTTTTAATTGCTTACAGATTTTTCTGATTTCCCATTGACCTTTACCTAAATGTGATGTTTCCAAAATCCCATCATCCTCCATGAAATAAATGGCTTTCCTTATTACCACCCTATTTCCAAAGTACTACCATCACACTTTTTATCCTCTAGGGCAGAAATCTTGGGGTTATCAAGCCTTGCATAAAACATATCTCTCACTGCTTCACCAACATTAACACCATACAAATGTGTATTATACTCATCCCACATCTGAACTACTGTAAAAGCTTAAATACATTCTGTTAGTTTTCCTAAATCAATGTTTGCATTGTGTTACTTTCCAATTCAAACTTTGATAATAGTTCTCTACTAATTATCATGTTAAAAATCAAACTTCTCTGCCTGGTTTAGTAGGTCCTCCCCAATTTTGCTTTAGATATCAAATCTGACTTCTCATTACTCATGATATGGTTAGTAAATTATTTTTTTTAAAAGCTCTTTACTTATTTGCTGTTACATGTTGACTCTGTGATAAACATAAATATAGATGGCACAGTTCCTGTTTTCCAAAAGCTTAAGACTTAAGTAAGGCCAATGCCTAGTGTCCCTAGTGGTATGTTTGAAGTATCTTAGGGGTATTAAATGGGGATTTTGAGAATAAGGACCTAATAGGGATCACAGAGGAAAATTCCCAAAAGAAGTGGATAAATGAGGTGGGTCAAAAGACAAATAGAATGAAGTGGAAAAGATAAGAAATGAAGATATTTTAGGCATGGGGATAAGTAGCTTGAGAACACATTGTATATTTAAGGACTCCTAAGTTGTTTTTGATGGCAGGATTAAAAGATTTAGCTATAAAACTAAAGAGGAAGGCTGGTGTCAGTTTATGAAGGGCCTTGTAAGTAAGGCTAAGAAATGTTTATTTCATGCTGAAAGCAATGGGAAGCTGTTGAAAGATTTTAATTAAGATAATGAGTTGCATGATCATATTTGTGTTTTAGAAAGATGCCTGGCAGCAAAGTAGAAAATGCTTGGAAGGGAATGAGTGAAACAGAAAAAAGTTAGAAAGTTTGGGCCTCTCGTAAAGTCTTGAGAAAACAGTTGCTGCTTAAAAACCACCACCACACACTTTTCTTCACCATCAGTGCTGAAACCCTATAGGCCAACAAAATTGTTTTTGATAATGAAGATGTGTTAAAATAAAAAACATTTCAAGAAAACATGTGTCTACTTTGCAAAACACAGAGATCAATATTTCATAAATTGCAAGTAAAAATAAACCCACTGAGTTCAATAGCAGATTAAGGAAATATCCTCTAATTCCCATGGCTTTCTAATCTTTTAGATATTTTTCTCCAGTATTTTATTTACAGATAATTAAGATTAGGGATGCATTAATATACTGTCACATTATACTTCACTTTTCAATAAAAAAAGTGGGGAATTCAGATTCTACATCGTGAGAGGATTAAAAAACTAAATTCTTGCTTAGTTTTTAACTCCTTGCATATAATATATACCATACGCAAGCGTAATTATACAAAACCAGGATTAGAGAAAACACTTGCTGTGTTGGATTATTGAATGTGTATGCTGTTCTGAACCCTCCTCTCCCCATAATTTCTGCAACTTGTCTGCCATTACAGGCTTCTTAATGATTTGCTGCTCTGTTTTTTTCTGGAAGATCTGTGCATATTTTGCTGAAGACCAATAGATAGCCAATACTATAAAATATTTATAGATAGTGTGGTAGGATAGCATCATCACTACTTAGGAACTTGTTAGAAAAAAAAATTATTGGGGCATACCACAGATATGCTGATTAAGAATAACCTGTGCTATGGCCCAGAAAATTACTGTATTTTGGTAAGCTTTCCAAATTATTCTTATACATCTTAATTTAAGAAGGATTGTAGTAAACGGTCAATCTAAAGGCAGAACAATCTAAAGGCAGAGTTTAATTAATTAAAAAATTAATTTTGCTGCTACAAATGTCTTCACTTTTGGCAGATAAACACAAATACCCACTAAAATTGTACCAAGCCTGTGTTGCCTCCCGTTGAACCAATTATGTCTTCTTGTTCATATAATAATGACCTGTATAAAATATACCCCATTAAGCTCATGTTGTCTGTTCATGGGACTCCTACGTCACCAAGACCTGACTGACTCAACCAGCAAGGAATACCAGTATATAGCCCAACCCTTGGGCCACAGACTGTTACTGGTACGCGGCCTGTTAGGAACGGGCCGCACAGCAGGAGGTGACCGGCTGGCTGCTGAGCGAAGCTTCATCTGCGCTCGCATTACCACCTGAACCGTCCTCCCCCGACTCCACCCCCTAACTCCCCACCCCGTCCATGGAAAAATTGCCTTCCACGGTCCCTGGTGCAAGAAAGGTTGGGGACAGAAAATGAAGGTGCTCAGAATGGATAATTTTTTAAAATAAATTTCCTATAAAAAAGGTATACTGTTTTTGGTGAGTTTGTGAGATATTTCTTAGTCACTTTGTTTTTCTGGATCATATCAAATATTCTTATTTTATAAATTAGTTGTTTGATACTGACAATTACAATAACTTAACCAGTGGTATAATGTGCTGAACCCTATTAGAATGCATTTTGAATTAAGAAACGAAGTAGTTCTTTTTCTTGATGGAAATCGAATAAAAATGTCAAACTGCTGCAATCAGACATCCCAGATATGAATATTCATTGGCAACTGTTCATGGCAGATTTATGAATTCTTTCACCTGCTGTTAGGAGGAAAAGGAAAACATTAAGTTGCCAAATAAAGCCATTAACATAAGCTAAAAGAAAAAAATATATATACACAGATGGATGCTGATCTTGGAATTATGCAATCTTATCAAAAAAGACCTATTTCTTTTATTTTGTGAAAACATTTGTTTCGTACATGCAGATTGCAAAGGTCTGAGATTTGAACTCAGTATCTACCATAGCACCCTCTCTTGTGGTTTATGAAGGACAGTGAAACAAAACATCTATCAACTTGTCATGGGATAGCTGTGTGTAAAGATACTCATTAACAGTCTGAGTTGTATTTTATAAACATCTGCCCCATTCCTTCAGCACCATTTACATCAGTATCCAAACACATTGGACTATTTTGCCCTAAAGAAAAGATTCTGATTAAATTTGAGGGTATAATTTAAATGGATGATAACAAACTACGACTATGGATTTGTTGGGAAGGTTGAATAATGGGAAACCATATAAAATGTTTGCTTAGGTGTGTTAGGTTACTTATTTAACCATGTGTGAAATAAGTTAATTTGTGGAATACAGTTTTCATGAGCATTTTTAGTGCTTCCTGATTACTACCAGGGTTGAAATGCTACACAAACATCAGATTTCCTGAAGCAGTTCAGCATTTTCATTTATAGGCAAGGAAAGGATGCAGAGAAGCAATAAAAACTATCCTTTGAATATATGATTATTCTCACATACACAATTCAGTTCTTACTTGGTTCAAATATTTTTGGCTTACCTTTTAGGTATGTTTGATACAATCTTTTAAATAGGTATAGGTTTTTCTTTTTTAGTTTATAGCTTAAATAAAGACATAGCTAATACTAATGGACATTTCTACGTTAATTAATTGAATAAAATAGTAATGGAACTATGAGGCCAAGAAGAATTTGGGTTGTATTTTACCCAATAATCAGAAGATTTCAAGTGAATTATTTGGCAAAATAATCATTGCATTTTTCTACAAGAAGAGGCATTTGAAGAGACCTGCAGAGATCTGAAACAAGAAGCCCCCAGTTACTGTTCCTCAACTACGCCAAGAAGTTAAACAAGAAGACTATCCCCAATCTACTGGGCTTGGTTGACAAAACAAAAGTAAATGGTGCTGAGTTCTCAAAAGTTTGCATTATCACACTCACTAATTGTTGGTGGAAGTGTAGATTAGTGTTGTCTATGGAGGATAATTTGTTAACATTTTTAATGGAGGATAATTCACCTAACACATGAAAATTAAATATGTATGCACCATTTAGGCCAGTAATTCCACTTCCAGGCATTGAACCTATAAAAGTTTACCACATTCAAAAGTATTAACTGCATCAGAGTTGTAGTAGCAAATGACTGACAGCAATCTAAATGTCTATTAGTAGAGGACAGGTTAAATAAATCGTGGTTCACCCATACAGTGGATGACTTGTAGATGTTAAAAGAATGAGGTAATTCTATAAGTACTGATGTGGACTAATCTTTAAAGTGTATTTTTAAATTAAGAAAAAAACAAGGCACAAAATTCTGTATATAATATGCTATAGTTTCTTGGGTTTTTTTTTGCGGTATGCGGGCCTCTCACTGTTGTGGCCTCTCCCGTTGCGGAGCACAGGCTCCGGACGCGCAGGCTCAGCGGCCATGGCTCATGGGCCCAGCCACTCCGCGGCATGTGGGATCCTCCCAGACCGGGGCACGAACCCGCGTCCCCTGCATCAGCAGGCGGACTCTCAACCACTGCGCCACCAGGGAAGTCCTATGCTATAGTTTTAACATGAGAGAGAAAAGAGAGAATATATTTTTCTGTTTATTCATTTAATCTATTTATCTATTCAGAAGGATATATAAGAGACTCAAAACAGTGATTCTCTCTCTATAGGTGACTAGGGTGGGAATACACACTCTTCACTCTAAATCTCTTTGCATTTTAAAAGATATTTATCATGTGAAGGTATCAAGTAAATAGGTTTAAGAAATAAAATTTTAATTGCAAATAATTCATTTCTAAAACTCTACCACATTATGAAAAGTATGAGTTAGTGTACACATAGAATGAATGATCATATCCTAAAGGTTCAAGTGTTGGATACTAGGTACAGTTAGGGAATATTCTTATAGTGGACTTTGATTATTTGAGTTTCTATCCAATCAGCTACATATATCTACATTATATCTTAAAATTTTACAGTCAATGCCACACTTTTTCAGTTTGGTTAAGGTTATAGGCCCTCTCCTCCCCAAACTGCACACATGCCCACACCCACAAATGTGCAATAAACCCAGGGGACTTATCAATATTTATTACATGCACTCCAAGACCGTCATCCATGGATCTTTAATATTCTATGAATATTGGGATAACAACTCCTTATTTTAATAATGATATAAATGTGGAATGAACAATACATATTGTTCATTCTCAAATCATATAGAGAAAGACTCTAGTAATCACTTTGAACAAGACCTTAAAAATAAATACATGTGTTAGATTGAAATTTGTGATTATAATCTAAGCCTTGAAAAGCAATATATATAGTCCCAAGTGGCCATCTCACCAACCCCCTTTTTAGTTATTTTGTATCTTGGCAGCATTTTCATCATTATTGAAATATTTTTTAAAATATTTGCCTAAGGGAAAAAAAGTAAGCAAATATTAAGAAAGTTTTCGAGAGCCCTTATATTTCAAGAGCTAAATAATAACAATGTGGGGTTTTTTGCCATTAAAAAATTTATTTGAAACTAGTTTCAAGAGTGTGATGAGGCCTAATGTTATTTTAAGATATAAATCTCAATATCAATTCAAAAATGAGCAGTATTGCCTAAAAGAGTAATCACTAAGATACTACCTCTCTGAATACATAAAATTCCATAACAATTACTCTCAGTTGTTTATGTAACTATGACAATGTTTTTATGCATATGTATACAGATTGTTTTTTAGTACTGTATTTACAATAATCATGACACTATTTTAAAATAATAGTGAATACAAGTCTAACTGCTAAGCACACAGGCAGAATACATGGAAGATTCGTTAATGTAAATTTTGTAATTACTAAAAACTAATGAAAGGTATTTAATCACCCCATAGATATGTTCTTCTTAACATAATATCACTGTTCATTCAGATTGGGTTTTGTATTTGGAGATTTTCATTAGTTATTTTCATGGATTTGTTTGAGCTTCTCATTTTCTCTCTCTTAAAATATTTGAAAAGTAGCATAACATCTCTTTCCTTTGACCTCTTCTGACAAATTAAATATTCAACAACCCTCAAGCATCCATTACCCTTGAGATGACATCATGATCTCAATAACACTCCTTTCAGCTAATCAACATAATTACCACACAACTAGAACTTACAGAGATCCTTCTCAGACAAAGGTAGCAGCAGAGCCTCTGCTATTAAGGGGTCAGAATATAGGTTTAAATGGCTTAGGATCCTAGATTCAGCACTTTATTTAATATCTGGGTAAAAATATGCTTTCCCTTTAATTAATAAATGAAGGAACATGAGGCAATGAAATTCATATCCATAGGGTATGGTGGGAAAGAATATTCTATAATATCTATTTTGGATATCAAAGCCTTCACCAAAATACTTTTTTCTAGTTTTTAAAAGGAAATAATGCCGCTGACAGGCAAAGTGAAGAGCTTCCTAATAAGTGTCCCATTGGGGGACAAAGGGATTTGCTCTCTCATTATCGATAATAGTTTTACTGGCTCTTCTGATTATATAGCTGGAAATCTTAACCCAGGTTATATATTTAATGGAGCCCAGATACCCTAATGAGTATCTGAAACCAACAATAAAAACGACGACACTTACCACAAACACTTACTATGTGCCAAGCGCGGTTCTAAGTGTTTTCAGACTCTCTAGTTTGTTTACTCCTTTAGAGCCACCTTATGACATAGGCAGTATTAACTCATTTACAGATGAGGAATTTGAGGTGAAGAGGCGTTTACTTATCTTGCTCAAGGTCATGGAACTGGGTGGGGAATTTGAATCCAAACCAAGGAAACTTACACATTTAAACACTACTAAATTACACTGAACGTTAAGGAGATGTTTTAAATCACCTTGTATTTTTTTCAAAAGAAAGGTCACAGGAAGAGAGGGTGATGATTATCCATGGACTCACCCAACAGATATTTATTAGTTACTGTTAGGCAAGGTGGTAGATGCAACTAAGAAAGATATGAATGACAAACAAAATGAAGCTGAAGAAACAATACAAAGGTAAGTTTTTTAGAAAACTTTTTACTATACTAACTAGTTTCCAATTACATCAAGTAAGCAAATTAAAATATGAGACAAAAAACTTTCTATTGTTTCTGTAATTCTCATCTATGTATTCTTACAACCACTATATTTAAAAGAGCTTTAAATAAAATGGTTGTAAGGATATATTTAAAGAAGTGTTATTTGACTATTTTATGATTTTACTCTATGCCATTTTTCTTTTCCTATTAAGTCTAATCAGTGTCACCAAACAATTTCTCTGACCTGTTTCTATTCAATTGTGTATAATGCCTGTAACAATCTACTTTTCTGATTAACCTTCAGATTCTCTATCTACCATGAAGTCTTCCCTGAAAATGTGCATCTAAATGACTTTAAAGTATGTGCTTGAAATACTCACCTGGTATCAACTATAGCCAATCACATATTAACATTTTACTGAATTTTTAGGTATTATTTCTTGAAGACTAGTTGTCTGGTTTAATTTTTTTGTCATTAAAAGCAGCTTTACCTAATATAATTTCTGCAGAGACAGGCATATTCCATAACTGTGTGGTCCAATATAGTAGCCACTAGACACATATGTCTATTGAGGACCTGAAATGTGCCTAGAGGGACAGAACAATTGAAATTTTACTTTCATTTAATTTAAAGTAATTTAAATTTAGTCACATGTGGCTAGTGGCTGTCTATTAGACGAAGTAGACCTACAGTGATAAATGTAGAGCAGATATTTAATAAATTTTGTTGAATGAATGAATGAATGAATGCATACATAAAAGTTCTCAGGTTCTTAGGAAATATCTATCTGCACCCAAACTTTTAGTTTGGAAAGTATTACAAATCATTTATGAAGGCAAACATTCTAGGGATAAATAATCTTAGAATCATAAAGTTAGCCTAGGGAGAGACTCTTGATCATTTAACCATCCAAACCTTTATTTGACAAATAAGAGACAACTGAGTCCAGGGAAGACAACAGTCTTTGTTTCAACAAGTTTGTAAAGAGGCAATGGCTAGAGCTCAGGTGTCAGTTTCTCAGGGTAGTATTTTTGTCATAATATTCTGAAATTTTGGGGGTCATTAGACATTTTGTTTTTCCATTATCTGTAAAATTGTAAACCTATTTTAGTGTTTTGTTTTGGGGTTACCCAAAAGCAGACCGTAAAGCCAGGATTAAAATACAGGTTGTTAATTTGGGAGGTGTGGAGAACACCAGCAGGGAAGGCTAGGTATCAAGAAAGCATTATCAAGACAGAAAATGTGGGCCTCAGAGCTTAGTTTCATGAAGAAAATTCTGGGATACAATTTAAACATGCACACTTCAGAGTTATCTCCGTTTGGGAGGGTGGGGTGGTGCCAAGTGAGAGAGCTAGAGTATTTATTTATCAGCTCCCATTAGTTCCTGGACATGTGGAAGTCAGCAGATTCCAATGATGAGGGCTTTTCCAGCTTCTGACCACTTCGTACTTAGCACAGGGTTAAGCTATAGTAGTTGCTAAATTAATATTTGTTTTATTGAATACATATAATGGGAAAGATGTTATGTACCATAAAGAGATAAGGTGCAAAATAGCTTTTCCTTTTTTTTTGCGGTACGCGGGCCTCTCACTGTTGTGGCCTCTCCTGTTGGTTAGCACAGGCTCCGGACGCGCAGGCTCAGTGGCCATGGCTCACGGGCCCAGCCGCTCCGCGGCATGTGGGATCTTCCGGGACCGGGGCATGAACCCATGTCCCCTGCATCGGCAGGCGGACTCTCAACCACTGCGCCACCAGGGAAGCCCCAAAATAGCTTTTTTTTAGCCATAAAATCTTAATGGACTAAGAGTTTTTAAAGACAGACAGAGATACTAATCTTTGTATCCCAGGAGCTAGCACAGTGATTAGCACAAAATAAATGGTTTTCGAATGATTGCCATAACTTAATCTTGTCAACATAATACACAAAAGAACAACATAATATTTTAGTACTCTACTCCTCCTACTATTCTTAACAGTAAATACTAATTGTATCAACTATCTGCTTCTAAATAATTTTTGTACATTAACTCATTATTCCTCACCTTAATTCTAAGCTGTATGTACTATTTCTCACCATTAAATACCACAACAGAGCATAAGTAGGATTTTTTGTGCATATTTTAAATGATACATAAACTATGATATTCAAAATTTGCATTTCTAATTTAATGCATTATTATTATTTCTAATTTGGGAGATCTTTTATTTTGGAATCTCTTTGGTTTTGAAATCTGGGGATGGACGCCTAAGGACTCTGGTTCTTCTTATGCATCTCTGTATTTAAATTTAGCTGCATAACTAGTGGTATTCTGAAGCATGCAATGCAGACATGTCCATGAAAGAAAACCAGAGTTTAAGGGAGCATATGGGTCTGGAAAGGAATATATACTACTTCTCCCCTAAATTTCTTTTTCCAAATAAGAGATTCCAAGATACTTGCTATAACACCCCGACAATAAACACTGAGCACTCACTAGGTGTATTCGATGTGATACCTAGGACAAACCATTTCCCTGACTTTAGATCAGGTTTCTAAGTTATTTGCCTACTAAGAAATTAACATCTGCAGAGCATATCTGATGTCTATATTATAGTACAGTTTTACTAACCAGAAAGTAGTAAGATGGTAAATACCTGTTAGAATTCTACTGCCGCAGAAATAGAGTCATTTAAGAAACAGATGGGTTGAAACTTGGGTAAAAATGTTGCTTAGTGGAACAATTAAACTACTTTCTATGATTTTACTTCAGTTTGTTTACATTGGATTCTTTCCATTCTTTTAAGTGCAGTATCAATGCGTGTTACCAAATGGAGAATGTTGATATGCTTCTGATAAAACTACAATAGTGAGATATATAGGGGCAGGGGCAGTGGTTTACTGAAAAGCCTGTACCAACTAGCTTACTTAGCTGATCATGTGCCGAGATGTGCAGCATCTCTTCTCAATTCCAAATTCAGTGAAGAGACTTCACCTTGGGAGCCTGAAATCCATTATGGTGGGAGTATTTACACCACCGAAATTGTACATGTTACAAATCGAGTCGTTCTGCCCCCCGATCCTGGTAAACATTTAGCACCATCATTTACCAGTTTGCCACTGTAGAGCAAAGCCTATGAGGTGTCTCGGAACTCATAACTAATTTAACTCAACATAAAATTTACTTGCAGAAGCACCTCACCTGTGTGATACATCATACTTAGATGACCAAATTGTTTCTGGAACAAAAAAATCATGAGTCTAGAGCTGCGGTGTTGCTTTATATAATGACTGGCTCTAGAGCATGAGAAACTAATGGTATAGACTGGTAGTTTTCATATTTAGATTTTTATTGCAATTAAAATTTTTCCTTTAATTCTGAGACCATCACAAGGTTTCAAATTTTCATTTTGTTAATGAAATCATAAAAAATATATTGCCATTTCTTCTCAACTTAATTTCACAGCTGAAAGAACATTTAATACTAAAAAAGTAAAAAAACAATTAAAAAGGTATAATCTCAGAATAAATTATAATTCTTCCTAGGAAAGAAAAATTTCCATTCTTTCACCACCATCTTACTATGTATCAGTAAAAGCTTTGTCACAAGCTGAACAGGAACTCTGGAATACAAGCACAATAGATAGTAGGAACAATATCCTGAAAAATGATTATATCCAGCTTTGAACAATGTTGAGAGAGTTGAGGTTGCCAGACAGAATACCCAGTCATACAAAAATCATAGAGTGCCCATGGATCTCTTAGCTGAGGAGTTATCAGATTATCTAAATTCCTGGCTTCCTTATCTATTCTCACTTAAGTAGATTTCTCATAAGAAAAGTTTTTTCAGTGTTAACTTTTCTACAGAGAAAATGTGACCACAACTATGTGGTCTCCTTACGAGCTGTCTTTCAGAAAAATTAATAAGCTCTATAATCTCTTACTCCGAATCATCTGTTAGTCTCTAATACGTTTCACTGAGCTTGATCATCCTGGGTATCACATGTAGTTTTATAATAAGTAAAATGAGGACCCTAACTAGAGACAAGGTGAGTAGGTTCAAGCCTGGCCTGATCAACTGCTGTTGTGACAGCTGATCAGGACACCCTGGCATCAACACTACCCCATGTCCTTCAAACTGCGGTAAATATAATTTCAACTTATTTGAAAAATGTTCACTTACTTTTAAGTGAGATCAGATATCATTGTTCCGTATGTAATTATCTCTAGAAAGTTATTGCCAATGTATTTAAATGTTATTTTTCTACCTCTGAAAATGTAACAGGAATAGTGTATTTTATGTCACCTCTTTTTCTAATCAAAAGATTGATACCTGAGAAAAAACTAAACTCATGTACAGTAACAAATCAAGCAAGGAGGTACAGTCAAGTATGTGTTTGGCATATTTAACAAAGCAAAACCAACCAATAGCTGTAAATTAACCATGAATTTGTTTTTGTAAAGGAGAATTATTATTGACATTTTCAGCTTGAGGGGCTACTGAGAGTGAATAAGTTGATTGTTGTTCAGTTATTTAATTAAGTTCCAGGAAAGATGTGAATCACAAGGTCAGCCAGCATCTGAACTGAATTATAGAAACAGAGAAGTACTCGTCAAAAGGCAGACTGCAACGATCACTGAGAGTGTGATATAGATTGACTCTGTCAGCTAGTATACTTACAAGTGAAAATGTGGAAACTAATTTTGAACTTTTGAATTAAAATGACTTAAAAATAGACTAAGGGACCATGAAGAGTTTAGTGAATGTAAGCATATAAGGTATTTTAGCTTATGTGATCTCAGAAGAGCCAGTAAACAGGTACAAATATAGAGGAAAGTTTTTACAAAACCACTTCCAGCCCAGACAACAGTAGTGAGTATTGAGAATAACAAGGTACCAGCATTGATAGTAAATAGAAGTACTGACTCTTCAAACCATCATTTAGAAATACAAAAGTAGAAACACAGGACATTCATTCATCTTTCACGTTTTCAGATTTCTAAAAATGTGAAGACATTTACTATATGTACATTATGAACATAATTCAGAAGGTATAAATGTCTGCATAGTGAAATTTGGGCAGAATATGATATTCATTGCAATAAGCTATGAAAATCTATGTAAAATATTTCTTTCAGGACAAGTATATGTGCAAAGAATAACTATTCTGTTAACTACCAGTGTGGAAGAATAATTACTTTGTTAATTCCCAGTAAGGCATATATATCCTTTATGATCAAATTCATCCCTGATAGAATGATAAACATGACCAATTGAGGGAAAGCAGTAGATCCAATACAGTTTTATTTCATAAAGGTTTTGGTTCTGTACCACATGTCAGAAGTCATCGATAAACTGAGATATATTGTCTCGTTTCAATCACCATTAAGTTACAGCACAGAGCTATAGGATTATAGTCAATGAGTTGTATTTGATGGGCCATTGCCAAGTTCAGGTGACATAAGTAATGTTTCACAGTGGTTGGTCCCAGGCTTATTGTTGAGCATTTTAATCAGTGACTTTGATGATTGAATCATGAACATGATCATTAATTTTGCAGATAAGTTGCAGAGAGTGACATCTTGAGCACTTCAGAGGAAAAGAATGAGAATATAAAATAACTTTAGGAAATTCCACAAGTTTTCAGAATTAATTATGATGAAATTCAAGAGGCACAAATAAAGGTTATCATGTTGATTGAAAAAAATTAAGGAAATATAAGAGTGAGGAAATGCTGTCTATGCATAAACATATTTGAAGAAAGTCTGAAGCACCACAGAGAAAGTGATTAAAAAGTCAAATATGGGTACACAATGTACTTCAAGTTTTAAAGGGAGAAAGAGACTCAGTTACTTGAATGAAGTAATAAGAGCATGGCACTGTGGACAAAAGATTTGGGACAGAAGACCTGAGACTGACTCCAAGATCCACACTTACTAACTCTGAGATCTTGGGTTGAGCCATACTATATCTCTGAATCTCATTTGAAAGATGGAGGTGATACTAGTCTTGAGCTCAATAAAAATAATTGGGATAATCTGTGTAAAAATACATAGTGAATTTTAAATCATTATACTAATGTTGGTTTTTGGAAATAATTTTTGTAAAGGCAACAACATTCAAATTACAGATGTTTTATCTACATTTTATAGGATTTTTGGAGGGCTGAAAAATTTAAAGGACTTAGATAACATTTTCTATTAGAAGATGTAAAATTGCATTTGAATTTTTTATTGTTTTAACCAAAATGTAATAATTCCAACGTTTCTAGAACACAAATGGGAAGTAAGCATTTCTAAATTGCTAATTAACCCAGAAGTTGTTTTCTGTTAACTATAGTAGTGAAGATTTAACTTTAATTTTAAGCCAAGGTTATTAGATTCTGGCAGGCTATGAAACAGTTGATTTTGTACATTTCAAAAGAAAAAAAAATGAGATGACTACATTTTCATCAATCTAAAACTAGATAAAGTCCAGGCTAAAAACAGTTTGTATACTGTTTAAAAGATCTTTCAAAAGGCCTTCCTGGTTTAGTAGTAGGTCTTTTCTTTCCTTCTTTTTTTAAATTTGGTATCCCCAATTCATTGTTTTTACTAGCCTGAAGTCACTACTCTGTTGATTTTTCTAATGCAGTAAATACATCTTTATTTTGCTAGTGTATAGAGACTTAGTTTTTTATTTTTCCTTTGGTCTTAGGCAGAAGGAGATGATAGTGGGAAAGACAAACCTCTGGTTTGAGTGCTAAGACAGGAATATAGAATTCTACACAAATAGATGACAATTTCTTATAAAGTATATGCAAATGAAATCCCAAATATCTCTTTCCATAACACTTGTGGGACTAAGTTTTGGTGGGGTCCAGGCAAAAATGAGGCTCAGAGGAAAACCACTAAGGAAAAGGTAGGGGCTTAAGTATGTTATAATGTTAAAATAGATAATTGAAGGATTTTTCTTAAAAAAAAAAATTCATAGTTTTCACTTACTACTGTTCCTTGATCTGAAACTCACAACTGATGTAAGAAACCATTTCTCCTGATTAAGTAGTTTAATTTGCATATGTGGCTTACTATATACATAGATCTTTCTATATATTCTAATTTATTGGTGTGAAACTCTCACCAATTCAGAAAAATTTACATTAAGATTGCTTGGTAATGTGAAATCTGTTCAGGAAGACTGGAAAACCATATTATATTCCCAATAGATTATACTAGCATTTATAACAGTTACATCAAAACAAGCTCATATTTACCCAATTGCAAACAATGTTGCATGAAGCATTTTAACCCCAAATAAACACACTGTTTATTCAAATATGTAAGTGTTGGAGAAACAAAAAGTCTGATGCCAAAGTCCCTTAGCAACAAAGAACTTGAATGGTTCTAAAAAGATTAACATCACTTAACCTCCAAAATAACTTAAACCCAGTAAAATTTAGAACCGTTATATTTAATGATGATGCAATTCAGTAATTCCACCTTATTTTTTTCACTTGAAAGGATGCCAGCTCTTTTTTTTTTCTTTTTTCTCCTGCAATTCGACTCCTCTTTATATAAGATCAAGGTAACCTAACTCTTCTACTCAAAATGTATGAAAGATACGTCCAGCAAAATCATAGCTTTTTACTGCTTGTGGTTTCTAGAACAATGCTTCTAAAAACCTTAATGTATAGACAAACCACCTGGGGATCTTGTAAAAATGCAGATTTTAATTCAGCAGGTCTGGCATGAGGGCCCAGATTCTGCATTTCTAATAAACCACCAGATGATGTCTATTCTGCTCTCAAGTAGCAGCAACGTCCTGAAACACATAGAGAAGGAATATTTCATCAAATCTTCAAACGATAGCAAAAGTTTTTTTTTTTTAATCCTGCAACTATGAATAGCTCAATAATAACACAAATATAATGTGGTGGGAATTATGACTGTGGCCCCCAAGAAGTAGCTAAGGAATCTGAGCTAAGGAAAACGGCACCAACCACAGAGGTCAGTGTCCCTATATTCCTGTGAAGAGGTAGTAATGCTTTAAATTTCTCATTAATACTCATAAAATATTTACTATACCAACAACGTAATGCACTATAGATGCACTATTTTGAGTCACATGGTACCTCTCAAATCTTAACTTGAAAGTAGATTTTGAATAGCATGTGATATTAATAAATAATATATATATTTAAAACATGACAGTTAATGAATCATCTTTAAGGACAAAATTGTGAGGTAAGGCTGTGATTGATGGCATTTAAAAAACAAAATAACTAATTATAAGATACTTTTATATGGCTCAAATGGAAATGCCATAAAGACTGACTCACCTTCTGCTTGTTAGATTAGTAGAAAACAATGCTATTTATTTTTGTTACCTTTAAATCCATGGAAAGGATGAAATAGTAGAATGAGCATTGGGTTGGAGAATGAGAAGCTCTGAAGTAAAATTATTACCTGTGTAATCCAAACCTCCAGGAACCTCTGCTCCTTGAGGCTAGTAACTCATACATATAGAGCTGGGACAAAGGAATGAGATACTGCATGGAAGATCCTTAGCACTGTGTCTGCCCACAGTTGGCGAACTACAATTACTAGCTTAAAATATTAGTACTCTTAATAATCTGAGTTTCTGCGAACATCATATAAATGAGAAAATATTCACAAAACACCTTTCACCGTACTACTCCTAATAACAACAATAATAATATCGATTCCACCATTTATTGAATACCTATTTCATGTCAAGTATTGTGTGAAAAGCAGTAAATAAATCTCATTCAATTCTGGTACATATCTGAAGTTTATATATTATTTAAGAATAATCAAGTCCAGAAAAATTAAGTGGTTTGCCTAAAGTCCCTAGAGTTTATTAACAGCAGAACTGGTATTTCAGCTTAGAGCTTCTAACTTCACAATTCCTGGTCTTTCCACTACAGTGATGTATAAAACTGTCCCCTGGGGTGTTGTCATCGGTTAAATGGGATTAATGATGTAGACCACACACACTTTAAAAATTGAACCAAATAATGAGTATTGAAAAACCCACATAAGGCCTGGCACAAAGCTAGCAACAAATACACAGTCCCTGTCCACAGCCATCGCTGCAGGTAATACTCATCGCTCCAGAGTTGTAATCAAGTGAACATTAGTTTTGAGATGGGCTTTGCTTACTGTAGCAACAGCACGGTAAGGTTTTCCACCTCACAACTCTGTTACCAGCTTCTATTGTATCCTTTACTCCTGTCTACGCAGTGTTTTCCATCAAGCCATCGATTCTATTTAGCCAGATATAACATAGCACTGTTGCGGCAAAGTAAGCATTCTGCCTTTTTTTTTTGATTCCTGGCAGAATGCTATCCAAACACAACTTTCCTTTTGCTGATGCCGTTAATTGCACAAACGCTCATGTCATCTTGTTTGGACTGTGGTTTCATCCTGTTTTGACTATCATGTTGCCCTTATGCTGGTCTCCCTGTTGACAGACTTCAGCTGGTACATACCGCGCCGTGGATTCTGATAGGCATCAGCTGCAGCAAATAGACAATTTCTGCTTCAGCTATAGCTGCCGGACACAGATTTCTATTAAACTGTACTTTTAACTCTCCATAAGAAAATATTTCTAGATTTATGTACAAAAGATGTCCTTCCTTCTTGAGTATTTAGAAATGTCTAATAAATCCTCCCTTTTCTCATATGTGCTGAAATAGGTGGCATGAAAAGAAACACCAATGGCCCTTTCTATGTTCTTAATAGTGGGGCCTTTTACAAAGCTACAATTTACCTTTTATTAGCACTCTTCAGGCTGATGAAGTTGGATTTATTACATGTAGAGTAAAAAGAGAAGAAGGATGTCAGAATTGTTAATGTTCTCTCTCTCTCTCTCAAAAAAAAAAAGAAATTTACCAACCCTCACCCAAACAAATTCCATGAACCCTGGTCAGTTTAGTGCACAGTTTTTTCTAAAAATATGCATTCCATATATTATATATCTTGCTTCTTCTTTTATATTTGTGTTATTAGCTTATATAAATTAGAAAGACCACAATTTAAGGACACTGAAAAAATACAGAGGAATTCTGTTCAGGTGCATAGGAGAGTGCTAGGAATTTGTGTATTGAAAGCAGAAGCTCTGTCAGTCATCTGCAGCCACATGTGTCCTTGAATCCAGAGCATCATTACCACATATCTGGGACAGTACAAGTCTGTAATTGTTTCTTTCTCATTCTTCCTGACCCAATGGCTCTTGCACAGTGCTACGAGACTTTAGTTCCCTAAAATGTTGTTTTTGTTACGTTGTAGACATTTTCTTTCCTTTTTTTTTTTGGACATCTGGTGAACATCACCTCTCCTTTGTTCCTAACAGCACTCCTATTTCTGTTTGGAGAATTAGCTCTGCCTTACTGTGTGTAGTCTTGGTACTGTGGAAATGCAGGCGTTTTCCTTTTACTACTGTAACAGAAATGATCACAGTCTTCTACTCACTACTCAGATACAGCCAGGGAGTAGATGTGTGACCTTTATTTGTCCCTCAGATGTTCCCTTCAGGGACTTAGAATCTTGAGGGAGTGCCATAAAGTTAAAAGAAATAGTTGGAAGTCTGTTTTCTTAATTAGAAAAGCCCCAAACAGAAGGAAGGTCTCAATAAACATACTTATTATAAGTAATCTCCTACAATTCCTGCCTGTCCTTTACCTGGGGCAACCCAAATTCTGCCACTTTGTCTCCTAAATTCCCTTGGAATATTTGAGCTCTGACTACAATTACAGTATTTTCTTTTGCTTATTTTAGCAAGACTTTACTCAAAGATCTCTGGATGCTTGCAACTCAGGAACTGTGCATGATTATATTTTCTTACTTTAAAACTTTTCAGTAGTATGATCGTCTAAAGAATGAGATCTCAGTTATCTTGCATCTGGCTCAGTTCCACTCTCCAACATTGCCAGTTTTACCCAAACAAATGCTTTACTTGAGGTGGACTAATTTATTTATGTGTGCTTGTGTGTGAGAGTGTGTGTGTATTTATCTTCACCTCCTTGAATGGAATACCCGGTACTCATCCCTTCCTAACTTCTGCTTTTCCCCTCTTATTTGAATCTTATCTATCTTCAAAGCCCAAATCAATTCTGCGAGTCCTTTATAGGGCCTTTGTTCAGCACTAAATCCACGATGGGATCTCTGTTCAGACTTTATAAGGATTACTACTGTGTAGCGCTAACATTCAATAAGGTTCCTGAGTACTCTATTAACTCAGATTATTATTCTATTTTCCTGCATGCTTTATTTCACCAATTATCGTGGATGGGTCCAAGATATATTTCACTGATTTCCTACAGTGTTTAGCATATTGTCTCATGAAATAAGTTTTTATTTAATTAGCATTTTAGTTCTCAACATTGAATTCCTCTTTGCTTTTGGAAAATTCTTACTGTGATATTTTTTCCTTTTTCTACTTTAGAAAGTAATCATTTGGGCTTCCCTGGTGGCGTAGTGGTTGAGAGTCCGCCTGCCGATGCAGGGGACACGGGTTCGTGCCCCAGTCCGGGAAGATCCCACATGCTGCGGAGCAGCTGGGCCCGTGAGCCATGGCCGCTGAGCCTGCGCGTCCAGAGCCTGTGCTCCGCAATGGGAGAGGCCACAACGGTGAGAGGCCCGCGTACCGCAAAAAAAAAAAAAAAAAAAAAGAAAGTAATAATTTGAGTGACTCTGTGACTTGAGTGCTCTGTAGTCATGTGTATTAAGTAAAGTAAGAGTTAAAAAGAATTCTGCCTTCAGAACTCTAACACTGAACAACAATGCTCTAATGGCACTGTGGCAATTTCTGGATACAGATCAGCAAAGGAAACTTTAGAAAATATACACAGTAATGTAAAGCTGCTCCTAATGATTACAGAATAACTTAGGTTATGTGGACACCTATACAAGCTGATTTTGAGAAGACCTTAAAGGACTCATGAAACACCAGGGCAGGTCCTGGTGTTTCATGAAACACCAGGGCAGGTCCATGGTCAAATGCTCTAAAAGGCTCCCACTAGAACTCTTCCTTTTCAGAACGTATTCTAACTACTTAAATGCTAGATTTTTTCTACTCCACAAAGTATGTGGCATCTTTATGCCAAATCTCAAAAAGTGGACTTCAGCTAAGATATTTCTTAAACGTTGTATAGAATAATGAAATGTTTCATTAAGTGAAAGAATATTGCCTCTTTAGCTCTAAGAACACTGCATATATATTTTGGGGATATGCTCCAAATTAAAGAACAAAAGGAGACAAGATGGAAAAAAAACCCATAAGATATATTATTGGCAAAACTTGATTATGGACTGTATATTTGACAGTATGGCATAAAAGTTAAATATTCTGAATTTGATAACTACAAAGAAACAGACTGTACTTGTTCTCAGGAGGTAAAGATTGAATTATTTAGAGTAAGAAGATATTCTGTCTGCAATTTTCTATCAAATGAGCAAACAGTAATAATAATATTAATAATATACATAAATAGAGGATGTTAAACCAATCATGGTAAAATATTAATTTGTGAATCCAGGTAAAAGTTGTATGTAAGCTTATTGCACTATTGCAAATTTTTCTGTGTTTTTAACATTTGGGATGTTAAGAAACATTAAAAGTAAAAAAAATAACCATATAAAATGGTAAGTACGCTTTCTAAATCGGTTTAACTCTTTTGGGTATAAGGGGTATTCTAAAAAAGTTCAACTTCTTTACTATAAATACTTACATTTATATGAATCAAATACCTATATAGGTAGTTGGTTCTTACTGAAGTATTCTCTTATAAATTCCTTAATGGTGATTTTTGCAATAACTTAGCATATTAGTGAATGTTTTTTAGGATATGCAGTATGTAATGTCTTAAATATTCTATAAATCTAAAGCATTTGAAATATGTATCACCTGTAAAATTTGGTATAAAGTAAGATTCAACATCTTCAACTCAATTTTCCTTGATTGTATGAA
Source organism: Tursiops truncatus (assembly GCF_011762595.2). Classification (NCBI taxonomy): domain Eukaryota; kingdom Metazoa; phylum Chordata; class Mammalia; order Artiodactyla; family Delphinidae; genus Tursiops; species Tursiops truncatus. Next base: position 113,942,446 of record NC_047037.1, read on the forward strand.
GTTGCTTGAAGGCAGCATGGCAAGCTATAGGACAACATTGTAATAAAAACACACTATCCAGAGCAATACATGTAGTCAGTAACATGAACTTGGTAACATCTTGACATGGGAAAGGTATTCTGTCATACTTTGTCATGTTATATTATATATTATATTATATTTCATTCTGCAGTGATAGCACATTCCACAATTATAACTCTGCTCTTAACAACTGATAGGGCATATTGACAGAAAATCTTTAAAGATACATAAGATTTGAGTAACACTATTAACCAAGTTGATTGAATTAATATTTATAGACTATTCAACCCAAAAGCAGAAGAAAAAACATTTATGCAAGTGTGCAAGGAGCATGTATTGAAATAAATCATATCCTAGTTCATAAAGCACATATAAATAAATTGAAAAGGATTGAAGTCTTACAAAATAATTTTCTGACCACAATGAAATTAAACTAGAAATCAATAAAAGAAAGATATCTGGAAAATCCCCAAATATTAGGAAATTAAATAATACACTTCTAAACAACCAATGGGTCAAATGAAAACCAAAGGAGAAATTATAAAGGCTTTGGACTCTCTAAGGGAAATTAAAAAGTATGTGGACTCAATAAAAATGAAAACACAACGTAGAAGTGAAGAGATTAACAAATGAAGCTACTAAAAAAATCTATACTTTCTCCATCCAAAGTTTTATTTATTTAAGGACTCTAAACAAATTAACACACAGTTTCAAAGGAATGAACAAAATATTCAGTTAAGAGGATAACAGTTCACTCAGAAAAGGGCCAAAATCAAGAATGTGTAGGAGCAAATATGGTAGTGGGAGAGGACTAGTTCTTAATTAAATATGGCACTGGGAATACATAAATTCAATAACTTGACATTTGGGAGAATCTCATAAAATATTTGTTTAACTATTAGGAACATGTTAGAATAAAGGAAGTAGTAGTAAATAAGCAGTAGACCATGTAGAACTGAAGCCAGTAGAAGATCATATAGAGAATTCCTCATTGATATTTACATATATGATGTATTAATGAAATCTTCAAACTCATTACTTCACTCACATAACAAATATATTCTGAATGACTCAGTCCCTGCTCAAATAAATATTAACCAAGTACAAGTAACAAAAAAAATTCCTCAAATGGTATTCTCATTACTACATATAGGGTATTAACAGAGCTTGTTCTTACAACCCATCTATCAGGCGGGGCAGAGCTGGTACCAAAACTGGCTCTGAGTTGCTTAGTCTCATTGGTATGAAATTCAAGAATCCAAAGTGTCTACTCATGTTGCTTCAAATGAAATTCCCATAAGTTACAAAACTTATGTGTGTTTTATACCTATAGGGTTTGGATTTGGGAATGTCAATTCCAGGGAAAACATAATTTATTCTTTATATTAGGAAACATGAATTTTTAGAAAACAGTTTAAATGGACAAAAGTAGAGACTGCAAAGAGAGCTACATTGAAAAGTTTATCAACACACTGAATAAGTGTCAATAATAGGAAGATCCTGTATTGAATATAGTTCAGGACAAATGAAAACAAATTAACATGTTGAATGCAAATTATGTTGTCCTGGGAAAAATATAACTAAGAGTCATTGTGGTGCATATCAAATAAAACATATATATCAGTGATCATTTTGCAAAAAAAACAAAAACTGAGTATATATTTCTGTGTGTGACTCTGTGTGTATATCTATTAGTGTTTGCTTATAATTAATGTATTATATATTATTGTGTTTGTACAAATATATATGTATATTGTGTCTATATACATTAATAGAAGTTTATCCTTATTCTTAAAAAATGACTCACTGCATCATATAGAATGTAATAGGAAAAAAAAAAATTCTATTTAAGTAATGCCAATACTACCATATTAAAAGAAACAACTTTTCAAGATTATTTTTAGATTTCTCATCATACAAATTCTCAGTTTTCATTGTTGTAAGTCAGTTGTAAACATTTAGAAGAGATAAGTTAAAAGGACTCTTTACTATCAAGGAAATGTAACTTGTACCTTGTTTTTGTGCTCAACTCAATCATTTGCTTATTGAGTATTCATTTATGCCAAGAAGTTTGCATTGTACATTGACAATCATTGTAAAATGGTTTCTTATCGTTTATGAGATATAATTTCTTTTGTAAAATTGTAAAATTTTCAAGTTTTTGGTTTCCAAGAATTCTATAAAAGCCAAAACAAATCTAAACAATTTTTTATATGTATTTAATAATTTGGATTGCCTCAAGAATTTGAAGAATGTAATGTTTTGGTCAATGAAGAGATTATATGTATTTACGTATATATGCATGCTTCCTCACTAAGGAGGGTGATATATTAAACACTGTAGACTAAATTCAGAGTCTAGATAAATTCCATAAAAAAATAACCAGTGGGTGTTTGGGTAGCTCTACTATCAAGAAGACAATAGGAACAATGCCATTATCATTGGAGATCTAAATCTAGCCAGCCCAAGAACACAGTAGGCACTTTCAATTAATTTCAATAACCGAAAGAAGTAGATTTGAAACTTATGTTTCCCTGAGAGTGTATGTGTCTGTGTGTGCACTGGCAATTATGAGAGAGAGAGAGAGAGACAAAGAGGGAGAGAGAGAGGGAGGGAGGGAGGGGAGGGAAGATGGGGGAAGATGGGGGAAGGGAAGAACTGGATAAGAGGTAGGAAGGAGACAGTAAATGAGTATTTGTGCATAAGTGCTTATGTGCAGTTGTGGAATACAGATAAATTTCTTTATGAGCTCACTTTTGGTATTTCCCACTACCATGTCAACGTATAGTTGACATCTCTATTAAATATATCCATACAACACCAATCAAAGTCTAAATGAAAACTACAGATTTCTCTTACACGCGCGTTCCCACATAATATTACACCTTTTAAATAGTTTATTTCTTCATAATTCTTAGACAAAACACTCTGACAAACTTTAATTTCTCTCTAAGTGTTTCACTTTTGCTGAAATATCTGACACCTGGTGGTAATCATACATTACTACATACTAATTTTTTTATTTTTTGGATACATGTGGGATCCCACCAACCTTTGCCACCTGTTTCACAGTGAGCAACAGAGGAGAATAAAGGAAATTATTTTGTTGACATATTTGCTATCTGCCGACTATATATTCAGACCTAATAAAGATTTGAAATCCACTCCCCTTCATTTTATAAACGAGGGAACTGAATGTCAAGAGGTACTTGTTCAAGGTTCCATACCTTGTAAGAGTTAAAAGGTCCTAATCTCATTTCTGCACTTCTTGATCTGAAACTGATTTTGGCTAAGATACTTTTATTTACCCTTTCCTGTCACATTGGATTTAAGATATATGTGCTTTCTCCACAAGATTGAAACTTAGCCTATCTCTTTGTTCTCGCTGTGTCTGAATTTGTATGTCTAAGACAGATGAATTTTTAGACTACTGCTTTGACCATGTTCTCCCTCAGATAAAGACTAACCAATTTTTCTGAAACCTGTCCTTATGCTAGAATTTTAGGTATAATCTATCCTCACCGGAACTATAAAATGCCCTCTACTGTTATTTTAAACAAGGACCTGTTTCTCAGGGCAGACAATCTTTCCTGTTCTTCGCCACCTACCTGTCTCAAGCTCCCCCACTCCCGCACACACTGACATCTTGTGAACGTCTTCCAAAACCATTTGCACTTACTTATCTTGTTTTCTTTATTTTGAATGGATTTTTCTGCCTTTTTCTACTCATCCAAATTATACCATCCTTCCAGAGTCATATCAATTCCCAACTTTTCTAGAAGTCTACTCCATGACTTCTGGTCAATGAAGACACCTCCTCTCCTTGAGGGAGCGTTTATCTTATACCATGATTCTATTCTCTATCGCACCTTAGGATGCATTAAATGGTGTCATTCGTCAATTGTTTTATGTGTTTAGGTGTTGCCTTCACAACCAAAGTTGTTAATTTCTTGAGGGCAAAGACCAAAGTTTATAGAAATTCTGTAATTGTCATTAATAAGTGTGCTATAACTTCGTACTGATTTTAACACAGAGCAGGAAATAGTCTGGAATGATACAGAACAGTCCTCAAATTCTATGCTTATTTAGAGACACATTAATTGAAAATTAGGTCAATAAGTCTTTACTTTCTTTGGATATATCACGGAAGGACTTTAATTAATTCACTGATTTGTGTTAAATTTCTTCACAGTCTTATGTAGAACATTGCAAAGTGAAGGCATTAAATGAAGTCAAAGTTATTGATTAATCATATTGGTGATCACTGTACTTGTCTTCCCAACATTCATTTTATCAATTTCACCGTTTCCCCATGTATAGCAATCCTGTAATTTGGAAGGGATTGATTTCTCCTTTCTCCCTCTATTTCATGGATTGCTTTGACTGGTTTAAACAAATAAGTATTCTTTTCTATTCTGGTAAATTCCAGTAATCCTGGCCTAAAACAGTCAGCACACGGTATTCCCCTGGCCACAAAACTGGTTCCGAGTTGACCCATTAAGCACAAAGATTAGCTAATTTGGCCAACACAAATCCTTTCCTTTTTAGGTACATGGTCCAGAAAGTCTTCTAAAAAGTTTAAGGTAATTTATGTTGGAATTTCCACTAAATATAACTCAAAGCATCCTAACAGTTCTTGTTTGTGATGCTTTAAGAGAATAATTTGAGAAGACATTAATATGTTTTATCTCATATGGAAATATGTGCTAAAAAGGGAAACAAATGATTGAAAATAGGTAACACAAATTTATAAATGTGAAACAAGTGCAAATGGTTGCAATGGTTTCCTATAATAAGTTGAGTCTTGGGGAAAAATGAATGCATTTAATATTACACGTAATTTTAAAGAAGCTTAAAGACTAGTCTCATTTTTTCACTTTAAGGAATACTTAACACTTCAGGTAACACTATGCCTAAAAATATAACCCTATACAAATTTTCACTTTTAGATATTCTAGTAGATTTTTCACAATAATCCATATTGTTTATGTGCTAAGCCTGCCTTGTAGATTTGTTAAAATCAGCAAGTGTTTTTGACTTTCTTTAAATAGGTAGTTGGACTTACCATATTATAAAATTTCGTATTTTTGTATTTGAAAATATTTATTTTATTATATCCCTAAATAGCATGGAGAGAACACTCACGATTTAAAGATAAAATAAAACAACCCCACCCTAATTCTTACTTTCCAGGATATTTTTGACCCAGGATAGGACACTTCTGGACATACACCATAAGGGGAGAAAATTCTTGAACTGCCTTTAGAACTGGGATACGGCAAAATTCACATTGTGGAAAATGCTAAAAATATTTCATTTTCTTATGTAAGCAGTATGGAGCAAACAAATGTTTTTTTGACTAGGAGATAATATTAGATTTTTTCTTTGAAGAGGATATCTTGTTGGAGTTATGAAAGCTAGATTAGAAAAGAAAAAAAAAAAAAAACTAGATAAGAGAGAATCTTCCACATAGGATTTGAAGAATGTCAGCAAAAACTGAGTCGTGGAACATGTGGAACAGATATTTCTGAGCTAATATTGATAGAACTGATAGATGCTAGTCAGTTGTGAGGATGAGGGAAAAATGAATGTTACAGTGACAAGGTACACAAATATGCAGATATTTCTTGCAATAATCAAGAAAGTGAATACAGTTGGCCCTCTGTTTATCCTCAGGTTCTGCATCCTTGGAGTCAACCAACTGCTGATTGAAAATATTTTAGAAAGTTCCAAAAAGCAAAACCTGAAGTTGCCATGCACCAGCAACAATTTGCATAGCATTTATATTGTATTTACAACTACTTACATAACATTTACATTGTATTAGGTATTACAAGTAATCTAGAGATGACAAAGTGTACAGGAGGATGTGTATAGGTTATATGCAAATATTATGTTACTTTACAAAAGAGATTTGTAGTTATATGCAAATACTAGGTTATTTTACAAAAGAGACGAGGATTTTGGTATCTGTGGGGGTCTAGAACCAATCACTCATGGATGCCCAGGGATGGCTGCAGTGAGGGAAGAACGCGCACAAGGGAACAGAGTTGTAGGTGTTCTGGAAACTGTGTTCTGGGAACCACTGAAAAAGCTAGGCTGAGACTTCAGACAAGAGAGTCCAGGACTGGAGAAATAATGTCTGTTAAAGTTCTTCATTATACTTGAAAACAAGAATGACTGAGGATGGTTCCTTAGAAAACATAGTATCTAAGGGGTGGTGGAGGGTAAAGAATCCGAGAAGGAACCAACATGGGAATTCCATGTAAGAGGAGAATGAGGAAAAAGTATAGGGAGGGTCATGTGAAGGAGGATTTTGTAGAAGGAAGAAAGAGATGCCATTAAATGCTGCAGGAAGATTAACCAAGATAAAGTCTGAAAAGACACAACTGGGTTTAGCAATTAGTAGCATTTTTGAGCACTTTTGAGCACATTTTTGAGCATCGTTTTTAAGAGAAACGATGAGAGCTGGCTGCCTATTAAAAGGTGAGGAAGAAGAAACTGCATATAGAGACTACATGAGTTTCGAAGGTTAGAGGAAGAAAACGAAAGGGAGGGTAATTTAGAGAAGGTAGGATTAAGAGAGGGTCTTTATTGCGATGGAAGGGAATCAGGCTGTTTTTCAGTCTAAGAGGAAACAGAGAGGATGCTGAACTGTAAAATGCATTTAGGGAAAAAAAATTATAAGATTGAATGTAGATCAGAAAAAAACCAAAGGGTTTCAAGAGTCGTGGATTGTAAAAGGGGAACAATGACTTTTTTCTCTGCGAGAAGAGGTAAAAAGTGTTCTGTAATTTTGACAGGGATGGCAGTGTGAGCTTTATTGGGAAGCTATCGATTATAAGGGATGATAAGAATATCAATGTGATTGGATATACTTAGATGTATTTTATGTCAGTTACATAGAAACAGATATTCCCATAATGTGAATTTTTACTGTGAAAGTGAATATTTTATGATGTTTAAAAGAGCCTAGGAAATTATTACCTAATAATGGGAGAGTGCTTCTAAGAACCTAATTTATGAATGAATTTTCAAACAAGTCTCTTGCCTTTCACTAACACACACCTTTTGCTCTATTCATTTTTGCTTACTGATAAGTTTTATTGAGTGTTTGTTCTCTTTCTGTACCGTAAAATGAGCATTGTCTGTGCTAAGTGTAAATAAAAAAGAACTATATATATAAAATTTTTTTTTTTTTTTTTTTTTTTGCGGTACGCGGGCCTCTCACTGTTGTGGCCTCTCCCGTTGCGGAGCACAGGCTCCGGACCCACAGGCTCAGCGGCCACGGCTCACGGGCCCAGCCGCTCTGCGGCATGTGGGATCCTCCCGGACCGGGGCACAAACCCGTGTCCCCTGCATCGGCAGGCGGACTCTCAACCACTGCGCCACCAGGGAGGCCCTCTATATATAATTTTATATAGTGTCTAGGTCTAGGTGGGAGGGTAATATGAATTAAATATAATTAAATTAATTAAATATATATTAATTAATATATCATTCTCCTATAATTAAATTACTTAAATGATGTATTAATTCAATATTTATATACATGTCATAATTATATAATATAAATAATAATATATAAATAAAATAAAAACAGAAATCTTTTATTGGCCACCTACCATGTGACAGCCTTGTGCTAGGTAGGGACTTTTCACATTATTTCATTTAACCCTCCCAGTCACACGGTGAAGTAGAAACTGAGACTCACAGAGGTTCACCAATTTATCCAAAGGCACAAAGCAAGGCCAAGACATGAACTCAGGTCTCACAATACTGCATGCAGGGTGTTGCTTTAGATAGTCTGTGACCATGTCTAGTGACATAATTTTATTTCTAGATCTGTGCTAGGGATAGAAAACAGTTGATCCTTAGCTTCTGCCTACAACTCTTGATGTAAAGCCCTTGACTCACCATTTATTATTATTTTCTCCAATAAACAAATCTAATTCTTTTTAACTTCTTTATTGGAGTATAATTGCTTTACAATGGTGTGTTAGTTTCTGCTACAAATCTAATTTCTTAATGGTCCTCAATCTTTTATTTATTTTCTGCTTGGTTGGTACTGTCACTTTATCATCTTTCAGAAGTCTGTGAGGTCCTCAAGTCATGGCAGTTTTAATTACAAAAGGCTAACCATAACAACTTTTCCCCTAAGCTCCCACATCATGAGTTAGGCAGTGAGTTTGTGGGTGAGACCAACAGGAGAATAATCTGCAATATTATGCAATAGTGTAATAATGAATTTGGAGGGTACTCTGCGGAGTATGCACCCTAGCCAGAAAGAATCTTTAAAGTGAATTGTGAAAATGGTTTTGTGATAAACCTACTGGACCATGAGTCTGAACACCAAGAAGTTATTTATGACTGCGCCAGTAAATGTGACCTTGTCAAGTTCCTTAAATGTTCAGTGCTGCTGTTTCCTCAAATATAGAAGAAAGAATTCATTAAACAATCTTTCAGACCCCACCTAGTCAATAAAGCTCTTGGATCGAGCTCTACTTAAGAACATCTTAGGAGTAGGGCTTTCCTTAAAGTAACGGGTTATGGAGGGAGAACAAACAAATCACTTTCCTTTGGCCTTGTACCTTACAGACTAACTTCTCAAGTGGCAAGCCATCAGAAGCCAGAAGGGAAAAGCAAAGACTAGCTGTATCCATTCATTCCTGACATACTATAAAAATCCAAAATACCCACCTGAACTCAGTTAAGTTCAAAAGGGCTTTTGTTTTCCTAAGAGGAGTTAAACTTAAAATCACACCAAATGTCTCAGGAGTTAATGCTGCTGTTCAGGTATCTTAGCTCAAATCTCTTGTGATTTACTGTCACAAAAATTTCTGAATGATACCAAAGCAACCCTACCTAACAAACAAAAAGAGAAGCTATAACCGTATATTGTCATGTGTGACAAGCTAATGTGGAGCGTTTTCTAGCGCTGCCCTCTCCAAAGGTTCCAACACACAAACATCAGGCTGAGTGTATTTAAACAAGCAGTGTTTGAATTCATTCCAGCCTCTCCATTTACAGCAATTTAAGACTATTTGTATTCAGGAAACAAAATAACAAGGGACAGCTGTTTCTCCACTTTGTTCTTACTTCTATGCTATTTGAAAACACTTTTGACAAGTTAAAGTTGTAAAAGAGCATCATCTTTATAATTTAGGGTATAAGCAAGTCAGGTAAAATTATGGAGACTAGCATAAAATCAATAGTTTCCTTTTTAAGCCAATTTTACTAACAGACAACTAGCTTATATTTTGGAATACAGGCAATATGCTGGGTGTTTAATGTGTTGTATCTTCAATCTTAAGAGATTCAAAACTGAGCCTATACAAGAGCAGAACCCACCACCACGGGTGGTCCTCCATATAATTAGCCCTAAGAAGCATGCCCATAGCATTATGGGTCACACCACTCAAGCTGAAGACGGCTCAGCTGATGTGCATGGGAATTACCTCAACAATCACTATCAGCATTTCACAGTATAAAAATGTTATGGGGCTTCCCTGGTGGCGCAGTGGTTGAGAGTCTGCCTGCCGATGCAGGGGACACGGGTTGGGCTTCCCTGGTGGCGCAGTGGTTGAGAGTCTGCCTGCCGATGCAGGGGACATGGGTTCGTGCCCCGGTCCGGGAAGATCCCACATGCCGCGGAGCAGCTGGGCCCGTGAGCCATGGCCGCTGAGCCTGCGCGTCCGGAGCCTGTGCTCCGCAACGGGAGAGGCCACAACAGTGAGAGGTCCGCGTACCGCAAAAAAAAAAAAAATGTTACGACATGATAATAAATTACCTTCTCCTCCGATTACCAGAAGGAAATCTGGTATGGCTACCACAATCATATCACTGAAGCCGTGGACAGCACTGCACCCACAAACTTAAACTGTCTTCATTGTTATTCAACCAAACAACAAAAGGATGATGTACGAGGGCCTAGGGTATGCCTTCCGCTATTCTATCTCCATGGGGGATTGTAATGTCATGCTCAAGGAATTCCAATTTCCAGTGCTTGGCTGGGTTACACATGGCCTGAAATTTTCAAAGATGATCATAGCCTATTGGAAACGCACCTTTCAGAACTCTGCATATGAAGAAATGAGTTTGGAATCAAACTCTAAATTGCTACTTCAAAATATGACACTATTACAGCTACTTAAAAGAAAAAACACAAACTCACTGATTGAATGTGTCTAAAAGAACGCTTTTGATTTAAAAAAAAAACTCATCAACAGATTTTTTCCTGCTTCCTAGGATGTGTGAGAGTTGCTTCTTTTCCTCAGACACCGCATATGAATATTAACAAAAGAACAGTATGCATGGGAGAAATGCTTTTTTGTAAACTCAACAATGTTAACTGTTTTAGGAATATGTTAGGGTAAGGGTGGGGGGGCAGATGGGGGGAGTCCGAATGCATGTGATTATTTTTAGGTAGCAAATTACCTTCAAAAGGAGCCAGATGGCTCTAGGAACACATCTGCAGCTTTGGTTTTCATTTTCTCACTACTCACACTGATAATGACAGGGTCATTGAGGAGATGGGCACAAGCAATCCTATGAAACAGACACTGCCTTGTGTGAAAATAGGAAAAAAATAAACCCTAAGATTTTTTTAGCTGAGACTATACAAAATTGGACTTCCATCATTGTTTAGCCAATTGACAAAATTCTCCTTCATGGTTCCTGTACATAGTGGTGAGGAACTTGTTGAGGGCCATTACAGCACTGGGGGAAATAGGAGGGGAAGTTTGCAGATTGAAGATTATCCATGAATTAAAAACAACCTTCCTTTTTATGAGAGTTTTTGTTGTTTATATTGCCTCTGCACAGCAAGGGAACCATCATCAAAGTGAAAAGGCAACCTACTGAATGGGAGAAAATATTTGCAAATCATATATCCAATGAGGGGTTAATATCCAAAATGCATAAAGAACTCATATAACTCAACAACAAAAACCAAACAACCTAATTAAAAAACGGGCAAAGGATCTGAATAGACACTTTTGCAAACAAGACAAACAGGTGGCCAACAGGCAAATGAAAAGATGCTCAACATCCCTAATTGTTAGGGAAATGAAAATCATAACCACAGTGAGAAATCACCTCACACCTGTTAGAATGGCTATTAATAGAAAAGAGAAGAAATAGCAAATGTTGGAGATGATGTGGAGAAAAGTGCACTGATGCACTGTTGATGGACTATGACATATTCCATCTCATTCAGTTCTAAACTAAGGAACTTTATTGTGATAAAACAATAAGGAGGGCTTCCTTGGTGCCGCAGTGGTTGAGAGTCTGCCTGCCGATGCAGGGGACACGGGTTCGTGCCCCGGTCCGGTAAGATCCCACATGCCGCGGAGCGGCTGGGCCCGTGAGCCATGGCCGCTGAGCCTGCGCGTCCGGAGCCTGTGCTCCGCAACGGGAGAGGCCGCAACAGTGAGAGGGCCGCGTACCGCAAAAAACAACAACAACAACAAACAAACAAACAATAAGGAAATAATACAACAATTTTATGTCATGGCTACTGTGCCAGTTATCAGTTTATTGTTTTTCACCTTTCTCTGCCTTGTTTTATAATAGTGGAGCTGGATCCTGTAAACACATCTCCTTTGCCAGCTGGGAGGATGGTCAGCCTTTGTGGTAGAAGCTATGAAGAGGACCCTTACTGAGGAAGAGGCTGGTGGAGGGGGCAGAGGGAGGTCGTCCTCTTACTCCAGGTGCAATTTATTATTCTTTCTCCTAGTGCACGATCACCAGTGGAGAGGATATCCAGTGGTACTCATATTCCAGCAAGTGTCACCAGCACCCCCAAGGGAAGCTGCCTAGTGAGTTTTGCGGGTCCTTGATTTGGCAACTTCCCCAGACAGTCTCAGTAGGAGCCGGGCAGATGGTTTCATGCTAGCTACTGCTGGTCTGCATCACCTCAACAAACTCTACCGTCCAGGGGTTACTCCCACATCCTCTCCAACAAAGTCTGAATCTCAGCTTTGGGGAGGAGGGTGGGAAGTAGGTAGCAGGGGGCTCTTCCAAGTCTGTCTTTTCCTTGGGTCTTTTCTGTCCACCCTAGGGATAGTAGCTGACTCTTAGTGGTTAATATCCTGATACTAGTTAATAATAATATTAAAATTCCCGTGTTCAAACTACTGGTGTGGATTCTGTCTCCTAATTGGACCCTGAGTGATACATTCAGTTAGTTAAAATATTCAGGAAGGAGGATAAAGAGACATATTAATTAAAGAAACAAATGAAGCAGCTGAAAGTTACAAAGAAAAAGGAGACCAGTATGGCAGAAACTATTAGCTCTTTGCTAAAATCTGCCATCTTCCTTTTTGATAGTCACAGAATTACAGCCAGACACATGACTGCCCAGCTGGTCTACATTTACCTGCTGCCTTGCAGTTATGTACGGCCATCTGACCAAGTTCTCACCAATAGAGTATGAGTGGAAGTAACACGTCACATCCTTCTCTGGGACTCGAGAGATCATGAATGTCTCTACTACATTCTTTTCCTGCTTTCTGGTGGGAACCCAGATGTAAAGTGACTCAGCTTTGACCATGCAGATGACAACACTGATCTAAAGCATGGTAGAACAACAATTTAGAAGGAACCTGGTTCCTGGTTGACTGTGAAAAGCAGAGATGACCCTACAAAACTGGACCACTCACCTCAAATCTGACTCACAGAATAAAATAATTTAAGCTACTGTAATTTAGGGTCTGTTTGTTATAGCAGCTGGGTTCTACCCTAACAGAACGGCCAATCAGGGAAATCACTACTGTTTCTGTGTCTTATGTCTCTTTCCAGCCTAGATGTCATTATCCAATTATGCTTTTTCAGAAATATTAAACTATCATTCCCCTATTTCCATATCCAAATGTCTTTTCAATCCAAAAAAAAATTATTTCCAATCTCTAGAACATCGTCTTGGTCTTCTCTGTCATTCTATAAGCCTGGAATGTTTTTACTCTTTCTATTGCTTCAATTTCTAATACCTCTCACCTTTCAAAAATTATCTCATCTCACCCATAACACTTTTTTGACCAGATTAATTCTACTTTTTCTAACTATGAATGCAATTATTTTCTGAACAAGTTACAAGGCTAAGTATCAATTCCGAAATGAAATGTCTCCTGTCTAGAACACTTAAGATATGCATTTATTTTTTATAATAGGATCCTTCTTGTATTTAATTTTAATCTCATCAAACAGATTATAAGTTCTCTGAAAATAAAGCATCTAACTTTCATTAAGTCTAACCCAGTGTTCTATACAAAGGAAATATTAAAAAGCTTACTGTTTTAACTTTTATTCTGAACTAATAGGAACCAGCATTCTGTGGAGTAATGGATTCATCGTGTGGGTCAATAAATATAAAAGATAAGCCTGAAACTTGCTGACATACCAGAAAGCTAGAAAGCCATCAAATATTACTAGCAATATGTCAAAAGAAACCAATCTGAAGAGGCCTCCACTTATCAAAAATAAGACAATTTAAGCCTCAATATGCATAAAAATTTGCAATGAATAGAGGCATACATGTTTATTTTTCTCCCTAGTTTACAGATAAAGATATTTAAGACAGGCACAGAAAAATTAGGTAACTCATCCAAGTTCCTGCAGGTTGTAAGTTCTTATTTAACCACCGTTCTCCATAATTTTATAGGCTCAGTGCAGAGCTATAAGAAGAAATACATTTTTCTGGCTCTAATTATTCTAAGAATATCACTGCTACTTTGGGGGCAGATGGAGAATAAAGAATAGGCAAAGAAATATAGAACTAAAAGAAGTAGGGACTTCCCTGGTGGTGCAGTGGTTAAGAATCCGCTTGCTAATGCAGGCGACATGGGTTCGATCCCTGGTCTGGGAAGATCCCACATGCCGCCGAGCAACTAAGCCCATGCGCCACAACTACTGAGCCTGAGCTCTAGAGCCACAGCTACTGAGCCCGTGTGCCACAACTACTGAAGCCCACACGCCTGGAGCCCGTGCACTGCAACGAGAAGCCCATGCACCTCAAGGAAGCGTGGCCCCAGCTCACTTGCTGCAACTAGAGAAAGCCCGTGCACAGCAACGAAAACCCAACGCAGCCAAAAAAAAAGTGAAGAAATGAAGTTACATCCTATCTTCTTAATCTACATCCTATCTTCTTAATCTTTAGGGGTCCATGAATATTTGTAGAGGTTCCTTCATTTGACCTTTCAATCCAAACTCATTTATTTTTTCTTTAACCCATATTCTGCCACACTCTTTATCTTTGCAGAACATGTTGTTCTATTCTTTTTTTTTTTTTTGCAGTACGTGGGCCTCTCACTGTTGTGGCCTCTCCCGTTGCAGAGCACAGGCTCCGGACGCGCAGGCTCAGCGGCCATGGCTCACGGGCCCAGCCGCTCTGCGGCATGTGGGATCTTCCCAGACTGGGGCACGAACCCCTGTCCCCTGCATCGGCAGGCGGACTCTCAACCACTGCGCCAACCACTGCACCACCAGGGAAGCCCTGTTCTATTCTTATACTATTTATAAATTTTCATCAATGAAAATGATTATTCATAAAAAGGATTTATTTTCTATTAATTGGGGATGATAGGTATGAAGATTAAGTAAGTCTAGACATATAAAGTGCATGGAACACTGCCTAGAAATAGTAAATACTCAATAAATGTTAAATATTATTATTGTTCTTGTTACTAATTCCTACTTTGTATTCCACATGTCAATAGCACATGAACTAAAAAATGGAACTGAGAAGTTCTCTCAGTATTACATTAAGATAATGAAAGTTTATGACTTAAAACTAGAGTTTTATCACTTAAGAAGTCAAACAACATTTGCCCTTTAATATCAGTTTCTGCAGCGGCATACCAAACAGCATAGGGCTGTGCGAGTGGTTGACCCTGGCACAGGCGAATATTTTATCACCGATATTGTTTAGAATTGCCTGTGCATAGTTACAGTTAAAAGGCTGACCAACTTTTAGTCAGTTTTATTACCGTTTTAAATCTATATCCTATCCCATCTACAGAGTACCCAATATTGAAGGCACCTGGGGCAGAACGCTCCTGCTATCCGTACCCCTTGCTATGCCACGGATTTCCTGCAATAATGTTGGAATCATGTAAGCGATAATACTATAGACAATAATGATTCATTTGAATTTGGGTATTTTATTATCTATTCTTATATTTGTAGATCATTTATTATACACCAGGTGTAGTCTGAAGTACTTCACATATATTAACTCCAAGATCCCTCATAACTACCTTTTAATGAAGATAAAAATATTTTAAAAATAACTTAAGGATTTTAGTTCAAAAACTTCACTTAAAAAGAGTCACTACTGCTTTTCTATGAGTAAAGATATTGGTAAGATTTTACAATTGTTTTGTACTATAGAATTGAGTTTTACCTTGTAGACTGAAATAACAGCTACTGTCTGAGAGGGAATTAATTTAACCTCTTTGAAATGCTAATTGAATTCTTATCTACAAACCCAATATTTGCATTGTTGAGATATGTAAAGGAAATATAAAATCCATAGGGCTGATGAAATGATAAAAGACATTTGTTTAATGAAATAACAAAACGAAACAGTCACTTTTATTCTGGGTCTATGTTCTGTCCCAAGTGTAGGAATAGAACAAAATAATACTAATACATGGAAAACATATGACACTTAACTATATAGTAGTGTTTGTTATTGGGATTGTTTTGACAATACACAGAGGAATATTTCCTGAATTTTAAAAACTAGAAAACTTTCAAATAAATAATTGAATGATTTCAGCGATTTCTGTGAGCCTAAGAACTTAAAATTTTCACCAGCTTCCAAGTGTTCATTCTTGTAAGTCCAACATCATTTATGCTTTACATATTCCTATCAGTATATTCTGTTATAATTTTAATAAAAAACATTTTCTGTTGGTAGGAAATCTTACGACATAACTCCCAATGAAGCTGATTGGTGGTAATGATTCATAATGAAACAGATACATAATAATCCACATTACACTACATATTGTAACAATAGCTGCATATTTTTAGATTCTCATATTTCAATCCACCTCAAGTAACCCCACTTTCAAAGTACATTAGTGCGGGGAATTTTGTCTACTTCCCATTAGAATTTCCTGATATAAACTAGTTCGGACCAAGCAATTATTATTATTTTGTGTAATTCATTTGGCCATAGCTAAAGCTTTTCATTCGTAGATTTTTAAAGGAAAACTGAATATGTAACATTTTCCTTCCTCTTTATTATGGACTACGGTAATGGCATAAATTACATATAATCATAGGAATATAAGATTATATATTTTAATTATTTAATTCAAATTATAAGAGAAAATAAATAGGTTTTCACCACTGAATATAGAATGGGTTTTTGTGTACATAAGAGGATATTTTTCATATTGAAACTAGTGCCATGCCAGAAAAAGTTTTATAAGTAAATTCCTGTCTTACGATAAGAAACATGCATGTTCATATGTGTGGAAATGAAAGAGTGGGTGCTTGAGAATGCTAGAGGTGTTGATTTAGACAGAGTATAACTGTACTTGAAATTGTGATGCTTAAAATCACTGTGAATCAAGATAATGTGTACATGAAACAAATCGATCAACAGGCTTTCTCTAATAACTGACATGTGAGCAGGGTAATACTGAACCAGGATTGAACTCAAGTCAGGCTGTCAGTCATGATTTACCTGGTGGAGCATTTTGTTTGAGTGAAAGTGAGTAATGTCTTTGACTAGAACATACAGAAAAATAGAGTCATCAGACAGACAGAATAGAGATTGACTTGCTTAAAATCTTCTATTGAACCAAAGCCAGCATTTATCCTCTTTCTCCCAATGTAGGCTCATACAACACAGGTCGTAGTTGAAGTTGCAGTACAATAACAGCAGAGTGCTGGTTACTGCTCTGAATATACTTTAAACCACTAAAACAAAACAACACAAATTGGATTATTTCCCTTTGCAGTTTTTTGGTATACTAGATCTTATTCATAAAAATGATCAGTTAATTAATATATATTAAATTTTTCTCTACTAAAGAACTTGATCTACTAGCCTAGAGGTTTAAACAGACTCCCCCAAACCCCAACATAAAAGGCTCTCAACAAAAGACTGCCATGTTTTCTCTCTCGTTAGTTTTCTAGAGGTCATGATGATGCTCTCCATTTCCTTCCTGAGATTACACATTTTTAGTGATGTTTCAGTGGCTGGGGATGAGGAAAGAGTTTTCCAGAGGGTCTGACACCTTTCAGGACATCACTGGGATCAAGAAGTACAACATTCAGAGAAAGCCTAGTAGCATTAAGGAAGATTCAGCTCAGCAAGGGATCAGGGAGACAATACTTGTCTAGATGAATGTATTCAAGGGGATAACAGATTCCTTCATGGCCTAATCTACCTAACCCCTACTTCTTTCTTCCCTTTGCTAACCCTTACTCATGCTTCAGATCTCTAGTTAAATATCATTTGGACAAAGATGTCCTCCCTGACCCCCTGACTAGGTTAAAGTACCTTATTATACACTCACACTACTCTCCACTTCTCCCTTGTATAATTCACTGTTACTTATTTATCTGTTTGGCTGTGTTTATCTAATTTTGACCTAAATTTCTAGTTCCTTGCCTATAACAGGTACCCAAAATTTTTTGTTAAAAGAATGAATAAATAACTGAGATCAGTGAAAGCAGTTATGTTTTATCCTGGGCTTCTAGGGAGAAAATTTAAGATAGGCAGTTTGAGTTTGATAAGTCAATACTGGACCATCTTCCTCTATCACTTCTTAATAATTTCTTCCTCTGGTTTGGAGTCACAGCTTTCAGCTTATTTTAGCATAAGGAATACAATTAACTCGATGCCTTGAGAAACACAAACATCCTTAACTTTATAGTACACATGCTACAATGCTACAAATAATTTTTACCAGCTTAATGAATGGACCATATAGCAGCCATCTGAGTCTTCGACTCATTCCTTGTTTATGTACTTGGAGACTCCAGGTGTTGCCAATAGCTTAGAATTATTTTTAATAGGCTAATGGTTGACATTAGAACAAACCATGTACACTTGAGCATGATAAACATCATATCAAAAGTGTTGCTAGTACCATAGCTATCTCACATATTAGACTGACCTTGCACTTAAAAACAATAGCAAAGCAATTATGGTCACTGTTAAATTCAGAATCACATACTTTCGCTCACTCAATGATTACACTTTTCCTGATGAGGATTCTGTACTCATTCAATTGAATACTGCAAGACACTAAAATCGGTCATGTAAATTCACTTTCAACATTAACTAGAATCGGAAAGAATGTGTTTTAACAAACATATTGCATCATATTACATTCTTCTTTAGAGTGTCACTGATAACAAAATTCCCAATCTACATTTGGTCTTCAAACACCAGTGTCCTGTCTCTGCATTAGAGACTTCGTTTTCAATTACTCAGCACTTGCACAAATCTTTTCCTTCTCTCTTCTCACTCCCTGTTTGAGTAACAGAGTATAACACATATTAGGCAGTCTAAAATCCTCTCTGATGTTATCCAGAGGCAGTTAGTCAGATAGCTTTCGAAGGAAAAGTCCTCCCCAACACAGAAAAACATGCTTAAATATTTTGTAAGGGACTTTGTAAAAATGGAAATAAATCGGAAACTACAAGCTGGTGAATTCACTCCCCTAATATGTCTTTGCTGTCATACAAGCAGAATTTAATTCACAACTGAACACCACTTTGGAAATTTACTTTCCTCAGGAAAAGTGCAGACTTGAGGAGAAAGTAACTACTAAATATAAGTGACGAAAGGGAACAATGGGCCGAAGCCTAAACAAATCATTATAGTTGTTACCAGAGGGTTTCAGAGTCATGAAGAGGAAGAAGATGGTATGTGCACGTTTAACCTTTTAATATTACACCCTCATTAGCTGCCTTCTAAACTCTGAAATGTTTGACATGTAATTTAACTTCTGAGAAGATAGGCCATCTCTAGCCCTTACAGAACAATTCTGTTTAAAACAGAAAAAGAACAAAAGAAGAAGAAGAAAGAAAAAAGTAAAAGAAGAAGAAAAAAGTATTGTGTGACTACAGTTTTAGAAACTTACAGACAATATTTATCATTTGGGACAATCTTGAATCACCTCTAGTACTTTATTATTATTATTATTATTATTATTATTTTGCGGTACACGGGCCTCGCACCGCTGTGGCCTCTCCCATTGCGGAGCACAGGCTCCGGACACGCAGGCTCAGCGGCCATGGCTCATGGGCCCAGCCGCTCCGCGGCACGTGGGATCCTCCCGGACCGGGGCATGAACCCGTGTCCCCTGCGTCGGCAGGCGGACCCTCAACCACTGCTTCACCAGGGAAGCCCACCTCTAGTACTTTTAATAGAATTTGTAAGTTTCTCATTATTGATTTTGACACTTTTTATTTTTCTGGTCATTGTTTATTGCTATTGACTGCGGAGAGGTTGCAAACACAAATATTTGTGCAAATTTAAATTTAAAATAGTTCTTAAAGAGCTCAATGAATCTTTACCATAACTTACATAAATTGCACAGAGATAAGTATTGATGACTTTCAAAGTATCTACTAGAGAACAGGTGATATTTGCTATCGAATTCTTTGCTGACTATTAATACATTTGATGTTAAAAAACATCCTGGTGGCTCCTTTATGAAAAATTAGATACTGAATTTTTTAGACAAAAATTCTTCAGCATGAATATTATTTGTCAGACAATAGGATCAGTAGCTTGGCTACCCTATCAAGTGAGAAGAATCTAATAAGCAGCCTATTTACCTGTTCCTTATTTCAGATCCACTGGACTAACAATTCATGCTTGAAAATCATAACTGAAGAGAAAACATGGCTATACACTCCTCAAGCACTGGCATTGTGTGTTTTCCTCTCTGAATCCTCAACACTGGCAGATTCTCAGCAGATGAGGCTTTTCATTTTTCTTTGTTGCTTAGTGGTCTGGTTCAGAAAATAGTAATAAACTCCTTTATTACAAAGTTCTTATATTTTCCAGAAAATTTTTCCATGTTATTTTTATCCATTATCCCTTTTGGCACAATGTGAAATTGTGAGGACACGTACCAGGCGAAATATCTAAAGTGCCTTCTTTATTTCTTGTATTACATGGTTTTCAGACTCATCTCTTAGTGAGAACTTTATTCTAAAATATATGAGGACATCCTAAGTGCATGTTTTTCACAATAAATATTTAATTGGTTGATGGGAAAGAACTGTTATCTTTTTTATATATTCTACTGCTCCAACTAATTTAATTAAAAGAATATATTTATTTTGCCCAAACCAAGTTTAGCTGCTTCCTATTAATCAAAGAGGTTCATCTTAACTCATCACGGAAATGGATGTTTCCAATACAATGGACAGACTGACATGTACCGTATTTAGTCTTCATGATGACAGCTGTGAAGGTTTTTGTTCTTTTTGTTGGTAGAGACAAACAAGAAGTGGAGAGGTGGGAAGGGATACATCCTTCAAACTCCTAGTTTCCTTCACGCCTTCTCTTCTACTCACTTCTATCTCATTTTCTCTGCATCATCTCTGAATACAAACAGAATTCATAATTTACTCCATCGCCACAGTCATCTAGCCTTTGTATTAATGTGTGCCTTGCTCAGGGTTGGAGCAGAGAGAAACTTTTTACTTAAATGAATTTATATTTTTATCAGCATTGCTTGAGAATGCTCCTTTTCTCGTACACTAACTAGACAGAGTCTGTTTTTAATTTGCCAATCTAGTTTGTAATATATTTTTATGTAATTTTCCGATGACTAATGAGAGTGAATATTATTTTGTTTACCAAGCATTTGTGTTTCTTTTAGGAATGACCTTCTTATATTTTGCCCATATTGCTATTATGTGATCATTTAAAAACGATTTATTGAGGGCTTCCCTGGTGGCGCAGTGGTTGGGAGTCTGCCGCCGATGCAGGGGACACGGATTCGTGCCCCGGTCCGGGAAGATCCCACATGCCGCGGAGCGGCTGGGCCCGTGAGCCATGGCCGCTGAACCTGCGTGTCCGGAGCCTATGCTCCACAACGGGAGAGGCCCGCGTACCGCAAAAAAGAAAAGAAAAAAGAAAAAAAGTTCTCATCACAACAAAACAAAATTTTTCTAACTATGTATGGTGATAGATGTTAACTAGACTTATTGTGGTGATTATTTCACAATATATACAAACATCAAATTATTATGTGTACACCTGTAACTAATATGTTACATGTCAATTTTACAATTAAAAAATGTATAGATAAAATCTACAATAAAATATGCTGTAAATTACTTAACATAAAATAAATTAGACAGTTTAGAAAAAAAGAGCCTTTGAATAATATCTTGTCCCCTGAGCCAAGAAAAAAATGAAGCACAAGAAACTATACAAAAAGCCAGGAAAGCAGTCTGGAGAACAGAAATAGGGACAAAGTTTTGAAATTACAGCACAATCTTCTTCTCAATCCTTTCTTTTTTTTTTTTTTTTTTTTTTGTTTTGTTGTTGTTGTTGTTGTTTTTGCGGTATGCAGGCCTCTCACTGTTGTGACCTCTCCCATTGCGGAGCCCAGGCTCCGGACGCGCAGGCTCAGTGGCCATGGCTCACGGGCGCAGCCGCTCCACAGCATGTGGGATCTTCCCGGACCGGGGCACGAACCCGTGTCCCCTGCATCGGCAGGCGGACTCTCAACCACTGCGCCACCAGGGAAGCCCCTCACTCCTTTCTTGATGTGACAAAGATTGGTATTCGGTATTCCAGGTCTGAAAAGTCTGGGCCCCGGAGCTGAAACTGTCTATAGGGTGACAATTCACCAAAACTTTCAATAAAGGCAATTTGGTCACAAGGACCCTAGGTGAGATATAACCTAACCAACATTTACAATATGATGGTTAAATCCAAATCCAATGTTCCAGGCATGTTCTGACAAGAAAATGGTCGAAGGATTACCTTCCTAGAGCTTTGATTTTTATCTCAACATTCCAGAATCTCATCAGTTTTAAGATCTTACACAAGCAGTATTACGTTATTGGTAAGAAAATGGAGCAAGAACTAACACAAAAGAAAAATTTCTCTGTGACTATTCTTTTTACCTAAAATAAACAATACCACCATTTTTTCCAGGCTCTTATACTTGGAGAAGCTGCACGCTTACCAATGACTACGTACATCTCAGAAACATCTGATCACAAATGGTGGACTCCTCTCTTGAAACTGCTGGATTATGTTAGCCTAAAGGTAGTCTTTTCCCCAAACTTTGAATATTATAGAATTCAAGATAATGAAAAATCTTTTAAAAAAAATGATGTCTACTTATTAGTCATGCAACACTATGAGTTTGTCCACCTCATCATGAAGTCCTTATTTAGTAATGAAACGCTGATTAACACTGATTAACTGATAGATCACTGATTAAAATGGTTCATTAGGGATGTAACTTGCATCTTATTAATAAACAACCAAATTATCTTCATCTCACAAACTGTCATTAGTTTAGTCTTAAAAGGAACTTCTCTAAATCCTCCAAATAGTAATTCTTTATTTCTTAATATCTTTCTTAATTTCAAAATGCTAGTCTCTTAGTACACTTACAAAATAAAATTTTAATTAGATTTTTTTTTTCGTCCTCAGGCAAAATTTTCACCATTCTTGGGGAAAGTTTCATAAAGCATTGTACTTAAAACCTCCATGCTAAATAGTCAGGTAATATGCAATAGTCTTTAGTCCCTTGTGTGTCTTTGATTGTTATTTATTCTTCCTCCTTCTACCTCTGAAATACAAATGTTGCCTATGGTTCATTGTAAGCTGGTTATCGTTTTCTCTTTTCTCTTGGAGAATTCACTTGATAAATGCTTTATATCCACCCAATAACACCCAAATCCTTTCCTCTAGTGCAGCTACTTTCCCAAATGTCTTCTGTTATCTCTATATTTTCATTATTTGTTATCTCTATATTTTCATTATTTGTTATGTCTATTTGATATTGTTCTTTAGCCCAAAATTCAATATTGGACTGTAACTCTGGTCCAGTAAAAGCTCATTACAGACTAGATATAATTTAAAAAATTGGGTTGGGGTCCTGAATGTGCCCTGATTGTTTGTGTGACCTTCCTTAGGGTCACTTAATACCTTCCTTATCTCTAAAAGAATGATATTACGGTAGAATGTTGTTTATTCCTCTACTCTCCAATGTAATGTCATTTGATGATTAAAACTAATCATCTTTTCTCCCACCCTTTTGGTTCTTCACCAATCTTCAATTTCTATGATTTATATCCTCATTCTTCCATTTACCCAGGTATTTGGAATCATCTTAAAAATGTCCTGATATTTTGAACTCTAAATCCTGCCATTCAAGATGTACTGGCAACTCACACTTTATTTTTATTCTTGCACAATAATATTCCTCAGATACATCTGTCCCTTCCTATTCCCATTGTATTGTCCATGATCTAGATATTACTCCCCCTCTGACATAATATCAAAAATCATCCTAACTGTTCACTGGTCTCTAATTTTTATTCTCCCATTCCTTTCCTCTCCTTTGTTTCATTGAATTGTTTTCTTCTATTTTTCTTAATTTTCTTCCCTTCATCCTTATTTTATTCCAAAGGAATAAGGTGATAATCTAAAAAAAAAAAAAAAAAAAGGTTCTGAATAAAGACACAGATGTAGAGAATGGACTTGAGGACACGGGGAGGGGGAAGCGTAAGCTGGGACGAAGTGAGAGAGTGGCATGGACTTATATATACTACCAAATGTAAAACAGATAGCTAGTGGGAAGCAGCCTCGTAGCACAGGGAGATCAGCTCAGTGCTTTGTGACCACCTAGAGCGGTGGGATACGGAGGGTGGGAGGGAGACATAAGAGGGAGGAGATATGGGGATATATGTATATGTATAGCTGATTCACTTTGTTATAAAGCAGAAACTAACACACCATTGTAAAGCAATTATACTCCAATAAAGATGTTAAAAAAAAAAAAGAACACCTCCTCTCCAAATTTTAAAAAAGCAGAAATAATCATCATCAAAAGTGGAGTCATAAAAAGTGGTCAGAAATGAGGTTTGAGATAATCAATGGATGTTGCTTTAAGCTACTAAGTATGTGGTCATTTAATAAGCATCATGGAAAACTAGTAAAGCATTCCATTCATTCATTAACTCATTAGAACAAATGTTTTACTTTCTGTAAGCAAATTGTCCTCTAGAGGGGTTACAGTGTCTATTCTTGCAAGGTGATCACTGGGAGAACCAGAAGCCCACCTGGGTAGTATGACTGAGATCAGGGCTCTTTTTCCAAAACACAGCCACCCCCCTATACCATCCCTTCCATACTAATGTCTTCCCAACACACTCTTCACTAATCTGTTCATTCCCTAATCACTGACAATATAAAGACCATACATGGCCCCTTTGGCTCTAACTTCTATAGCCAGCCTCATAACTCATTCCTTTCTAAGACAAATGTCTCCCATCGTTGTCAACTATTTACTGTCCTCTGCACATACTAGTCTAATACCCATATGCGAGCCACCTCCCCCGTCCCCCTTAGACATTCTTAATCATTCTCATTCAAATTATTCTCTTCATTCTTTGAAATTCTGATAATTCTTTGGATTAGTTTAAAGCTTAGTGACCTTTTTCTACCATGAAGTCAAGAAGACTTACCACTGTCAAATATACCATATATTTTACATATTTACCTTTTTCATTGTTTTCCTTCTCCTTGTCAGGCTCATAAAGAGAGGGATGTTTACTTTAGTTAACTAGTGTATCCTTAGCACTTAGAATAGTGCCTGGCACAGAGGAGGTGCTCAAAAAATATTTGCTGAATAAATTCATAACACTTATTGTCAGTATCACTTATTTAGTGTTGAATTTATAAAGCCATAACTAATCTCATATGTTAGCTTATTATCATTTAATTTGTGGGTATGCATATTATGTCCTCATCTGGATTGAGGACCAGGAACCAGTGCTCATTGCAGTGCATCCCCAGAATAAGGCCAGTGTAGCCTAAGTAATGCAACAAATAGAATAGAAAAGAAAAAGTTGGACATTGTATCTTTGTATTATAACTGTAAGTAGTGTTATATATTCAGCATATCCTTCAAAGTTTTATTCAAATAAATTATAGTTTTAATGATTCAGATGATAATTGTGAATGTTAATTCCTTGCAATTTATTCATCTTCTATGGACAACAGCTTTTAACATTTTGACTTTGGCAGCTTAACCACCTAGTTTTTATTTTTGGTCAGGTAATTAAATGATCTGCAAAATAATAATTAAATCCTTTAGGCATTAATTGTCCTAAATTTGTGTGAGTGAATAATTTTGTAATAAATGTGTTTTTAGTGATCAGAAACTCATCATAACTTATCTGCCCAGATATTTAGATATTTTTCATATATTCAATTGTTTTAAAACAGGCAACACCTCTTCGGAATACATATAATTGGTGCGCTCATGTCAGAGATTAAAAAACAAAATCATGCACACCTCTTTACAAGACTGGAGATATACTACCAATTTGTTACTAACATTCTTCATTGTGATGTTATTTAAAGGAGGATAAACACACACAGAACTCACTCTACTTCTCTAAAAAATCACTACCAGGAGCTAAATAAATAGTTAGAACCCAAAGGATGATGAAGGAATTTTCAATTTTTAATTAGTTAATAAATTTTGAAGTAGGTGGCAAAGAAAATACATTAGTAGGTTCTTATCAATGAACATATCTGTAGGGAGTCTTCCACATCATGGTCTGTCAATAAATGAAGGAGCTGAAAATTTTCACTAAATGGAAAATAGGCATTTTAAAAAGTGTGTTTATATAGGTTATTTTCAGGGATGAACACAGTAGGAAATAAAAATACTGAAGCTGAGAACTAATTTCTTGCAAGAACCACAATTACAGCTTCTATTATAAGCAAAAATCTGCAAGTTCAGTTTGATATAAAGGATTCTATTCCTGGCATCTGGAGGGAAAAATAATAAATAACCACTTGCAAAGAACTCAGATGTATCATTCTATAATAAATCTGAATGACAGCATATACAACCATTTCACATACAACATATATAAGACTAACATTTTAAATTGCAATAATTAAATAGTGTTAATTCCTTTGTAACCAGAAGTTTAAAAGACTTCTTCCACAATTTTAATGTAGAGAAACGCAGCTTCGTTGTATTGATTCGAATTTCTCATAAATTCATCATAAAAGCTCATCCACAAATCATAAGTCAGTAACTACTCAATTCTAAGTGTGATTGTACAGCTCACAATTTGAGTCCAAAGTGTGTTACTGAGACAAGAGAGCTAATATGTTTTCTCATCATATGCACAAGTCACAAATTTATTACCTGAAATAGGTAGGGCATATTATAAATATATATGTATAGTATATAAATTATATATTAATATATAAGTACATAAAATATATAGTAAATATAGTAGGTACAGCAAATTTTATATATATAAATTTACATATATAAAAGTTTACATATATATGTGTGTTTATATATATATACACATATGTATAGGTACATATGTGAATGTGTGTGTGTATATATATATGTGTATATATATGTGTATATATGTATGTGTATATATATATGTGTGTGTGTATATATATATATATATATATATATATATATATATATATATGGTTGGCCCAAAAGTTTTTTCGGGTTTTTCCATAAGATTTTACAGAAATAATATTAGATATATATATCAAACAAAAATCTATCATCTGAGTACTAAAAGTTTATCTTTAGGGTTCCAAATGTGACAATAACTTTCTTTGTGGTAGACTAAAGCTCCTCTTTTTTCTAATGTGCATTTAAAAATTTTTTAAATTTTATATTGGAGTATAGTTGATTTACAATGCTGTTTTAGTTTCACATGTACAGCAAAATGATTTAGTTATACATATTCATATATCTATCCCTTTTCATATTCTTTTCCCATATAGATTATTACAGAGTACTGAGTATAGTTCCCTGTGCTGTAAAGCTCTTCTAATGAAGCACTAAATGCTGCTAGGAAATCTACTGTGTAGTTTCATTTATTTACTTTTTCCTACTGTGTACTTTTAAATGGTGAATATGCCAACCATTGTAGCTGGCATCTCTGAGAAGCTGAGGTGCTTTCTTTCAGAAGATGCAGCTACTTTTTACTAAAGTGTTTCATTTTTTATCCATGTTTTCTGGCACACTCCTTTTCACTTTTCAAAGCAAAATCCAAGGAATTTTATTTTCAAAAACTTGAAAGAGTTGGCTAAAATATACTTCTTTTATGGATTTCTGTGTCACAGAATTTACCTCATTGTTTAGAGAACACTGGTTTACTCATCTAGATATCTTGAATCCTAGTGCAAGAATAGAGGCTCATTTCTGTTCCACCTGGTATTCAAGAGGAGGGTAGAGAAGAATCTGAATAGGGGAAAAGTATATTTGTGTGTGTTTGTGTGTACCTACACATGCGTGCACACACACACAAGTGCATGCACATGTGGGCACAAAGAAAATAAGCAGACCAATACCCTGATAACTGGAATTAAAATTCCAGAAGAAATAATAACATAGAAGAATTTAACACAGAGATGGAGATAAGGGAAATTATAGACAGTAAATAATCAAAAGGGAAAGAGAAGAAGGATTTCAAAAGAAACTTCAAAGACTAATTAAAATCACCCAGATACAGAGAAAGCAGACCTTCAAGCAGAACCATGTAATGCATTAAGAACACAGACAGCTAGAGGAAGAAGACTAGATGTAATCTTAGTACAAGAGAAACAAGCCTCAATATAAAGATGGAAATTGATTTCACATCAAGGGAGGGACTGGGGCTCTTTCTTTGGTCTGTAAATGGAAAAGATATACAGAGAGGGACTTCAGCTTAGACCAACAGTGGCTAAGTTTGGAGATGTACAAGACACAAGTTTGAAGATGTATGACCACGAAACGAATTGAGAAAATATTAGACTTTTGGATGTGTAACATCCCACCATCTCTAAAGAAATATGAAGGAGAAAAATGATTTAATATTCTTACACATTCCAGCATGATGTGTCTTTTAGAACACACAGACTTTCCACTGTGTCTTAGGAAACAAAGACAGGATTACAGAGAACAGAAAATGACCCCACAGGCCAAATATTTAGATTCAGTTTGTAAGACTTGAAAGATGCTTATTTAGATATAACTGCCAACAATTTGGAATACAGTTCACACACACACACACACACACACACACACACACACACACACACACGCACACACACACGCACACGAGAATAGGTCAGTAGAACTAAGAAACTTCATGAGCAAGAAACAATAGAGCTTTATATAATATTGCTTTTTTGATTATGCTACAATAATAGCTAAAAATTACTACCTCAAAAGCTATGACATTTATACACATATATAGGATATACATATATATTATATACATTTTTTTTGAACAAAAAGAAATCAAAGTAAAAGCAATGGTTGAAAGAAAAGATGCTTAGCTCTCTTTTCAAGACATCTCGGTGGCAGGATATATTTAAAATGATATAAAGAAAGCATTCAAGGGAAGAAGTAAAACCAGAGGCTTTAAAGAGAAAAGCAGATATTCCCAGCTGTAGAAGTGTTCAGTGGAACATGTAGTTGGAAAAAAATAATCAAAGGTGAAGTGGAGCAGAAATAACAAAAACGAAAGTGTGAAGGAAGGTCGTTTATATTGACGGAGTTAAGAGAAGAAAAGAAGAAGGTAGTCAGCTAAAAATAAAGATTCTACCCACAGAAATTCTAAAGCTTATTTGCTCATTCAACAGTCATTTATTATGAACGTACTGTCTGTCGGATACTATAATATGGAGCTTTGAAAATGAATAGACCACAATTCCAAACTCTCAAAATGATAACTACAATGCAATATTTATCATCATTGATCTTCATTGGAGGGAACCAGGTCTTATACTATTTTAATGTTTTTCCCCTGTAGTACTTTGCTAGTGAACACATATAAAGAATTAATATAAATGCTTTACAGTCTGCTTATTAAAAAGAGCATATGCTCTGACAGTAGACTGACGAGGATTATTCCTGGCAGAGTTAAATGAATTCTGATTAAAGGGTGGACTCACAGTAAGTATTCAGAAGATGTTAGTTATTATTTTGTTTTTTAATTCTCAGAACAACCATAGGAGGGTAGGCACTATTATTATCCCCATTCTAAAGAAAGGATAGAAAAGATGAAGAGAGATTAAGAAATTTCATAGCAATCGCAAAGTTAATAACTGGCAGAGCCAGGACTCAAACCCAAGGTCTGTCTGCCCTCAAGATGTGAACTTTAACATCATACTATAGTTGTTTTTCAATGTAATCTATACAAAAAGTTTGACCTCAAGGCACAAAGTAAAGTCCTCAACAAATATTAGCTACCACTATTAATATAAAAATCCTGCCAAGTTATTGCTGACATCATTTCTCAGTTTGGGTACCTATCATTTTTAGACAACAGCCTGCTATCAATCACTGGCCTTTCTGTATTGTAACCATACCATGTTCGAGTCTCCTTAAAGGCCTTTGTGCTTACAGTTCCTGCTGCCAAAAATGCTTCTTTTCCATTTTGATCTTCACATGGATGAGTTTGTCCTGAGATTTAGGTCTAAATTCAAATTGTCCCCTCTGAGAAGCCTCCCCTGAGCACCTTCTCTAGTGCCACACGAGCCCACCTCCTGTGCAGCCCCTTCACAAGAGCCACACACCTCTGACCATTCATCACTCTCTCACCTGTTTATTTTTAATGTCTCCCCAAGAATATGTCACCACCACTCTTGTTCACCTCAGAATCCACGCAAGATTGGAGCTTAGTAAATATTTGCTGAATGCATAAAGTGACTAGGACATTTCCTTATGCCTAGAATGTGCCCCATAAATGTTAATTCATCATTCTGCTTGCCCACCTAAATTTGAATAGAAGCTAAGTTGGAATAAAAACTCCTCACTTCAAGTGAATACATAATTTTTCTATAGCTTCATATCTTAACTCCCTTAAATATGTCCTTTGTCAATATTAAGGATGACACTCTTATACAACTTAGCCAAAATGACTACCTTCTCTGCTTACCACAGTCCTTCTAGCCATTAACTTGTTCTGAAAGTTGTTAAAAACACTTATACATTTGTTTTAGGTGTCCAGGTTAGAGACAAACCTATAAAAATGTACAAAATATGGTACTACACAAATATGTATTTAATATTTGGGAATGCACACACAAAATTTAACAATTAAGTAAACCTAGAATACTAGGCAAAACTGCTACAATAATTTAAGAAAAGTGGAGAACGATAAGGGTTTTTGTTTGTTTTGTGTGTGTTTTCTCCTCCCTCCCTCGAGCAGGCCCTCCTTTTCTCCTTCTCCTTCTTCTTTTTGGTTAGGTAGAAAGAAAAAGAAGAAGAGATATTTTACTGTCTGGGAGAATCTCCTTGTTCCAGAAAGTGTGCTCAACTTAATCAGATGAAAGCTGCCAGTCTCCTCTGAATTCCTTCAAAATAAGCAGAAAAGTGAAGTACCCAACTGTTACTACAGTATCTCTTTTATCAAGTAGGTGACAAATTATGCAAATATTACTAATATTTATTACTGTGTTAGCTGTATCTTTCAAGATCTCATAAAATTGTCTTTAGTAGAATACTCTATACTCTTATTTCTGTTCCATCTATGAAATGAGATTTTAAAAATCTCTAAATTTGAGTATTTATCCATGGTCTTGAAGTTTATTCTCTGCAAGCAGTAAAGAAAACAGCTACCCAGATAACTTTACATAAAATCACAGACATCCGTGTTCTGCTTCTCTACTGGTCTCAGATACATTTGTCCTTGTCCTTCACCCATGTGGCATATAGCTAAATATTTACTAAGCTAACGTAAATAGTGTCCAAATCACTATGAAGGGCATTTGCTTTACCATCAGCACTCATCATCCTAAGAAAAAACTTTTTTTTTAGGTCAAAAGAAACAATTCTGAAAGTAGTATCTTATTGTGGTTTTAATCACCCCACTATGAGCCCCAATATGCTGAAAGGTCAGGTATTAAGAATGGCAGATTTAATAAGCAGATTTGCAAGACAACTGAAGTAGTGTATACTCAGAATAATTTTTCCTATATTTGTTCTGGACTATTGGAAAAACGCTTACAAATAATCCTGAGAGTTAGTTGTTTTTTCTATTTTACCAATAAGGAAATTGTGTCTTGGAAGAATGATTAGCTTTACCAAAACTGATTAGTTAGCCAGAATAGAAACCCTAGTGAAAATACTTTCACTAGAAGGTCTAGTAAGTTAGCATAAGGGCATTCGTTTTATTTTAAGTAGACTGGCACAGGAATTGCCGCAAGTGATTTAGTCTGGTTATATTGCTACCCTTATTTAATAAAGCTATAATAAATTTTAATGAAACCCATTTGCTATAGGGTCAAAAAATGGCTTAAAACACAATCAGAACATGATATATAGAAATGAATAATATAGATTGTTCAGATATAGAAAACCATTTTAATGATAATAACCCACCTACAGCTTTATCCCAAATTTCAACGTACTCGATATATTACCTTCACATATAGTATATTTATAGGACTTTTCCTTAAAGTTAGAAACCCTACGAAAGTTCAATAGCTTTTATTACTCTCACTTCCAAAACGAACTGAAGAGCCATTATAACAAAAGTACAAAATGCAATTGTTTCTAAATTTAACATAAACTTTAAGTTTAAAAATATGACTTCAAAGTCTACTCTGACTAGTTTGTTTAGAATCAAATCTATTACTGTTCAATTTGAAGGTGAAAGTTTCTAGAATTTATATAAAGTAAAATATGTTCCCACAAAAGTTCAACAATTTTTCAATATTTTTCTACTTGTGTCTATTGTAAGGGAACACAGATTGGCAAAGAATAAAAGTTGACTGCTAAAGGACTGTTTAAAAATTTTTATGTACAATTTTAATTAATAAATATCTCACAGCCGCATAATTTACAATAGCGAAGCACAGGAAACAATACAGATGTCCACCAACAGAAGAAAACTGGAACAAGTAAAATATAGTATATCATACAATGGAAATAAGACAATCTCTTCAACAGTAGTACTTGGAAAACGGAACAGCCGCATTAAAACAATAAGATTAGAACATTTCCTCACACCATATACAAAAATAAACTCAAAATGGGATAAAGACCTAAATGTAAGAACTGAAAATATAAAGCTCTGGGAAGATAACATAGGCAGAACACTCTGACATAAATTGTAGCAATATTTTCTTGGATCAGTTTCCCAAGGCAAAAGAAATAAAAGCATAAATAAACAAATGGAACCTAATTAAAGTTAAAAACGTTTGCACAGCAAAGAAAACCACTGACAAAATGAAAAGACAACCTATGGAATGGGAGAACATATTTGCAAATGATGTGACTGACAAGAGCTTAATATCCAAAATATACAAATGGCTCATACAACTGAATATCAAAACAAAACAAAACAATCCAATCAAAAAATGGGCAGAACGGGACTTCCCTGGTGGTGCAGTGGTTGAGAATCAGCCTGCTAATGCAGGGGACACAGGTTCGACCCCTGGTCTGGGAAGATGCCACATGCCACGGAGCAACTAAGCCTCCATCCACCACAACTACTGAGTCTGTGCTCTAGAGCCTGCGAGCCACAACTACTGAGCTCATGTGCTGCAACTACTGAAGCCCACGCTCCTAGAGCCCGTGCTCCACAACAAGAGAAGCCACCACAGTAAGAAGCCCGCACACCACAATGAAGAGTAGTGCACACTCGCCACAACTAGAGAAAGCCCACACACAACGCAGACCCAACACAGCCAAAAAAAATTTAAAAAAATAAATAAGTAAAAATTAAATGTAAAAAAAATGGGCAGAAGATTTGAATAGATTTTTTTTTTCCAAAGAAGACATACAGATGGCTAATAGGCAAATGAGAAGATGCTCAGCATCACTAATTATTAGAGAAAGGCAAATCAAAACCACAGTGAGGTATCACCCCACACCTATCAGAATTGCTATCATCAAAAAGTCTACAAGGGACTTCCCTGGTGGAGCAGTGGTTAAGAATCCACCTGCCAATGTAGGGGACACGGGTTTGATCCCTGTTCTGGGAAGATCCCACATGCTGGGGAGCAAATAAGCCCGTGTGCTACAACTCCTGAGCCTGCGCTCTAGAGCCTGTGAGCTACAACTCCTGAGCCCACGTGCCACAACTACTGATGCCCATGCGCCTAGGGCCCGTGCTCTGCAACAAAGAGAAGCCACCGCAATGAGAAGCCAGTGCACCACAAGAGTACTCCCTGCTCGCCACAACTAGAGAAAGCCCACATGCAGTAATGAAGACCCAATGCAGCCAAAAATAAATCGATTTTTAAAAAGGTCTACAAATAACAAATGTTGGGGAGGGTGTAGAGAAAAGGGAACCCTCTTGCACTGTTTGTGGGAATGCAAATTGGTTCAGCCACTATGATAAACACTACGGAGGTTTCTTAAAAAACGAAAAAATAGAACTACTCTATGACCCAGCAATTCCACTCCTGGGTATATATACGGAAAAAACCAAAAACATTAATTCGAAAAGATATGTGCACTTTTAATGTTCATAGCAGCACTATTTACAATAGCAAAGACATGGAAGCAACCCAAGTGCCCACTGACAGAGGAATAGATAAAGAAGATGTGGTATATATATCGATACATAAATGGAAAACTACTCAGCCATAAAAATAAATGAAATAATGCCATTTGCAGGAACATGGATTGACCTAGAAGATATTATGCTTGGTGAAATAAGTTACAGAAAGACAAATACTGTATATCACTTATATGTGGAATCTAAAAAATAATACAAATGAATGTATACACAAAACAGAAACAGACTCACAGATACGGAAAACAAACTTGTTACCAAAGGAGAGAGGGAAGGGAGGAGAGACAAGTGAGGGGTATGGAATTAACAGATACAAACTATTATATATAAAATAGATAGGCAATAAGGATATACTATATAGCACAGGGAATTATACCCTTGTAGTAACCTATAATGGAATATGATCTTCAAAAATACTGAATCACTATGCTATACACTGAAACTAACACAATATTGTAAATCAACTATACTTTGATAAAGACTGTGGTTTATTCATACAATGGAAATTTATACAGCAATGAGAATAAGTGAACTGCAATATGCAACAACACGAATGAATCTCACATATACTACATTGAGCGAAAGCAGCTAAATATTAGACTACAGACTGCATGATTTTTTTAATATGAAATACAAAAGAATGCAAAACTAATCTATAGTTTAGAAGTCATGATAGTGTGAACCTTTAGGGGTATGCAATGACAGGAACGGGCCATGATTAGTGCTTCAGGGATACCGGTAATACTCTATTTCTTTATCTGTGTGTTAATTATATAGGTATGTTTCATAAAAATTTATCAAACTGTACAGGGATGACTTGTGCACATTTCTCTACAATGTATTTTAATAAAAATGTTTTCTTTTTAAACCCTCACCCTGTTTAAACATCATTACAATATTTCAAGGTCATTCAAGTTATTAGAGCCAAAAAAGAGACCTAATCCAGGGACAGGCAGAACCAGAAAAGAGGAGCACTTCTGAAGCAAATAAAAAGAATACTTTAGGGCTTCCCTGGTGGCGCAGTGGTTGAGAATCCACCTGCCAATGCAGGGGACACGGGTTCGAGCCCTGGTCTGGGAAGATCCCACATGCCACGGAGCAACTAGGCCCAAGTGCCACGACTACTGAGCCTGAGCTCTAGAGCCCGTGAGCCACAACTACTGAGCCTGCGCGTCTGGAGCCTGTGCTCCGCAACAAAGAAAGGCTCCGACAGTGAGAGGCCTGCAGACCGCAATGAAGAGTGGCCCCCGCTCGCCGCAACTAGAGAAAGCCCTTGCACAGAAACGAAGGCCCAACACAGCCAAAAATAAATTAATTAATTAAAAAAAAGAAAGCATATTGAACAAATTTTAAAAAAGGAGATAGATTTTTAAATTTAAAAAAAGAATACTTTAAAGAAGGAAGATAAGAATAGGTAGACAATGATATCAAATTCTGTGAAGAGACCAGGTAGACTGAAGATTTGATAATCAAAATATTATATTATTACAACGTCATTGGACAGAGTGTGGGCATTATGTATTCCTTGAGCTGTTTCTATGGCTCCTTTAAAAAGAAAGGTAGATTAGGGAGAGAAAGAGGTAAAAAATGGAGGCAAGATTTGGTGGTAAACACACAGGAGAGTGATCTTGTGGAAGCTGAGGAATTAGTAGAATGGAGGCATTGCTGAGAATTTACTATCATGATTTTACATGATTTGACAGCTACTATGTTTTCGACTTCCTGGAACACTTTCATTTGGGAGCAGTTTCTTCCACGCTCCCTTATGCATTGTAAGAATTTTGTTAAGGTGTTCTCATCTACTTTCTATCTCTTCCCCTCCAAACCCCATACCTAAAGGGGAGCATGTGGCCCAAGCTAATACCATTCATGTTCTCCCTATTGGAAATGTGGATCTTGGGATTGGGTATTCCTATTACCACACATAGATGATAGGATGAAATGATAAAGAGGATGGGAGGATAGATAACAAAATATTAATAATGGTTACTGTTAAGTTAGTATTTCTAGAGATTTTATTTTTAATTATGTGCTTATGTGCTTATTTTATTTATGTGCTTATTTTAATTATGTTTTATATATATGTTATATATTTATGTGCTTATATATATATTTTATATATATATTATATATATATATATTTAACACATATTATGTGTTATATATATATGTTATATATTTATGTGCTTATTTTAATTATGTGCTTATGTGCTACTGATAAATTAAAAAGTAAAAGAAATCAGAGTAAATATAAATATATGCTTATAGAAATGTAAATTTTTACATATGGGCATATTTTGGACAGAATTCGACAAACATCAGAAATTTGAGAGGTAGGAAAATGGGATTATGTTTTTGTCTCTATTTTTATATTTATTTAGTATTATGTTGCCTTTATACATTTAAAATTTTTGTAATTTTTATGTGAAAATGAAAATATTCAAAAGAATGGAATTTAAGAAATTTTAAATAGGTAAACATTCTTAAATATCTGTTATACCCTCTTAATATTTTAAAAGACTTTGTGACACATCAGAGCTCTGAACATTAACATTACTTTTATTATTGAGTCTTATTTTAGAATCTAGCTCTATTGCAGCTATTCATGTCCTACAACGTTTGTTTGAACATTTTGTTTGAAAAACTTATTTTTTACCAGGCACTGTTTTTTCTTGTAAGGAGAACAATACAGTCCCCTGGTTCCAAATGCTTTAATTATATTTTAATCATAAACAGTTACATGATAGCTTCCATCTAGGTGAAATATTTTCAAATTTTAATGTAATATTGGCTAAAAATATTTTCCATTATTGAAGAGGCAAAATCGCTTTCAATAATAAATAAAGGGAACCTCAGGATGTAATAACAGAGGCTATAATGGAAAATAAATTATAATGATCTATTTTTACATTTAGATAACAGTTTATAGAGTATTAGTTATTTACTGTGACAAAACAAATTACCCCAAACTTAGGGGCTTAAAACAAATATCTCATACAGTTTTTGAGGGTGACGAATCTGGGAGTAGTTTAGCTGAG
The DNA here is from genome assembly GCF_011762595.2 of Tursiops truncatus. Classification (NCBI taxonomy): domain Eukaryota; kingdom Metazoa; phylum Chordata; class Mammalia; order Artiodactyla; family Delphinidae; genus Tursiops; species Tursiops truncatus. Next base: position 113,979,249 of record NC_047037.1, read on the forward strand.
TAGTTCTGGCTAAAAGACTCATGAGATTGTAATCAAGCTGTAGACCATGGTTACAGCCTGTAAATGTCTGATTGGCTCATTCATGTGTCTATTACCAGGAGGCTTTAATTGATCACCATGGGGGTCTCTTCATAGATTTCCTTACAAGATAAGCAGCTAAATACTTTCAGAGCAATGGAGAGAGAAACGGAATCAGCAATGTTTTTTAAAACAATTTCAGAAGTGATATCCCATGACTTCTGCCACATTCTGTCGGTCACATAGACTAACTTTGGTACAATGTGGGAGAGGATTACACAAAAGGGTGTGAATATCAGGGAACAGGGATAATTGGGGGCCATCTTGGAGGCTGGCTACCACATGCAATACCAAGATATTTTACTTATCCACTTATTTATTTTTTACTTTCACCAAGCCTTTCCAGGTTCTGCTCTACTTGTACTTATTCTTTTGTGCAATCCACATCTTACATCATGTACACTACTCCGCAAGGTACATTTCTGGGACTTTTTTTCATCACACTGGGGAAAAAAATGGGCTTTTGCCCTTTACTCATCAAATAATAATAATGATTTTGGAGATTATAATGCTAGTAATAGAACCTAACATTTGATGAGCCTTTTCTGTGCATTTTTATGGTTTATCTCAAGTAATCCTACAACAACTCTGTGAGGTAGGAGCTATTATTATTCCTGTTTAACTAAAAAAGGAACTAAAGAAACATGACTTGCCCAAGGTTACTCAGGTAGTAACTGTTAGGACTGGAAAGAACCCAGTACTATTTGTCATGAGATCACATACTCTTTTTGTATGTTATAATATTTTAATATATTATTTAAAGCTATAGTTAAGAAATAGCTTGAATTCAGTAATGAACTTTTTTGGTTTTGATTTTACTACCTAAGTATTTATTTACAATATTATTATTTTTTAAATAGTGATATATTTAATTTGGGAATATATATTATATATATTATGTTTTCAGCTTAAAATATAATGCATATTATAGTTTTAGCTTGAAAAGGCTTAATTGCACTTATGTTATAGCCTTATGAACAAAGGATATTTTAAAGAAAGGCAAAACAGGACATTTGCAAATTTGATTTAACTTAAATTTGACATATATTTTAAACGAGTGCATTTATTTATCTATTCTTATGTAGAATATTACCGTTCACTCAATTTATTCCTTATTGTATTTCCTCACTTTTAACAAAATAATACTATGAAAAATACGTTCCTACATTTTAATATTTATCTCTTTAATAATTTTCTTGTGTCTATGTCACAGAGTAGAAAGTTCATGATAAACCGTATCTTATCCTGCAAGTACAGATTTGTTTTAGCACAGTAAATGAAGATCACCTTTCATTTCTGCTAGTTAACTAATCATAGTCTGTGACTACATCTACATATATACAAATATCACCATGACTTCCACTTAGAAACTCACCATCAATAATGAGATATTAGTTTACAAAAAGGAGATAACCAGATTGACTAGAGAAAAGGTTGAATAAGGAGCTCTTTCTAAATACACAATATATACAAGTCAGTTTACCAAGGCCCTAGCTCTCTTAACTATGTTCTGGTCAAGACTGATGCTGTCAGAATTTGTAATCCCAAGTGTAGTGAGGGCCAAGGGATACAGAGCAGGAAGAGGTAAGTGAGGAGGAATTTGTTGAGAATTGATTTTTTGACTGCTTTTGAGACACTTCACTCGAATATCAGAAATAAATGTAGCCAAATTAGCATCACTAGAAAGGCAAGGCCATAGTAGTAGTGCTCGGGACTGCACTGCACATTATTAAGACCTAAAAATGTACGCTGCAACTACATCATCAATTTCTTTCGCTTAGTAGCAGATTCCTGTAACAGCCCTAAGGCTCAAGACTGGCTACAATTTCCCATATTACTTGGAAATCCTCGTTACCGAGGACAGCTGCAGGATACTGATGAGGTTTAGGGGTAACTATCTCTTAAGGAGCCATCTACGTCTTTGATACAACAAGCTATATTAACTTTCAGAGTGGGTGGATATTTTGATTCCGTTTGAGGCCAATTCCGAATTCTAGTTGAATGTGTATACCGATATTTTTTTAAGCCATAGGTTATAACCAGTTGCTAAGATAAAGATTTAGTTTTAACTTTTTTTTATAATCATAGAAAATATAAGAATATCAATAGTTTATAAGTGGCTGAATGAGTTATTTAGACTGTGCTCTAAATTAGCTTTTCAATTTATGTAGCTAGGAGAGTTGTATAACAGGGGAGCTATGGGAGAATCAAAGGCTCTCCATGGACTTGCTATTTTTTTTGCGTCTGGGCCCTTGACTTAATACATGACATTCCTTTTTCTGACATTCTGTTTCTTAAATCACATTTGCCGTCCTCTAAATTGGATGGAAAAATCAAGTTTCATTTTGTGTTATGCTCTTTATCCTTTTTCACTTATAAACTCTACATTGATTTTAGTAAGGCACTCACCACAGCTTATGAACTTGGGCAGCTTCTTTGAAAAAAAAGAAAATGAGTTCGCTTGTGAGCCTGTTTTCTCCCCAAGCCCTTTGGAAACTAATTACTACATCTGCAGTACAATAGCAAGGGGAACAGAGCCTAGCAGAAGGTTAGGGAAGGCAATCAGACAGCATGCTCTGTCTGCACAGCATCCTGCGAGCCAGGATGCTGCCTTATCTTTTGCTGATTACCCCTGTATACAGCGTGTAGCCACCGGCCATGAACTCCTTGAAGAACTCCAAGTGCAATTTGGAGTTGCCAGTGCAGGCTGCTCCTTCATATAATGGCACCCTAGGTCATTAAACAGTAATTTATATTGTTCTGCTTGGAAAAACGAAGCCATTGCAATGTTCTTTTTAAAGAGAAATGGGGAAAGAGTAATCTATAGACATATAGACAACAGAGGACCTGGGCTACTCAAAACACCGGCAAGCTGAGTGCACAGAGAAATAAACACCCTGCATCTAAGGGTCCAGGATTCTTTGTGCCTTTTGATGCCAAGCAAACTCTAGCCATGCTCTAATGAGGTGCTTTCCTCCTAACCTATGTGAAGCCACTGACATTTGGCATGTTGGGAGATAGATCAAAAGTGGCCTACAAGCATGTATAAATGTTTAACACCCAGGTGCTCGACTTGACATTTTCTTGCTATCTAGCAGCTGCCTGATTATTTAAGCATTACCAACAGTCATTGAACATGGAGAAAGGTCCACCTGTACTAATCATTTGCTATAATAGGAGCAGTGTTCAACACTCAGGTTCTTTTGATTATCACGGTTAAACTTTCTCTTAGGTCCCCTAGCTTGCTAGAGGAAAAAGACTTACTGAACTGTGCTATATCAAAGCTGCTACTATTGAAATATTAGTGGAGGCTTTTGTGTTCCCAATAATAGATGTTTTTCTCCTTAAGAAGCTCAGATAAAGATTACTAAAAATATTTCACTACACAGATATGCTATATAATTTCTCTTGTCATTATAAAATCATATGAAGTGGATATAATATAAAGAAATAACTTTCATGCCAAGCTGCTATAATTTTATAGTCTAATTTCTTGTTATAAAATTAATACTAAATTGGCATTAGAAGACAGTGGAGTCTGTTCTCGTCCAAGTCCTGTCTCTGACTCTATTAAATATGTGAACTTGGACAAGTTAACTTCTCTGATCCTCAGTTTCCCCACTGGTAAAGTTATAATAGGTTTGTTAAGAGCAATTAAAAGAACTTTAAACAATACACCTGTTATAGTAAGCGCTAAGTAGGGTAGGCTCAGCTAGCACTCTACACCATTTCAGGTAGAAGCAGGGAGGGGTGGTGTTTTTGAGTATGTGTCATATCAAGTGGAGGTAGACTGCTGAAAATATCCTTTCCTTTTCTCCCAAATAGTTTGCCCTAGGTCTATTTTTATTACTAATATTTTTACTTGCTTGGCAGAATCTAGGCACTCAATAGATAGTTCCTTTTATGTTTTTAACCCACATTTCCCTTTTTTATTCCTTCCCTTTTGTTTTATTGATAATGGAATGAGAATCTTCTTCAAATAAGGAGGGAGGGTTGGTGAGATAAAAGAAAATCCTATTCCTTTAATTCTGTCCTCTATTTGGACGGGTTTAAGACAGAAGCCGGACAATCACTTTTTCAAGTTTGTTCTAAGTTGTTGTCAACATTAGATTTATTTTTACTGCAACTGAGACTTGCTATCTGGGTGCTTAGTTACATTTCTGCTGTATATATTGCAATATTAATATCATGATGGGTTGTTATAGAAAGCAAATGTCATATGGTTTGTGAAAATACTTTGCTAACAATGTAAACATCCAAATATACGCCAGTTGCTCTTGTTATCTGACTCTTGTCATAGACCTAAATACTTTGGGATTTGGGGACATTTTTGGACTTTTAAAATATTTTTATTTCACACATTAGCCAAATCTCTGGCTTAATCACTGTTGGCTGGTATGTGAGGCACTAGATTGATCACTTGAGACAGAATGAAAACGTGTATCCCATTTACCATTTCTGAAGATACAGGTGACCCTTGAACAACGTTGGGTTTAGACGTGATGACAAAAATCAGGGTATAACTTACTGTCGGCCCTCTGTATATGCAGTTCCTCCACATCTCTGGTTCTGCATCTGAGGATTCAACCAACAGCAGATCATGTAGTACTGTAGTATTTAACTATTGAAAAATCTGTGTATAAGTGGATGCACACAGTTCAAACCCATGCTGTTCAAGGGTCAACTCTATATTGAATAAAATGCATTTAAAGCATTTGTGGATATCAAAAGATAAAATTGCAATCATATTGCAGGAAGTCGCACGCACTTTATCATTTGAGGGTTGTGTGGTATCTCTTTCTGCATGAGGTTTTGGTGGCTGATGAAACAAATTTAAACCTTACACTCTAGAGAAAATAACCAATAATGCTACAGTAGGGTTTGGCCAACTATGGCCCATGGGCCAAACCCAGGCAGCTGCCTGTTTTTGTGTGGCCTACAAGCTAAAAAGCTTATTTTAAATTTAAAATGGTTGAAAAAATTCAAACAAGAATGCTATTTTGTGACGTGAAAATTATACAAAATTCAAATTTTGGCATCCATAAGTAGAATTTTACTAGGACACCGCTACATCCATTTATTTACATGTTGTCTGTGACTTCTTTCATGCTATAATGGTAGAGTCTAGTAATTGTGACAGAGCCCATATGGCCCACAAAACCTAAATAATTACAATCTGGCCCTTTACAGAAAAAGTTTGTCTACCCTTGGCCTAAGGAATCATTAACATTTTGAGACAATTTAGTACTCTCCTAGATCAAATAGGGTAGAATATATCTCAGTCATTATGTATACATTGATCAGAGAGACAAGCTGGAAAAATGTACATTCGATTGGAGACTAAAATCTTGAAAGATTTGTGTCCTGGAAAATTATGAAAAACAGATGGACAGAGTTGAATTGTACCAATAAGACATATGGGTTTTCCAACTCTGATACAGATTGATTTACACACACACACACACACACACACACACATATACACATATATGTGGTTAAAAGGGTAAATGTTAGAGCAGGAACTTGATCTTGATTAGGACTCACTGACTGAAATTCAACTGGGTGGCTTCCTCGTTCTCCACACGCTCTCTAAACCTGACTCTAATGAAAGTAAAAACTTAGAGAAACAATTAAGCATTTATGAAGCTGCTTGTAACAGATCCGTATTAATTTAGACATAAAGACCAACAACCTTTTAAGATAAGGCATAATGCCTCCACAGATAGCTTTCATCGATATGTAGCACCAGTCTATTGGTGGTCACTTAAAATGCATAATTGTACATCATCAAAAGATTCTACCCAATTAACGTTATGTTCTGACACTCATCAAATGCCCAGGTTTCATCATCTTGAAATATCCACTTTGTAGCAGCCATTTTGGCCGTCTGTTTCCATTAAAGCCAATTGTTCAGACTAATAGAAAACATCTGGAAACAATGAGCTAGAAGTGTCCTGTAAATCAGAAGAAATACCTAGGAGAAGAGAGATAGCAACATCTTAGTAAATAACGATTGCTAATGCTTCCCGAGCACTTCTCTAGTCCTAGACTCTGTGCTAAGCTCTTTATATACATCATGTCCATTAATCCTTGGAACAATCCTATGAAGTAGGTACAAACAGTATTATTGCTACAGAAAGAGGAGCTAAGGAACAGTTACAGATTTTGTTGATCTGAGAACAGGATCTGAAGTCTAGGAATTTGTGTGTGTGTGTGTGTGTGTGTGAGAGAGAGAGAGGGAGTCTTTTTTTTTTTTTTTTTTTTTTTTTTTTTTTTTTTTGCGGTATGCGGGCCTCTCACTGCTGTGGCCTCTCCCGTTGCGGAGCACAGTCTCCGGATGCGCAGGCTCAGCGGCCATGGCTCACGGGCCCAGCCGCTCCGCGGCATGCGGGATCCTCCCGGACCGGGGCACGAAGCCGTGTCCCCTGCATCGGCAGGCGGACTCTCAACCACTGCGCCACCAGGGAAGCCCGAGGGAGTCTTGATGAGACATTCTACTCTGCTCTTAATCAGTAGGCAAGTAGGATTGGCTTACTTGTCACCATAGGACATTTTTGATGGTGAGAGGGGATGGAGTTTATGAGAGAAGGTATAATGTTGTGTGCAGATAGACTGCCAAAATATAATTCTTCTTTCTCTCTCAAACAGTTGTCTCTGAGTTTAGATTATTTTAATTTCTAGAACAATATGTAATATGAAATGAGTATTGATTTCATGCTAATTTTATTAGTATTTCTTTTTTAAAAAAAGTATTATCAAACTGTCCATTGCCATGTCAACTATAACAAGAACCCCAGACATGTATGACTTAATAAATAAAATAGATATACCCTTGGTATGTGTACTATTAGATGAGCTATTAGCATAATACCATGCTTTAGGAGGACGTGCTGCTCACTGATGAACTTGGGCCAAGTTTTCTTAACAGTTTAACAAGACAGTCCTAGTTCAGTGAAGCCTCAGGTTGACTGGTTTTCAGATCCTGAGATTTCCCAGCATATAAACAACAAAAATATAGGCTACTTATTATACAATGCCATGCCAAATTTGAAGCTCAGTTTTAATTTCCTGTTGAGATTAAAATAGTAATAAAAGACAGAAGGAAGACCTGGGAGCTTTAAAAGGGACTGGAACTAAAATGAGCCAAAAATAAAGAGGATAAAAAAAGAATATATGCCAATGAAGAAAACTTCTCCATGGTGCCACGAACTAACACTGGGGTCTCTTTCCTTTAGGACTCACCTTGGCATGATAGAAAGGGCATGGATTATGGAGCCAAACAGAGCTGGGTCCTAATCCTTTATAAAGTACCTATTAGCCCTATAACCTTGTACAAATTAAACTCTCTGAATCTTATTTTCTACAAAAGTAAATTGGGAAAAATACCTATCCAACAGGATAAATGTTAAAAACAATAACATGTGAAGTTTCAAATGCAGTTCCTGAAATTAGGAAAGATGACAAATACTAATGTATTGCCTTTTCTGTGTGCAATCTTTGTGTGTGTGTGTGTGTGTGTGTGTATGTGTGTTCTTGGCATTTTTCAGTCCCCTCTCTTCCCTTACTTGCTAATATTTCCATTTTTTACACCCCCAAATGTCCCTACATTTAATTACTAAAACCTAGCCACTATAAGAGCTAAAAAGAAAAATCCTGAATAGTCAAGCACTCATTAACCCTGACCAAAGGAATAATAACCATTAGTTGGGTATAAATAATTCCTAAATAATGTGAACATTTGAGCAGTTAACTCACAATGTCCCTTTCCCAGCTAAAAGTACCTGATTCTTAGAATTATTAGTCACCCAGGATAAAAATGTAAAATATTTTGGAGAGAAGACAAGATTGCCTCATATTCATTTTTTAAAATCAATAAAATTTACGTAGCACCGACCTTGCATATTAGACATGAAAATTGCCACGAAGAAACTTACAACAGAGTGGCTAAGGCAGGCATTGGTGAAATGATTATTTTGTTAAACGTAAAATTGTAACTGCAGTAACTGTTGTAAGTGAAAGTATAAATACAAATTCTATGTGAGGTGAAGGGGTTGATACAGACACCTGAGAAGGCTGCACTGATGAAGAGACCTCAGCTGATATCTGAAAGTGAACAGGAGTAAGCAGATGGAGAGAGGCAGAAAAACAAAAGCATAGGCGAGAGCATGCGTGAAAAGAGACATGTTGACTGTGAGGAAAGGAGGATGTTATGTCTAGAGCAGAGAAATATTACAAGATGGAAGAGGAAAATAGGAGCTATGTTTATTTTTTACAGAATGCTAGCCTGAAGGTGGAGTAGATGGTTGACTACAGGATGATTTAAGACGTACTTAAAGATGCTACCATTAACATTCTCTCCCAGGTATTTTACCATTCATTCATCTACCTAGTTAATGAGCTACTCCTAATCAGATACAGGCAATCTTCACTTTGCATGGTAGTGCAGGACTGTGCAAGCTGAAACCATGAAAAGCAATTATAATATTAATGGGAAAATTAAGATATTCTGTAACTACAAAATTTTGGTCAAAATATTAAAACCTCTCTTACTCTCAGTTAAAAATGTATAGGAAAATAAAAATAATAGTAGTTTTCATTTAAAATACTAAGTTAAAATTTTGGAAAAATCAAGAATTGAAGTATATTATTTGTTTGTAAAAAAAATACTTATCAACAGTCGTTTGAACAGTTGTTGCCTCCTTCTCATCATATAACGTGATATGGAGTATCTTTGCTGTGTCTTGGTGAACTGTCATACTCCTTACTAAGTTTGGATCAGCTTCCAACATTTTATCTTTCACACTTTCAATGTCATGAAATATCTCTGAGAATTCCTTTAATGTCAAGTATTTTGTCAGAGCACTTCCTCTGGGATATCTTTAGCTTTTTCATCACAACCATTTTCCTAATTTATGTTGATAAGTTCACCTTCTCAGTTCCTCTAGCTGAATATCTGGGATTTCTTGAATGGTGACAGTATCACCATTCCCAGGGTGAACTATTTCTTCTATAATTTCATTTCCATTTAATTTTTTCACTTCCAGTGTTATCACCTTTCATTCTTCTGCTGCAGTTTCATCTTTGTCAGTCAATTCCCTCTTTCAATTATCCATTTTTTCAAGTGCCACAGGATATCACTGGGAGATAAGGAGTCAACACAAATACATGCATTGCTGTTGCTGTCTGTGAGCATACAGAATACCAGGTATGTGGTGGCCAATCACTGACAGGTTTTCAAAGAAGTAATTGATTGGTCACTAATCATGATGTGCATCTGTATCTTATAACAAGTTTTTCAAGTATTTATAGTGATCATGCATGGTTGAGGCACACTGTTACAGAAAATCACAATAATGGGAAAGAAACACTATAGGGAGAATACACAAGAACCTTTAGACTCTTTATGTTTACATGGATATAATTTATCCTTTTCTCCAGATAACTAAACTGCCATCAATTATCAATAAGTGTGATCGATCTTTATATAAGAATCAGGGCCATGGGCATTTTCTACACTCTATTAGTATAAATCCAGGATAAGACACATACATGTAATTTTTTTCAGATCAACCTTCAAGATGAGATAAAATACAGGAAACATCATTAAGAATCTGAGATATGTAGCCATCAAACATGCAAAGGTATACATAAAAGGTTTTGTTTTATACTTCACTTTCAGTGTCCACTTCACTTTCAGTGTCCGCTACATTTCAAACCCAGCTTTGATATTTCTGCTCATTTCAGAAGAAATCTCATATGCACTAACCAGTATTTTAAAATTAAAGTCATTTTTTCAGAAGATGAGAAATTAAGATTTATTACCTATCTCATACATAATTATACCAGTCATCCTGGTAACAATCATTTCTCTCCATAATATCTCCTTAAAAAATGTCAATAATCTTTTCACAGTGGATAATAACTTACACAGTGAATGTGAAAAGAGTGTTCAAGTCCTTTGTGCAATCAACCCAGTGTCTTTTGTTACGTATGTATGACTTCAAATCAGTGTAAAATGGCAGGCTAGCAGTTAAACAGTGTGCATTGCTGGATCTAATTAATTCTACTATTTTATGCCAAAAATTCCATTAGTTTCCATTAAAGGTCTTGATGTAGTGCAGGCTCCTTTATGTTGTGTAGTTAAAACAATCAAACTTCATTTCAAATGAAGGATTATACTGCAGAACTAAAGGAATGCCAGTGTGGTTTTCTAGCATTGAATAAGTTACTTTTAACAGGAGATTCAGACAAAAGTGAACTGCAAAACAGTTACCATGCAATGTAGCAACAGAAAACTTAAATCCACAGGGAAAGGCAGCTGGTAAAAGGCAGTTTGAGAGTTTGCCCTATGGGTTACTTTATGATAATATTATAATCTGCCATTGAAAATGAAAGTTTCACAAGTGTTATTGGTAATGTTAGAATCAGCAGTGTAGCCAAATTTAGTATTATTATTGTGCTTGATATTTATACCTCTGCTATATATGCTCCTTTAAAGATCCCACATACTAATAATTCATCATATACTTTCATAGCTCTTTTTTGGGTCAATAAATAATACTTATTATGTGCACACTATGTGTAAAGCATCACCATCACTATTTGATGACAAATAGATCATTTACTCACATGGAGAATGAACCATGAAAAAGGGAAATGGCATATCTTTATCTGTTCCCAAAGTGTATGAAGTATTCAGAACTCTTTCTTGTGGGTATCACTAGATTCGTTCAGTTTACTATTTTTTTTTGGTGATTAGAACCAACTTCCTTTATAGCTGGCTTGATGATCAAAACCAATACTTATGTAAGATAATCACAATTATAATCTATAATAGATAAATGTTAATTCTTACTTAAGAGCTTTTTAAGTAAAAAACATTGATAAACTACTTCACATGTATATTTTACTGCCAGAGGCTTACTTTTTTATTAATTAATCAGCCATCAAGCATCATCTGAAAACACACTATTAAGTTTATATATATATATAATATATATATAAATATATAATATATATTTATATATATATATATAATAACTACTTTATATTAGTAGTTGAGACTAACACTAGCATACAGTTAGTGTGGCTTCAATCAAGAGAAGTTTCTTCAAGGTAGTTTATAACTGTAGAGCCCCCCAAATTTTGAACATTTGTGTTAGTGTCCATCCATGCTTTTCTTTGGAGGAGACAATCCATAGCTTTAGTCAGATTCTTGAAATCAATGTTCTGTTAAGGGTGGGAAATATTCTGGATAGATGGATATACAAAGAGCTTACACTAAGTATTAAATTGAATTACATGAATTAAACAAAGACCGAGGGCAAACGTTCAAAAAGTCAGTGATACTATGGGTTGGGATAGTAGAGAAGAGCTACATTGTAAGACCATTTTAACCACATAAATAGATAATATATACCATACCCCTGTTTCCTAGGTGTTTAGGAGATAAATACATTTTTAATTTATTTAGTTCTCACTATAAATAAAAAATCCTATTTCAATTTTATATTTCACTTAGGCTAAATTCTTAAGCTACACAAAATAATCTGAAAACCTAGTTAATATGACTGAACAATTAAATAGCATCAATATACTCCATGAAATGGATTTTGTCAAAAGACCAATATTTTCATCGACACTTCTTTCCGTAAAGATGTTAATTTTATGGATGGAATTAAGTTCAACTGATTCTAAAGAAAAAACCTAGGATATGAATAAGTTCTATATTTAGTATTTTCTGTGCAGCTGTTTTAAAACCAACTTATCCACTGCTAAGTACAATAAGTCACCAACAGTAAAAAGACTGAAGTACATAAAAAATTAATTTTCGATTTCACTTTACATTTCTTCTGTCTACCAACATTTTGTCAATTACTTAAATCTCTTATAAAATAAATTTAATATCTAATAGCTACTTCAAAAGTTGAAGCCACAGGCTTATGTATAATTTACATGTCATATTCTGCAAATCAGGGGGAAATTCTTTTGAAGAGTTTAAAAATAAATAATATTTCTTTTTTGCAGTCTTTATGAACAGATAATTATATATAGGTTTCAGATGCAGAACAGTAATAAACCTGGATAAAACAATAAAGCCTATTCTATTTTCATGTATGCAAGGTTAAGTAGTAGGTATTAAACAGAATTACATAGTTACATATAGACGGGGGGAATTTCTTCCCTAATTTAATAACCATATTAAGATTTAGATTAGTTTTTCATTTTAGAGAAAGACGTTTTTAGAAAACTTTGGATCTTTTTATAGTTTTATTTTAGATATTTTATATCAATTCCATTTTTCCATGAATTTGACCTTGATTATGAAGCAAGACCAAAGTAAATCCAATTTGTCCCAAAACTCCTTTGGATGAATTACATCCTTTCTTGTATTTTGAGTCTTCATGCCAGCTTTGCATCAAAATCTCTTTCAATTATTTCATAAAGTTTTCGATTCATAATAAAAGAAATATTTATTTTTACGATTATTACTTCTCAGAAAAAAAGGATATTTTAATTTCCAAGCTTTCTTAATTTCTCATTGAATGCAAAAAATATGAAGTTTAAGCAGCCACTGAAAATACTGTTTTTGAAACTATGCAAGATTTCTTTCAATTCAAAACTAAAAACAAAGCCTACTTTCTATTTGTCATTGAGCTTGACCATCCCTCTTCTTTTCCTTATTCCTACTAACTGAAGGTATCTGACACTTTTATAGCCTGCCTGTTAAAGGGGCTACAAGCACCAATTTAAAGGAATTAAGAAAAATCATGAGTTATATCAGGTCTTCTCTCTTAAAAATGTGATTTACCTGAAAATAGAAAGATTTAAACTAAGATATACTGTGAATTAAACCAAGATAAAAAATTATTTCTGTATAGAACCACCTTTCTTTCAAACAAATAAGGAGGTTACCAGATGGACTCTTTCTCCCAACTCTGATATTCCATGACTATAAAATCATTTTTATATTTAAAAGCAGAAGAAACAATCATTTAGTTGTTATGCCAGGACCAAGGAATCATTTCTTGCAATTTAGAGCATTAGCGTTAACTTAATATTTTTGATTGGTTATTCACAAATGCATTGGAGATAAAACAATGACTCAAGAATTCCAGAATTACAATATAAGCTACACAATATATCCATCGGATGAAGGCTCATCATTTCAAAGAGAATATAATAATCTGAATTGTGTTTCTGTTTTAGCATCTGAACATACTTACAGCTTTCTCAATTATTCAATGCCTCAAAGTCCCATCAAAAGAACAACTACAGGGGCTTCCCTGGTGGCGCAGTGGTTGAGAGTCTGCCTGCCGATGCAGGGGACGCGGGTTCGTGCCCTGGTCCGGGAAGATCCCACATGCCGCGGAGCGGCTGGGCCCGTGAGCCATGGCTGCTGAGCCTGCGCGTCCGGAGCCTGTGCTCCGCAACGGGAGAGGCCACAGCAGTGAGAGGCCCGCGTACCGCAAAAAAATAAAAAAAAAAAAAAAAAAAAGAACAACTACATCAGCCACGTGTCTCTAAAAAGGAGCACATTTGTATGAGCTGAGAAAAAAGCAATCAATATTTGTTCATATTTTCCATTAAAAATGTCCAATGGAAAAACTTCACAGCTTCAATGCCTCAATTGGTAATTCATTACTCATGTTATTACTATCCCCATCTTTGACTTGGTTTAAGACAGAATAAATCCAGTTTCTTTGTATTCTGCCTAGGATTATTTTGCAAGCTTTTTTCCCCCGCATTCTTTATTGATGGCTCTTAAGATATCTTTATTTAATCAGAACGTCAAAATCTGATCTCAGTACTCTAAAAATATCCGACTAAGACTATATATAAAAAACATATAAGAACATGACACTCTCTATAGATAGCTAGACAGATATGGATATATAGGTATGTGTATTTATTTGGCAATGTTTATATTAAAGATGAAAGTTTATTGTGTTACAGGATTTTTTAAAAATTAATCTTAAAAAAACCCTCAAATATGAAGCCCTTCATAGATAATAAGATCCAAAAAATGACTCAAGAATGGCATATGTTAATGAAGAAGTAGTAAAGATCAAAGCAGAAAGCTAAGGCATATGCATATGGAAATCTCATCAAGTTCAGATAAAAGCTAATGTATGTGAAGAAAGAATAAAATACATCTGTCCATCTGTCTAATACGGTTAATTAACCTAGTCTTGGAAGTTTCCAAGAAAAAGGTCATTTCTGAAATCACAAGTTCATTTCCAAAAAAAAATGAATAAATGTAACAGTTCAATAATATAATAAAACTTACAATTTTAAAAGAAAAGAATAAAAGTTTGCTTCACAATAAAAGAAACCTTCAAGACAGATAAAATCATGGTATGAACAATGTTGCATTTTATTACTGATTGAAAGGGTTTGACCATGACATTTCATCCATCAGATTCCATTTCTCATTACATGAAAACAATGCACATTTATCACATTTATGTTGTATCTAAATTTTTTTGCCTTAATTTCCAATGATTATAGTAATTATTATGATTTTTATCAGAATTGCAGGCTCTCATCATCACAGTCCTTCAGAATTTCAGTCTATTCTAAAGACTTTGTGCACACGAAGAAATTTTAGCCTCATCCCATTACTGCATTAATTCAAATTTCTTTGTGTCAGTTGTTGACTTAAGTATAAATCATTGACTGTTAAGGACATAGATTCTCACTAATGAAAATGGAAACCAGCTGAATCCTCTGGAACTGGTACAAATCATTGACATGATTCAGCAATAGTCCACTCTGGCAAATCACCATGAGACGATGATTATAGCACGCCTTAAAAGGTAGTAAATTGTAATGCACTGACCACTCTGTGCTCACTTCACTTCTCTGCTAACTCAATAGTCCACTAAGAACAAAGTAAACGTAAGGTAACTCTTAACAAAAATCAGAGTGTATAGAAAAATCAAGATCTACTTCCTTAATGTGGATCCTGAAAGATAACTTAAAAAAAAGATAACTTAAAAATTATGAGGTATGATGTTGTGCTGGGGGGTGTACTACACTAACCATGGAAAAATTTACCAAATAGGTGTTTTTAAAAATATATGTGTGTGTGTGTGCCTGCATGCGTGTGTGTGTATGTATATATATACACACACACATACATGTTTGTATTACTCTTCATGATTATTTGGTGACTAACAAAAAAATAATCTTGAGAAAGCACTCTGCCTTTGTCAAAGTATCTCTTTAGATATGACTATTATGGATTCTGGAGAACAACACTTTAAGTTAAATATAAAGATCTCGTAAAAAAATGTACAGAATAAGGCTGGCTTATAAACAAAGCCCACATTATATGAGGCAGTTTTGCTGTCTCACTCTACATGCCTGGAGAGGAGAGCGCCCAGAGCAGATTTGTCTTATGCTGATTTCTCTTGTTTACTAAATAATGTTGAAATACCTCTTTACCCTACTATGATTAAGGCATGTATTAATATGCTGGTGGCAATACATGTTTGTGAGTGTCTTCAACATTTCTATTGTAATTTTAAAATCAGGATTAATATATTTTTTCAAAGTAAGAGAGTAAAAATTAGTGTTATACTAAGCATTTTACAAGAAATGAGAGAATACTTAGCTATAAATTAATTAGAAAATACCATAAGTTTAAAAATAGCAAATTTAGTATTTTAAAATTTTTCTATCGTACTTTCCCCCTCGATTTTAAACTTATTTTCAAACAATTATTTTTAATTTATAAAGAGCATATAGTCATTTTGCACAGTTGTTGATTACTGTTTAAGGCTAAGAATGAAAAATCACTTTTCTAAATTTGAATACTTTATGATACTTAAGTGCTTTAGAAAACAGATGCTAACTTTGAGTTTGACTTAAGTATATGGTTTGGGAAAATGATCTTTATTGTGAGGTTTTTACCATGTTTGAGGAGGTTTTTTTAGGATTCAGATTGATTGGGAATGACATTATCAAAATGAGAAAACAATATTGCACACTGCAGAATTAAAAAAATAATACAACCTTATATCAACACTGTCCAAAAGAAATATCATGTGAGCCACAAATGTAGCTTTAAAGTTTCTAGTAACCATATTAAAATGGAACAGGTGAAACTAATGTTAACATATATCTTACTTAACCCAATATATCCAAAATGATATCATTTCAACATACAATTATTCTAAAAATTATTAATAACATATTTCCCATTCTTTCATGTGTTCTAAGTCATTAAAACCTGGTTATGTTTTATACTAACAACACATCTCAATTTGGACATGTGATTAGTAGCTGCTCTAGTAAACACAAAGCCTTAAAGGACTGGGTGGCAATGCTCTTGGACCCTACTCTTTAAAAGAAATTGGCATTTAAGGCAAGAAAGGTAAAATATATATAGAAGGTATCAAAAGGAAGAAAATATCACAGTACCATAAATTTAATATTTATGATATTAACCCCCTTGGATGTGAAAAACAGAATTTTCCACAGAAGTGTAGTCAAGGGCAAGAAAGTAGGTCTGGAAGGACAGCTGAAGGAGGTATGGTAGTATACTTCTTTTATTGGTGCCCTGTATCCAACACAGATTGCTGCCGTTAACTTGTAAGACAAAATCACCTGAGGTACAGGCATTGTGCTGTATGTTTCTTACCACATAGCATCTATTTCTATTTTCTCTGGTTCACACTTATGGTTATTCAAAAAAAATACAGTTTTAGAAAAACAACTTTGTCAGAACCCATGTGTTTTAAACTTAATCCTTCCCCTCTCTCCCTTATATTCTTTGTTCCTCTGTAGCCTTTGCAACATGTGCCTGCTAAATAAATAAATAAATACATACATACATACATACATACATACTTGTATGTTGGGTGTAAGGGTGCATATTTATGAGAACCAGGCATGTGGGGAAGTCACACTGTGAAGAGAGTGTTACTCACAGAGGCTCCTGACCCTTTGAAATACCCTCAGCTGCTCTGAAAACCACAGGAAACCTGTTTGTTTATGGAAGTGTGCCAGGTGTTTCTTTTTCATAAATTCTTAATTGATTAATCATCATCATCTAGGAAAAAAGGGTAACGCCATGATGAGAGGCTGTATTTTCCATCTGTACATTAAATAAATAGAATATTTCAAATGAGAAACAATGAAGAGAAAAAGAGGGAGCAAGGAAGAGAGAAAATATGAGCAGAAAGTTAGGCAAGTGGATTTATAATTTAATCATAGTTTATACTCCCAAGCTGTTTGAATTTTCCATCCACTTAGTAAAACCCTGTGAATTGACAAAATCTGTGAATATTTTATTCTACAATTATACCCGATTTAGTTATTTTTGGAATAATATTCAGTCAAAGGAATGAGGTAAAACATGGTATGATCATCATTTTAAAAAACTGCTATACTTAGATAATAATATCTTATTAAAATTAGTTTTGAATAAAATAGGAAGTTGACAATAAGTGAAAATATGTATTTTTAAATGGCAATTGTCTTCCTTGGAAGCTTCCAGTATTTATTTAAAAATAGAAAGTGGACACTTAAGAGAGATGGTAGGATGGAGAGAACAATGATAGGTATCTAGACACTAAACTAACCATGGAAGAGATGAGCAAACATGACTAAGTTATCGAGCAGATCTTTTTCTAAAGCTAGATTACTTTAAATAAAAGAATATGTCGCAACCTCCCAATTCAGACATACATACACTATTGATACTATGTATAAAATAGATAACTAATGATAACCTACTGTATAGCACAGGGAACTCTACTCAATGCTCTGTGGTGACCTAAACGGTAAGGAAATCCAAAAAAGAGGGGATATATGTATTCGTATAGCTGATTCGCTTTGCGGTACAGTAGAAACTAACACAACATTGAAAAGCAACTATACTTCCATAAAAATTAATTTAAAAAAAAAGAATATGTCCCTGCAATGGACAGCATGGGAGAATAATTTACCTACCTGGATATACACTGAAACATCAGGGATGAATTTTAGCAGGGTCTAAACTACTTGGTAAGAGACAACAAAGGAATTACAGATGGGGAACTCATCGTGAAGATTACATTTTGAAGAATATGAAGCAAATGTTAAATACAGATTTCAATCATAACAATAAATGATTGCTAGTTAATAAGAAACGACCATTGTCTTTTTGCCTCTCACTGTGGTTTTATTTTGGCTTTTGTTCTGAATTATGATTTACAGGTGAACAATAACTGATTATAAACAATAAATGATAAATCACATGTACAGAATTGGTCAATGTAGATCACTGACAGAGCCCTGAGCTGTACAGCTGACCAACTAAATCATCACCATCAACATCATCATCATCATTTGGGTGTTAGTTAGAAAGGAAGACTCCCAGGCCCTACTCCAGACCTACTGAATTAGGATCTTAATTTTGACAAGATTCCCAAGTGATTTGAATGTGTATTAAATGAGAAGAACTGCTACATATATTGGTTTTCACTTCCATTTCATTGAGTATAGCTAGATATAGCTATACTTTGACCATTACATGTACCAAACCAAGATGAACAATGGGCCAGTCAACAAAACTTTGGTTTTTGGTTGTAGAGCGTTGCCATAAGTTTTGCTGAGTCTCTATGGCCATGGTGGAAAGTCACATTTAGAGGAAAAAAAAGGTCTATGATGCTCTTTTAACTTAGATGTTTTTGCTAATATTTTTCTAGTTAATCTATAAAATTTTGAACAAGTAATAAACTGAAGATTTAGATTAACAAATTTAATTTTTATTTAACAATCTTCAAATATATAAAGTTACTATATAGGAAACTTCCTTAATCTGATCTAGACATATAGATATGTTTAGCCATGCAAAAAAAAATGACTATCTATGGATATGTGTGTCTGTTTGTGTGTCTGTTGCTAAACACTGAAATAAAACATCATTTCACAGATGCTTTAAAAAAAGGAAAATACATTATATTTAAAATGACTACCTAGGTTTATAAGATACAATTTTGTTAACTGAACTAGCCTGTAGTTTAACATGATTATTAATTTCAACTAAATTTTGATTATATTAAATCTTGACAAGTCACTTATTTAGAAAACTTTTCATCTCAAATATAAAGTAATTTTTTACTTCATACTACATAGTCTATAGTTTTCTAATATATTTCTCTGTCATTTACCAACGAAACATGCTAAAGTTTCAGGTAACTTTTTATCTAATAAATACTTCTAGAACAAAGAAAAGATTAAAAGTCAACTTCAACTTGATTTAAATCAACAAAGGAAAACAAGACAGTGAAACTCTAGAAACACTGAAAAAAGATAGTGAGATCCATCTGTTAGTGACAGAATGGGAAAATGAGATTGTTTGCATTAGAAAATGCTGCATAGAGCAGATTATTCCAAATTGTGTTTTGCAGAACTCTGACCTCACAAAGGTGTGAGAAAAAGGGTGCACTAAACAAAATAAGTTTGGGGCACTCTGAGGAAGTTCAGTGAAGATTAGTATATCACATTTATGAGGTCTCCAATTAAAAAGAAACATACACATAACTATTTTTTATCTGCGTTTTTCAAACTTATTCCATTAATGTGTTCCTTTAGATTTTATTGTAGAATACTGATATACTGATAAATATACTGATTATAGAACACTTTTTGGATTGCTATAAGAAGTTATCAATACCGATTGTAACAGTTCCAATGGGATAAAAGCAAATTTTACTATTATATTAGTGTACCAATTTAAATAGATATTTCTTTGCTACCAAAAATATTGTCCCTTTTGCCTATCTTCAGTAAAAAAAATCCAAAAAAGATTCCACGTTCATCAAAAGCTAATGTGCTCAAAATAGCAACTGAAAATTAATATTTGATTACCATTATTTGATAATGTGGGCATTTCAATGACATTCTGTATCGATGAATGGACATACTGAAGTGGAGGCTAAAATATCTATGAGATGCACTTCTCTTATATCACCATACCTACATGCCAATATGATATATTACTTCAAAACTAGAACAATGACAAGTTTAATTCAGAAAGAAAAACCAGCAGAGAAAAACAGAAATAAACAAACAAAAACCAGCATTACACCCTGAAAAGTATTTTATAAAAATCAACTTTGTATGCACTTTTCTTTATGGAGGTTGTTCTGGACTAAATTGGTCCGAAGTAGTATATGGAAGAAAAAGAAATATAGGATATGTTTATTCTTTGTGTCATTTAAAACAAAATTTTATTTCCATTTCTATTTACTTAATTATAATGTTTAATATGTTATGAATCTATGTCATCCGTATGTTATAAATAACAATGATCATGATGCCTACTTTAAATCATTCTTGAAAGAAGATGTATGATTAGATAATTGCTTACTAATTACTTTACGGATCTTGACTGGCTAATCCCGCTAATCTAGGTACTTAATAAGTATTTACATGGGAGTTACATATTTCAGGATTTTTTAATATAACAAAGGCAATAAAATATAAAAGTCATCCATTCTTAGAAGATAATTGAAAACATCATTCTTAATGCATAAATATTCTGAAGTTCAATCACTTAACTAAAAGGTTTTTGTCATACTTGTTGATTGATGAGTTAATACAAAGAAAATAAGCTGAAAGCAGAATTCAAGTGATGTCAATTATTTTAGGTGTCTTTAACCACCTTTGTTTTGAGTTTCAGTTAATTTTCCTATATTTATCATATAGGTAACTTATCTTTTCTCTAAGTATTAATTCATTAATCTCTTTATAAATTTTATAAACAATGTGAAATGGGAATGATATTTCACCTTATAGAAATTCTTCCATTTTTCAAGCTATGTAGGCTCAATTGCTCTCCTATTGTCATTCAACGAGTCGATATTAGAGCCAAGATACATTGTCTATTGTTCCCTAGTCCTATATGTGTCCTCAGAGTATTCAATTACCCACCAGAGAGCAATGGCAAATATTAATAAATGATTTATGGTAAATCGTTAGCTATTGTCCCATTATCCATTTATCCCAACGAGAGCTTAGCCTATTTAGAAATTACTGCACCTTCACCCCCACTTTGTTTTTAAGGAAAATATCCATTGAGGATATCAGTAAAATCATGACAGTTCAGGAGTTTTGGCAAGCACACTGTCCAAAGTAGGGGAATGTGCATCATGTTTCCCATTATAAAAATAACGACTGGGAAAAAAATGCCACCACTTTGCCTCGCTCACCTATTTTCAATGAATTATTGCTTGTCTTTTCATTTCTCAAGCAAGCCATCACTCACATTTCCCTTCTGTGACTTTCTTCCCCATACTTTATAGCAATACTCCATTTTGAAAAACTGCTAGCCTCCATGCTCACATTGTTACTTCCTACTCTAAGTTCATAGATTAAAGTAGAAAGATATTATTATTAGAAGATTATAGAATCTTGGAATCATAGAGCTAGATCAGACTTTGGAGATCATCCACTGAACTGGTACTTCTCACAGGTGAAGTGAATTAGAGGCAAGGGTGTATGCAAATGTCTAGGTCAGAATTTCCTTTGGCTAAAGAGAACCTGGAGTAAGGTTTATGTTCAAGTTCTTATGTGGCAAAAGCCTACCCCTGACATGTCAGGCCACAGTTGGAGAGATAATAATGATAGCTATTCTATCTCTGAATTTAGAAACATGATAATGTTGATAATAGTTTTTGAAAATACAAGTCATTATTGTTGATAGCTACCAAGACTAATTAAGACTTAAAGAGGAAGAGTGACTTTCCTGGAGGCATACAGATAGAGTAGGGCCCAGGGTCCTGGTTGTGACTCTGAATGGTTCTATTTACTGTTGCTATGTAACAAATTACCCCTAAATTGAGTGGCTTAAAACAGTTTAATTTGCTCCCTATTTTGTGGGTCAGGAATTGGAGAAGAGCTTAGCTGGGTCGTTTGCTCTTGGAGTCTCTCATGCAGTTGTAATCTGATGTCAGTTGTGGTTGGCTGCAGTCAAATGAATTTTACCTAACTGGGCTTCCGAAGTGTCCCATAACTTGGCTGACAGGTAACGCTGGCTCTTGGCTAGGAGTTCACCTGGGCGCTTTCGACTGGAGCACCTACACATGGCCTCTCCAACATGAAGGTCTCAGAGTAGCTGGATTTCTTACGTGCTGTATGGCTTCCCCCAGAGTGAGAGTGCCAAAAAAAACCAGGTGGAAGCTAAACGTCCTTTAATGAACTGGCCTTGGAAATCATCCAGCATCACCACCACCATATTTTATTGGTTGAAGTATTCACAATCCTGCCCAGATTTCAAAGGGAGGTGACGTACACCCCGTATCTCAATGGTAGGAGTGTCAAAGAATTTATAACCATTTAAAATAAACACCATAATCTGGGTTCAGTCTGGCTCTGGTATACCCTATTATATCCTGTCACTCCTTCTGAAACTTTATGAAAAGTTATCATTTCCCTATGTTTTCCTGGACAGCCAGGTATATAGTTTTCATGCTAGAACTACACTGGACTTGGAAATAAGAAAAGTGTCACATATTTAATACTTAAAATTTAGGTACATATCATTCATTAAAAAATAAACAAAATATAACTGAGTACTGCTATGTGAGAGTCCCAAACCTAAGTACTGGAAGTACAACTATTAAAGAAAAAAACTGCCCTCCAGTCTATTAGGAAAGGCAAAAAGTAATAACAGCGTTGGAAAAAATGTTGCTAAGTTGTTATAACTGAATTATGCACAGGGTTGGCTATGGAAGGGCTTTACTGAAGGTTAAAGAATGGGGTTAAAGAAATGGCTGCAGAGAATTGAGGTTAGAGAAGCATCTGGAGGGATCTTTGACTAACAAGGTGGCCAGACCTCTCCCTGACCAAACACACGGCATTCCAAAACATATATCAGAGAAAAGTTTAAATTAAAAAATTGAGTTAAATTTATAAGGCTAAGGTTAAGATACATACGTGGTTAAAGAAGACGAGTGTGGAAAATTAAATAAGAGCCAGAATTTGAAGCCTTTTCTATCACGATCAGGAGTTTGTATATAAAAATATTTATATTTTGTATATAAAAATATTTATCTGGTCATTTAATATTAATGATGTAACTGAAATAATTGAAAAGCGGAAGTTGGTATTCTAACATTTCTGTGGTGATACTTTTAAACAATGGAAACAGTGCAATTAAAATATTTAAAAGTAGTCCAAACTACATAAAGTTACAAATAGAATTTTGAGCAGAGAGGAAGCGTATTGAAACAAACCATGGATGCTTAATACAAAGGGCAACGTAAATGGAACTAGACTGAAATCCGGTGTTGACTTAATTTAACTTTGCCATGGCATGTGGTGGGTTATGTTGGAATCATCCAGTATTTTCATTACATAGAGTAATCAAGGCGGGGCAAGCAGCAGGGAGAATGGATTCTACATGTTAATTCTCCAGGGACAAAACACATGGAGTTCAATTCACCTGGCTCCTGTGATTTTACTGCATGTGAACTAGCTAATTAAAGTGAGTGTGAGTTTCCTAGATCAGGTATGAAACAAAGATCCTTTGTGGTTAAAATTATTTGCACATGGCATGTGTTAAAGTAGGATAAGTATGCAGGATGTTGTTTGCAGCTCAAAGATTTAATTATTTATAAGAAGAATGTCTGTTGAAAATAAATGGGATGCAGGAAAATAATTTTACAGGCCAAGTGGGGCACCAATCCTCAGTCTCGATACAATGGAGGCTTGCTCCCCAAAGTGTGCTCTTTAGAGTAGAAGCATGGGCATCAGGTGGCAGCTTGTTAGAAATGGAGAATTTCACATCCCACTGAATCAGAAGCCACAAGATTCTCAGGTGATTCCTATGGACATTAAAATCTGGGAAGCACAGATTTTGGGGACAGGACACTGTAGGCTTAGGATAAGCCCTGAAAACTGTAGTATAGACCTTTGCATTTGTTTTCATTAGTTGGTTTAAAGAGCATGAATCAAATCTTGAACAGGAGGAAAACATATAAAGGAATAAAGGTGAGAAAAATTTCAAATGGTAGGGATTGAATAAGTAATCAAGAAGGAGTAGCAATTCATACATATAATTGCTACCTATATCCATATCTATATCTATACAGTTGAATTTGAATTAAATAATGGACAGTTAGTAGTTGTAGACTACTATTAAGTGCCTACGACAGTGGCTGGCACATGTTAGACATTCAATATTAATATGGAGTGAATAAGCTTTACATATATCACTTTATCATACAAAGTAATTTTGCACACATTATTTCACTTTGAGTCTCACAACATCTCTGTAAAGTAGACAGAATGAATAGTTGGTATCATTAGACAAATGCTTTCAACTTGTCTGCTTTGTAATAACTTAAAATCAACAGGTATGACAAAACCTTTTAGTGTATAATTGATGTTAAGAATATTCATGCATTAAAGACAGCATTTTCAATTGTCTTTGAAGGAGGATAATTTTTACATGTTACTGACTTTGTTTAAGAAAGCCTAGGATAGTTAACTGCTATGTAAATGCTAACTAACTTTGAATAGGGAATTCACTCAGTTTAACTAATTTACCAAATTATCTTACATTGTTACATCAAGGATTTAACACAGGCATCATGAACAATGCAGTTTAAAAATATATGAGGGAGGGAGCTAGGTTGGGAACACACCACACTTTGTCATTATTGAAATACAAATGAAAATAGCATGATGCTGTAGGTGACTCTGGGAACACATTTTGCATCTTTTTTTCCTCAGTGTAGAACATTTGGCCATTAAGCCTGTACAACCTCCAAAAAGAAATGTGCTTTAACATGAAGCATAAAAAACAGGATCTTGAGAATGTTGAAATGCAGACAAGTAGCAAATTTTCAAAATCACAGGTGAGACTAGGATTTGAAGTCACACTTTCTGATTAAAACTTGAAAAAATGTTCCTCCATAATGACCCTCATTTTCAATTCCAAACTTGGAACACATGGTGTAATGTGTGATCTGACCAAAAGATGGTTGTTTGCAGTTCATACTGAACATCAGCGTAAATCTGGAACATATTTTCAACATAACTTGCCTCTCAAAACAGCTTGCTTATGTTAAGGGAACAAATAAAAGTTGGAATTCTTGTTGTAGAGAAAGAACAAAAGTAATTAAAGAACATATGATGCTTTATTTTATGAGATAAATATTTGACTTATATAAAGGTATATTGAATTATACATTTTATTAAATGAGCAATTCTTTCTTAAGATATTAAAACTTTTTTCTATTGTTGAGGACAGAAGTTTGTTACTTGACAAATCAAAGATCTTTTCTTTAAAAAATTATTTTACAAGCTGATTCTTCCAATGTATTGTTCATTTTAAATTTGCTCAAATTCATCATAAGCAAAGTAATTACATAAAGGATAATCTCTTTAAAGGATAATTCAGGTTTTTTGTTCCATCATTAGTTCTAATTGGTTAAGTGCTTAAAATCCATACTTTTTAAACATTTGAACTGAATACTAATCTCTGGAATCAGAGTCAACCACATTACGAAGTTCAACTTGGATTGAACTCTACCAAACTACATAGTTTAGAGAATTTTCTCTTGAAGATGGAAAAGAAACTCTCTTACTCCATTGATACCCATAAATGGCCAGTGATCTTATCCAACAAAAAGTGATAATTATAGTTGCTTCCATGTTTTCTACACTGGTTGTACATCAGGCACAGTTCTGAACACTTAATATATAATGCCTCAACTCTTACAACCATCATTCAAAAAAATGTCATTATCCTCAAATTATAGAAGAGGAAATGGAGGCTTAAAGAAGTTAAATTTGCCCAAGATCACAACTCAGCCAGACTATATTCTAGCCACTGTGTTCTTCCTACCATGCTCTGCTTAGCTTATTGCATTATACAAAGTCACAACTTTAACAAGATAGTGTTTGCATTTCCAGAAGGTCACTGGGCTTTGCATTTCTGTAAATCTCTTAAGAATACTCCTTTAGGTAAGGAGAAGTGATAACACAATATTACTATACCTTATTACTCAATAATTACACAATAACATCATAAGGTCTAGTTCAGAGGGGAAAAGACAGCATATTCTGAAATATTCAAATTTGAAGGCAATGGTAGAGAATATCCTCATTTTAAAGTTAGCTAGGGATAACTTTGTGGAAGGCCTATAGAGTATATGTATGGTAGTAAAGGGACCATATAACTTACTTTCCAAACCAGGACACTTCTGAGAGTGAAAGGGAATAATCTCCAGACAGATGGCAGAGCAGCAGGTTTAAATAGGGACTGTCCTGGGAAAATCTGAATGTATGGTCATCCTGTACACAGAGGAGTGATAAATGCTGATAAAGTTGAATTGGTGAAGGAGAGAAACAGAACTGAGACTAACCTGAACTCTTAATCGGGAGTGCTTTATTCCTTAAGGCTTGAATTAAGTAACTGTATATACCTCATAGAATTTTCTGCCTTCTGCAAGAGGCATGCCAAATGAGGGTTAGGAAAATTTGTCCAATGCTATTTGTGTTTAACAAATTGCTTCCTAGTTAGAGTGATCTGATATAATGAATTAACTTTGAAAAGGATACTCTTAAAAGGGTCAGCAACTGTTCCAGGTTAGAGAAAAAAGGGAAGGAAAAATGCCAGAATCATTCAGCCTTTTATGTCTTCCTGATTCAGTAGCTGTATCGTTTCCTTCTTAATCAAACTACACCCTTCTTCAACCAGATATTTAAAACATTCCATAAAGTACAAAAAATTATGGTTGTAAAACAACAAACATACCACATGAAAAATAAATCTATAAATACTAAATGTTTTCGCATTGTTAAAAATAATTTATGTAATTCTAAAACTAATAAAATCCAATTGACTATCCAATAAATGGAATTTTATATGATGTTTGTTATCAGCTAAATAATTCATTATTTCATTTTATATACTCACTCTTTAATTAACTTACTGACTCAGAGGTAAGATGCTGCTAATCCGTTCATTTCCCCAAGCCCATAAAAAAAAAAAAGTACAAAACGCATTAAAGTATAAGAGCAAAAGGTTAAGAGTTTAATATGAAGGAATTTTTAATCAGAGGAGAAAGCAGCTGGTTGAGGTTCTTTCCACCTCCAACTGGAGATCCCAGATTGCACGGTGATTAGTGACACCTGTTTTTTACTAGTCTCTTCCTGAAGCAGGCAAAGCATGAAGTTGGCTATAGAAGTGTCCTTGGCATTTTGTTGTTCTTTCTTTTAAAAACCACATTTCTTTTAAAGCCAGATATTTATTTTTAGCCATGGTGTGCCTATTAAAATATTCAGAGGCTAAATTTGTCTGTAGGTAATAGGAAACTATTTTATAAGGGGAAAGAGAGTAATTTGCAAAGAGTCTATTTTAGTATACTCGTAAGCGTTTAAAAAGTTTTAAAAGAGTCACTTGCAACTTACAGTTTCAATAATATTTTACTGTTAGACTCATACTCTCCAGATCAACTCATTGAAGGAACCTGATATCTCGGTTTGAGTACCACAGGTTAGTTTTATTCCATATGGCCTCTCCACCCTTTTGCTTTAGCTACTACTTCCTTGGAATCTGTATTAATTTATTTTCTTTCTTCCACATGTCAGAGCTGGATTGGATTTAAAAGGCAATCTGGTTCAACTTGGCCATGTTATGGAGTAGAATTCTGAGGCCTCAAGAGAGGAAGTGACATAATCAAGATCACACCGCTTGAAGGTGGAAAAGCTGAAACTAGGGTGTGGTACTTTGTTCTGGCCACCTTATAACAAACTAATACAAAGGACTAGGTAACGAGAATTATGCAACCATTGCTGAGAAAAGAATTTCTTTTCACAAGATTGATCACACTGATTCCAAATTATTTTATATTTTACGAAGTTATGGCCCAAGAGAGGCAACCTCTCCAGGTTTACAACAAAAACAGACTTAGAAATCCAAGTTTCTAACTCCCAAGCTAGCTAGTCACTTTCCAGTACTCCATGCTATGTCTCACATACACAAACCCAAACACAAAAAATATCCTGTAGAAATCCTTCGTCCCAGGAGAGAGACATTTCAGAAACTCCGTTTACTGTTCATGGTTTGGTCGAATACATGGTTGCTTTTCATGTTTCTGCACCTACTTCGTGAATACATTTATTTAACAGAGTGTTACAGAGCTTCAACTATGTGCTAGGTAGCATATCACACTTAAATGTTTTTATAGACAAATCCACAACTGCATCTACCACTTTTACTGTCTATTAAATTGCCAACCTCAAATATGTATTAAAATGTGCTTAAGTTTAGCACTCTTAAGTTTTATAGGCACACTCCAAAAAACTCCACATCATAGTAGTGACTCATGATTAAAGAGATTAAAGAGAAACAGTGGTATAAGGGACAAAGCACTAAAATTGTTGTAAAAAAAGATTTGAGTTCTTTATTCTTTAAATTTTGATATTTGATCAAATTATGTCACTGAATATAAGAGCTATACTCTTGATTAGACTTTAGGGACTAGGTCAGATTAGAGGGAAAAAAGCATTATTAGAAAAAAACATAGGACCAAACACTTAGAAGATGACTCCTAGTTTTAACTTTTCTATTTATTAGCTTTGAGTCTGGCAAACTGCTTGGCCTACCTATGCTTCAATTTCTTTATTAGCAAGATGAGAAAATTTGATTCATCATCTAAGATTTCTTGTAGGTCTAACATGATTGAGACCTAAAAGAGTAAATATAATTTGTGTAGTTGACAGTGTCCTTACACAAAGGATAGCTCAAGAGATACCAAACTACTGACATCCAGTTTAGAGCAATATGTGTGCTCTGTCCTTTTTTGGGGGGAGGGGGGTTCTTGAATATTTATTAGTTTCCTATCGCTACTGGCATTACTTGGCTTGTGGCCATATCACTCTGATACATGCCTCCATTTTCACATTTTCTCCCTTTCTATCTGTCCGTAATATACACAGCGAAATGCAGCGACAGAAGTCCTTTGTGTGTGTGTGTGTGTGTGTGTGTGTGTGTGTGTGTGTGTGTGTGTGTGTGTGTGTGTATGTAGGGGGCAGATAATATACCTCTTTAAAGTTACACACACTACTCCCTTTCAATAGTGTAGTTTAATAGAAACAAAGAACATGTATTTTTTTTTTTTTTTTTTTTTGCGGCATGTGGGATCTCCCCGGACCGGGGCACGAACCCGTATCCCCTGCATCGGCAGGCGGACTCCCAACCACTGCGCCACCAGAGAAGCCCAGAACATGTATTCTTATATTCAAAGCCTTTCCCAGTATAATTCCTTAGCATGTGATCTTCATTTTTTTAATTGAAAATAGACATCAGTGGACAATAAAGTGAACTGCCAACAGACATAACGGTATAATTTGTGTTAAGGCCTATATCAATCAAATGTCTGTATATCAGCTTTGACTAGGGGGGTTTCATTTTCCCAACGGAGAGGCGCAACTAATGAGAAAGTGACGGGTTGGTGCAATCCTTAAGAACTAGGTAGGGAAATTTCAGCTCCTTAGAGAATTTCTGGAGGATCAAGGACATTGCTCCATCTTTCAGAGCACTAGAGATTGTAAAGGCACTTCCTCAAAGAGAATTGCAAAGGTGAAGGTGGTCAAGAGGAAAACCTGAGCCTATAGTTTTGCAGGCCTCACACCATGTCCATGAAACTAAGTGCAACCAAGAGCCTCCACCTTAATTGTCAGTTTTCCTTAACAGAGGAAAATTCCTCTGTCTCAGCACAGGGCAAGTCTTCTTCATCTAGTCCTGAAGGTCTCCTCCCAACATCTTTGCTCAACAGGAGATTCCTGATAATTACTTTCAAGTAGTAGAGGCATTAAATGGTAAGAGTGTTGCAGGAATGGGTATTACTTTTTTTCCCATTGAACAAAATTATCTATGTATTTTTCTTTGTCAATATTAATTTTATGCACCTTGACAATGGTTAACTTAAAAATCCATTTATTTGCTTTTGTAACAAGTTAACTTTTAAGGCTCTGTTTCTAGTCTGCCTTTAGTAAAATACTAGAGTACTATATCTTTATTACTTTAACAATTATCTATTGAACAATTAATCTGGGTCAGGCAGTACACCAAATACTAAAGACACAATGCCCTCTAGAAAACTTACATGAGACAAACAGGAAAGTAAATAGAAGACAATTAAGTTTGACAGAAATAGCTTAATTGGGGCAGCCATGGGTAGCAGTGTTAGATGAGTGTTTCTAGTGAATGTGATAAGATAATGCTGGAGAACTGAGGAGTTAGGCAAATTTGTCAGGAAAAGTAGATGGAGGAAGGGGATAAATGGGCAAAGAGAATGAAAGTGTTAGTGTTAGTGTAGGAGAGACCACCCTTCTCTAATTCTTCCTGCTTTTATAATTCTGGTTCTCCCTTAGAAGCAGCTTTTTTTTTTTTTTTAACATATTTTGTCTTTAGGAGAAAAGTTTGTTCCTGTAACCTTACTATGGAAAGGACTGACAACTTCCCTAGAGATACTGGTTAATCACATCTAGTTCTAACCCTTCCTACCCTGTCCTGTTGAGTGAAATCTCTCTATGGCTTAGAAGGTTTGATCATCTCTCTTTGGATGAGAATTAAAAACTCATTTGTGTAAGTGCATATCATTTAGTATGTTTATTTTCTTCTTCCTTCTCCCAATAATTGAATCACTCATTTTATTAAGTGTTTCAGGAAAAAAAAGCATGATTTATCTTATCAATAAATAACGTAGACTATTTTATAACATAGACTATTTTATAACATAGACTATAACATAGACTATAACATAGTCTATAACATAGACTATTTTATAACATAGACTATTTTTTTATCTTATCAATAAATAACATAGACTATTTTTCTGTAAGTAATCAACTCTTCACCTACTAGCGGTGCCGTAGTTATAAGGTCAAACTGACGATTCTCATTACATTGTGACATCTCCCAGAAGTTCAAGTCAGTCCAGGGCCGCCAGCCCTACCTCTAAGCAGCAGAAATATCAACCCAACCCTCTCTTTCTTTTCCTTGATGACCACACAGATTCCACATAACTCAAACATGGAAGAGGACTAATATGATTAAGGATCTGAAGGTATGTACAATCTTCTTTCCCTTCCACTTAAATTGTTCCTACCCTTATTTCTGGTGAACCACCTAAGAGTTCTATGCCTCTGGGTCTCATGAAATTACCTTTTACAAACTGTGAGCCCATGTATATAGGATTAGAACTGTAAGACCTAATATCTTCTTTGTGAACTTTAATTAAATTTAATGTCTCTTTATTCCATTTTCTTATCTGCAAAATAAGGACAATCACCTTATTTTCCTCACTGGGCTGTTGTGTGCATAGCACGGAAAGAAAAAAAACAACAGCAAAAAAACATGCTCTTAAATGTCCTGCAAAATCCAAAGCACCACAAAAATATACGTAATTGCAATTACTTGAGGGTGTAGCGATCATAATCTCAAAGGTCCCTGGACATCAACGTGATCAGGCCCAAATGGCTTTATGTACTGAGCTCTCTTACCTATTCATCACTAATAATTCCCTCATTCTTCCTTTCCTCTTGGGTGTATTCGGTGTATATAAATGACAAGCTGCTGTTTTAATTCAGAGAACTTCATAAAAACCCACTCCACCTCCTTCAATAAGACTACATGGCCTTGGAAGGCAGGACCATATCTGCCTGTGGACAGGGCTACTCAGGATGTAAACAGATTGTAAAGCTCGCTGGGAACAACTTGGTAGCTCCTTTGATCATAGGTGGAGCATTCTTGGAGCATACTGTGGACCACTTATCCAGTTAGGAAAACAGACTAAGAAAAGTAGATAATTAAAAGTAAAAAACTATGTTAACCCTAATGGATCATCTGGCTTAGTGAAATTATCATGGAAATTGTGGTAACTATATCCACTGCATTTTCTTCCTTTTGAGTCCCCAAACATCTTGAAATAATAATACTCTTATGACTATGGAATAATAAACTACATTTTCATTGGCCATTTGAAACAATGTATTATTTTTTCACCCCCCAAATCATTCTAAGCTTACTGAAATAGAATGTCCAGAGTTTTGACTACAGATATACTTTATTCTAGCTTATTTTAAAAATTTCCCAAATTTAGGAATGGAGCAAAATGTAAAAACAATCCGTAGCTTCATATGTCCTCCTGTACAAATGTTTTATAGATATTCTATTGTGGATTATTATTTTATGATTAATGTCCATGATTTCATTTATTTCTCATATTGATAATTAAAAGCTTTTATATTTTATAGCCAGAAACATTTGCAAAGAGTAAAAATAACCCAGTAACATATTTGATTGATTCAAGAGTTTTTCCTAAGCCTGGCCAATAGACAGTGAAGATCCAGCTTATATTTTCATAGCATAAGGCCTAAGACTCTTAAATACTATTATTGGATTCAAATTTCATATATTCACAGCTAATTAATAACCTATACTATATATAGGCTATTAAAAATTAAAGAAATTCTCCATTTTACCACAGATTTCTTACTTTCACTATCACTGGGTAAGTAGGGTAGTCTCCCCTTTTGCTGATCATGTGTCCAGAAAAAGGGATACAATGGTTGGATTAGGGAGTTTTTATATTAACAAGTTTTGAGATCTTCTGATCTAACCCAAGCAAATTCAAAGAGGAAAAACTGATTTTCCCACAAATAACGTAGAGATAAACAGAAGTAGTAACCCAGATGGGCAAAATGGAATCAAAGTCATTGATTTATTCACTCTTTGAGGACAATTATGTACAAATCATTATTCTAGATGTTTCATTTAGAGTTGAAGAGAGATATAATCCGTTACAACAAAGAAGTTCCAGTTTGCTGGGTGGTAGGGGCATGAGAAAGCAAATATTTGACCCTAGAAAAGATGAGATGAGAGAGGAATCAGGGCAGGTACAAGTGTGGAGGTAGGGCTATGTCTTGAAGTCTAGCTAATTTTCTAACACCATTTTATTGATGCTTCTAGTATCTCTGTGTTTCTATTAATCTGAATATTGTTAGCACAAATCTTCATACATGCCTTTTTCTCAGGATAAAACTTGAAAATGAGCTTATGACATAAATCCCCAAGTACCTATGGTTACTAACTTTTACTCTAGGGTAGTTGTCTCTTAGCTAGGCTCTCATAACACTCTCTGGACACTTCTATTACAACACTTATTGATTCCAGAATAACACAAGAACTGAAAACTCCTCAAAGGTAAAGAATGAGTCTTTTTTGAATGAGCACTCTTCTAGAACCTAGAAAGTGCCTGTCCCATGGAAACTGTTTAGTAAGTATTCAGTGAATAAATGAATAAACACTAGGCACCAAAATAAATAGATTTTGATATTTCTTAGAATTTATTTTATTGAACGATTCATGAAATCAATCATCTGAATATAAAAAGATGAACTGTCAATTTCCAAGAAACAAAATTAATCATAAAATTTGCTTAATTTCTCATGAAATTTGACTATAGAAAAAGTTTATAATGTACAGAGCTACTACAGATGAATTTTACGTAATGTGAATACTTGAATAGCATTTGTTGGTTTTTCATTTAAAGGTGCTTACTTGTGTAGAATTCAGACTGGATACATCCATGCTCAATATTTTCTCCATTAGATTTTAAAACCCCTGAACTTCCTTTGTAATTCCTCCCCATCACTCCCCACCTATCACACAACAGTGTCACAAGCTGATACCCAAATGCATATGTGTAAGTTCCCTAATTAGTGCTGTCTCAAATTTAACAATCTCAAACATGTTATTAGCAATAACCTTGAGGGCTCTATGAGTGAGTTATTAAAAGGGAGGTCTTATCCAAAAATATGATTTGGGCACTTAGAAAGTCTTAATAGCATCTGATTAGCAGTATGTTTCTTAATTGCAAGTAATAAAAGCAGCAGCATTATCACAAGTAATCAGATTTTCTTAGTTATGATACTTAAACATCATAAGACAGGTGATTTATTCAACTATTTGGAGCTTTTCCAGAAAAGATGGGACATAAATCAAATACAGAAGAGTAGCAAGACAATGCAATTTATGAATTGTGAAAGGGTTATACTCCCCCCACCTGCGGTGTAGAAGTTTTAATGAACATGGTGCAGTTAACCTTTGACAAATAACACCACTTCTGTCCAGATACTAATACACAGATTATTTCTGTATCTTTCCAAGTACACGTTCAAAAGCCATTTCTCAGAACCATCTTAAATTCTAATTTCTCCAATGACCTAGGGAAAAGAAACTCACTTAAAAAAAAAAAAAAAAGCTTTGTGTATTACTGTGAACTGCCCTAAGTAAAACCAGCTTTTATTTGAAATCACAACTATTAATGAAAGTATATTTTTGTTCTCCTTCCTGCTATCTCTATTAAAAATGCATTGTTTATTTTTTTGAACATATATTCCCTAATTTGTCTTTCATTAATTATATATGTACCAATAAAAAAATTTACAAAGATTTGTTAAGAAGTGGTATTATTTTCATTAATTTTTATGGGCCTCATACAGAGGAAGATTGAAGACAAAGCATAAAGGCAAAGAAACAAACAAACAAAAACAATTGACTGGAAAATAAAAGCCCAGAAGTTTTACCGTAAAATGCTCAACAAGCTAAGTTTGTTTCAGTTACATTCAGAACAAGGATTGAAAATAATTCGATTACAGAGAAAATTAGTTTGCCTGTAATGCTAAGAGCAGCCCCTGCTGGTTACTGTCATATAATTGAGTCATGGGAAATTTTCATGAAAGAAGTTGAAAAAAGAACAGAAGATACTGGAGAGTTCTTTATTTTTCGATAACACATGATCTCTCCTTTGACACTTTTTCAGTATGTGACCTGCAATGTCTGCCACAAATCACATATAAATTATCAAATATCTAAATCTGAAAGTTTCTTTTCCTTCGAAGCAATCTTTTTAAAAAATAGCTCAAACAACCACTCACTTAATAGTTTACCCAAATCAGCACCCCTTGACTCCCCAAAACTCACCGATTATAAGAGGAAAACTAAGGAAGCATTATTGTGGGTACATATTTGTAGTTTGAACTAAAAGTATGACTTTACTAGATTCACACTTCATTAGATCATTATTTTTAAAGTGCATAATATAGTCATATTAAAATAACAGAATAAAATATAAGCTTCTAATTATGGCTCTATAAATGAAACAAGACAAACAAAAGTTGGTTTAAAATATTTAAAAACTATACTCCTTCTTGCAGGGGAGTAAATAGGGAAAATAATAAAAAGAGTTAAAACAAACTGAAATAATTCTGTGCTTTATATTTTTCCTGTCTTCCTTTGATTTGTCCTCCCAAATATGTTCCACCTATTTCCAGAACAGTAGTTCTCTGTCCACCTAAGTCTTTGGCTTATATTCCAATAAAAATCTGAGATGATTTGTCTGTAAATACATGTTACATCTACCTTTAAAAAAAATCATAGATGTTTGCTTAACTCTTTTGAATTAATAACCAAACCATAAACATTAGTATATTTGTTTAATTTGATGCCATTATAAATTCTTCACTAACACTGGATTTTCAAATTTTCCTTCTCTTTGCATTCTAAGTGTTTTGCAAAGTGTGTTTTGTGGAATCATAGTTCTATAAGATGTTACTTAAAAACAAATAAATAGGGACTTCCCTGGTGGCACGGTGGTTATGAGCGAGCCTCCCAATGCAGTGGACATGGGTTCGATCCCTGGTCCAGGAAGATCCCACATGCCACGGAGCAACTAAGCCCGTGTGCCACAACTACTGAGCCTGCGCTCTAGAGCCCGTGAGCCACAACTACTGAGCCAACGCGCCGCAACTACTGAAGTCCACACACCTAGAGCCTGCGCACCATAACGAAGAGTAGCCCCCGCTCGACGCAAGCAGAGAAAAGCCTGAGCGCAGCAACGAAGACCCAACAGAGCCAAAAAATAAATAAATATACAAAACACATAAGAAAAAAAGTCTCTATAGCCTTAGAGGTTTAAAAAATTCTACATACTATGTTCTCTTAAAGGTTCAGAATGTAAATTAGTGTATTAAACTCTTTGCTATATCCTTTAGTAGAGAAACATTAGACTTTTTGGTGACATGGAACTCATTTTCATAGCAAACCTAGCAAGATATGGTGGAACTTATCTTTCTGAGGAACACGCTGTGTAACACAATTCTAATTCTTTGAGGCGGAGCACTAAGTGTACTTTAATTCCTAAAACCTCCTCATCCTTAGGCACTTCAGGACATTCAAGACTGATCCAGAGGAAAAAGACTGTATCACAGATGACTGTTGTGGCCACATCCCCAGGGCTGTACTTTCTTGACTCTGCCCCACCAAGCCCTTATCTAGTGACCACCAATCACCCACAGCCTCAATACCACATTTTTGATGTCCCACTATTGTCTATAGGAGAAAGTTCAGTCATCTTTCCAAGGCACATAGTTTGGCCTATGCCCTGCCAACAAAACTTGAACACCTAATGGTATGTATTCTTTTGTTTTATTTCAACCTTCATGACTTTGCTCATGCTGGTCCTTCTGCCTAGAATATCCATATCTTACATCCGTTCCTGATAAATTCTACTCAAGCTAGAATTTGTGATGATATGTTTATCTTACCCAATAAACTGTGAGCAACTGAGGACAGGAACAGCAAGAAAAGTACTCTGATATTTTTAAATTTATTCTCTCTGAGTCTATTCAATTTGGTTTTAAGAATAATCCCATTGATTTCTTAGGGGAGAGGAGCAGCGGAGGGTTGGATTGGGAGTTTGGGACTAGCAGATGCAATTATATAGAGAACGGATAAACAACGAAATCCTATTGTATAGTATAGGGAACTATATTTAACGTCCTGAACTGAACCATAATGGAAAAGAATATGAAAAAGAATATATATATATATATATATATATATAACTGAATCACTTTGCTGTAAACCAGAAACTAACACGATATTATAAATCAACTATACTTCAATTAAAAAAACGAATAATTACATTGAGTTTCATCTATTTAAATGTAAGTTGGGCTGACTCTAAGGTATGACTGTATAGTAGCTGTATGTATACAATTGGAAAAGAAAATAAACATTTCTATTTCTGTCTTTTGAGATAGATTATCTTTAAAAAGCAGATTTAGAGGCACAGCAAAATTGAGCAGATTACTCATGTAGCTGTGTGCCCTGACATATGCACAGCCTCCCTCATGATCAACATCCTCCACCAGAGGGGTACATTTCTAAGAATTGTTGTACCCCCATTAACACATCATAATCATCCAGAGTCCATAGTTTACCTTAGGGTTCATGCTGGTGGTGTCCATACTACGAGTTTAGACAAATTTATGCTGACACGTATCCACCATTAAAGTATCATACAGAATACCTTCACTGTTTATTTTTAGTTGTTGTTTCAAATAATACATGACTATTTTTGAATATTTAAGAAATAAAAATATAATCATACACAATCTAAACATCTAAAAATTACATCTATTAACACAGTCTGTATTTTTTCAGTCTTTGAATCTCTCCATATGTACAGATTTTTATAAAAATGTATCATACTATACATTTTGTATACTGTTTTTATTTAATAATACAGTACAATATACCTCATTAAATATTCTACTATAACTTTATTATAATTAGTTTTTGTTATATTCGCTACTTTGTTTTATTTTTTAGATTCCACATACATGTGATATCATACAGTATTTGTAAAATAATAATTACATTATTTTAAAAGAAGCATAAATATTTTATTGTGAGAAAGATAAGTCAAAATGTATTTAATCAGAATTATGCAGCTAAATTTTAGATACTTTTAGTTTTCTTTTCAGGGTTACAAATCACAATGTGATGAACATCCTAATAGATTTATATAGGTATATCTGTGATTACCCTCCTTAAAACAAATTCCTAAAATTAGAATTACTGGATCAAAAGTTATGCAAATTTTAAACACTTTTCAGGTGTATTTTTAAAATTATCCTTTAAAATTGTTAACAATTTATAGCCCTACTATATGATTTCCCATAGTTTATTAACCCTGGGTGTTGTACTCAAAAATAAAAGAACAAATAAATGTCACAAATAAATATCATTAATAAATCTAAAACTAGGTGAAAATATACATACGTGTTCTAATGGTCTTTTATTTCTAGTGAGATTGAATTATTTCCATATTAACAACTATATTTATATATAGTATTCTGTTCTTATTTTTAGTATTTCATTCATATTTTAATTGATCTTTAAAACTTTATAATCAAGCATGTTATATATATTACAAATAAATATACAGGCTTTAAAAATTTTTAAGATGCTTTCTAATGCAGAAGGCTCATTAATTAATATTTTTCTTTGTGACTTTTATCTTTAATTTTAGGCTTAGAAATAACTATCAATATAACATAATATTAATCATCATTTATATTTTCTTCTATTATTTTCAGCTTTTTTTTTAATACAAATAATATTTTAATGCATATTATTTATCAGTCAAGCCACTATGGTGGGGAGGAGACAACAATCCAATATCCTGACCTTTAATTTTAGGATCTTCTGTTAATTTACTAACAAATATTTAGGGTAAATATGCTGCCACATTAAATTTATATGGATTGAAAGGTATCACCAGGTTTCAGGAATTTTAAGAATGTGATAAATAGGAGATCTATTTGATGGCCCCATAGCAACTTGTTTATATAGAGTTTAGGACATCTTACAGCCATCAATTCTCTCCTGTTATCATAGGGGACAGAGTTTCCAAAAAAGACCCCTAAATCTATAAAAATGTTTTTTGTCCTTCCCTCCAAAAATCAAATATTAAATTAAATTGACACCTGCGTTAAATTAAACCCACAAGCTAATTTCAGAGGGAAAATACGTGTTTAAATTATTTAAACTAGATACAAAGATGTTTGAGCATTCTACTTGTGTAAAATCAACTATTATAAAAAAATGCATATTGACAACCTTTTTACACAGGATATTGACAAGGGCTGAAATTTTTTTTCTATAGTACTTAGAAATGTGTTAGGTTTTAGTCAGGTTTAAGAAAAGCTACTTGATAGTAAAATTATAAAGAGAAGTGTTCAAAGCAATAAAATCTGATTCCTTTATTTTAAATTAACTGTATTTTAATTTTTGACTGTAACCAACCACCATTCAAATGCAGTTGTATTCACCTATTCATGACAAGGTATAAAAGTAGATTTCTCTAAGTCATAATATTCACACAAATTCCTTCCATTTTCTTTGGTCAAACCTGAGTCTTAATACATTACAGTTAAAAACTTAAAACATCTATGAATGATAGATAGAGATGTCAGTTTTTAAAAATTACACATACTCAAACAATGCCATTATGAAAAATAGACTGAACAAGAAAATTGCCATAAACTCCTTCAGAGTCACTTACGGCTACCATATGAAATTCTCTCTTACACTGTTTTGCAAATCATTTCATTGGTCAAATAAACGGAACAGGTGGTGTTTGTGTTTACATATATTCCTAGATAAGAAACCAATCACATGTTTTAATAAGGACCTGACACAGATTTGAGTGTGTCTAGCGGAGAGTTCCTCAGGGATGAAGAGGGAGTTTGCAGGAAATGCAGAGAAGGCTCAAAGAAAATGTAATAGCTATCCTCACACGTACAAAAGAACTGCCATGGAGCTGTAATGTGATACACTTGATCTAGTTGCCCCAGCACACAAAGAAAGTTACCCTCAGGAATAGAGGTAAGAAAGATTCTAAATGGAAATGGGCCACTTTGATTTTTATTGCCATTTTTTTTTTTTTTTACCAGCTCTAAGAAAATATACATACACACATTGTTCCTTCTCTTTCCCCCTAGGAAGGAAAAACATGGCATAATCCAAAACAATGTAATTCCAGGATGATCTAGAATAAAACTCTGGACTTGTATCTTATTACAGTGTGTCTTTTACGGCTCATATATAATAGCTGAAGAGGCGTAGTACTGAAAACCATGCTAACTGTTGATATCAAAGAACCTGAGATAAAATTAGTCACTGGAAACCTGAGGAGATAAAGACAGAGACAGAGATAATAAACTTCTATTTTCTGTGATTAATTTATATAATATCTATCTATCTCTATCCATTGAGGGATCCATCAATATATTCATAAAGCAGAATCTATATCCAGAGAGAGAGAGAGAGATTGGAATGGTAGATACTTACTTATTTCTCCTCAAAATACAGCAGCTCAACATCAACATTAACTTGTTAGAACCCAAATAAGATTAATAGCAAAAAGATAAATCCTCAGATAAATTAAGGAAAGGTAAGTCGTTTCAAAGATATATGTACTTTTGATTTCCAATGTAATTTGAAAGGCAAGGGATCATTTTATAGAACATTCGTAGAATGAGAAAAGGTCATTAATCTGAGTCCCTTGTCTTTTGCAGGGAAAGCTAAAAGTAAGTAGACAATAACGCATGTATAAAGCTGAAGAAATCATGTATAAAGTTCTTCTTTTTCAGGGAAGAGAAAAAGTAGCACTCTTTGAATAGGCCAGAATGAACATATGCATTTTTTCATAGCACAAATTTTATTCAAGCTAAAAAGTCATACTTCCTTGAGAAAAAAAGTAGGACAACCAACCATTCTCTTTTAAAATATTTACTTGAGTTTAAATTTTTAATTGAATTTTTTAAAGGCTACATTAAAACTCAACTTGTTACTACACAGATTTTCCATCATTAGTTTATATTTAATAATTCAGAATTTATTGAGTTTCTATGATGTTTCAAGCAATATAGGTACTAGACTTACATAGCATAGGAGGAAAAAAATGGATCATGAAAGAGAATAAAAGTCTCAAAAATGACAATATTTCTTAAAATATCTAATTCTTCTCTGTCCTCCACCTCATTCTTTTGTTTCATTAAATTGTTTTATGTTCACCTGATTCTCAGAAAGTAGAATATAAGTTCTTTGCTCAGAGTAAAACTTTTTAATTGTTAAATACTATCCACAGTTGTTCAGATATCACCAGCAAAATTTGCATGACACTCTTAGTTGACCTGATCCATTCTCTCATTTATGAGTAACTACTCAGTTTTTATTTCATTAAAGTTTTATTTCATTATTGATTTGGGCCTAAACCAATTTGCGAAATTCTTAGTTTTAGCCAAAGTGATTGGTTGGGAGATTGGCACTTGACTTAAGGTCATCCAATCAGAGAGGAGTGCAGGACTTGTGTTCTAAGTTTGAGAGGAAAATTGTTTGCCCTTGTACATGACCTAGATTATACTGTCCCAGTTGCTCCTGGCAGCCATCCTGTGATGCCAAAGAGAGTCAGAAAATACTTACCTGACACAGGATTTCTCTAAAAGAGTGTGCTAATAAAAAGTGCATAATAATTTGCTAATATCTCAGCATAATATTATTGGCCAGAGATCTGATTGTATTTAACTGTATATATCCCCATCCCTTGGATTTCATCACAAGGTTAATTAAGGAGTTAAAATAATTTCATTATGCAATGAATGAGGACATTGATTTTGTGTGTGTACTGATTTTGAGTGTATGTGTTGTTTTCCAAAACAAATCCTTTTTTTTGTTTGTTTGTTTTTGCGGTACGCGGGCCTCTCACTGTTGTGGCCTCTCCCGCCTCGAAGCACAGGCTCCGGACGTGCAGGCCCAGCGGCCACGGCTCACGGGCCCAGCCGCTCCGCGACACGCGGGATCCCCCCGGACCGGGGCACGAACCCGCGCCCCCTGCACCGGCAGGCGGACGCACAACCACTGCGCCACCAGGGAAGCCCCAACAAGTCCTTTTTAACAAATAAAAATTGCTGAAGGTAGGTCTTATTCAGCCTCAAAAATAGAATAATAGTAAAACCAAATAACTCTAATGTGGTGTGAAATGCTTATAAAAAGCTAACCGGCTTCCAAAGGCTTACATGAAAATCAGTCTTACAGTTTTAATTAATCACCCCAGCACATACATTTTCACACGTCTTTTTAATCTTTATTTGGGGTGAGGTAAGAGAAATATGGTCTCATCTCTTCTGTGAACTAAATGGAATATTAATTCATAGAGACCCTGAGAACCTTTCTTTACATCATCCTTTCAGCCTTTATATTTCCATTGTGTGTGTGCTTACAAACTTCTTTGCCCTGTATTTTCAGGTAGAGTAGATTTTTAAAAACGACTCTATTTTATTCAGGTAGAACAAAGACAGCTTTTACCTATGAAACATTCACTTGCCTAAACTGTAAGAATTCAAATTTTAATTCTGACTGAGATCTGATCATCAGCTAGCCTTTCATCTTTTAGAAATACACAAAAATTAAGGGTATGAGGGAGTTCTAGGGAGTCCCTTTCTTAGCTAAAATATGCAGAACGTCTAATCTTTGTACACAGCATCTCTGAAGAATCTGATCACTGTCAGGAATCTAAAGAGATAGACCTGTATCTACTGTCGTGAAAGCAGTAACTTTCCATATGTGATGACATTAGTTACTCACTTACTATCTGGTGCCTGATTCAAGAATAAGCTAATAAAAATAAATATTTTACCAAAAATAAACTACATCACTGATGAGAGGTGACATCAAATTGTGATACGTCACCCACCATTCACAGATAACTATATTTATAACTCCTACATAGGCCTTACCCTACTATACTGATGGATAAAAAGAATGCTATTCACTTCGCAGTGCC
This sequence comes from Tursiops truncatus, assembly GCF_011762595.2. Taxonomy (NCBI): domain Eukaryota; kingdom Metazoa; phylum Chordata; class Mammalia; order Artiodactyla; family Delphinidae; genus Tursiops; species Tursiops truncatus. The sequence goes on from NC_047037.1 coordinate 114,022,037, forward strand.
CTGAAGAATGAAACCTGGACATTCAAAAGAAAAGAATAAGAAACACAATGTCATTCTTACCTGTAATTCTTAAATTCCCAACCTCGTGTTCTAGAAATCAGTATAAAGTTTTTAATCTTGATACTTGGCAGTCATGCTATGAATTAAGTTTTTAAAAACTATAGAGAAATTTTATACTCTTATAAATAAATAAAATATGATTCTTGCTTAGTTCTGTTGTAGAAAATATTAGGCCTATTTACTGGCAAGGAAATCTTTACTTATTGTCAAAGACGTGTGGAGTTTATCTGGCCACCTTAATAAAGCGAAGATCGGGCAGACTGACATTTAAAATCTGGGTACACAAAATTAAAAAGTTTGGAAGTCCCATTTAGCTGCTTTTCATTAATTATTACTTAATCATCAAGTTGAACAGCCTTTATTTATTTTACTTCTCTTTATAATTTTCAAAATTGAAAATTTCTCCCTGGATTTGAGCTAAACACATTTGGCAACAGTAGATAGACAAGGTATTTCTGGTAGAGACCAAAGTGCATTTCAGATACTTCCTTAAATGTCTTAGCCTATAAACTGAGTCCCCACCAAACTAATGAGATTAGGAATGCCCTACAGAGAAGAACAGGCTAAGCAGAACCAGCTAGAAAGGATTATAATAAAACACCACAGCATTTATAAAATACTATCAGAAGGAAGCCACTGGTTTTTCAATACTGTTTGCTAGTTCAAAGGGTTATACTTCTTTAGAATGACCAGAATACGGCAAGAATACTGGTAAAATAACGATTCTACAAACACCCAAAACAGAATAACCCTTTTTGTACATGTAGCTACTTACTTACCCTTTTTAAAAAAGCCAAATTTATTAAAGTACAATATATTTCAAAGAAATTTATAAAAAGTCTTAGAATCTCACGTGATTTATATGAAGCTTTATGTTAGCAATAATTTGGTATTTTTACAAAGCAGTATATTTTAGTTTTTCTAAAAGCCCTGGTAATTTAGTTCTCAAAGATTTTCCCATAAAAGGTAACACAGAAATACGGGTAAGATACAAAAGGTCACTGTCATAGCGATTAACATCCATTAGTCATGAAAGTCAGAGCTTTTTATAAATGTAAATATGTTTCATAATATAAATACGTTTCACTCTTCCAGGTCAGAAAATTTCAACTAAAGATGAAATTAAAGCATTGGTCAAGCTTTTAAAATAAAGGTCAAAGTGAACATTTCCTCAATTTATGTTCAGTTCTCTGGGGTGAGTTACTACTTTCTAAAGAATGAGCCACTGGTATATATCTTATGTAGAATATCTAGGTCAGAAGAGAGGCTAAGGTAGCAGACTGACTGCAGATTTCTTCCAAGTTTGTGACAAAGTAGGAAATAATTTTCTTTGTTCCCAAATTTGTGCACTCATCAACACACTGAGTTTGAGTTTTTCTCATGGGGGACACTTTCTTTTTATGTTATTGAACTTGTACAAATGTATCCTCTTTTGTATCCTTTATGACTCAACTCAATAAACCCATATAAAACTCTAAGCCAACTGACTTCAAGTCAGAGACTATACTGATTTAATGATAAAGTTGTTCCTTAAAAATAATTTTCCTTATACTATTGCTATTGTTTGGAATGCAGTGTTGTACAGGCAAAATGATCTACAAAAATGTATTTGCTCCTAATTTTGAAGTCGAAGACTTAAATAATATGTTTTTATTTACTACAAGAACAAGGCTAATAAAATTGTTTTAGTAGAAAAAGTTTTTAATGGGAATTGTGATTAATTTTACATAAAGTATATTTTTTCTAGCAATAAAACTTAGAATTAGGAGAATGTATTATTTCAAGATCTGTGTCAGAGAGTTTGACAGAGAATTTCTGGACCTTACCCATTTTTGATGCATATAAAGTTGAACTCTGCTTTTATTACTTCCACAACCTACTCTTATCTTTTTTTCAGTGGATGACCTTGCTCTCCACTTCAGTAAGCAAATGTATCACCAGTGCTGTACTTTTGCTAAATCTCTATGCTCTGCTATAATGTAAAAAGTATCTTATCAAGTCAACTCCTCTACTTTCGGGCTGAATCCTCACCCAACCTCCTTTTCAGGGACTGTTACCCTCTTCCATCCCAACTTTTCCCACCCTAGTGAATCTCACCTAAACACTTACAAATATGTAGGAGCATCTCTCATTTTTTAAAGAGAGAAAACAATCAAGAAATAAAAATAACAAAAACAGCCTAACTTGATGCCACATCCACCACTAGCTTTTGTACCTCTTATTTCCTCCTCTTCACAGAAAATACTTCTCTCCAGAGTTGTCTCCATTTCTTTCTTCTCACTCACTCATCCACACCATTCTAAAATTCATTTTCAGCCCTCCTATTCAAAGGGTGTTTATCAAGATCATTAATGACCTCTATCTTACTATATACAAAGACCAATTTTCTCTCCTCATCTAGCATGGTGGCTCTTATTGGGGACAACTTTGCCTACCTCTCCTTCCCCCAGGGGACAGCTGGCAATGTCTGGAGGCATTTTTGGTTGTCAAAACTGGGGGTGTGTGCTACCACTGGCATCTGGTGGACAGAAATCAGGGATTCTGCTAAACGTCCTACGGTGCACGGAACAGCACCCCTACCACAAAATATTATCTAATCCCAAAGGTCAATACTGTTGAGGTTGAGAAAGCCTAAACATCTCAGCCTTTCAACAACATCCCACAGCTCTGAACACTTGTCTGTGTCTCTCACTAAGAACGTAAGCCTCATGAGTCCTTACCTTTATTTTTTATTGTTTTCATTGTGTGTAGAAAAGTGACTTGCCTCATATTAGGCAGGCAATTTTTACATTTCATCAGCAAACTTCTCTTACATGATTATTGCTTTATTTAGCAATCTATTTAAATCTTGGACTAATGGTAAAACAGATTGGTTTCACCCTTGCAGAACTGTTTACCTAACTCCACAGTACAACTTCCCCAGAGGGGTTCAAGATGAAGTTCTTGCTGCTTCCCACCCTTCCTTCCACCTGTATGCTGGGAGATGAGATGAGAAAACTTACAGATTTATAGCTAAGGAAAAACAGAGTTCAAGGTAGCTTGGATTCAAGTCTGTTACCATTGATGAGTATTTAGGTTATTATACAGCATTTTAGGCTAAATAGTCCTTTTTGAACTGGTCAAGAATCTCAAATCACCATTTAACATTTTGAATTGTTTGCTTAATTGTTTCATATGAAGAAATGGATTCAAGTCTCAGAAAATAACTTGCAAATGGATTTGAGAAAATCAGTCTTTTGAACATTGAGAAATGTCTACAGCAGAAACCACAACAGGGATTACCAGAAAAAGAAATCAGTGAATAATGAAAAGGTCAACATTGAAAACTGTTCTAAATGATAAAAATAATGTGAACTTCCTTCTCACTAGAAAATAACACAGATATAAATAATACCTGATAAACTATTCATACATAAATTTCATCTAGAAGTGAATTAATTATATTTCAAAGAGGAAAAAAAGCCACTATATTACTTTCTAATATGCAAAATATGGTTACAATTATTGCATGTAAAAACATTTAATTCTTTTTTTTTTTTTTTTTTTTTTTTTGCGGTACACGGGCCTCTCACTGTTGTGGCCTCTCCAGTTGCGGAGCACAGGCTCCAGATGCGCAGGCTCAGCGGCCATGGCTCACGGGCGTAGCCGCTCTGGGGCACGTGGGATCTTCCCGGACCGGGGCACGAACCTGCGTCCCCTGCATCGGCAGGCGGACTCTCAACCGCCCCGCGTCCCCTGCATCGGCAGGCGGACTCCAACCACTGCGCCACCAGGGAAGCCCAAAACATTTCATTCTTAACATCAAATATTTAAACCTGTAAAGCTTCATTCTTTGTCATTCTCAATAACCATTCAGAGCCTGCTCCTTAGAAAGAGTTTGTGTATGCACATCTTGGGAATGCACATAAAAGCAGGATGGAGTATGCTATAACAATGAAATACTACCATTCCTTTCTGCCTCACATATTTCAGATTACCATTTACTGTGGACGATATAGAAAGGTACTTTCTTTAAACAGAAAGCTGTAAATTCTCACTGAGAACCAGTAGTATACAGTAATGATTTTACCTTAGAGTTTACAAAAAAATTTTCATGGATTCAATATGCAAATTATATTCAAGTTCAAAATAAAATAGCTAAAATCATACCATTAGGTAATAAGGCTACATGACTGTTTTCAAGTGATTTTTCAAAGCCCAGTTTACATAAAAGATGGGCAGGTTTCATTTGAGTCTGCACTTCTACTTATGAGTTATTAACTACTGCAGGCTTTCTTTCATTGATCTTAGAGTTCTGTCTTCCTCTATCCACTGAAGCCAATGTTCCAGACAAAACATTTATTGGTGAAAAGGGGAATTTTTTTCTGCTATATAACCAATTTTGTGTATAAAAACTGCCTTTATGTAGGGAGTACTTAGCAACATTTAACAGCCTCCTTTAACCATGAATGCACTGAGCATTTGCAATGTGAAAATGCCTAACACCACACAAAATAGAACAACACTAAATTCTACCCACCTGAAGTTCACTGTCTACTGATGGGATTGCAGAAAAGTTTTTATTTGTGTTGTTACTTATGTCAAAAAGCACCAGCTACACAATTGCTTTGGCTTCTTGAGATTCATCTAATTTATGAAAAGGGATAAAGTAAATTAATTATATCAAAGGTTTATTTTAAACCTTATTCTTACACCTTCATGGTATTTGGGACCTGATTTTTGTTTAAGTGGCTCTTTATACGGCCATGTAATGGTGTCTTCTCTGGACAGCCAAATCCTCGTCCCCGAAAGATGACAATTTTACTTAATGAAGTATCTGGAAGTGGTGAAGAGTGACAAAGCCGCACAACTCCCCATGAGTTGGTTTTACTGACAAGGTGTCTTTTGTGCACCTGATCATTCAACGCTAGGCAACAGTGAACAGCTGTATTAATACTGTATTACTATGAGTTACCTTTGAGAAAGGGCTTGAAAAAAAATTGTGTTGTGGCCTAGAACTGAGGGTTTGAAGTAGAAAAGCAGGGTAAGGTCACAATGATATACTGATCATGATTTTTAGGGGAAAAAGCATATTTTCTCCTGAAAAAACATGACTTTCAAGGATTCTTAGAATCATGCAACAGTGAAAAGGAGTTCCCTGGTACTCAATGACTTTCCTTGGTCTTCATGAATTAAGGAAATCTTCCAATAAACTGGACTATGGCATCAGAACGCCTGTTACTCATTGTTGAGGACTCATGGCCTCCAGGGCAGGTACTGATTTGTCTACCTGCCCAGATCATTCCCTTTTCAACATCGCTCGTGGTTTTCACTCTTCAGTATCCCACCTTCCATTTCATTCTCTCCTCCTGCCCACTTTTCCATGCCCAAGAAACTCATCCCACTTTGTTTTCCTCAGGGATCCCCTAACTTTCATTGAAGTAGCAAAGGAAATCTAGGTGTTTTCATTAACTCATATATATGAATATTTAAACCGACATGACAATATTTCAATTTTTTCACATTTATTCATTTTTATTTTTACTGAAGACCAACTTTGATGCTTTTCAAATATTTATTTTATATACCCAGACTATGGAAATAAGTCAGATACCAGGCTATATACCTGTCAAGAATATACTAATGGAAACGTCTTAGAAATACATGTGTACTCAACAGAAAAAGACAGTACATTTAGAACATTTAAACATAAATCTGAACACTGAAAATAAACCTCAATATACACCAAACATTCTTGTTCTTTTCAATATTGCATTGTTTCATGGTGTAATCTTATTATAGTCATAAAAATACATATATTAAACCTCAGCTGCCATAGGTTTACAGAATTTGTTTTAATAAACTATAACTATTAGACCAGTGAGTTATCACAAAAGGGGAGAGAGTACCCCCACTTTGCTTTCAGAGTCAATTTCTAGGATAATTTTTAATGCTACATCCTAGAATTTGGCTTCATTTGAAAACAGTCAGGAAACTTTGGTAATTGTTTTGCTTATTTCAGATGAAAAAGACAGTTACTCCGGTATAATAGGCAGAATCCATTTATAGAGTTCAATCTGTTTATTGGGAACTGAAAACACCTCTGGATAATGAACAAAGTAATAAACAAATCTCTGAGAGGGAACGTAATGATTTTAGTCGAGCGGGGTCAAAACGGATGAGCAACACAGAAATCATCACTGAATTACTAGGAAAGTCAACATTTACTAAGAGTGATAAGAAAATGCTCTGAGTATGAAAGACAGAAAGGAAAATGGAGAAAGAAGAAAAAAATAAAGAGAAAAAAGGAAATATTGTAGTGAATGGAATACTTTTAACAATGTTACCCTATAAGCAAAAATTATCTTTTTTTTAATGCAAGGGGAAATATTTTTAGCAAAATGCCTTCTGGCACACTTTCTACAAGTAAATAATGAATTTTGCGTGAGCATATTTTACTTTTTCAGTTACAATTTCTACTTTGCATTCACATTTTAAAGATAGGGAGAAAGGATTGTAGGTCATAGGGATGAACTTCTAGACAAAGGTTGACCATAAAGCCAGTTAACTGTTTTTCCAATAATTACTGGCCTGTAGGGAGACATAATAGAAATATATGAATTTCTAGCAACATGGTTTCCAGTGACTACTGTGCTTTATGGGACTGACAGGACTAAATTAAAAAGATGCAGCAAAAGAAGACCTCAATTTTATGATTTTAAAACTAATAAATAAACAAGGCTCTACAAAATAGAATTTGCAGTCACGTCCAGTATTATAAGAATTAACTTTGGGAAAATATATAGGTCAATGTTCAGGAAATTTAATACACTTATTACTCGGTTTTAAAATGAACGATAAACCAAAGTCTTGCTTATTTTCTAAAACGTGAAATGTAACAATCCTTGGGAATACTAATTTTGGTGCAATAAAAGAACACAATTACTCTGCTAGTAGGGGAAAAGAAAGGTAACTATATACAATGCATATACTGTTTTATATTATGTATTTTTGTAGTATGCCTAAAACTGATTATGTTGTATATCTTGGGTAGTAACAGCACATGTCTACAGTTAGGCAGATTTGTTTATCTGTCTCCAGCAGTAGGCCATGGGCTCTTCCTTTATCTTTAACTTTTTATTTTATATTGGAGTATAGCTGATTAACAATGTTGTGATAGTTTCAGGTGCACAGCAAAGGGACTCAGCCATACGTATACATGTATCCATTCTCCTCCAGACTCCCCTCCCATCCAGGCTGCCACATAACATTGAGCAGAGTTCCTGGTACTATAAGTTGCCCTTCATTTTTTATTCTTCCCACACTAGAGTTTGATACACATGAGGGATAAATAAGTATTTGCTGAATGAATAAAAATGAATGAAAGTGCACCACTTAAAAGAAATTAGCCAAATAAAGATGAATAATAGGAATTTAGAGCAACAGATCAGAAATCAGTACTTTTCAAATACTTCCATTTTGATACTTTTGTCTTTCCTTGGTTTTTTCTTTCCCCCTCTTTTTGTGTCCCTTATATCTTCTTACTCAAGGTCATTTTAATATTAAGTGGTGGTCTCAAGACTACCCAGATCAGAACCCAGCTCTCCTGATTTCAGTAACTTTATTCTCAGAGCCTAGCAGCTAAAATATCATAAATGTAGAAATATATAAGGCATACATATGTAGAAATATATAGCATAGCTTTTTCAACATTAAAAATATTGTCATTTTATATTCTTTGGGACTATGAATATATGCACATACAATATTAAAAAGTCTAACTCTGACATTTCAGCTTTTAAATTTAACATAGACCAGAGACATGATCAGAGAACGCGATGACTCAGTCATTGGGAATATCTGTTCAAGTTTACACATGCCAATCATAAATAATTCATTTTATAATAACCCACATCTGAATATCTTTTACTACCCTCAAAATCAAAGAGCCTAAAAATTACATAAGTGTCTTTTCTGCAGCTGCAAGAGACACTTTTGCCTATGAACTAACAAAGAATTTTTTTTGGCTCTGGAATTCATTCATTTATATTCATTCATTCCTTCTTTATTTTAAAATTTGTCAGAGATTTATTAATAGCCAATAAGAATGAGTCTTCTGCATTTGAAACAGATTTGGAAACCACTCTCAGGAAGCTTACAGACTTGGTGGGAGTGGCATGGACTTATAAATATCTAAAATGCAGTATTCAGCAAAAAATATAAGGTGTAGATAGTTTAGCTAAGCTACTCCATGGTACTGGTGCCTGGCATCCATTTTGTGTGTCCAAGTGTCCTGTAGAGACTTTAAACCGACACTAGACCCTTCATGCAAGAGTATTGCTTAGGTAACAGCTACAGAGTCACAAGCAAATGTTAAGTCCCTGATTTGACTTCCCCAACAGCCCTTGAGATCAACATTCTCTCTTGCCTCCCAGCACCTGTATGCCTTTCACGGCCCTTGGATAAGAACCCCAAGGGACTTAGGAAAACCACACTCTTTTGTTTTGAATTGACCAATTGGACCCTAGCCCAGGAACCCCAAAGCACTCTAGCTACAGATGCTAATAAAAGCAAGTGCACCAGGTCCTGTCACTCTCTCTGCCTGCACCCTGCCTTGACCTCTCCAAATAGCCCCTTGAGGTGTGCTTAATACCTCCTCTGGGACCTGTGAGTAATAAACTTCTCTATTTCAATTTCTCTTTTGGTCTTTTGTTGAACAGATTCACCATCTGGCACCCTGTGCTCCACTTAACAAATGTTAACGAAGTCAGAAGATGACGTTATAAACTCAGAAAAGTGAAGACAGGGGAAAGGGGAACTTAAGGTACCCAGAAAAATATGGTGGCTCCACAGAGGATCTATCTTTTAATACATATCTGAAGAATGAGGAAAAGCAGGGAGCAAGTTGGAGAGGGCGAAGAGGCAGCCATATGCCAAGAAAAGTTATAGTTTTCTTTCTAAAATGTTGAGAGCTACTACTAATTAAGTATTTCTGAAATACGATTGATATGTTGAGTAAAAAGAGCCCCTGGATAGGTAGACAGAAATCAACACCTGCCCAGGAGGTCTTAAGAGACCTCAGTGATGAGTAACAGGTGCCTGAGTGAAAGATCAGCTTGGAAACCGTGTGGAGAATGATATGAAGGGGAGACATAAAAAGCAGAAAATTGGGTCTTGACATTTTCTGTGAGGTAATGTACTTCAATTAATTCAGGAAAAACAGACTGACACCCCATCTCACGATTCCTGACTTCACCACATCTCTAAAGACCATTTTTCCACATAAAGTTACATTTACAGGTTGCAGGGATTAGGATCTGATATCCTTGGGGCTACTGTTCAGCCTACTACAGACATTTAATTTTAAGTGGCTGCAGGAATCAGGGACTGGAGGTATGAAATAGGAAGCAGAATCATTTGCTAAGAGAAGATAGTGCCAGTGACACTCGATTCTTGGCATCATCAATTTCTGATGTAGCTGTTAAGGAGAATGTAGCAGACAGCTGACTAGTTACTAAACAGTGGGTTTTTTTTTGTTTTTTTCCTATTCTTTTTCAGATTCTCTTCCCTTATAGGTTATTACAAAATACTGAGTATAGTTCCCTGTGCTATACAGTAGGTCTCTGTTGGTTATCTTTTGTGCATATAATAGTATGTATATGTTAATCCCAAACTCCTAATTTATCCCTCCCCACCTTTCCCTTTGGTAACTATAAGTCTGTTTTCTATGATTGTCGGTTTACTTCTGTTTTGTATATAAGTTCATTTGTAACCTTTTGTTTTAGATTCCACATATAAATGATATCATACGGCATTTGTCTTTGTCTGGCTTACTTCATTTAGTATGATAATCTCTAGGTCCATCTATGTTGATGCAAATAGCATTATTTCATTCTTTTTTATGGCTGAGTAATATTCATTACACACACACGCACACACACACACACACACTGCATCTTCTTTATCCATTTATCTGTCGATGGACATTTAGGTTGCTTCCATGTCTTGGCTATTGTAAATAGTGCTGCTATGAACATTGGGGTGCATGTATCTTTTTCCAGTTATGGTTTTCTCTGGATATATGCCCAGGAGTGGAATAGCAGAATCATTCAGTAGCTCTATTTTTAGTTTTTTAAGGAACCTCAATATTTTTTTCTCCATAGTGGCTGCACCAATTTTAGTGTAGGAGGGTTCCTTTTCTTCACATCCTCTCCAGTATTTGTTATTTGTAGACTTTTTGACAATGGTCATTCTACCGGAATGAGGTGATACCTCACTGTAGTTTTGATTTGCATTTCTCTAATAATTAGCGATGTTGAGCATCTTTTCATGCGCCTTTTGGCTATCTGTATGTCTTCTTTGGAGAAGTATCTATTTAGATCCTCTGCCCATTTTTTGATTGGGTTATTTGTTTCTTTGATATTGAGCTGTATAAGTTGTTTGTGTATTTTGGAGATTAATCCCTTGTCAGTCGCATCATTTGCAAATATTTTCTTCCATTCTGTAGGTTTTCATTTTGTTTATGGTTTCCTTTGCTGTGAAGAAGGTTTTAAGTTTAATTAGGTACCATTTGTTTATTTTTGTTTTTATTTTCATTACTCTAGGAAACAGATCCAAAAAGATATTGCTGCAATTTATGTCAAAGAGTGCTCTGCCTATGTTTTCCTCTAGGAATTTTATAGTGTCCATCTCTAATCCATTTTGAATTCATTTTTGTATACGGTGTTGTGTATGGTGTTTTTTTTACATGTAGCTGTCTGATGTTCCCAGCACCACGTATTCAAGAGACTGTCTTTTCTCTATTGTATATCCTTGCCTCCTTTTTAGTAAATTAATTGACCATAGCTGCATGGGTTAATTTCTGGGCTTTCTGTCCTGTTCTATTGATCTATATGTCTGTTTTGGTGGCAGTACCATACTGTCTTGATTACTGTAGCTTTCTAGGATAGTCTGAAGTCAGGGAGCCAGATTCCTCTAGCTCTGTTTTTCTTTCTCAAGATTTCTTTGGCTATTTGGGGTCTTTTGTGTTTCCACACAAATTTAAAACTTTTTTGTTCTAGTTTTGTGAAAAATGCCATTGGTAATTTGATAGGGATTGCATTGAATCTGTGGATTGCTTTGAGTAGTATAGTCATTTTCACAGTATTGATTCTTCCAATCCAAAGAACACGGTATATCTTTCCATCTGCTTGTGTCATCTTCAATGTCTTTAATCAGCTAAGCAGTGTTTTGGATGGAGTAGAAAGACAGATAGCCGCAAATACGGCAGTGGCAATAATCTGATGAGTTGGAGAAATGTTTCCCAGTCACCTTCAGATGGCTGGATGTAGGACACAAGATGACAAGTAGTTGGATTAATCAGAGGCTCGAGCTTGCTGACCATATGCAGTTGAAAAAGATAAGTGAGAAGTTGGGGTCAGAAGTGCTGTTTAAATTTGTTAAAGTGTTGGGTGATGGGACTTAGGCCAGATGAAAAAGCAAGTAAACTCAGGAGAATGCTGAAATACTTGAGGAAAAAAAGTTGAAACATGATTAATAGGAAGTAAAAGATTAAAGTTTATGTTCAAAGGGAGAATAACAGCAGTGTCTACATGGTAATGGGTGACTTGATAGTGTGAATGTTGAATAGAATAGGAAGTGAGAGGGCAAGGACTGTCATTCTCAAATTTTAATGTGTCTAAACATTGTCTGGAGACCTGATTCTACTTTTTTTTTTTCTTAAGGCAGTTTTATTATTTATTTATTTATTTTTTGGCTGTGTTGGGTCTTCATCGTTGCTTGCAGGCTTTCTCTAGTTGCGGCGAGTGGGGGCTACTCTTCCTTGTGGTGCACGGGCTTCTCATTGCGGCGGCTTCTCTTGTTCTGGAGCACAGGCTCTAGGCGCATGGGCTTCAGTAGTTGTGGCTCTCAGGGTCACTAGTTGTGGCTCGTGGGCTCTAGAGCACAGTCTCAGTAGTTGTGGCACACAGGTTTAGTTGCTTCACGGCGTGTGGGATCTTCCCAGACCAGGTCTCGAACCCATGTCCCCTGCATTGGCAGGCGGATTCTTAACCACTGTGCCACCAGGGAAGACCCTGATTCTACTTTTGAGGATTCTGATTCAATAGGTCTGGTGTGGGGTCCATGAATTTGTATCTGTAACGAAGACAATTTGGATAAAGGTAGCAGACATATCACACTTTGAGAAACTGCCATAGGATGTTAGAATTATAGCTTATATAAATATTGTTGAAGTAGTATGGAAGCAAGATTTTGGATGAGAGAGAAAGGTGTGTCAAACCAGTCATCAATACAGGTGCGTGATAAATAAGTCAATAACACTAGAATAAATAGTACTGGGGATAAAAAGCATTGGATGAGATGGACAAAAATGGATAAAAAGGTTTTTGCATGAGCATAAGAGTAGAATAGGTTGGGATTTACAATAAAGGGCAAGGAGAATGCCAACTCCATCCCTGGGCGGGATGAGGGTAAGAAAGTGTGTTGTCTCTACACAAGGGCCATTCAAAAGAAGTTTTTTTAACATCTTTATTGGAGTATAATTGCTTTACAACGTTGTGTTAGTTTCTGCTGTATAACTAAGTGAATCAGCTATACATATACATATATCCCCATATCTCCTCCCTCTTGCGTCTCCCTCCCACCCTCCCTATCCCACCCCTCTAGGTGGTCACAAAGCTGATCTCCCTGTGCTATGCATAACATCACTAATCATAAGTCTTTACTTTTCAAATCACTTAAACTTGATTTTTTCATAGCTGACAGCAGCGTGACTTCCTACCCCTTCTTTTTCCCATGCTAATGAATATAAAACACATTCTGGAACACAATCGCAAGTTTCTTGTAAAATAAACCTCCAAAGCCAATTGTAACACACTGGGTGGTGTCCCAAATCTTCATCTCAAATCTTCTTCCCAAAGATCAAAGTCTGATTTCCCTGGATTGTTAGCATACTTGAAATGAAAACAGCCTGCTTCTAGCCTTCAGTCTTATGATTGTGACAATAAAAAGAATAAATGTGGTAGAAACAGCTGTACATTTTCAGGAATGATAAACTTCAGCTGGAATTTTTTTTAAACTTAAATTTGAAGTTTATACCAGCAACTAACTTTAGACAGAAATGGGGCTTTGAAGATGAAAGGCAAAAAGCAGCACAACAGAATAAGGTTGGTCAAAAGAAAATGCAAAAAATGAGTAAATAATGCAGGAAGTAATCAGATTCAGAGAAACATGGTATAAAGTACTTAATAAACTGAAAACCGTTTCTGAGGGAAAATATATCATAATGACAGTTCCTTGCATTATATTATGAAGGTAATAAAACTGAAGAGTCAAAAGACTCATCAGAAATATGCTACTTTATAATTAATGAGAAACAATAGATGAAGGGCAAATAATAATCTGTTTATTTCTCTTATCACAGAAACCTAGGTGAAGTATAAAATATGAATACTTCAAAAGTGAAGGAAAATGTTTCATGTAGAAGTTGGGAAACTTTGTAAAAAAATTGATATTTTTTACTTTTGAAATATAGAGATTTTTGATTTGGGATATCAAGTAAACTTGAGAATCTGGGTTATGTTTTTGAAAGTTGATAATTTGTACTAAATGGAAGCTGTGAGCTCTCCTGGTTAATTGCAAATACGCATCTTGACTCATGTTGAAGGATCCAAACTGTTCTATGATTTATGCCAGAGTTTTGAAAATCCTGGGTTTTGTCAAATTATATATATATATATTTTTTTGTTTGTTTGTTTGTTTTGTTTTTTTACAAAAAGCTTTTTGATACACAACTTGGAATAGCTTTGTGACACAGTGGATGAAGGGAAATTAGTAACCAACTTCCATATTACCAGAATTTGATTATTGTGCTAAGAAAATATAGTTGCTAAACAAATTCCCTCAATGAAGAGAATTATAAATTTCAGTATTTTTAACATTATCCTTTAGTGGCAGACTTTGCAAGAGAGAGCTGCAAATCACTGGTCTCCTAAATCAGGATTTTATGAAGCTGAATTATTCTAACCATATTCTTTCAGCTAGGCAACTAATTTTGACTCTAAAAATGGATGTTATTTTTATGTTACCCAAGTCTATAGCCTCTTCCCCCCCACCAGAAAAAAAGTAAAATATTGAACATAAGCATATTGCTTTTCTTTGGTCCTGCCTATGACAAACTTGTAAAGTATAGAAGATCTGTAACAAGTAAGATTTCTTCCATCTCTTCTTTTTATCATTGCTCTCCTTCAGGAAAACAGATGCCTCTGAAACTTCAGGCAGATGCATAAGCCTCTCAGACTTTTTCTACATGAATAAACAAAGGAAGGCAAACATTTCTCTCTAATAACTCTGGCAAACAAAGTTATCAGCTGAGTGCCCTATTCTCTTATGTAGAGACCTATTTGATAAGCTCTCAGTTAAAGAGGTAATTGAAGTTTTTAAGAAATCATTTTCTCTAGCAGAACTTTTACATTTTTATTGGCAGATTTTTACCAGAAAATTTTGTTAAATGACACCGTTCGGGATGAATTCATTAAAAGTGTTTCATGTGGATGTTTTTTACTTTAAAATATACAGATATTAATCCACAGAAAATAAAATATAATCTTTCAAATGGGAGATTACAATTACAATAAAGTCAGATAAAATTTTAATAAATTAGTTAAAATTAAAATAGATACAATCAAACACTCCATTTAACTAATATTTAAAAAGTCTCATCTGAGGCAGTGTAAATATTGTTTTGATGTCTGGATAATTGAAAAAATAGCCAAGTCCATATGTTTAAATAAATCATTCCTTCTATGTCCGTTTATCTATGTTATCAATGAATTCACATTTTCCATTAAGTTTAAAGTATAGGTTCCATTGTAAGTACACCGAATGTATGCTAAACAAAACCTTAGCAACCTTTTAAAAAATAAATCTACTTTAATATTATATCCCTAAAATTTAAAAAGTATGACCACACTAAAATTTCCTCTGTGCTGCATGTGGAGAATGCATAAATGATTTTTTTAAAAGCTAAAGGAGTGAAGGATAATGTAATGAAGCAAAAAGACCCAAAGCCTGGAAAATTTGTTCATGCTTTGTTGAATGTGCCTGTATTGAGTATTGTATTTTGTGCTGTTTGAAAGGACACATGTCCATGGAAACAGCCAATAAAATGTTTTGTAATAAAAGTGACTAAAATATTCTAGGCAATGGTTTTGAATTTTCAGGTGAATAAAGTCCTTATTATGCGACCTTTTTACTGCAAGTACATTCTTTCAATCTACATTTATATAACAGTAAATGTAAGGCTCAGTACCTCTAACTGTAAAATAGCATTGCTCACAAATCAAAGTCTCAAAGGGAATATTCTTGTGATACTTCCTGAAATGATGAGAGCTCTTCAGACATATATCTTTAATGCCCCGTGACTATTTATAATCACAGAGAGGCTTTCTTAATTTAATGACTCTTAGGCTTAAGTTGCTAAGATCTTTAAGCCCATTCATGGTAAGTTTTCCCTTAGTAAATTGTTCCAAGATGAAAATTCAGAAAACAACTGTGCCTCTCAACTAAGGAAGGGTGATTACAGTTATTTTGGGAATATATCAAAATAACATTGGCAAAAGGAACAGAATTTGATGAAGCTTTTCCTATCCTGACCACTAAAATTTAAGTTTAAGCTGGTGTATGCATAAAATTTATCAAGTAGGATGGTAGTAAATTCTAGCCTATTAACTGTACTAGCATTATATAACCTGCCCTGTAGTTTCTAATGTTAAACTGATGGTAGGGATAGCTGTTCTTATATAACTCTTAGGCTTAAACTTGTATCTGCTCTTCTGTGAAAATTAGATGGATGTCATAAAAATTCTAGCAGAGATCTGTTGTCAGTTACTGTTTCCATATAAAATTGTTATAGAATCCTATCCCTAATGAAATTTTTTGGCCATCCCAATACAAACATCATTAATTCACTCATTTCTTTAGGGAATGGTGAACTACCAACCAGTTTGGGTAGGTTATGTAATGGTAGTAAAACAAATAGGCCAAGATTACGACCATTCTACTAATGGATTTTATGCTTACATCAGCTGACATTTAAATATTGGTGGTCAGAAATATATATAGGAACTATAAAATGTTTTTTATTACCAGTTAGTATCTAAGATGCTTCCATTTTAAAATCATTTGGGAGATTAAAAATGGTTTTGTAATCCTCTGAGTTACCTTCAAAGACTGTTAATTGTGCCCAAATAAAACTTACACAGCCAGTAAAGCTCTTTACATCAGAAGAACGTTTTGCTTTTGATTCCTCTGCCAATTGTAGAGATTCTTTTTGAAAACTTGCTATGAAGTTAGTTCATGGGTTACAGAAGAATATCAAAGCTCTTACCTTTTGATTACATTTCCTTTTTTAAAATAAAATTGGTGTACCTAGTTTAATCACCTACCTAATGAACCAAACGCAGCTGATGTTCCATGATGAAATGTATAATAGTCATGTTTACACTATCTACAACTCTTGTTAGATCGATTATGGGGGTTTCAGTCAAGCTATGTTTCATGAAGAAATGGTGGATGGGGTCTTTGTGAAAGATTTATAGAGTTAGTAATTAAAACAAAATACATATACAGTATATCATGCTTGCCAGTCTGCTCTGTGGCTATACAACTTATGTCAGACATCACCTTCATGTCAACAAGGTTGAATGGCTTTACACCCACATTTTAAGCAAAAATGCATATAGAAAATGGATGGATGTGATGCCAAATGTGGCAGTTATTTCCATGTATAACATCCTTGAAATAAACTACAACGTGATGTTGGTACATTTTCATGAGAGTAGACATGACTTACAACTGGAGGATGTTTGTTACTCACAAGGATTTGCTATGTCAGTTAATGTGGGACATTTAAGGTGGAGCTTGCCATTGGATATTCCACTAAGCAATTTAAAGATTCTCTACAGGCAAATGTACGCACATGCAACATCTGAGCTCAGTCATGGAAGTCAGAAATGAAAACAGATTCCCCATGATGGCTCAACTGTCTCATTTTTAATGGTCATTAGTGGCCTGTAGACAAGGCTCAACCTGCTAGGTAAACAACCAATTTGTTTGTTGTCTGACTTGTAAACAAGGGATAATTTATTCATTTGTTAATTCTGTTTCTTGCTTTAGCACTTTAGGTTGTTATTTGTTCTCTGACTTAAACAACTTTTATCTAGACTCATTTAAACTGCAGTTTTCTTCAAAATCTGTAGCAAGATACTTTTGAATAACCTCAGTGTGGAATATCTCCAATTTCTATGACAGAGCCTGTTTTTTATTTTGTTTTTTGTTTCTTTTAGTAAACCGAATGGTGTTTGGAACCATATCTATCCGTAAAAAAACCTAAAAACTATAAGTAAACAAACAGATGGACAAATAACCCAAGATATACATTTTTCTTCTTTTTTGGGTAAAGATCAAATATTCACTAAGGCAATAATGCCAGCTTGCTTGCAGTTAATAAACTAGCTTTAAATACAATTTCAAAGAAAGAGATGCCACAACAGTATCTAAAGCAGGATCGCCCGAATGAATGTATCATCAATGTACCTAATTTGACAATAAAATAAATAAACTGCATTTCCTTATGGTCATATTTCATATGCTAAACTGTGATAAAACCAGAATAAAGTAATGCCCAAAGATGCATAATTTAAGTATGACAAATCCTGTCATTAAAGTATTGTTTACAAACTAGCCCTTTATGAGAACATAATTCAGATAAAATCTTTTAAAACAAAGCTTCTATCCAAGAGTGAACATACAATTGTTTTGCAGACAAAGCCAAGCTTAAACCTCCTTTAAAAATGTCTCCTTTGCTGTATGTTGAATAAGATTTATATATGAGGTAAGCCATAGATCTGGTTTATACTCTCCAATAAGAGAGAATAAAAGGGGGCTGTGGGGCTTCCTTGGTGGCGTAGTGGTTGAGAGTCCGCCTGCCGATGCAGGGGACACGGGTTCATGCCCCGGTCCGGGAAGATCCCACATACCGCGGAGCGGCTAGGCCCGTAAGCCATGGCCGCTGAGCCTGAGCATCCGGAGCCTGTGCTCCGCAACGGGAGAGGCCACAACAGTGAGAGGCCCACATACCGCAAAAAAAAAAAAAAAGAAAAAAGAAAAAGGGGGCTGTGGATTAAAGCCCTCTCTGTATATTCTTTTTTCATTAAGGACCATAAAGAAAGAAAACTAGATTAAAATGGCTAAATGTTCTTGGAACAATTCCCACAAATGCCAGTAATTATAGGCTTTGGTTTCTTTGGTTCTCATGGCTCTAATCTTTAATAGCTTATTACAATGTACAACACAGCATCGGGTACTTTCCATACAACACACATTTAACATCCTCACATTACAGACCAGGGGCCAAGATTATGGTTCAAATGCAGTTAGGTTTAAGCGATGCAATAGGAACCACAGGAAATGTGACAGCTGTCAAATACCACACTGTCCATGCTACTGAGCTAGACTGTACCAGAAAGAGGTCAGCCTTTGAGACTTCCATTTCTCATCTCTTACAATTCTACTGAGTCCACCTTTACTGAATGTGTATTTTATGATCGGCTTACAAGGGTTTTTGTTGTTGTTGGCAGTGGTGGTGTTTTTAACAAAAGCATAGCATAAGCTGCCTGGAAGATTAGTAACCTTTTTTCTTAGAATTTCAGCAAAGTTGTTTGCAGGGATTCAAATAAGATTCTATGAGAATACTTATTAATCTGGGCCTGGGTTTCTAACCATTTATTAGATGGCAATAGAAAAGAACCTCTCTTTCTCTATGCCTAAGTATACATTGGAAAATCTATTTTATCGTTAATAATTGTACAAATATAAAATGACATTGCGTTCCATCATTTAAAATAAACACATCAGGGAATTCCCTGGTGGTGCAGTTGTTGGGAATCTGCCTGCCAATGCAGAGGACATGGGTTCGAGCCCTGGTCCAGGAAGATCCCACATGCCACGGAGCAAGTAAGCCTGTGTGCCACAACTACTGAGCCTGCACTCTAGAGCCTGTGAACCACAACTACTGAAGCCTGTGCGCCTAGAGCCCGTGCTCCACAACAAGAGAAGCCACCGCAATGAGCAGCCTGGCAACACAATGAAAAGCCCGCTCGCCACAGCTAGAGAAAGCCCATGCGCAGCAATGAAGACCCAATGCAGCCAAAAATAAATAAATAAATATTTTAAAAATAAAATAAAATAAACAATCAAAAGCTTAAAATATTTCTACACTGGTATCAGAAAGAAAGACATAGTGTTTATGAGTTTGGGGTCACCTACTGCAAATTAAGGTCTATAAGATGAGGAGCTAACCTCTCCCTTTTTTTTTTTTTTTTTTTTCCCCAACACACTCATTAGGCACTGAAAAGAACAGGCTAAAGGCTTGAATACAGTTAATAGAATCTTTGGTAGAACCATCAGTCTCTATATTTCATATAAGATTGTGGTTTGTTTGTTTGTTTGTTTTTTGCGGTACGCGGGGCTCTCACTCTTGTGGCCTCTCCCGCCGCGGACCACAGGCTCCGGACGCGCAGGCTCAGCGGCCATGGCTCACGGGCCCAGCCGCTCCGCGGCATGTGGGATCTTCCCGGACCGGGGCACGAACCCGTGTCCCCTGCATTAGCAAGCGGACTCTCAACCACTGCGCCACCAGGGAAGCCCTGGAGGGCATTTTTACACATGTGCGTAGTTTTGAATAAAAATGGCTAACTAAAGCCTACCAATTGGTTGGAAGTAGAAATGATAAGAGAAAAAGAGGCAATTTTCTTTTTCAAACAGGTAACACAATGAAAACTTACCAGCTTTTCTTAAGAAATATTGACATTTAATAGTTATTACACTAATCCCCGGAGAACTAATTGGTCAAAAGCAAGTGTCTTCTGTTTTGTTTTGTTTAATGAATTATTCATTTCTGACCAAATCACACTTTGCATTCATTTGAAAGTTAAACCACATCCAAACAGTTTGTCGGGAATATCTTATTAATATAGACATGGAAGCTCTGTCAGTGGGGGGAGACATAACTAAATATCAAGATGAAATCTCAGATAAACTAGGGAAATCTTTAAAAGATGCACAGAGGGCTTATGGTATGGGAATCACTGATTAAAACTAGAAGGAAAGTATTTAATTCAAAGAAGCATAAGTAAATCATTATCTGATTATCAGAAGCAACCTTAAAATAAACAAGTTTAAAACGGCATAAAGATTTGAAGCTCTTCATTAGGAGCTCAAAATTGCCGGAAAGATTTTCTCCATGCATTGTAAAAGAATACTTTCCCAAGGCTTGTTAGATGGATCACTCATTACATAAGATATTTACAGATGTGATGCTAAAAAGTAGCTCCAAGTCAATTAATTTGGAAAATCTTAGTTTTTAAAAGACTCTACTTATTACATTTTTTTTGTTGAAGAGTTTATTGAGTTTTATTATTCTAGGGCTGTCAAAACTTTTAATACGCTTATATTCCTTATGAATCTGAGAAAAAGTAGCAGTGTTAGGAACGTCTTGTGGACAGGATTCCAAAGATGACTTCTTTAATAACAAGTTACCATGACAGATGTTTAATGTGGAAGAGTTACCTTAAAAACTGAAAATTTTAACTAAAATAACTTCATTTTAATATAAGAAAGACAGGGAAAGAAAGAAAGGAAGAAAGAAGAAGAGTTCTGTGGTGAGTAAACTATTTTACAGCTATTTCCATGAATTTTTACTCTCCTTTAAAAATAGAGTGAATGTCATCATTTAAATACAGGATCAGGTTCTGGGTCATAGCACTGTAGAAGATAAAGAGGCTGTCAATTTTCTTAACTAAAAAAACCCTGGTAGGGCTTCCCTGGTGGCGCAGTGGTTGAGAGTCCACCTGCCGATGCAGGGGACACGGTTCCGTGCCCGGTCCGGGAAGACCCCACATGCCGCGGAGCGGCTGGGCCCATGAGCCACAGCCGCTGAGCCTGTGCGTCCAGAGCCTGTGCTCCGCAACGGGAGAGGCCACAACGGTGAGAAAAGCCCGCGTACCGCAAAAAACAAAACAAAACAAAACAAAAACCCTGGTAAGAAGGGCACCCAGAAGTCACAGTGAACCACTCATTCTAGTTCCTGTCTGTCTGTTGATTTGCTTTTGTAAGGGTCTTCTAAGAACTTAAATCTGAAAGGAAGTAAAGCCATGATCAGAACAGCACTTGGGCTCCTTTATTCATGATGGCTGTCACTTACCTCTCCTGGCTTTTCTAATTCCCTTTACATTTTCTTCTCTCCTGTCTCTTCTTGAACCTCACAATTCTCCTTCAATGGTAACCATGTTCCAGACTAATAGGACGATATACTATTTTAATTTTACCTTCATCCTAGTAGAAGTTCTTAGCAAAATTAAGAAAAAATAATAAAATGGTAAGATGCCATTGTAATGCATACTGGATTTAAAAATTTTTACCTAATGTTATGGGGACAAAAACTTTAATTTGGACCCATGTTTACTATTCTTTCTATAAATCATTATCATGCAGCAACCCAAAATTTATTAGAATGATAGGGCTATGAGAGGCAAAAGTAGAAGTGGTTTTTCTTCATTCATGTAGTTAATCAGCAAGTATTAGCTAGAGTCTATTTTATTCTAAGAAGTGTGCTAAGCACTGTAAGTATAAAAGTTAATAGAGCAAAATTCCCATTCTCTAGAAGTGTCCGTTACTTGGAGGACACACAGAAGTTAAGAAATAATCAGAACAATGTAATTACTACAGTGATGGAAATGGGAACAAGATACTATGCCAGAAAGAGGAAGAAGGCCTGGGTATTGCTTGGAGAACTGAAACCTGGAAGAAGTGACATCTACATAAAATCTAGTAATAATCATTAGGAGTTTCCAAAGTGTCCAACAGTGAGACAGAAAAAGACTCCAGAGGGAGAAAAGTGGTTTCAAGATGGGCAAGAAAAAGCATGATGTTAGATGCAATCTGACTCTTGCCCAGCACCTGTGATCTGCTTAGCGTACACTGCTGCAGATGTTTGACCTGCCAGGCTTCCTGCTCTATTTATCTTCACCTGTCTTGCACACTGCCTGCTGCAAAGTCGGTGCTCAATCTTGATGTGTAAGAAATGGTACCTCATTGTTTTAAAATTTATATTTCCAGCTAGTGATCCTAATCACCTTTCTCTATGTCTATCTGCCTAAATGCAGGTATTTTAAGCAACAGATAATCTGAATTACAGAGAAAGTAATCAAACTTGAAGAAGCAATGATAGTAATGATGTAAATATTCAGTTTCCTGTGGACCATTCAACAAGTTTAAAACCCAAACCTAAAATATCTTTTTAATTTCTATAATTTTGAAAGCCCAGTAGCGGAAAACAAAGAGTGTGAGACTATTGATAAATGACAGAATAAATGACCTAAAAGTGCTTAAGGTTTTTGTAACACACAGTTGTATTCTTAGGTAAATTCATTTTCTATCTCTCGATTCTCCCTAGGAAGATGCATATCTAATTTTAAATGACTCTTTTATGCCCATCTTTTCAAGGTATTATTAAATATTTTTATAAAGATATTTCATAGAAATTTCAAATTCAGGGTATAAAAATAAATCCATTATCCTCACCTCTCAAAATCAAAACCAAAATGTCTATATTTCCTTTTTGAGCTAATGGCAGCATCATCTACACAACTGCCCAAATGAGAAACCCAGAAGTCATCCTGACTCCCACTGTCCCTGTAATTCACATAACCCATTACTCACAAAGGCCTGATGATTGTATCTACCTAATCTATCTCTATTCCTTCTGCTATCATTTGAATCTTCTGGCTGATCTCTGAAACTTCAAATTTGTCCCTTTGTTTCAAATCTCCTCATCTTCATCTATTAAAACCTATTATATCATAGCGATCTTTCTAAAACTTGGATAAAATCCCATCATCGCCTTCTTGAAAACTTTAAGGGGATCTCTGTACCTACAGAATGAAGTTCAAATTGCTACGTATGGCATGCAAATTCTTGTGATCTGTGACTGTATTTTCGTTCTGCTATAGCTTCACCTAACACCTGATTAAATGACAGGTTTTCTAGATGACATTTTGCTGTCTTTTCTTACTTGAAGTTTATTATACATATAATATATGAAGGTAGTTTTCATATGAATAATTCAACTAAATAGAGTAAACTTGGTAAGATACCCTTAAACACTGAATTCCTCTTCACCTTCTATTTCTTAGAAATAACAGCTATCAAACACTGGATGTGAATTCTACCATGTTTTGTCTTACCTCCTGATTACTGTTCTTCTGTTCCCTCTGCCAGGAATGGCTTCCCCCCCTTTTTTTAATGAATGAATGAATTAATTGATTGATTTTTGGCTGCACTGGGTCTTCGTTACTGCGCGTGGGCTTTCTCTCTAGTTGCGGCAAGCGGGGGCTAATCGTTGCAGTGTGTGGGCTTCTCAGGCGGTGGCTTCTCTTGTTGTGGAGCATGGGCTCTAGGGGCGCAGGCTCAGTCGTTGTGGCATGGGGACTCAGTAGTTGTGGCTCACGGGCTCTAGAGCACAGGCTCCAGTAGTTGTGGCGCACGGGCTTAGTTGCTCTGCGGCATGTGGGATCTTCTTGGACCAGGGCTCGAACCCGTATCCCCTGCACTGGCAGGCAGATTCTTAACCACCTACTGTGCCACCAGGGAAGCCCGGCTTTCCCCTTTAGTATAGTGAACTCACAAACGCAACAGTCTAGGCTCTAATGACATCTCTACAAAAGGACATTTCCTCGGCTGTGTGGAATTGTAGAGAAAATACTTTTATGTTTCTCTATGCTTAGGGTATTCTGAGCAAATAAACTGGACCCTGGGTTAAAGTATATGCCTTTGAAAGTTAAAGGATGGACATATTTAGAGATATGTAGAAATTTATCTCCCTAGGGCTATGTGCTTCTATTTCAAAGAGAAATGAAACCCAAGAGCCATTCACTTACATTTCAAAGTCAAGTTTACATTACATTTACAAATTGTAAAACTTTGGAGAGATAGGTTTCTTGCCCTCTCTCAAGAGAGGAGGGTGGCAGCTGTATAGCGGTTCCCATTTAAACTTCATGATTCATAATTCTGGAGTTCCTCTCCTCTGGTATAAATCCCTTCCCTTTGTACACACAGGCATAACCAACTGGCTCTCATCTCTTTGCTTCGGGTTGAGTACTGGGGTTTAGAGAAATAGTCTGTGTTTGATCCAGAAACGTCATTTTGCTTTCAGGATAGTACAGATAAATATAGATATTAGAAATTTATTAAATTGAGCAAATTAATGCTTCCTCCTCTATTCTCCCATAGGTACTTATTCATACCTCTAACAATAAACTTATCACACTGGTTTATTTGTTGCCCTTTAAATGTGAGTTACAAGATAATAGAAGCTGTCATCTATTAATCTTTGAGTCACAAGTTACTTATGTGTTTCCTACTGACAACAACAAAAGGAAACAAATATTCAGGTGTAATTTAATTTCCTTGGAAATATTCTACAATGCCTCCAAATAAAAATAAAACTGGCATCATATATCTTTATAGCCCATCATTTTTTCCTATAGAAAACCAAATTTTATATTAAATTTTTATTAAATTTATTTATAACTGAAACATATTGAATTTATATTCATTTCTTTATAAAACTCAGAAAACAAGAATCCATCAACCATGTGACATTCTATGGTTCTGAGCTAAAATGGAGGATTAGGTGAGGGAGTGATCAAGATGAACAAGAAGAGGCAAAGAAATAATACTTCCTACTCCACCTCAAAAGTAAAAGTAGAGGGGCTTCCCTGGTGGCGCAGTGGTTGAGAGTCCGCCTGCCGATGCAGGGGACACGGGATCGTGACCCGGTCCGGGAAGATCCCACATACCGCGGAGCGGCTGGGCCCGTGAGCCATGGCCGCTGAGCCTGCGCGTCCGGAACCTGTGCTCCGCAACGGGAGAGGCCACAACAGTGAGAGGCCCGCATACCGCAAAAAAAAAAAAAAAAAAAAGTAAAAGTAGGAAAACATTTTCACTTGTGCATTTAGAGTGGCAGAAATAGGAAGACGGTACCGTCTAGACAAAGTAGTAAAATTATCTTCAGTAATATCAAATACTGAAATAATCACTGGGACAAAAGAATTGTAAACAATATAAAAAGATTACAAACATTTCTTTCTTTATAATTGTTTATATTCCCGTATTCAAGTTAAAAAGTCTCTTTTGTTTTCATGCGAAGTAGAAATCAGGGTAGAATCATTTTCTTTTTATTCTGCCTTGAGGTGGTTTTTGTGATACTCAAAATCAAATGCCAACTGTCATGAAAACGTAATTAGATATAAATGTTATTATTACTTTCTTTTATGGATTATTGCAAAAATTTAACATATGTTTACATCCATGACTAGCAAATGAAGTGGATTAAGAAAGTATTGTATGTCAATGAGAACCTTTTCTTTCTTTTTCTTTTTTTTTTTAAATAACTGGATTCTCTCTTTGGGAAAAAGAGACTTTGACTACCACAGAGATTATCCGTAAATTTGTGCTGCTCACCCACCAGCCTAATCACTATTGTCAGGAAGTCAATTTGAGATCACAGGTCACAGCTTTAAATTCAAGTGTGGCATAGGGAATTTAATCAATATATGTATGCACATGGAAGAAAATATGATGCAAGCAAACCTATTTTAGTAATACATTTATTTAAACAGGCTTAAAATTATTCTGGAAATGTGTTTAAGTGAAGATAATATTTGGGTTGTGTGCATTTTAAATTAACCTCTGTTAAATGTGAGAAGATCTCCAACAGCTCATTAGTATAAGGCCTAAATATTTTGCATTTTAGTTTCTGCCTCAACAATTCTATTGAAACTGCTTTCTTAAAGGTCACCTATAACCTCCCAATTGCCAAATCCAATGGCCTTTTTTTATTGATCTTCTTTGATACTGTTGCACTATTTGATACAGCTCACATCTTCTTTCTTGAATGTATACTCTATGTTACAGAATAAAATGAATTCAAGACGTGCACCCCTCTAGAAATGCCTCAATGGGTGTATTATTTTTGTCCTTTTGGAATCCTTCTGGCGATAAATGTAAGCATAGACTAGGTGGAATTCATGAAAAGTTAATTAGCTATTGTAGTATTCAGGCATTTGGGATGTCTCCTTTTCAAATATGAGCAATCATAGAGGATTTATCACAGAATTAAATGGGAAACTACACAGAGGTAATGGCTTAGCTCAGGGCAGGCAAACTACACCTACGGGCCAAATCCAGTCTACTGCCTTTTTTAGTAAACCAAAGTTTTATTTGAACATGGCCACACTCATTCACTTACACACTGTCCGTGGCTGCTTTGTTGCTACAAGGGCAAAACTGAGCAACTGCCATAAAGACCAAATTTCATGCAAAGTCTCAAATATTACTATTTACCTTCACGCAGAATAAGTTCACAGGCCCCTGGGTTAGAGGATTAATTAAATGACCTGAGAAGGAACTACCCAACATTTGATGCAAAGAAAAGGCATCGTTATTATAAAGCTTCACGCCAATATGAGAGGATGGTGTGGAACTAGTTGTAGGCACAAGATTCTTCTAGAGATGCCTGTTAAAGTATGACTTTCCTTTCTGGCACCTTCCCTCAAGAATAAATGTGAGAACCCAGAATAATTAGTTATCTACAAAGATTCTAGAAGACCTCATACCATCTCATCCACTGTTCTGGCTTCCAGAGTACACACAAGCATGCAGAGCCTTATCTGGGGAAGGTGCCTTATCCTTGGAAGCCCAGTGTTGAGAGGAAGAAAAGGAAGGAACAGTGATGTATGGTGTCTTCTCTTATAACTATTGCATCCCAATAAATTAGTCTGTTTGAGAATCTCTATGTTGTGAGTAAAACTGACCTACTTTATTCCAAGCAAAAAGCGTGCTAGAAACCTTGCCGTAGTGAAGTTCCTGCAAGCTTTGTTGTACTTAATTTCTTCCAGGATTCTATCATACCTCCAACATTCTTACAATAACCAATCCTTCCACCTGACCATTATTTCAGCTAGCCTAGGTGGGCTTGTCTCCCTTATAACCAAAAGATATTTGACATAAATGAACTTGGACTGACACAAAGGAGACTGAAGAATCATAGCAGGCTCTTACATGGTCCACTCTATACATAAGGATATGAAAACAAAATTAACCCCAATAAAAGTTTAGTATTTTCACACTGGTCTTAGCTCAAGCTACTATAACAAAGTACCATAGACCGGGTCAGTTAAACAACAGTTCTGGAGGTCAGAAAGTGCAAGATCAAAGTGTCAACAGATTAGGTTCCTGGTGAGGGCCCCCTTTCGGGCTTGTAGACAGCTACCTTCTTGCTATGTCCTCACATGACCTTTCCTTACTCACATGAGTGAGTGGGAGAGAGCTAGATCACTCTGTGTTCCTCTCCTTATAAGGGCACTTACCCCATCATGAGGGCTATACCTTCATGACTGAATCTAAGCCTCATTACCTCCCAAAGGTACCACCTCTATATACCATCACACTGGGGGCTGGTATTTCAACATATGAAATCTGGGGGGACACAAATGTTTAGCCTATAACAACATTCATGGAGAAACTTTCACTTTGATTCAATATCTGTCATCAGATTATCCAGATATGTGTTAGTTCAATTGTTGTTATCCAACAAAATATTTTTTTCAGTGGAATTTCTATGGTATATAAGTAAAACCCCATTAGAGATTTTCAGAGGGCTTGATTTTGTGCTGAATGTCCAGGTTTGTGTTCATATATATATAATCACAATATATTTTTTAAAAAACATATAATTTAAAAAATTGTGGTGTATTAATTATTTGAGATGTTTTAGACTTAATATTAAAAACACAATCTCCTATATCTATAGAAGTCTGGCAGAAACAACATTTTAAAAATAATCCAATTCAATAATTCACTTCACCCTATGAGACTACATTCTCTTATTCCTGAAAATATATTTCAAAATTTTTCTTTAATAATTGACATTCAATCTTGTGAAAAATAGGTTAGAGAAGTCAAATGTGTTCCCACTGTATATCTACCTACCTTATAACCATGAACAATACTCAGAACCTCTCAAGAAAGAGGCTTACTCAGCTGTTAAATGAAATGAGATTATTTCAAAGGTCCTTTCAAGCTATAAAATCTCATAATTGATAGACGACTCTCAATAATGATCTGACCTGAAGATTTACTGTTTTCTGAAGCTTGTTATACAGTTTTTCAATTGACATCATCAACAAAAGAGAAATAAGTTACCATATCTTAGTCAATTTTCTCACAGTAGCTCAAGTCATCAACATCTAAAACTCCAATATTTTGTGCCTCTAATTTGATGAAATGATAAAGAGTTTTACTAGGATTTTCTATCTAACATTTCAACTGGCATTTTATGTACAGGC
Source organism: Tursiops truncatus (assembly GCF_011762595.2). Lineage (NCBI taxonomy): Eukaryota > Metazoa > Chordata > Mammalia > Artiodactyla > Delphinidae > Tursiops > Tursiops truncatus. Next base: position 114,050,542 of record NC_047037.1, read on the forward strand.
AGTCCTTGTTATGCATATTTCTGAAATGCAGAGATTTATCACAGTTTAGTTAAATAACTCCAGTGTCCCAACAACAGGGTTCAAATTTCAGTTTCCATGGTATATCAACCATGAGTAAACCATAAAGTGCAAACTTCACTGCTAGCTCTTCTGAGCACAAGTCACTACATAAACGAAAGATGTGCATCACGATAAATAACAATTTATGTCACTTCTTTCAAAGTCTGTGATTGGTCACCGTGCATTTGTTATTAAATTCATATATAGATAGCTAGCTTGTTGTGCTGACCCTTTGTCTCCCAGTGATAAATCCAGGTGCCATTTTACAAAAATGGATAATTAAGAGAGGAATTTAGTCAACAAAAATCACCTCACAACTGTCACGGTGTTTACTATCAAAAAAACAGAAGACAACAAATATTGACAAGGATATGGAGAAGTTGGACCCTTGGACACTGTTGGTGGGAATACAAAATGGTGTGACTGCTATGGAAAAACGACTGCTATGGAAAGGAGTATAGAGGTTCCTCAAAAAATTAAAAGTAAAACTACTATATGATCCAGCAACCTCACCTCTAAATATTTATCCAAAAGAATTGAAACCAGGATCTCAAAGAGATATTAACACTCCTATGTTCACAGGTGCATTATTCACAATAGCCAAAGGTAAAAACAACCTAAAGATTCTTTGACAGATGAATGGATAAAGAAAATTGGCATATAGATATAATGTGCAATACTATTCAACTCTTAAAAATGAAGGAAAGTCTGCAATATGCAACAACACGGATGAATTTTGAGGACATTATACTGAGCGTAATAAGCCAGTGACAGAAACACAAATACCGCATGATTACACTTATATGATGTATCTAAAGTAGTCAAAGTCTTAAGGGCAGAGAACAGAACGGTGGTTGCCAAGTGATAGGGAGAGGGGAAAATGGGGAATTGCTGTTCGATGTGTATAAAGTTTCAGCTATGCAAGATGAATGCATTCTAGAGCTCTTCTCTACAACATTGTACAATAAGGTACACTAAAAATTTAAGAGAAGAGATCTTATGTTGTGTTTTTACCACAATAAAATAAAATTAAATGAAAAACTCAATGAGTAGTAAAGAATTGGAAAGTTATGATGCTGGAAGTGAACCTCAAGTTGAACATAAATGGAATTTTAGAAGGAAAAGCTATCTGTGTGATTGTCAACATTTCCATCCTCTGCAACATGCAGCCAAAGGTACTTAGTGAAAGCAAACTTGCTGACATAAATGAGAAAAGTGGTTATGAAGAAAATGATGAAGATGTCCCAGAGGAAGTGATGCTGGCAAAATATTTCACATTAAAGGAACTCTCACAGATATTTCATTACACTGAAAGCACAAAAAATAGATTGTTGGAAGTCAATCCAAACTTAGAAAGGAGTATGACACTTTAAAAGGCATCAAAAAGATGCCTGTTTCATAGCATAACTTATGTAACAAGAAGGCAAGGCCTGTTCTTGATGAGTTTTCATAAATAACTAAAACACATTAATTCTCAGTGTTTTTGATGTTTTAAATCACAGCATACTAAATAAATACATTTTACTATTTTTTAAATTTCCCTATTCATTTATAACAGACAGTAAGAGGATGTTTCATGTTTTGACTCCAAAATTTAAAGGTCATGGAACAATCATAATTTTTCCCATTGATTACTAAGATTTCTGCACAATTTCAGTTTGCATGGTTATTTTTACAGTTCTTTACCATCTGGCAAAGTGAGGACTGCCTGTATTAATTTCAGTAAATTTTACTGAATATATCCTATAAGAATTTTCAACACATACAATAGTAGAATGCCATTATAAACCATTTGGGAGGTAGAAAGTATTGAGGAGGACCTCTGACTAGAGTTGATACTTTGTCTGATTTTCATATGAACTTAAACTTTGTGCTTTGTTCAGTGCGTAAGAGACTATCCCTTTTAGAGGCATAGTAAGGTTTAAAAGTAAAGAGCAGTTGAAGAGCTCTAGGGATTGAGTAAGCTAATTATCATTTCAATAGTAGTAACATCCTGATTTAGGGCTTGAACACCTAAAATCCTAATATCTGACCCTCTGTCTCATGTTCTCTACTCTAGCACTTTTTGAGTCTCACGTTTCTCATTTTTTCCTCCTCTTTCTCCCCTCATTCCTTCCCGTGACTCTTTTCTACCTAACCAGTCCTGGAATAGATCCACATCTTTATTATTTTGTTTTTATTTAACATGTATCGTGTTTTTTGACAAACCTTTGACTTTGATTCAATATCTATCATCATATTATATCATACAGCATATTGCTCAGAACAGACAATAATTCCTAATTCTCCTCTCTCTCTCTCACACACACAAATCAACACAATAAATAACATCTTAGAAAAAGGGTTTTTCCTTGTATATGACCCTCAGTCGATTTCCCCCCCTGTGTTTCCATGGCACTGGAATTATATGCATTAAATGAAACTCATTTCCCAGCATTAACTCTTCAATACTTAAACAATTCTCTTGACACACAGGTTAGAAAGATTTTAATTGCATGCATCAATCTGGGTCCAGTTCATCACAATCACCAAATCCTACAAACATAATTGGCTTCTGGGAACGTGCACAGTATTAACCCTCTAAACAGTTCACTGTGCATTTTGGCAAGCAATTATGTTTCTAATGTGTTAATTGGAAGGATAAAGACATGAACAAATATAAACATTGAAAAGCTAACTGTAAGTTCTCATTTAAATATATAAAATATTGTAATATGAAGTCATACATTCAGAAAAATATATACCATTCATTTGCTAGTACAGTATTAAGTTGGGGCACTCTGTATGAGAAACTGACAAGATATGTAGAAATTGGCCCAGAAAAATGTGTATTTCATACTCTGATCTATATGACTTTGACCCCTTGTCTGAGAAACGAAGAGACTAACTTTATTGGTAGCTAAAATATTGCCAATTTCTAAATACATATGGTTTTCTGAACAAGTTCTTTAATTAATCCTAAAAATAATCTTTTTTCCCCCTAGACTCCCACATACTACCCTAAGTACTGATTATTTTGATAGTATAGCTCAAATAAAATCTAAACCAAAATTATAAAGCAAAGTGCCTTTAGTTCATTTTCCCCTTTTATTACATCTTGTAAAAGAAACTGCTTTTAATCTGATGGCCTTCCTTAGGTTGTATTCTATTAGAGGAAATTGGACCAGAATTGATCTGGGTCGCAAAATTTATCATTACCCACAGAAAACGGACAATGATATGTGATTAGGCTACATATGCCCATCACTGCCTTTTTCAAGAGCAAGACTTGAATAGAAAAGCCTGGATCCAATGAATCAATAACAGTAAAAGCAAAATTGGAGAGCTGTCAAATCAATTTAATTCCTCTCTTCTGATCAAGTGGCATCCAATCACCTAAAGCACAAAGTTAATAATCGAATTAGATTGCTTTTGACTCCTTTTACGGGAGTCAAAACACACATCTGACTGTGACATTTTATATACTCAACTTTGAAAAGCCAATAACATACCGACATATACTAGAATTAAATGCTCATTGCATTCTCAGGATGAGGCAGAGGACAAAACTACTTTTCATTATGCTCTTAAACTCAATGGAATAATTAAAATAATAGGTTGCATTCATCCGTTCAACAGATATCTCAAACGTAAGGAACTCTGCAAGCATCAGCATATTAGTATGGTTTATCCCTTTCTGTGGCATTTCTTTTGCAAAAAGCAGCCGTTTTTCACTCTTTGCTAGTATGGAAGACCTAAGTATAACATTCATTCAATCAGATCATATACCTTGTCACCTGGCTCTAGGTATCTTTCTTATGGGTTTCTTTGGCAATTTATAACATAGCTCTTCTTATACTGTATAATAATTTCCTGTGCATAATAAATGAGAGAAATGACACAATATTCTTTCAAATGTAAATGTTCACCACAGTGCTATTTATTGAGTGCATGAATTACTATGAAAAGATAATGTTATGGATACAGCACAGTCTAAAACTGTGAGAGTGTTTTGGTAGAGATGAGATTGGCTTTTAAGAAAAAATAAAGTTATACTTAAAATCCTTCTTAAGGGGAGAATTTTTTCTTTAGGAGTGTTACAGAAGCTATAAACATACATCTGACACTTCATCACATCACATTACCAAAGGCAACATTTCATTCAAAAAGATGGTCAATGTCTTATAGTTTTCTGAGTACAGGTCTTTTACCTCCTTAAGTAGGTTTATTTCTAGGTATTTTATGCTTTTTGTTGCAACGGTAAATGGGAGTTTCCTTAATTTCTCTTTCTAATCTTTTGTTGTTAGTGTATAGAAATATAAGAGATTTCTGTGCATTAATTTTGTATCCTGCAACTTTACCAAATTCATTGATTACCTCTAATAGTTTTCTGGTAGCATCTTTAGGATTTTCTATGTATAGTATCATGTCATCTGCACACAGTGACAGTTTTACTTCTTCTTTTCAATTTGTATTCCTTTTATTTCTTTTTCTTCCCTGAGGCTAGGACTTCCAAAACTATGTTTAATAATAGTGGCGAGAGCAGACATCCTTGTCTTGTCCCTGATCTTAGAGGAAATGCAGACCAATGTCACTGATTAACATAGATGCAAAAATCCTCAACAAAATACTAGCAAACAGAATCCAACAGCATATTTAAAGGATCATACACCATGATCAAGTGGGATTTATCCCAGTGATGCAAGGATTCTTCAATATACACAAATCAATCAATGGGATACACCATACTGACAAATTGAAGAATAAAAACCATATGATAATCTCAATAGATGCAGAAAAGCTTTTGAAAAAATTCAACACCCATTTATGATAAACACTCTCCAGAAAGTGGGCATAGCGGAAACCTCTCTCAACATGATGAAGGCCATATATGACAAACCCACAGCAAACATCGTTCTCAATTGTAAAAAAATGAAAGCATTTCCTCTAAGATCAGGAACAAGAAGAGGACGTCCACTCTCACCACTATTATTCAACATAGTTTTGGAAGTCCTAGCCGTGGCAATCAGAGAAGAAAAAGAAATAAAAGGAATACAAATTGACAAGAAGAAGTAAAACTGCCACTGGAATAATTAAAATAATAGGTTGCATTCATCACCATTGAAAATGATGTTTGCAGTGGGTTTGTCATATATGGCCTTTATTATGCTGAGGTAGGTTCCCTCTATGCCCACCTTAGAGTTTTTATCATAAATGGGTATTGAATTTTGTCAAAAGCTTTTTCTGCATATATTGAGATGATCATATGATTTTTATTCTTTAATTTGTTAACATGGTGTATCACATTGATTGATTTGCATATATTGAAGAATCCTTGCATCCCTGGGATAAATCCCACTTGATCATGGTGTATGATCCTTTAAATATGTTGTTGGATTCTGTTTCCTAGTATTTTGTTGAGGATTTTTGCGTCTATGTACATCAGTGATATTGGTCTGTAATTTTCTTTTTTTGTAGTATATTTGTCTGGTTTTGGTATCAGGTATGGTGGCTTCGTAGAATGAGCTTGGGAGTGTTCCTTCCTCTGACATTTTCTGGAAGAGTTTGAGAAGGGTGGGTGTTAGCTGTTCTCTAAATGTTTGATAGAATTCACCTGTAAAGCCATCTGGTCCTGGACTTTTGTTTGTTAGAAGATTTCGAAAATGACACAAACAGATGGAGAGATATACCATATTCTTGGATTGGAAGAATCAATATTGTCAAAAACATGACTATCCAAAACCTATGGGCTGCAGCAAAAGCAGTTCTAAAATGGAAGTTTATAGCAATAAAATCCTACCTCAAGAAACAAGAAAAATCTCAAATAAACAATCTAACCTTGCACCTAAAGGAACTAGAGGAAGAAGGACAAACAAAACCCAAAGTTAGTAGAAGGAAAGAAATCATAAAGATCAGAGCAGAAATAAATGAAACAGAAACAAAGAAAACAATAGCAAAGATCAATAAAACTAAAACCTGTTGAGAAGATAAACAAAATGGATAAACCATTAGCCAGACTCATCAAGAAAAAGGACTCAAATAAATAAAATTAGAAATGAAAAAAGTTACAATGGACACCGCAGAAATACAAAGCATCATGAGAGATGACTACAAGCAACTCTACGCCAATAAAATGGACAACCTGGAAGAAATGGACAAATTCTTAGAAAGGTATACCTTCCAAGACTGAACCAGGAAGAAATAGACAATATGAACAGACCAATCACAAGTAATGAAATTGAAACTGATTAAAAACCTTCCAACAAACAAAAGTCCAGGACTAGATGGTTTCAGAGGTGAATTCTATCAAACATTCAGAGGAGAGCTAAAACCCAGCCGTCTCAAACTCTTCCAAAAAACTGCAGAGGAAGGAACACTCCCAAACTTATTCTACAAGGCCACCATCACCCTGATACCAAAATCAGACAAAGATACGACAAAAAAAGAAAATAACAGACCAATGTCACTGATGAACATAGATGCAAAAATCCTCAACAAAATACTAGTAAACAGAATCCAACAACATATTTAAAGGATCATACACCATGATCAAGTGGGATTTATCCCAGTGATGCAAGGATTCTTCAATATACACAAATCAATCAATGGGATACACCATACTGACGAATTGAAAAATAAAAACCATATGATAATCTCAATAGATGTGGAAAAGCTTTTGAAAAAATTCAACACCCATTTATGATAAACACTCTCCAGAAAGTGGGCATAGCGGAAACCTCTCTCAACATGATGAAGGCCATATATGACAAACCCACAGCAAACATCGTTCTCAATTGTAAAAAAATGAAAGCATTTCCTCTAAGATCAGGAACAAGAAGAGGATGTCCACTCTCACCACTATTATTCAACATAGTTTTGGAAGTCCTAGCCGTGGCAATCAGAGAAGAAAAAGAAATAAAAGGAATACAAATTGACAAGAAGAAGTAAAACTGCCACTGTTTACAGACGACATGATACTATACCTAGAAAATCCTAAAGATGCCACCAGAAAACCATTAGAGCTAATTAATGAACCTGGTAAAGTTGCAGGATACAAAATTAATGCACAGAAACCCCTTGCATTCCTATACACTAACAACGAAAGTTCAGAAAGGAAAATTAATGAAAAACTCCCGTTTACCATTGCAACAAAAAGAATAAAATACCTAGAAGTATACCTACCTAAGGAAGTAAAAGACCTGTACTCAGAAAACTATAAGACACTGATGAAAGAAATCAAGGATGACACAAACACATGGAGAGATATACCATGTTCTTGGATTGGAAGAATCAATATTGTGAAAATGACTATACTACCCAAAGCAATCTACAGATTCAGTGCAATCCCTATCAAATTACCAATGGCATTTTTTACAAAGCTAGAACAAAAAATCTGAAAATTTGTGTGGAGACACAAAAGACCCTGAATAGCCAAAGCAATCTTGAGGGAAAATACCAGAGCTGGAGGAATCAGACTCCCTGACTTCAGACTATACTACAAAGCTACAGCAATCAAGACAATATGGTACTGGCACAATAACAGAAATATAGATCAATGGAACAGGATAGAAAGCCCAGAGATAACCCCACGCACATATGGTCAACTAATCTATGACAAAGGAGGCAAGGATGTACAATGGAGAAAAGACAGTCTCTTCAATAAGTGGTGCTGGGAAAACTGGACAGCTACATGTAAAAGAATGAAATTAGAACACTCTCTATCACCATACACAAAAATAAACTCAAAATGGATTAAAGACCTAAATGTAAGGCCAGACACTATAAAACTCTTAGAGGAAAACACAGGCAGAACACTCTATGACATAAATCACAGCAAGATCCTTTTTGACCCACTTCTAGAGAAATGGAAATAAAAGAAAAATAAACAAATGGGACCTAATGAAACTTAAAAGCTTTTGCACAGCAAAGGAAATTATAAACAAGACCAAAAGACAACCCTCAGAACGGGAGAAAATATTTGCAAATGAATCTATGGACAAAGGACTAATCTCCCAAATATATAAACAGCCCATGCAGCTCAATATTAAAATAACAAACAACCCAATCCAAAAATGGGCAAAAGACCTAAATAGACATTTCTCCAAAGAAGACACACAGATGACCAAGAGGCACATGAAAAGCTGCTCAACATCACTAATTATTAGAGAAATGTAAATCAAAACTACAATGAGGTATCACCTCACACCAGTTAGAATGGGCATCATCAGAAAATCTACAAACAATAAATGCTGGAGAGTGTGTGGAGAAAAGGGAACCCTCTTGCACTGTTGGTGGGAATGTAAATTGATACAATAACTATGGAGAACGATATGGAGGTTCCTTTAAAAACTAAAAATAGAACTACCATACGACCCAGCAATCCCACTACTGGGCATATACCCTAAGAAAACCATAATTCAAACAGGCACATGCACCCTGATGTTCATTGCAGCACTATTTACAATAGCAACCTATTGTAAGCAACCTAAATGTCCATCGACAGATGAATGGATAAAGTAGATGTGGTAAATATATACAATGGAATATTACTCAGCCATAAAAGGGAATGAAATTAGGTCATTTGTAGAGACATGGATGGACCTAGAGTCTGTCATACAGAGTGAAGTAAGCCAGAAAGAGAAAAACAAATATCTTATATTAATGCATATATGTGGAATCTAGAAAAATGGTACAGATGATCCTATTTGCAGGGTAGGAATAGACACGCAAACATAGAGAACAGACGTGTGGACACAGGTTGGGGCTGGGATGTATTGGGAGATCCCATGTGTAAAACTGATAGCTAGTGGGAACCTGCTGTATAGTGCAGGGAGCTCAGCTCGGTGCTCTGTGGTGACCTAGATGGGTGCAATGTGGGGGAGGGAGACGCAAGAGGGAGCGGATATGGGGATATATGTATACATATAGCTGATTCACTTCGTTGTACAGCAGAAACTAAAACAACATTGTAAAGCAACTCTACCCCAACTTAAAAAAAAAAAAAAAAAGATGGTCAAGAATACCCTTGAAGGAAGCAGTTTCCAATGTGGATTCTAGGGCAAGATGGGAGTTTTAGTGGATGCCACACTGTATATCTTTACATTGTCACAATGTGCTCATCAAGAGTGCTGGAGCCCAGGCTGCCTTCAGAGAGTTTTCCTGGGGTTAGGACAGTTAAACTTTTTCTTTCCCAACTGATATATTTATAGCTCTCTGGACGGTTTTTCAGTTGGCGATTGCATAAAGTTTAGACAGAAGAAAGGAAGTCTGTGGTTAAAGAGTAAAGACGAAGGAAGAGGAGAAAGTGGTGAGTTAGAAAATCTTAGAGGAGACAGTTTTCTTCACTTCAATAATATAAAATGAGATTATACAGTGACAATACTGTCAAATAGAGTCAAAAGTATAAATTAAGCCTGGGAAACGATATTAATGAAGATAAGAAAAGGGAAAGAATTTGTAATGGACAGAAGTAAAATGACAAAAAGAATGGGGGGGGAGGAAAGTTTTGGGAAAATAATAGAATAGTGACATTGGAAAAGGGAGTGGGCATTGCTGCATCCCTTTCTCAAGAATAGCTTCTTTGTTGAAAGCATTTATAGACCTAGCTTTAGAACAAGGCAGTGCCTGAGGTGCATGTTCTTTTGGTTTTTCTCCTCTTATTCTCCAAAAATATGATTCACCCAAAAGGAACAGGAGACCAGAAGTGACATTTACCAAGCTCTGTCCCTCAATAAGAAGGATTAACTTGGAAGCAATACCCATAGTATTGGCTGTCCTATAGCCCAACAGGCTTTGGTGTGGAGAAATCCATGGCAGAGCTCAGCACATCTTCAAGCATAGGGTTAGATATAAAACAAAGTGGAAACAGAGGGAGGAAGGTAGGTGTTAGCTACAAAGATATAGAAAATGAGCCCTGGCATTAGTTAGTGATCAATACCACCTTGCAAAGTCTTGCCTTTAAAAGGCATCAGTGTTTCCCGGCTATAAAATGATGTGCATTGTGTTAATGGATATGTGTTTTTAAAAGGAACCTGGGAGCACATTTAAACATTTGCAGATGGAGCAGATGGGACAAAAACAAGAAAACTATTCAATACGTTATTCAGCTTACACTGCCTTGGTCTGGACATTGATCTAAAACAAAGGCAAGGGCTAGAAGGAGATTTAATATCAGTATCAGATCTTTAGTACAGACATACACACATCCACTTTGATGGGGACTAAAAGGAATCTGGATATCAGAAAGTCCAAATAAAAGAGAAAAAAGTCTTGGTGAAGGCCTGGAGAAGTCTGAGTTTATGAGACTTCCCTTCTCATAAACTCATCCCTTAGCAAAAGATAACTGAAGTATAAAGAACTTTTCCCAGATGGAGAAATCTTGTCATGCAAATTTTGTTTATTCAGCAAAACCTGGCTAAACAGCAGATCTGATTAGTAGCTAGATAAACGAAGTACTACGGTTGCTGCTGCTAAGAGTTTTGAAAAGATATTAATACAATAATTAAGATGATAATAGCAACTGTTAAAGTCTTTATATTTCTTTTCAGTGTGGCTCAAATTGACAGTCTAGCAAATAAATGTTTAGTGAATTTAAATTACAATTGTATTTGTGTTTAAACTTCTGTAGATGTCTTCTGTGTCTTATAAGAACTCAGAAAGATGTCCCGAGGACCTTATTTCTTTAATTTTCACTAAAGAGATACAATCTGTACACTTTTTGAAAAGTTAACAATTACTTTCTAGAATGGAGCTAACACTGGACATAAAACAGTTATGAAAATATGGAATAAAGGGTATTTTATTATAAATACAAAATATAAACAATTTCTTTTAAAATGCATCCATTGATAACCAAAAAAAAAAGAGTGTTTTTTGCTTGTTTTGTTTTTATTTCAGGAGGAGCAGGAAAGTGGCATAAAACCTGTAGCGAACGGAGAGGTAAATAAATGGTTTTCCACCACGGTTAAAAATAAGTTTGGAGTCGTCTCCACACAAGTACTCCAGATAGATCTTGGAAACATCATAAATCTGACAGGGCTTATAGTACCGATTTAATGACATCCGTGCACTTCAACAGACTGCTCTCAACCAGGGTTCATAATGGTTACTTTATTTTGAGGAAAAAGCCACCACTACAAGCCTGCTGGAGCTGTGAGAATGTGCACATTTTTCCTAGCTCTATGTCTTGTGCCACCAGGTTAGTAGCTTAAAATTGACCTTTGAAATAGGCAAAAGCTACAAATCAGGGCATCTCCCACCTGTATTAAACAGTTACCAACACACCACTCTCACTCTACTCACTCTGCTTTTTATCATCTATCTGAACAGTGCCACAGTAACTCATTAACACATTGCCAGGGAACTTGTCAATAAGACACCTCGTCAATGGTCAGTGTTGATTTTCGTTTTCAGCCTATAGCCTAATAGTGCCTCAGGACTTCCTGCTCCATTCTCACTGTTCATAGAACTGACTCAGTGTCAAGACGGCCAACACTTTGCAGTCTTATGCATTTGAACATACTTGATAGGTTTGGCTAGGACAAGGCTAACAATACAATCTGTCCATGATATTAATATGGATAAGTGTGAATTTACAGTCTACTTATTCTGTCGAATAAACATGTAGCCTTTACAGATTCCATGACATTCCAGCTGTAGCTCAGCATCTACATTAAAATAGTTATGAAAAGTTTTAATAATAGAATTTCATTCATATTCTTGGAATACCATCAATAGATACTTTATCCCAATATCCCAGTCTAGCACTACTGACCTACAAATTAGCAAAACTTTACATATAATTGGATAGTTTGCCTTTTACTATCAATAATACCAATCTACTTTTTCCAGCTACATTTGCTTTATCAAGGTAAAGAAAAAGCAGAACAAGATACCTAGAAGCAAACAGGGAAAATTACTTCACACATCTAAATATAAAATGTGTATCAGCCCTGTGGACAGAAGAAAGGCAATTAAGAATTGTGCTTTCTCGCTTATGACAATTGAAAATGTGGCCTAAAGTGGAAATTGACAGGCAATGCTCTTGAGTTAGCTGTTACCATATCAATAGGTGTAAATTGCAACAGGCAATGTTGACTTTAATTGGAAGATCCCTATCATTGCTCTGATTTTAGCTTTGAGATACACAAACAAGTCATTTTATTCTGTCACTTCATATCATAGTAGAGATACAGGTCAGGGCAACAAGTTCAACCAAAACAAATAGAATATAATGCCTCACTTTATCTAAGAACTCCAAGAAGGTGGCTATGTGCACTGACACACTTAAGGACAGGTGTTAATGATTTCTAAAGGCTTGTTAAAGATACAGGTCCATTTAAAATTGTGTTTAGTTTGGCAAAAAAAAAAAAAAAATGTCCTGGAGGAACTAGGATGGACAAAAGGTGAAGCAGGAATAAACAAATATTGCCTCTTCATTGCTTACTAGTTTAAAATCTATACAATAGAAATGTCTAGAAAAAAAAGTCTCCACTACAATTTTGGGAAAGCTAGACAGGCTACTATTTCTCTATCAAAGCTATTAATAACTGGGTCATAGAGCAAAGTCAAGGCACTGGATCAGAATTAAAGATGTGAGAAACCATGAGAAAGCAATTTGAGAAGACATTTTAAGGGAAAAGAAATTGAAAAGCTCAAATGTATCTATTAGTGAATTACATAACTATACTTCCCAAACTCTGGACCGTGGAGCACCTAGGAGGTAGGGAGTTGTCAGTATGCATCTCACACATAGAGGCTGGGTAGCACAGTGATTAGGCACCTGGACTGAAGCCAGACAACCTGAGTTCAAAGCCCACTTCCTCTCCATATGACTTGCACAAGTTACATGAAGCTCTCTGAATCTCATTTCCCTCTCCTATACAAATAAGGAGATGAAGAGTAACTCCCTCGGAATTGTTAAGAGATCTAAATGAGCTACAACATCTAAAGGTTTGGGGATAGCACTTGTTACACAGAAAATACTCCAAAAGGGTCTGCTCTTAGTATACTTACAGGACAATTAGCAATTGTAAAATACAACACCATACAAACTAATAGTAACAATACAAACTGATCATCAGATACAAACTAATTCAAAAGAATTATTATATTTATAGTAGCCTTTTCTCAGTATGCCTCTTCTTTATCAGCAGATGCTCATAGTACAACCATTTTCCAGAGGAAGTTCACAATATTTTTTCAAATTAAAAAGAAATGAGTCAGAATTTTAAAAGTAAATACAGATATGTTTGAAAATGGCCTACTAAACAAATAAACAAGCAGACAATAAAAAAACTTCCATCTATTTACCTGCTAGAGATGCCAGACAAGCATTAAAAACAGGGCTGGGTCTCTGAGTCTCTGAGCATCATTACCTCCTCTATACACTATTTCCGCACTGACACCAGAACCCTGGGTTCTCCAAAGAGATGAACGATTCATCACTCACTGCAGAGGTTTGGTGGTTTATAACATGCCAGAACAAAACCTCAGGGCCTACGGTCTTGATATGTGCTTGACTGGCCCATATTTTAAAAATAATTATTAAGGAAACATAAAATCAAAGAAATCTCATACTAATTGTAAAAGGCCAGCCCTGGCAATGTTCCTAATAAGACAGGAGAAAATAATAAATTATTCCACTTCATTAAAGGGCTATTTCCCCTAGCATTGTGTGCCTTACACAGATTAGAACCTTACTTATATTTACTAAGTTGATAAAAGCAAATTTTAAAATGAAATAGCTAACCAATGTCTTTTTCTTTACAGGTTAGGAATACTTATGATGTTCCTGATTAAAGCAAATGACAAAAGTTCTTTAAAAAAAACACTGTAGGGCTTCCCTGGTGGCTCAGTGGTTGGGAGTCCGCCTGCCGATGCAGGGGACGCGGGTTCGTGCCCCGGTCTGGGAAGATCCCACATGCCGTGGAGCAGCTGGACCCGTGAGCCATGGCCGCTGAGCCTGCGCGTCCGGAGCCTGTGCTCCGCAACGGGAGAGGCCACAACAGTGAGAGGCCCGCGTACCCCAAAAAAAAAAAAAAAAAAAAAAAAAAAGATTTATGTTATGCTTAAAGGTTCCTGGCTGTTGAATTGTGTTTCCTACATTTTCTTTTGGTGGGGACAGGAGAAGGGGAGGTTCGCATGCAAAGGCAGGCTGGAGGAATTTGAGCTATATTTTAATTATTTGTGCATTGTATTACAATTGTTTGTTTCACTGTTTTCCCTGATCAATTTTAAGCTCCATGGAAGCAGGCATCATGATTAATTGGCCAGTACACTGCCACTGGCTATTGCACTTTTCTTTTTTCCCTTCTAAGCCTACTAATATTTATTTCAAATTTTAATGTTGATTACTAAATATCTTCAATAATTAACTAGATGTTCCTGCAGACAAAAGAGTCCAGAACCTTCCTAAACACCAAATATGACACCATGTTTCCTTGCTTAATTAGTCTCTTAACTCCTTACGATTTCCCGATTCAGGTTTGATATCCTTTGCGCTGCTTGTGTGACTTATCGCTATCTTATCTAAGAACCATCTCAGCCATAGTGTATTTATAATGAATTCTCCCCAATAATTCTGTCACACTGAACTTTTTGCCATTTTTTGGAGCTTACCCTGCATTTCCTTAACGGATGCTGTGGCAGACTCTTATTTGCCAAGCCAACATAACGAATGTGAAAACGTGGATACACCATAAACTGTTACACAAGATATTCCCTTCATATGATTAATACTTTTCTGTGGGGACTATTTGATTTTCAGAGCCATTGATATGGTTCTCCCGTAACCTTCTTCATGAAGTGTTTAAAAGCTACTAAGGAGAGAAAGAACTATAATCTTAACGTTTTAGCAATTAATTTATTTAGTAGCGATTAAATATCATCATGGAAGATGGCATAAATTCAATATATACAAGCCCACAATTTAAAATATCCTTTTAAAAACTGTAGTGTTTAAGAAATTTAGAATACTCTTTTGTAAAGAACACATGACTCTCCTTTGCCCTAAATATTGGTGATAAGAATGCAAAGACCCTTCATCTAGCTGAAATTGATTTTTGACATTTCATGGTGATTTTTTTCAGAAAACTAAAGCTTTTTAAAAAATTACTGATTTGAATGAATTTCCAGCAATATGGTCAATAAGTATCTTGTTATAATTACCGGCTTTTTAAAAAGTGATCATGAGGAATAAAATTCAACATGTTCTTATTATGAATATATTATTGTTCTTTTATGTTAAGTAATGATACCTGCAGAAGTTTTTGAGTCCTTTAGGTCTATTTTCCTGTCTGTTACTTGAGTTTTTTAAATGTCTGTTTCAGTAAATCTTAAATCTTTTCTTTTGATGCATGACTGTCATTTTTAAGGCCTAGGGAATGTTTATACTTATTTTCTACTGATGCTGAGGCTGCCAAATCATAACAATAATACATATTTATTGAATGTAAACTATATATGAGATGTTTTTCTAAGCTCTCTGTATGAATTAACTCATTTACTCCTCACATGAGGTTATATCTATTTTGCATATGAGGAAATGGGGGCACAGAGAAGTTAAAATATTTGCCCAATATCACATGACTAGTAGGAATTTGACCCCAGTTAGTGACTGTGGTTTTAATCCTTGTGCTATGATGCCTAGGTAAATGTGTATTGAAAAATTTAGACTATATTATGAATGTGTATAAAAAATACTGTCATATTAAAATTTTAGAAGTCGAAGGAAACAATAAAGAAGACAATTAGAACTAATATGCATTAGTTTAACACAAATTTATAGAGCACTGAGTGTATATCAGGAAGCTATAAAGTGGGAGCAATACAGACTTTGTCCCTACTGTCAAGGAACTAATAGTGTAACGGGCAAAACAGAAACGGGTTCCACTAAAATGCCATTAGTGTTGGAAAAGGGAAAATATGGGGAGCCATAGAACATGGAGCAAGGGGATATATCAGATTCCAGAAATAACTACTGTGAACATTTTGGATCATAAAGCTAAATATTTTTCTCTATCTTCGTATAAAGTGATCATTTTATATACTCTTCTCAAAGATGTTTATCTTTTAAGAAGTACAATATTCAACTAAAATTTATGAATAATTATAAGTTTTACATACTTCTTATATATCAGTTACTCTTTGGTTATATCTACAAAGAGCTGGAAATTAAAATTGAAGCAAATTTTTTAAAAGTACTTCAGATTAATCTGAATAGTTAGAATGCTTTTAGGCTAACCCCTATGATTTAAACTTTGGGAACAGGACAGTTATGTTAAACCATGGATTCTTAGGGCTACTTTGATGAAAGCACAAAGTTGAGTCCAAAATGAAGGAAAAATGTACTACGTCAAGGTATACATTTTCATTTACTTATTAATTGTACCGTTCTGCTAGACAATCATTTGGGGGAGTTTATCCGATTCTTAAAAATCCCTTGTTGGTAAGACAAAGCTGTAGCTTTTATATTACAGTGTTTACTGTAAAATAATTTTTGATATGGAGATTTCTTTCTTTTTAAAACAATTAGTATTCAAATACCAATATGATCTCTAGAACAAATGGGATTTTGGAAGTTTCCTTGTAGACTTTACGGAATTTATGAAGACCTTGAAAATGTAAGCAAATTTTTAGTATACTTGCTTTTTTGAAGGAGAGGATACATGGCTAAGTGAGACTCTCAGAGCAGGATCTGAGGCCAGGAAACTATTAGTACCATCAGTCTTGGGAGCTCTAGATACTGTTGCATTTTACTTTTTCATGGATTGATTTTAAGTAAAATATTATCTGATGAAGTTTATCTGGTAAGCAAGCTTATTGCTTTTCTTTATGAATAGAATAGACTAACACCAAACCTTGGGTTTTCTAAAGCCCAACATACAAAGATTATTTTATTGGGAAAGTATGCTGGAGTATCAGTGGGCTTTAAAGTCACAGTAAGCACTTAACTGTGTTGTTAATTCCTTTTTCCCTCTAACTTGACTGATTCAACCAGAAAACTAATAGGAAACCTTTGATTGTGTCAAATAGGATATGACTGTATCTTCTCATTTAACTGAAGATCAAAGGATGGTCTTTTCCCCCCAACTGGATCACTGTCACATGATTTTAGAGATAAGGAAATGAACACCCAGACTTCTTCTGGGAGGAGGGGGGAAGGTTCATTGTAGCTCTAGTTTTTCATTAACCCTCTGCTTACTCTTTCAAGGCCATTTATCTACCTTGTGTTCAAAGTTAAGAAAGGCCACAGAAGGATGGGTATTCCCTGTTAAAACTTGCAAACCAGAAAAGATAAATGTTAAGTTATAAATCATGTCTATCTAAGCCACTTCAATAAAATAATACTTCCTTCATGATTTATTATTAATTTACATTAGTATTAATTTACCTTGTCCAAGGACTTATTGTAAAAGAAATATTCAGGCTCCAGTTACAAGTTCAAACTTAGTATGAACCTTCTATTTTTTAAGATAAACTTGAGTGACCTTTTTGTTTTATAAAAAACCACTAGTTTTACTTACCCAAGTTTTGTTGCCAAATGGATGCCCAAACATTAATTTAAAAGTTTTTAAAGAACAGAGAAGAAGATAAAATCCATCAAATAAAACTACAAAATAGGAAAATATAACTAAGTCATCACCGCCTACACTGTTGGTGGAAATGTAAGTTGGTATAGCCACTATAGAAAACAGTACAGAGGTTCCTCAGAAAACTAAAAATAGAATTACCATATGATCCAGCAATCTTTCTCCTGGGCATATACCTGGACAAAACTATAATTCAAAAAGATACATGCACCCTTATGTTCATAGCAGCACTATTCACAATACCCAAAACATGGAAACAACCTAAATGTCCATCGACTGATGAATGGATAAAGAACATGCAGTACATATAGACAATGGAATATTAACTCAGCCATTAAAAAGAACAAAATAATGACATTTGCAGCAACATGGATGCAACTAGAGTTTATCATACTAAGTGAAGTAAGTCCGAAAGAGAAAGACATATACCACATGACATCACTTACATGTGGAATCTAAAATATGGCACAAATGCACCTATCTACAGAATAGAAACAGACTCACAGACATAGAGATCAGACTTGTGGTTGCCAAGGGTGGGTGTGGGGAGAGGGAGAAGGACAGACTGGGAATTTGTTGTTGGTAGATGCAAACTATTACATTTAGAATGGATAAACAACAAGGTCCTACTGCATAGCACAGGGAACAATATCCAATCTCCTGGGATAAACCATAATGGAAAAGAATATTAAAAAAAAGAATGTGTGTGTGTGTATATATATATATATATATCTGTATGTGTAAAAGTGAGTCACTTTGCTGTACAGCAGAGATTGGTGCAACATTGTAAATCAACTATACTTCAATAAAAAAATAACTAAGTCATCAAAAGTCGATGATGTGTCTGCACTTTTGAAAATCAGAAATCTGATTCACTATCATGTTTTTTTCTTACTTTTCAAAGTTTTGACTCTTTCTCCTATTTTATCAGAGAGAAAATTTCCAATAATTCTAAACTTTTGTGTTTTACTAAAAATATTTGTACCTTAAAATTTGAACTTACGATAATCTGAAACACAATGTCAAAATTAAGGAACAGGCTATATACTAGCATTTCCTTTTTCGAGTACCCACTGTGCTTCAGAACCTCTCTGGGACATGTCTTCCTTTGTCACAGATACTTGTTGGTACTCATTAAACTAAAATTACTGGCAAAAACAAAAACCCATGAACAGTTTCATGGCTGGTGGTCTATGATTTCAAAGATAAGTTATGGTTTTACCAATTAACTCTTCTGATTGTTCTATACAAATTTTATTGGACAAATGTCCTATGTGGAGACTTTTCCTTCTGGGAGTGTGGGAACTTTTTTCCTTTCCATGTGTGGGTGGGGAGTCTGCATTTGTGCAAATGTGCAAATGTTACAATTTATTTAAAATACTATAACAAACTTTGGCCTGAGGGTTTTTTTGTTTGTTTGTTTTTTGCGGTATGTGGGACTCCCACTGTTGTGGCCTCCCCCGTTGTGGAGCACAGGCTCCGGACGCGCAGGCTCAGCGGCCATGGCTCACGGGCCCAGCCGCTCCGCGGCATGTGGGATCTTCCTGGACCGGGGCACGAACCCGTATCTCCTGCATCGGCAGGCAGACTCTCAACCACTGTGCGACCAGGGAAGCCCTGGCCTGAGGTTTTTAATTCTCTTCTAATCAAGTGGTACTAAAATAAATACCCATAAAGTAATTTCCTTTACCTGAAAACATGGTAAAGAGTAAAGAAAGATAAATGTGTGTAACACTGATTACAAGTGACAGAATTTTAAAAGGACAAAAAACTTTTTAAATTGATGCCATCAGTTTTAGCAGTGTGAGAGCACAGCTTTAAGAAAACATTTTTATCTTATCTATTTTTGGAGAGTAGTATAATGGAATATGTAGTTAGTTAAGGATATTCCTGGAGCTAGAATGAGTTCTTCTGTTCTTTGCTTCATGACAGAACCTTTATATATTGTTTATGTAAACCTTTGCTGTAATGTAAAATTAATATGGGATTAAAGCAGAATTCAAAGATAGGACCTAAGTAATAGACAACTTTTTTTTCTCCCACTAATACTTACCAATTACAAAACAGTTTTTATTGCCCTCTTTCTTCTTTCAACTTGCCCTACTCCCATGTGGGCTTTGAGTAGAATTAATGAACTCTATACACCTAGCTGAATAAGACTGCTGTAGATTACTCACAACTTTGAATACTCGAGATATTTTCTTGTCAAAAGCCTTTACACTTTCTTCATCTAATAGCTCTTCTTGAATCTCTGACAAGGTCATATAACTTCCAAACTAGAGGTGGCAGAGAAACAAAAAAATAGGGAGAAGGAAGGCAGAAAATGGGCCGAGTACTTTTGTAGCAAGAAACTCCACAATATAATGTTTGTTTGTTGTTTAATCAAGAGACTCATTTTTCCTTCTCCTAATTATAACTATTCTCTTTCTAGAGACAGATCTAGTGATGTCCTAAAATACATTCCTTCTCAATCACTTTGAGAAAGCATGTAAATTCTAAACAGCCTCTTGAAAAAGAATTATGATTTTCTCAGACTTTCAGAATATAAATTCTTGAAACAAGTAGAATTCAATATGATTTATTTCGTAATGAGAAAAACACTTAAAAATTAAATTTTTTTCCAAATGGGGACTAAATTTTATTCCTGTATTGCCTAATTCTTTATTTAGAGTGCTATATAATTTCACTGTTTAATGGAAGTACCCAAAGAAATAGATAAAATCCTGGGAGATTCGAGAAAAGAGGCTCTCACAACCACTAGAGAATTTAGCCCACATTTAATCTTTTTTCCCTGGTTTATTTCAAGTCCAAACAAATATATAAGGACTTAAAAACTATTTCAAAAATATGTCTCAGAAAAGTCAGTCATATGAAATTATAGAATATGTACATAAATGAAGCATTTGTAATCAACTGGAGAACCACAAAGAAATGAATTTGGAGAAATAATTGTAACCTAATGCTTGATAGACACCAGATGACATATGCATGTGTTCCTTCCAGTTTTTGGGGGGTAACTTTTAAAAATAATTTTATCATCCAAATCTATATTAAACAGAATTGTATTATACTGAAGCAATTGGATTTTTAAACAGCTTACCGTCCATAAAGAAATCAGGAAGCTATAAAAACCAAGGAGTTATTTGTAATATTAAAATGAAATGTTTTTTGATCAAGTATGGGTTGGTTCCAATTGCTCAATATGTGTCTTAGATTATTTTTGAACTAATTAAATTATAGAAATATTATTTTACCTAATTTAATTGCCCTTGGTAATCAGGTTTTCTTGTTTAAGATTCTTAAATATTCCTCAGAATACCACAATCTTTCTGTTGCTCATTTTCCTTGTAAAATACATAAGACTTAACCTAATTTTTTTGAAATATTTGTTTAGATCATTTATCTAATGATGTAGATGGTTCTTCAAAGCTCAGATTTGGGCCTTCCTCTGTTCTCTATCTGATTTATCTGCCTCACTAATCTCATATAGAATCATTTAAATCCCTTCTTTATGATAATAAGTCCCAAATTTAGATCCTCAGTCCAGACTTTTCTTCTGAGCTCCTGTCCACCTATACAATTGCTTACTTGACATGTTCTCTCGAATGTCCAGCAGATATCTTCAACTTAACATGCCAATAATGGAACACTTAATTTTTTTGTTACAACTCTTAGCCTCTCCAGCCTTCCACATCTCAGCTAATGGCATCACTTGCAACTGAGTTACTCAAGCCAAAACTTTTCTCATTCTTTCTTATTTTTAAAAATTTTAACAGGCTTTAATTTTTAGAGGAGTTTTAGGTTCACAGCAAAACTGAGTTCCTATTGCTCTCACACAGGGACAGCCTCCCCCATTATCAACATCCCTTACCAGAGTGGTACTTTCCTAACAACTGGTGGACCTACAATGAAACATCATTATCACCCCAAATCAAGAGTTTACATTAGGGTTCACTCTATGTGTTCTACATTCTATGGGTTTTGACAAATGTATAACTGTCATTCTTGATTTCTCCTTTTTATCTCCACCTTCATCCCTTGTTCAAATTCATCTATGACTTATATGGATTCCACCTACAGAATATTTCCTTAATTTGTCCTTTATCACTGCTACTACCTCTTATCTCACATGTGAAATAAAACAGTAGCCTCCTAAGTTGCCTTCCCATCGCGGAGAACAGGCTCCGGACGCGCAGGCCCAGTGGCCACGGCCCACGGGCCCAGCCGCTCCGCAGCATGCGGGACCCTCCTGGACCGGGGCATGAACCCGCGTCCCCTGCATCGGCAGGCGGACCCTCAACCACTGCGCCACCAGGGAAGCCCGGCTGCATGGCTTTTGATTGTACTTCAAACACTACCCATTCTCTGTACAGACTACAGGTTCTAAATAATCTAGCCTTTGTATACATCTCTAACCTCTTCTTGTACCACTCACTCCCGAAGTCACGCCCTTCCAGCCACAGGCACCCTCTTCCTATTACTCAAACCTCCACACTGTCGCTTGCTCCAGTGTCTTTGCACAAGTTATTCCTCTCCTGGATGCTCTTCCACTCCCCATGCCTTTCATGTGGCTGGTTCCCTCTTGTCCTTTATTTTTAATTTTTATTTAAAAAATTTATTATTATTATTATTTGGCTGCATTGGGTCTTAGTTGCCGTGCGGGCTTTCCCTTCATTGCTGTTGTGGCGAGCAGGGGCTACTCTTTGTTGTGGTGCGGGGGTTTCTCACTGTGGTGGCTTCTCTTGTTGCAGAGCACTGGCTCTAGGCACATGGGCTCTGTAGTTGTGGCTTTCAGGCTCAGTAGTTGTGGCACATGGGCCCTAGAGCACACAGGCTTCAGTAGTTGTGGCTCACGGGCTCTAGAGTGCAGGCTCACTAGCTGTGGCACACGGGCTTAGTTGCTCCACAGCATGTGGGACCTTCCTGGACTAGGGCTCGAACCCATGTCCCCTGCATTGGCAGGTGGATCCTTAACCACTGTGCCACCAGGGAAGTCCCCCTCTTGTCCTTTATATCTCAGTTTAAATGTTCACTCTGGAGAAAAGCCTCCGTTGATCACCTGACCCCAAACAGGGTTATTAAGCCAAACTCAACCACTTGCTAACTAACTTTGGGCAAGCTCAGAAACATCACTGAGCCTCAATTTCCTTATCTGTGAGATGAGTAGAATAATAACTATGTACTTCATAAGGTTGTTGAGAGGACATAAGCAGTTTATACGTGAAAAGTGCTTAATATGTAATAGCTGTTGTACGGTAAGCACTCAGACATTGTATTATTATCTTGCCTCTTTTTCTCTTTATTTATCTTTCATCAACATATTCACTTTTTTTTTTTTTCCTCAAATGCACTCAACCAACGGTGGCGGGTTTATAGTTGGGTTCTCTCATTTTCCCTCCCTATTCCTCCCAACACCAAAACATCTTCTGTTAAAATTTGATTTTAGATTAATTATCTTTTCTAATATCACTGTTATCACTTGGAGAGTTTTAGATAATAATAATCCAGTTTATTTAAAATATAAAATCTATTGTATTAAATGGTGATGAGGTACTTACTTTATGTATATTTTTAAGTTTTTGATATCAACAGTTATATTTCTAACCTTCTTCTTAGGATTTTAAAAGCACAGGTACTAAGAAAATACAAACAAACAAACAAAAAAACTATATCACACAAGAGAATGAGAATATTTTATGTGGGAAGATGAAAAGGAGAAGCCAGTAGCAACCCAAATTACCTGTTTATGCCATGTATGTTAGCTTTTGGCATTAACCTACTTTCTCCTGCATTTTATCAACATCCATATCCCTAATAAAACGGTGATGTCAGCAATGTCAGCAGAAAGAAAAAAAGGTAAATTTTAAATTGACAGTTGTAGAAAAAAAGAAAAAAGATAATAGGTAATTAAGTCTGATGTCATTTCCTATTTGTTTGTTTTTTAAATACATCCCTATTAAAAAGTATATAAGATCATTCTATAACTAAAGTGAAAATACAAAAAGAGCAAATAAGTTTCTAAAATATTCAGATAGTGCTTGGGCTGTCAGATGTAGGAAACATACATTTTATAGAAAATAATTTTCAGTATTTGAGTCGATTTTGAAATTATCACCAAGAATTTTCTATAAGTTCTTTAGTGTAAGAAGATTTTTAAAATATAAAGAATGTGAGGTTTTATGTGTCAAAGCAAAGCTGGATTTCTTTGTGAATTGAAGATGTCTAATCATCTTTCTCTGCACAATGTTTAGCTTTAATTACCTTCGAAAACATACCAACTGCACACAGCAATAATTTTATACTTATGTTGACAAGAGCTTAACTATACTCAGAGCACCACAAAATCCATCATCTCTAATCCCAGTGGCTCTGGAAAAATAACACTAAAGAAACCTCAGCTTAATTTAAACCTGTAATAAGCCAAAGAAGGAATAAAGATAACTATCCCCAGATTAGCACACATTCTGACAATTTTAAGAAAATAATTACCACAACTTTCTTATGTGGAATTGCTAATTTTGCAAGGCACAAGTTAGGATAAAATAAAAGGACAAAAAGAGTTTCACCACATAATTATATTGTATCTAAAGCAGCAAAATCTCTAACTGGATTTCAATGCCTCCTACCCCACCAAGTGGACTAATGTGTTATTTTTGTTAACAGCTTTTAAAATAAAATATTCAAATTGCAGGCTAAGGAAGCAGAATAAGATTCCATAGTAAAATAGCTGTTTCCTTCCAAATTTAGGTTTATAGATTTTAGCACTGAATTGTAAAGCAAGCAGCATAAAGTATTTTCTATGCAGTTTTAGATCTATGGAACTATTCAGAAACATACACCCAACTTTCTCTACAGCTTATGATTTTAGTATATAAAGTAGTTCAATGCAACTCAGGCTAGATATTTAAAAAAGGAGAGTTGATTATAAATGAGGTACAGAAATTAATATATGCATAAGATGTGATAAAATAAGATAAAATATAAATACCTTCGGAAATTTTAAAAAGGTTTTATTTGACAGAGGTAATTTGAGCTTTTCTTTATTTCTTAACAGATAATTTAGTCAACCAATAACATGTCCTAAAAGCAAAATGGAAAGATTCAATGATTTAGAAATGACAGTACTATTTAAGAAAATAAAGAATAAAGCTGAAAGTATCATGTAGAGGAAAAGTCAAAGGCTTTGGAGTCAAAAAGACTTCTGTAAAAGTTTTGAATCACCATTTACGATCCTGGTGACCACTGGCCATCTTAGTCCCATCTGTCAAACGGAGTTAATTATACTTAATAGGTAGAGGTGCTGCAATACATTCCACAGTATGTGACTACAGCTAGCCTGATTATGAGGACAACAGTAATCATTCTTGTAAGAAAAGTAAATAGCAAATAATCAGGGCTTACTCCATGTTGGATACTATTTTAACGGCTTTCATGAATTATCCCATAAAAAAACTCATATACATTATCCCATTTAATCTCACTTATTATTCCCATTTTACAGAAATGGAAACTGAGTCACTTTTTCTAAAAACAGGAGAAAATTAGGGGGTCTGGATTTCCCCTGGGTACACTATCATGGTACATGGTCAAGGACACTACCATTAATGAATGTTAAGCTATACCCTGTAAACACTAAGAAAACAAACTCTGAGGGGGAAAAAGTTTAATAACCCTAGGAATAGTTGCATACAGCATTAGTTTTAAATTGTCTTTTCAATATTATAATTTCTTTCTGCTATTTCAGGGCATTAACATTTTGTTAAATAATACAGTAAAATTACTCTGTGGTGTGACGAAGTCAGGAAGCACCTTCTCTATCTAGTCCGAGGTAGATATCTTGGTACCTATCTTGGTATGGGTGATTGGCATAAACCCAAAGAGGAAAGCCCAGATGATAAGAAAAGTGACCCAGAAGAAGCTGGAAGTGGCCTTGAGCCAGAGGTTGGCTGAGGTGAAAAAAGGCCACCAAAATGTAATATGTCAGCAGTCTTCAGAGGTTTTCAAAAATATAGGTTAAGCGGAACACTTGAAGCATGAGATAAGTCAGGATGTTGCTACTTGGGTGTTAAAGGGAAGAGTAATGACCAAGGTTGAAATCTGGAGAGCATGAGCATATCTAGATTGTTTTTGTTCAGCTTAGAAACACACACACACACACACACACACACACACACACACACACACACAGCCAAAAGAAAAAAAAAAGAAAAATACCTGCAATTCTACCTGCCAAGATAGACTTTGTTCACATATGTTTTTAATCCAAAGATATAATTACAGTCTATGGTTTTGCTTTCTAAATTTCCCTTTTCAAAACTTAACAATATAGTACATGCTGTAAACACGTTAATGTGTAAATAAATTTACTACATCCATTTAATGGCAAAGGTACCTTTTAAAAAACTAATTTTGAAACAACTAAAAACAAACCTCACCATACTTTCAAGCCATAAGTTGATGGCCTTACGACTCCTTCAATGAGCACTGTGGAAAACTGCCTCCAGTAAATGTAGAAACAAGCATGAATTTACATCTCCCCAAGATTTTTGTACTTTTGGAATATTAAGAAAACAAATTCTCTTGGGGCGTTTAAATTCTGAGACTTAGAAGAGAAAGAGGGTCTCTTTTTACTTGAAGCTAGATTGTATCTTCTACAAACCCTTGTCCTCAGCATTTCTGTAGAGTATGGTCTGAATAAACCCTGAAGTTGATCCAAACTCCTGTAGGGCACACTATAAAACTGAGATCTGTCCAAGTTTCTCAAAGCTAAGCCCCAGTCTAGGTAGACTTCGAGTATAGAAGGCTCTAAACTAGGGTTAATTTGGGGGTCCATGTATGATGTGGACTTCAGAGTGTCCATGAACTACATGCAGTTAAATACAAAACTCTCTGTGTTTGTACATGTGAGTTTTTCTAGTAAGAAAATCATTTCTCTCAAAGGGAGCCAAAACCTTAGAAAAATGTAAGGAGCTGTGTTCTACAGTATGTAAATTGCTCTCTGATTTCTACTTGAGAATTATGGCGAGGACGTAACTCATCCTTGAGTCTCTGCTTCCCAGGCTAATCCTTGGAAAATCAGGTAGAAAAGGTTTTGTTAGCCTTTGATATTCTTCAGGAAACCTGTCCACCAGAGGAAGCTCAGGAGCCTTTGCAGAGGCATGTGAAATGAACCCAGAACAAAGCTAGAGATTTTGACTACAGATGGCCGGTGACGTGCCTTTATATTTTGAAAAACAGTCTGTGACTTTAGGCCACTTTTAGCCCTTTTCCACATTTATTCTCAAGGAATAAACACAATACATATTTTATAGCTCTCTCAAAAGGAGCTATCAAGCCTTCCTTTAGACAATAAGAAGTCGGTTGCTTTTTTCACTCAACCTCTAAACCAGAAATTTAAACTTCAACGTATTTTGATTTAAAAGAAACAGCCAGACTTCCTCAAAAACTGAGCTCATGTGTCAAGGCCATGCTACTTAGATAGAGTGTGTTTCCACAGCCTGGAGCAGTCCTTGGTGTCCTTGGAAATGCAGAATCTCAGGTCCCACCCCAGTCCTACTAAGTCAGAATCAGTACTTTTAACAAGATCCTTAGGTAATTTGTATGCACATTAAAATGTGAGAAGCACTATTTATGCTATTTAATTTGCATTTTCCACAGCTGTGTGTGCGTGTGTGTGTGTGTGTGTGTGTGTGTGTGTGGGTGTGTGTGTGTGTATTCTGGGGAGGAAGAATATGGTTAGGAGGCATAGTCAGTCTCTACCAGAGTTTTCTCACTTTTTATCTTTGTAAAGTTTTGACATTTCCTTTACAAGGACTTGAGTGACTGCTATCAATTTGAAATTGGGATCCATCTGCAACCCCAAATTAAAAGCCATTTTGAAGCACTATCTTTACTAGCTACTTCTAGATTTTTATATCAAAATCTAAATTAAAGTTTAAAATTTTTAGGAAGTTTGAATTATACAAAATTTTTTTCTATTTGGTTTTCATAGTTCACTGAAAATTATTTTTTAAAATACAAATATCGGTGAATATGTCTTTCAATACTTACACAAAATGTCATGTATTAATTACTGTTTTTAAAAATATTTTCCCAAATACCTATTTCTAAATGAAATATTTACATACTTATGTTTTATAAATATCAGATTCTTATTAATCTTGTATGCTTTCTAGCTTTACTTTAGAATTTCCTCTTCCACATCTCAATGTTGTATCACTAAGCAATTTCATTTGTAACCTTAAGAAGGCTCAAGGGTTTCAAGCAAGAATGCACGTGTTCTTTCACTTTTCTAACAGGTTTCACGAAATGACAAAAAAGCAAAACAAAACAAATATACAAAATTCAAGAAAAAACAAAACTGAAAAATCAATTAACAAGAACAATGACAAAGAAGTGTCTCAGGAAGCAGGGATCTTAGAATATTTACTATAGCATAGCTCTATGAAAAAGTAAAAAGTTAAATAGACCATCTAACTAATATTGTCTGAAGCACATCATGTATTGTCTGAAGCACATCATGTATTCTTAAATGATAAACATTTAAGGTTATATGGCTCTTCATCTTGTAGGATTATAAAAATAAAGACATTTATTTCTCTCTTTTCCTTTTGAAAACCACTCCAAGAAACAAAAAAAACCCAAGAACAGGGAGCAGTAGTCTTCAGCTTTTATGAACGAAAATATATGGAGATAAAAGACTGAGAAGAATGATAAATGACTTCACAAAAAGGAGGAATGTGGAATCTCAGGGTCTTGAGAAGAAGAAATACTGCTGAGAAGCAAGCTGGCAAGCCCAGCAGATCTTAGATATTCTCAAGAATTGTAAGCACCAAAGCAAAGATTGAGTAAAGATAAAAATAGATGATTTGCAAATATATTTTTAAAAAAGCAATTAGAACCTCAGGTACCCAACCTTACTCTCTGTCAGTATCGCAGACAATTTGCACTTCATTCTCTGCCGAAACTTCATCAGAGAGGTGGCAGATGCAAAATATGGCCACAGAGGGGTGAGATGAACTATGGGATTAACTGAGAGACTACAGTATCTTAATTTTTTTTTCTAGGTAGCTTTCAAGGGCTTACATCCAATCTTGAAGCCCTGAGACAGGAGATTAGACGTGAACCATCCCTTAGAAAAGACCCATAGACACTGACAGGAAGCTGGAACTGAGTAAATGGAGGAGGATGCTGGGAAGCCCACAGCCGCATAGATCAGATTCATTTGCTTACTGAGTTTATGGAGCCTCAATTGCTTTTCTTTGTTGAAATAAATTTTCAAGGACAGAGTAATTTTAAAATTACAAGATAGCAATTTATGAGAATAAATGCCTAGAATTTTCAGATTTATGCTTCGAAATCACAAGTAGATTTCCTGAGAGGTATTGTGTGAGGCATGCTGTTCAAATGACAATGTAAATGTTAAAACACATTTAAGTGAAGTGAAGAGCTTTTCAAATCAGCAGGCATTTTGGCTAATGCTTCAGTATCAAATAAGAGGTGAGTTTCAGTTTAAATTTTATATTCCACAGGGGGAGAAGGTAAACATTGTTCTCTGAGTACCCATAAGCACCTGCCATTAGATGTCGTGGATGGCATGAGGGGGGGAAAAATGCCCTAAATAAATATATGCCTAAAATAACATCGTCTACTTATTCTTCAGGATACCGTTGTAATGGAGAAATCTTATATCTAAAGCTCCTCAATCAGAGGTTTCCCATTTATTATTCCTGATTTACCTCACTATTTTAAAAAGGTATGTCAACTGGTTGTTTAATGCCTTACAGCATTTCTTAAGTTTTTATTTATCTGTGCCTAATTTCTCCAACAAGTGTATAAACTGAGGACAAGAAAGATGTATTATAGGGCTTCCCTGGTGGCGCAGTGGTTGAGAGTCCACCTGCCGATGCAGGGGACACGGGTTCGTGCCCCGGTCTGGGAAGATCCCACATGCGCGGAGCGGCTGGGCCCGTGAGCCATGGCCACTGAGCCTGCGCGTCCGGAGCCTGTGCTCCGCAACGGGAGAGGCCACAACAGTGAGAGGCCCAAGTACCGCAAAAAAAAAAAAAAAAAAAAAAAAAATGTATTATATTTCCTGTGACTTTCCCATAGAAAACAGCCAAGAATAGCTAGAATACAGCCAAACAGTAGATTTAAAAAAAAAAATATTAGTTTATCTAAAACAAATCATTCAATTTCAGGGTTTACAAGTCAACCATATAAAATAAAATGGCCAATTTTTAACGACAGCAGAGTAACAACAAAATCATCTCTACAGACCGAATACAAGAATTGAAGAATAAAATTAATTTATAAATAGAAGTGTAAAACAACCATTTTTCTAAATACTATAAACACATATCCTCCTTATAGTGAAATACTTTTATTAATTCATTGTGACACTGTAGACGGCTCCAGTTACACAATGGTGAGTAAGACAGGACTAGTCACCCCTACGTACCCCTTACAGTATATAATATATCAATATGAATTAAGGATGCAGATTTGCCCGAGGTGTAGAAAACATAGTGACTGGAGCTTGAGAGCTTTGGGTTTAGAGCTCTGCTTTGACACTTGCTGACGGACTCTTACAGAGTATATTAAATATAGGTGACATTTCTGGCAGCCATATAGAAGCTATTTGATCCCTCATTCTTCATAAACTCATGAGATGACATAGGCCAAATTATTTGACCTTTTGTGGCAAAACTAGTGTAGAAACACACCTGAAAGAAGCTGCTATTTTTTAAAAAACTACTATAGGAATCATGTGCTCTTTCCTAAATAAAAAATTACTAAAAATACAGAAATTTATGAAATGTATGAAAGCTAAATGCATAGACAGAAAACTCAAACGAAGACATGAGTTAAAACTAACTTGCATGCAAGTTTTATGAAGGTCTTTATAAACCATTTCTTTAGGTGTATATATTTTTGTTAAAACTGTGCAAGATGTTTTGTACAAATGCAAACAAGTGACAAATACCGAATGCATATAAAAATCGTAAAATACGTAGCTTCCACATTTTTAGCTCACATAAGACGCCCTATTTATTATATTCAACCTTAATTATATTAATAGAAATTAGTATATGCATGATCACGGGAAAAATATGATTGTAAGAAGCAAATTTCAGAGATTATTATATATAGTGAGTAGTGTGAGAGAGCAAATCTCTTTTAATTAAAGGCTCTATTTCAGATTAGGATCCACGGGATATAATAATAAAAATGTGTGCTGAGAAGAAAACTTGAGAACTTAATGTACTGATAAAAATAAAGATTTAATTAAATTCATAAATATTGTGAACAGCAATAGTAATAGTAATTCAGCTCCTATCAGCAGTTACAGAATTCAGCATACATCACATTGCTATTACACAGTCCTAAAGCGAACTATGGGTCCCTGCTTACGGGTACCATCAATTTCCTAAAACCAAGCTAAAATTATACTCTGGATAAGAAAGTTTTTATCACTTCTCTTATAAAGGATGGGGGTGGTCTGACAGGGGGAGGCGGAGCAACTGGGGCAGCAGTAGAACAAACTGGGCCAGATTTGTGTCCAACTGGCCTCCTGCAATGCCTTATATTCTATATCCCAGGGAAGGATTTCCAGATCTCTTCTTCCTAGCCATCCTCTACCTCTAGAGAAGAAAGGAAGAAACCCTCCCAACCTCACTGCCTGCTTTGTCACTTTGTTCTCAAACTACCACTTTAAAGTCCTCAGAAATAAACCACAGATGGTCAGGAAGGCTAATTTTTACTACCATAGCAATACCGGCTGCTTACTGATTTTCTTCCTCAGATTTTGGACGTTCCAAGCTAGTTAGAATTTAATTTGTTTAGACAAGCAAACACCCATCCTAATCGTGGGAGTATTCTGAAATCTATGCCCCTGTCTACTTAGGAGATTTTCCTTGGTAGAGCAAATAAATATTTCATCAGAGTTTGTATAGAAATAAAGGTGTTACTTGGGGCTAGACTGAGACATAGTGTTTACCACGAAATGGCAGCTTTGCGCTCAGCCAGTTGCAGGGGGCTTTTCCTTGGTCCACCTCCAGCTTTTTCCATTTTTATATGGAATGTATTTAGCTGGTGCTTAAATTCTCCAGACCTATTAGATTCTACTGTTCAGGTCATCTTTCACTAGGAGCTTCACATATATAAATAACCTGCTTGGCCTCTGAAGGTATTGGAGTTTGTAGTTCCCCCATTGACTAATAATATCGTTTGGTCCTCAGGAGAGACAAGAGTATCTTGGCCCATGTCAGAATTTTTCGAATTCATAACAGTCAAAGAAATAGAGTTGTACAATTTATTTTTTAAATTATTTTTTTAAAATGGAAATAAAGTGCTCTGAGGGATTACAAGATTTTGAGATGCATTGGACAAAATCCACAGATTAAGATTTTACAGGATATTTTTTCAGACTTGCTGTGCCTTATTCAGTAAACCTATTTTTATCAAATCATGTTATAAAATATTGATTATAATTATAGTCCTTTTTATTTCATCTCATGACATGTTTAATAGTTTCTATTTTTTTATTATAAGGTATGAAAAAATCATTTTATATATCATATAATGAGGAGTACACAGTTTAAAAAAACTGCGTGGAGGATATATGAGCAAAAAAGTCTGACCACAGCAGAACATAGCCCTATAATAAGAAAAATAATAATAGTAAGTAAACATTTTCAAAAAGTGCTTATCATTTATGCCTGATTACCGTGAAGCACACTAATCATTATATGTTCAAATAAAATGCATCCAATTAATTTTATTTTGTCTTATATTAACATTAACTTATTTAAAATTTATTTAAATTTATATAAATTTAAATAAATTAAATTTATATAAATTTATTTAACTTATTTAAACTTATTTAAAATTTTAGTTTCAAGTCTGTTGAATAGATCGTGTTTTTTTGTTTTTGTTTCTGCTTTTGTTTTTTTAGGTTTTTTTTTACCATTACTGGTTATGGAGTGAGTAAAGGAACAGGAGACTAGTGTACAGATAGAAAAGAAGAAACCTAAATGACCTCTATGTTTTCGGCAAATATTATTTAATTTGAATTTAGCTTTCAATACCTTTTTTACAGTAATAGAAAAAGCAGGTGATTGCTTTTGGAAATCTTGTTTATATTATATGTGTTTAATATTTCAGTTAAATTTTATTCTAAGTAGATTGGCAATTTGTCATCAGTTCTCAGGGTTCCCACAGTCATCTATCAATAACTAATTTGAAAAGTCATTTTGAGTTAGAGCTGTCCTGTTTACAGGACTCTAAAATCTAACTGCCCTCACCTGCTATTGCGCCCCTGGGACATTTTATGCTACAAAAAACATACTTTTCGACACCTTTTTTCAGTTCCTCAATAAAAGTGTGTTACCGTAAAAAACACCTTTGTGAAAGTTTGCTCCATCCAACATATGCAAATACGTGTCATTTCATCTGAGTTAAATGCAATCTGAAATGTTATATATGCCATGTCCACAAAATAGAAATATTATCACAGAACAAATCAATAAACTATTGATGAAATTCTGTCACTTCTGAGAATAAAGACTTTCTAAATCATTATTAGTTATTTTTGAACACATCAACAATATTCAAAAATA
This sequence comes from Tursiops truncatus, assembly GCF_011762595.2. NCBI lineage: Eukaryota > Metazoa > Chordata > Mammalia > Artiodactyla > Delphinidae > Tursiops > Tursiops truncatus. The sequence continues at coordinate 114,083,792 of NC_047037.1, forward strand.
AAATCAATAACAATTAATTATAGAAAAGTGTGCCTATGTGCTGATAATAAAGCAAGTAAGAAGTAAAGAGGCTTGATTAAATTTTTCAAGTAAAAAAAAATAATTGAAATAAGTTTAAAAGCCAATTTGCCTTCAATGGTAGAAAGAGATGTTAGATATCAAATAATCAGTTTGACTAATTTTTTTCACTTTTCAATACACTCTTTGAACCTTGGGAAACACAGGATCAGAATTAATTAAAAATATTCCACTGTTAGTGCTTTACCTTGTACTTAGGACCTCTTCCTACATACTAGGAATTTCATGTTTTTGCTCAGACTATCCAAGTTCACTGTTTTTCTTCTGCAATATTAATTAAATATGAAACCATGTTAAGTTACCTGGATAACATTTTGAAAGTTATACTTGAAATAAATATCATCAGCCGGGACATCTGGATTGCAGTGAACTAACCTCTCTTAATAATAATTGTTAAACTGCCTGATTAAACTTTGGTCATCATTGAGAACTCCAGCTCATAATCCAATTACACAACCAGATATACATAAGCACTGTACCTCTTATATACTAAACATATGAAAAATTAACCCCAGATACCTTCAAATTATATTATACATACCAATAATATAGAATAAAAATCTCAGTAGTTTATTCGTTTTCCTAACAGTCTGAAAAATATCTACAATAGCTACATTTATAGTATTACAACAGTAGAAAAGGGAAACAAAATTGGATTCACTTTTGTGAAGTATGTATATTTGTATATACATATTTGATAAATGAAATACAGTTAGTTTTAAAAAGTACTACATAAATGTTTTGGTGTTTGGGGATAAAGATGAGTTATAAATTATATCATTGATTGATATGATATGAAAAAGAATTTTTTGGCTTAAGCTCAGCCTTTGTCATTGTAGTGTCAAGATCCAAAGGCATTGGGTAACCTTCTTATGAGAGGATGGGATATGAAGTTAAGGAGATCTGTTGTTAAACCTTGGAAATAGTGTACACTGGATATATTTACTGGCATTGTGTCACTATTGCTCCAAAACATCCATGGGATTTGGGTGGAGTGAGGCAGAATCTGTGAGACACAGAAAGAATCAGGAAGCTAGGAATAAGAAAGGAAAAAAACAGTTAGGGAAAAGTGTGGAGTTTATATTTAATTTCTATATTTCCTTTTCACAACTTCTCAGCTAGGATTCAGCTTTGGCTCCCATAAGCACACTGAAAAAAAAATGGCTTTATCAGATGTCGTTTGTGACCTCCTAACCAACAAATCCAGAGCAATGCCTCTTTCTGGTCCTCATTCAACTCATCTCTGCAGCATTTGACTCTGTTCATCACTTTTTTTTTTTTTTTTTTTTTTTTTTTTGCGGTACGCGGGCCTCTCACTGTTGTGGCCTCTCCTGTTGCGGAGCACAGGCTCCGGACGCGCAGGCTCAGCGGCCATGGCTCACAGGCCCAGCCGCTCCGTGGCATGTGGGATCTTCCCGGACCGGGCACGAACCCGTGTCCCCTGCATTGGCAGGCGGACTCTCAACCACTGTGCCACCAGGGAAGCCCTGCTCATCACTTTTAAGTACTCTCTCCTGTTTCTCCTCTCCTACACTTCAGTGCAATGCTGGCTCTGACTTCTTCAACGGTGCCTTAAATGTCACTATTTATTCCCCCAAGATTTTTTTCCTTGGCCATTTTTAATTACATTTCATTTTATTCCATTTAACTCAGCTAATTAAACATTCATTGAGCTTACTGATATCCAGCACCAAGAGAAGCATGATTGGTTAGAAAGGGTAAGTTTAAAGATACTTAGGACTCATTCTTTGCCCTCAGGAAAGTTTTATTTAGAAGATACAGAAAACTATAAATCTTTTCCTTTGTTTTGTTTTTTTTTTTCCTATCTATTCATGGGTGACCTGAAGGCTTTAACAAGTGCCTAGTTAAGATGAGCTTCACATATTTATCTCTACCCTCAACCTTCATCCCAAACTCCAGATTCAAATTCCAAATACCCTCTGGACATGTCCCCATGCATGTCCCACCCACTTTTCATATTAAGTATTTTCAAATGTAACATCATTTAATCTTCCCATCAACAGGGTTTCTTTGTTTTATACATGAGCTCAGTTAGTGGTCACATGATTCTTCCTGTTATCAAGGCCAGAAACCTTCTATTTTTCTTCCCTCACCTTGAATAAGTCCAAACACTTTCAAAATCTTCTTCTAAAAAATCTCCCATTGTTACTCTCCAGTTCATTTCCACTGGTCGCTGCCCAACATCAGACACTCATCATTTCTCAAATCAGACAGAACAGACATAATGGCTTCTCTGATTTTTACCAATCACTTTTATACAATGTTGCCTGTTTAATCTTTGCAAGGTACAATTCTGGTCATGTCCCTCACCGTTCAAAAATTTCCCCATAGGGCATCGCCTAGAAAATAAAATCTGGTCTCTTTTACACGGAACTAAAATGCCTATCATTTGGCACTGCTCTCCCTTTCTCATAGTCTCTTCCTACTTTCTCTAGTACTCATTATCTCAGCAACAATGTTCAATTACAGCCCTTTCACAGCTAAATGCCTTTGCTTATACGATCTCTCACCTCAACATCTAATGCCTTTGGCTTGCTCTATAATTGTCATAGCTATTCTTCAAGTATCAGCTCAAATTTCACTTCCACTTGGAGAATCCTCCCTCACTTCTTCTTCCAGTTTAGAGTCAGAATTAATGGCAAATTCCTTTCTATGTCCATAAAAACTTGTTCCTGTCTTTATTTATTCAGCTGTAGGTTATGATCAGTCAATTATGTATCTTTATTTCTAGCTACTCAGGTGAAGGCAGGAGCCCTACGTATAGGAGCATCACAGACATTTGTAGGTTAGGGTAAAGCCAGTAAGGAAGGACTACCGAAATGCTATATAATCTTTGGAAAGACCTGCTAAAGAATGTGATACACCTCACCTCTCCCTTTCACTGCTCCCCAGGCAGCCTCATCTGCTGCATGACTTCAGTTAGCAGCTACATGCTGAAGACAACAAAATTGATCCTTCAGCCCAGAGCTCTTTCCTGAATTATATACATTCCACCTGGATATCACACAGGCTCTGCAAGTTCAACCTTCCTAAATATGAACTCAGCTTCTTATTCTCTACACCTGACTTGTCTTCCTGACTAGTTTCTCTATTGGTGGTACCTGTTCTCAAACAGTTTACCCAAGGGAAAAATCTGGAGCCATCCATGATCCCTTCTTTTTGCTTACTTCCCACATGCTACATATTTTATCTCTTAAATATTTCCTAAGCATTCTACTCCACTTCATCACTGCTATGAATTAAATGTTTGTGGCCTCCCCAAACTAATATATTCAGATTCTAACCCCCCAATGTGATGGTATTAGGAGGTAGGGCCTTTGGGAGGTGTTGAGGTCATGAGAGTGGAGCTCTCATGGATAGGATTAGTGCCCTTATAAAAGAGACCCCAGGGGCTTCCCTGGTGGCGCAGTGGTTGAGAGTCCGCCTGCCGATGCAGGGGACGTGGGTTCGTGCCCCGGCCCGGGAGGATCCCACGTGCTGCAGAGCAGCTGGGCCCGTGAGCCATGGTCGCTGAGCCTGTGCGTCCGGAGCCTGTGCTCCACAACGGAAGAGGTCACAACAGTGAGAGGCCCGCGTACTGCAAATAATAATAATAAAAAATTTTAAAATAAATTAAAAGAGACCCCAGAGAGCACTCTTGCTCCTTCCACTGTGTGCAGACACAGCTAAAACATCAAGAAGCTGGCTATGAACAGGGAATCAGACCCTCACCGGACACTGAATCTGCTGGCACCTTGATCTTGGACTTTTCAGCCTCCAGCACTGTGAGAAGTAAGTTTTTGTTGTTTTTAAGCCATTCAGTCTATACTATTCTCTCACAGGAGTCCAAACTAAGACTAAGACAGAAACTGATACACATTCATGGCTCAGGTCTTCATTATTTTGTGCATAATCTACTAACCACCGTTCCCTGACCCATTTCCTTTAAAACCTCCGTGGCTGCTATAATGCTTTACATAACATGCAAGTCTGAACACCCCACTCAACTGCTTTAGATTCTTCTGTGGTTTCCTATTCATCTATGGAATTGAGCCCAGCTTCTTCAACACACCCTAAAAGACATTCCGTGTCCTTCCTCCCTGACGTCTCTGGGCTCATTTCTGTTTACTCCATGCCTCACACTTGATGATTCAGCTACATAAATTGCAGACTCTTCTCTTTCCTGCCTCCCTGACTCTGCTCACACTGTTCCCTGCTCCTGATACGCCTTGCCTTCTACCCACTGCATTTCTCTTTTTCCCTTGATCTTTCTACTTTGCTGATGCTTGGCCTAAGTCTAGATGGACCATTACATTCACAGGGAAAATGCAACTTTTTGAAATTGGCTTGAGAGTTCCTCACCTTACTCCCATTAGCATTACCCTATCCTCCCTTTTTGAGCAAGTTTATTTATTTATTTATTTATTTTTGGCGGTACGCGGGCCTCTCACCGTCGTGGCCTCTCCCGTTGCGGAGCACAGGCTCCAGACGCACAGGCTCAGCGGCCATGGCTCACGGGCCCAGCCGCTCCGCGGCACGTGGGATCTTCCCGGACCGGGGCACGAGCCCGCGTCCCCTGCATCGGCAGGCGGACTCTCAATCACTGCGCCTCCAGGGAAGCCCCTTGACCAAGTTTATTTTTATACTCTGGAAAAATCTGAGTTTCTTAAGGGTGGGTGGGGAACATATCCCGGGTATCTCTGAAACCACAGTGCCTCAAAAAGTGTGTGTTCAATAAAGATTTACATTAGAAAAAAAAAGAAAACTGATAAGTCACTTTATGGTGACACAGTTAGTTGGCTTGTTACAAAAATTACTCTGGCCTCAGAGCAGAGCTGTCCAAACGTGCACTTCATGGACATTATACTGTGTTTTGAGCTATCTAGTGAACGTGGGCTACTTATTCTTGTTTTCCTACTGCGGATTGTTCAGGTGACCTAATATTTCACATTCTAACTTTCTAATTTGGCCCATTCAGAGCCAAAATTTTCCCGAAACCGGATGAAACACTGTAAACCACGTCAGAGAATTTTCTGTAAGTCAGTTTACACTAACCAGACAGGTTCAATTAAGCTGTAAGCAAAATTGATAAGCTGGATGAAGAGGCTATTACAGTTAAAAGAAGTCTATCTACCCATTTAAAAGTGGTTGTTTCTACGGCTAATCAATCATTAATTTCTCATTACTTTGAGAAATTTTCTACATTTTAGATCCTATGAAATTCTCCATTACTCTTCATATTTTAGCATTTTTTAAGAAAAGAAATTATGCATCCTCATTCATCACTAGGGTATCTACACAAGAGAAAACTTTAATTGATGAGAAAAATTAAGTGTTTAAAATGAATAAGTCCATAAACATTCAATAGCTGTAGGTTCTTTTTAAGCATCAAAACGTCAAAATAGCTTTGATTCACATAAAATAGCTGTGATTCACATAATTAAATTTGCCAAATCATTAGCCCATAATGGTATTATTATACCATTATACCATATAATTATACCATTATATGGTATTATTATACCACATTGGTATTATTCAGGGGGAATTCAACAACTACACTCTTGATGTTTTAAAATTGACTACAACACTGGAAACGATTCCCACATAATCACTAGAAAGAGCTAAATAAAAATGATTTATCAATAATACATTTCAGCCGGTAACAGCTTCTATAGGTCTTGCTTTAAAACATTTAATTAATGTTTCTATTTGGCGCAGCAATTACAGCAGTGCCCCTTGGAAAGCATTGTGGTTCTAAATGAGGGCGTAGCCCATTCCTCAGTTATGTGACCAGGAGCATCTTTTTATATATCTTTTCATACATCATTTCATACCAAGAGTGAGCTTGATTTCTGCTCTTAACTCTTGAGAAATCTGAGTGTTCACTTGAGAATTGTAGTTTTGATCTTAATCTTTTAATTCACTGTAGTTTATGCATACTTCCCCTGGGTCACCTCTAGCACTTAAACTATCAGTGGTGAAGGAACAATCCCTTTATTTTAAAAAAATTTTTTCTAATATCTTTCAGATGATACTTTTATAAAATATACTGAAAATGAATTGCTCTAAAACAAAATTAAAAATCCAAAGACAAAACACACATCCACTTTTTAAAGTATTTTTGCTTCTACAAACAGAAGGTAACTATGGCAAATTGCTATAAGCTTTTTGTAGGCTTACTCAATTTTTGTATTTATTTCATTATTGACCAATAACAAAGTTCTCCAACCAGCACTGGTCTTTAGACCATACCTGAAGATCACTGAATCCATACCCAAGTCTTTAATACACAAAGGCAATTTTCGAAATGGGACTATACTTGCTACTCTGTTTTCTAAAGGGTCCTTAAAACATAAAGATGGAGGGAAAATTTCCTAGCATTGTATCTTGACAGGGGCTCCTCCATCCTTAAATCCTCTAAAGACAGGACATACCCCGGCCATAGTTTTTCCTAGCTCCCACTCTTAATTTGTTGATTAACCCTTAGTGATGACAATGTTGTTTATAGATTTATTTATTTTGACCTCTTAATGTCCAAGTACTTCCATTAGTCCCAGCAAGCTTTTTGTTTCGTCAGCCAATTCTCTAAAGGAAGCATTTCCTGACTATCCTTAAACTTGCATTTTAACATCTAAATATTAGGCTTCCTTTTAAAATATATACTGGTTTCTGCTCTAGGACTCATCCATCCTCAGTTGGTCATTATGTGCAAAAACTGATTACCACAATACAGAGAAAATGGCAGAAAGAGAAGGCACAGCTGAGTGAAAACACACAGAACAGTAATTCAAGACAATGCTGCCAAGTGCCATTAGCTGAATGAAATTACAGTAGGCACAGAGTTAGGCAATTCTCACTGATCAACAGCTTACAGAGCAATATGCTGCCCTAAACATATTATATGGATATGGATATATAAGTATATATGCAGAGTTCTGTGGTGGATTATATATGTTATATTCGTTATACATGAATTATGGATCTAATATATGTATATGCAAAATATAAATAAACATACACAAACGTGTATTCACACATGTGTTGCTCACACACACACACACACACACACACAAACCCTCCCTGGCAAACGCATCAGAGACAAATAGCATTTTAATAAACCAGTTTGGCATAGATTATCTGAAATGCATATCTTAAACCTAAATCATTTCTCTGAGCTCCAGACTGGAATGTTCAAGCACAACTCAACACTTGATGGCTCCCTTAGATGTTATCTAAAGGAGCTGAAGTGGTACTAGTGCGTCCCAAACTGGACTTCTGCCTCCTCAAATCCAGTTTTTTTCTAATGAAGCCTACCTCAGACAGTCCCATTCCATGAATTTATCTTAGGGAAATTCATAGTCAGTGCATCTTTCTTTATGAGAGCCTAATAACTATTGATAAAGGATTAATTAAATAACTCAACAGCTGTTCAGTCAGATATTATTCAACTTTTCAATGAATGAGATAGATTTTTATATCCTGACTTGGAGAAATATGATTCAAGGTACACTGTCAAGTTAAAAAGGCAAGTTTCAACACAGTAAGTAAAGTATGATTAATTACTGTATGATAATGGTAGTAATATAATCTATTAATATAGTCATAGATAAAAACATTTGGAAGTACACATGCAAAAGAGTTCAGTGTCTATTTCTGGGTACTGAGATTATAGGAAATGTGCACTTTTTAAAAGGCTTCCTATTAATACATGACGTTTAGTAAGCATTTTTATTACTTTAAAATCAGAAAAATAAACGGTTAAAAAAAGGAAAAGAAAGACACACAGAAGCGGCCAGGTTAGAAGTACAGTAAAGAAAAGAGGAATCTAAAATAGGAGAGGAGAAGAAAAAGGAAAATTAAGCAAGGTGATGCTTAGAGACTCCATTAGCATTTGAACTGTGGCTCTCCCCAAAAGAGGGCCAGGTAAAGACCAAGCAGAGCATCACAATGCTGCTAGGTTTTAACTTTACATAAAATAAGAGTCAATGATAAAGTAAGAAGGGTTTAAATGATAATCCCTGTTCGCCATAGACTTCAGTGATTTCCTAATTTAGCCCTCAGGCCACAAGACCAGCATCTGCAAGCTCAAAACTGCCAAAGTCTCAGAGGTCTGAGGTTTTCAGTGAGTGAAATGACGGGTAATAAACTTTTGTCAAAGCCTCTAAAAACTTAAAAAAGAAAGGGTAAATAGGCCTACAATTGCCTATAAAGCAGGTAGTTCTTTTGATCTGACTCTGTGCAATCTTTTGCTGCTACCAATGGCTGCTTGTGGTCCATGATGGAAAGATGCCTTCATTTTTTGGCCAGTTTTAACGGATCTTTATTAAGTAATGCTTTCAAAATAAGTGAAGGTAATGTGCATGTTGAGAGAAGAGGTTAACAGTGTTATGTGTGATAGTTTTTGACATGTAAAATCTGAGTTCTGATTGCATTTTAGAGAACAAAGGATATAATAATATTTTGACGGGAGCACATCAAATATTTCTGTGCCAGTTTTAACCAACTTTGACCCTTAAAAACATAGAATTTGTATCTACTAACAGCCACTATGAACACAAAAAACCAAGCCCAGGATTTGTACTTATAGTCACAAACATTTCTCGATAAAACTGCCACAATCAGCTTATTACACCCATTTAACCAGATTTTACTGTTTGCTGTCAGCTGCTTTTGCTTAAAACACTTAAACTTGAGCTGAGTGCATGGAAGAGTTAATAACCAAAGCAGCAAAACAGACACATCGAAAATTCTTATATCCAAAGCAAGAACAGTATGCCAACATTAAAATGAACATATCTAAGAAATTATTTTGTTTATTCTTAGAGCAAGCCTTTTGTGTAAAAATGTAATGGTGTCATACAATAAAACATTCTTATTTTTAAAGAAATATATGTTCAAATAATTGTTTTAATCATAATCTTTGGTTCATGACACATTATCATCATTGGTCCGTGAGCCGGTTCCTTCCTTCCCCCCCTCCCTTCTTTCCTCCCCTCTTTCTTTCCTTCCTTCCCTTTGTCACCAGCAAAGCACATGAACAATTCTTGGGAAATAAAATTAGAACCTGCGTAATAAAATAAAATCTAACCTTTTTCTTTTCCTTGGTGCTTAGTCTAGTCTCACTTGCTCAAAGGGTGCGGCGTGCAGAAGCCTCACACCAGGCTCTTCAGACCAGAGTTCCTCATGTGAAACGGCCGTGCTAACACCTAAGCTCTGGCACGGAGGGTGTGCAGAAGCCACTCACACGGCGGCAATTCAAGATGGTGGCGGTGAGCCGTGGGCAGAGATTCTACTCCCCCGCCCTGTGATCTGGAGCCTGAGCGGCGCAGCTGCGCCCGCCCGCCCGCCCTGCAAGAACTCCGCCCCCTCCCCTCCCCTCTGACGATCCCTATATAGCAGCCCTGCCCCCGGCTTGTTGAGGAGAGCATGCGCTCTAGGGTGCAAGTTCAACCTTCGATGTTCTTTAATCAGAGAATAAAGCTTTCCTTTGCTTCTGAACCGAACTCGGTCTCATTTTATTGACACCAGCAGGAGAACTCTTGCTGGGGACCAACTCAGGAGAGTCAGTGACCCTTCCTTCCCTGTCTCTCTCTTCTTTTTTCTTTTTTCTTTCACCAATTTTTAAAAATATAACAAATGGCAATGAACCCACACCCTAAGTCAAAAACTAGATTACGGTAAACTTACATGGATCTATGTGCTCTCCCCCAATCCTTGTTTGTTTCCTCCAACTGAGATAACTAAAGTTCTGAATTTTAAACTTATCATTCTTTTTTCCTTGAAGGAAAAAAATCCACATTTATTACATGTATAGGTATTCTAACAATCTGTTGTTTTCTAAAAATATATATATTTTTATGGAAACTCACTTGTAGTTTTATAGGTCCTGATTTTTTCATTTGATATTGCATTAAGATGAAATCATTGATTACTTGCGATTAGCTGTAATTTATGCATTTTCATGGCTGTATAGTATTTCGTGGTGGACTAGACTATAACTGATCTCCTCACTCTACTGTTGATGGACTTTTGACTATTCTCTATGGTAAAACTTAGCAATTCCACTCCTGGAAATATTAGCAGAAGAATTTTTTGCATATGTGCATCAGGAATGTTCATAACCATACTGATCATAATTTAAAAAGCAAAAAACTATCAGAAATCTTGCTTTTGAACTTTAACCAAAGGAATTATTTATCAGAACTGTCCAACATTCTTATGCATGCTTCCCTTGTGAAATCAAGTGAATATTAAGGTATCTTTATTTTTGTTTGAACTTTAAATTTATTTTTATTTAAAAAAGCACCTATTTTCAAGAAACACTTTTCTCAATGTGTACACTTATCTCCATCTATACTGTTAACACTATTCTACAACTATCCAAAATGGATAGCAGGTAATTCTTTAGTTCTGTTTTATTCCTTTGCCAGAGCACTTCTTATTAACTGATATTTTCTTTGTTGTTTGATGATTTTTTTATCTCCTTACAACTGAGCAGGGATCTTGGCACCCTTGGACATCACTGTATCCCTATCACGCTGAACACTGCCTTGTACACGGCAGATGGTCAGTAGATATTCATGAATGAAGAAGCTGTGACTAGTGCAGTGTGGACGTATGGCAGTGGCTGATCACTGTGTTTTGGCATGTCTAAAGAGTGTTTATTATTTTAAGACTATGGATACAGTGATTAACACATGTTCTGTAAGAACAGTATGTTTTAACTTCATCAAAAACAAGATTCTTATGTTTAAGTCGGCAAAAAACGCAAACAGAAATGTTTTTCATCATTTATTAAGTACTTCTGTAATTAACTCACAACACTTCTTTATATTTTGCCAAGAAAATAACTTTTTTGCTGGAAAATGTAAAACTCAACCAAAAAAATGGGGCATCTATTTCAGAGGCTCCCTAGTGATGATTGTGGCCCTAATTAAGGACAGCTTTCTAAAGTGAGAGGTAATTGCTGACACAAAGAATGCAAAGAGTTCAGTGAGAAAAATGAGCAGTAACGAATATTCACTTTGAAGCTCACCTGACAGATCGCTTAGATTACAGAAAGTTGGAGAACTATCCTGAATATGGCTGATAAAGGAGATTCTTTTCTTGACCCTCACTTCCATCACTACTTAATCTGTATCAGTTTTAATGCTTCAGTTTGGGAGCCTTGGCTGTAAAAGTCAAAGATTTATGGTGAGTGAAAAATGTCCATATTAAAAAGGTAAGAGGAGATCCAGATGATATCTACTTTTGATCACTATAATTAATAGCTGAATCTTCAGTAGTAACTAACTGAATGGGGGGGGGGGTCAGTGTGTTGCCATGGTAATGTCCTAGCCAAGAAGTTTTACCCATTTTCCAGTCTGCTGCCCCTTTGCATAACTGAAGTTATAAAATGCTTTAATTGCAAGATTTGCAAATGATGCAACATCTGGGCTAGAATTTACATATAAAGGGAGAAGTTTAATGGAGTTATTAGCATATCTGTGTGAACTCCTTAGTTTTTATATTTAATTATGAAACCTGCAGTTTCACCAATGAACTCTGTATACGATAGAAAAAAGTAGCATGGAAAGATATAAGAATCAGCAAGTAAGTTTCCACCATTTCATTTTAGGAAGTACAATTTTTTAAAAGGCCAGTCTTTTTCTTTGAGTTGTTGTGATTAAAAAATTGGTTAATAAAAGAATTTGTTTAAAAACCTGCATCACTCTCATGACTCTATATAGTGAAATAAAAATTTTTAAAATATGTCCAGCTTATACTTTAGAAAATTCAGCAAAAAGAAAATATCAACTGAAAAATAATGTTGGTACTTCACCCTTGTAACAAGAGTGTAATATTATTATTTAATTATAGACATGTGAGAACTCCTATAACAGTATTCCCATAAGAGAAGAGAATATATATGTTTTATGAATTAACTAATTCAGACATAATACAAATAAGTGATGTTTCTATAATAATACTGTCCGAAGAGGTGGGAATAGGATATGTGGGTTTATAAGTCTGGTGTTACTGGTGCTTTATGTAAAACAAAACAAAACCAAACAATTGTGTCATTAGAATCACTGTTTATTCTGGCTATTGGGTTTTGAAATGAGGTCCCTCAAGGCACCCCACAAAATTTGTAATAGCATGTAAATATCTAGAGTATCCTTTCAATCGATACGATAGTTATAAAAATGGAACGACTTTATAGGTCTAATATGCAGAAAAATACTGAAAACCAGGAGGAACAGTGATAGAATTTTAAAAGAAACAAAAGTCCGGAACCTCTCACTATTTTTCGAGCGGCACTACAGCATCACTGAGCTTTCTAGTAGAATTTTATGCCTGGGGCATCTTTTTCTACCAAAACTATGACCTTGAAGCTGTATTTTCCAGGGTGCCGACACAGCTAATTATCTGAGATTTTGTACCTCTAAATTTCAATGTTTGCAGAAAAGTTGGCTTATTAAAAATCACAAAAAAGCACTAAAAATATAAAGGTTTAAAAGTAAAGATATAAATATGGGCATATGTATCTTATACTACTAAATTGAATTTAACACGTTCTTTTGTATGTATCAAACATTACACAAAATGAAAAATTTAATTAAAAAGAAAATCTCATCTGAATTGAAGGTACACACAGTACAGGACAAAGACAAAGAGCATGAGACCTGGTATCCAGAGAGCTGGATTCAAATGGATTCAGTTCTCCCGTAAGGCAAAGTGAACTCAGGTAAATTGCGTTAACATCCTAACACAGATTCTGCATCTATTAGGTGCAATTGATAATGCTTACTAACCATCTTATGATAGACATTTAACAATGCAAATTCCTTAGCAAGATGATAGTATGTAATAATTTTCAGATAGTATTAGAATGTAATTTTAACTATCCACTTTGTTTGTTGGTACAGCTACTACTTCTGATAGAAGTGGCTGAAATTGGTCAGAGGAAGGTAAAACCATGGCTGACTGATAAATTTGAGTTAGCCTATGATCTCCTAATGAGAGCATAGTCTTTTACTAATAGCCAATTTGTTGGAAACGAAGCTGCTTTTAAGTCCCGTCTAGGCCCATAATTTTTCACTGTTGCACTAGATTTCCATGCTGCTAGGCTATGAGAAATCCTGCAGGGAGAATCATTCTCCTCTTGGTAAGACAAAGGCAATAGATAGATTTTCTTCAGAGCAGGCGGTCAGTAACTCTACCTAGCAGAGAAGGGGAGGTGCTTGGCTAAGATCAAACAATAGTTTGAGAGAAAGAGGTAAGAAACTGAGGGAGGGGAAAAGCTGAGAATGTGTAGAACAGGACCAGAACATTTCCAAGTGGTCCCAGGGTAGCTAGAGGTCACCAAAAAGGAAGGCATCCTTCTTGATGTGAATATCAACATCATTAAAAATGAGGAGGCATAAGGAATTAAATTAATAAAGAGGAAGAAAAATATGAAAAAGAAAAATGCTTTAAAAAAAAAAGAAAACTGTTGAATTTGAACAATGATTGTACATCATTATGGCCTGAGGACCACTCTTTAAATACACATTGAGTTGCTAGTCATAGGTCTCATTTAATGAGGTGGAAACCGAGACCTAAAGAATTGACAAGCCACTCAATAAACATAAATTAAGTAACTTTTATTTATGCTTACCTGGGAGTATACAAAATTATATAAGATCAAGTCCCTACTGTCCTGAGACTTACTGTCTCCTAGGAAGTGGCTGCATGGGCCAAACTGAGCGCCTCATTGTGACTGCTGTGGTTCGAGGAGGAGCGTTCCACTCAAAGAGAGCCTCCTCTTGATTTTTTTGCAGAATTATTGGGACAGTAGAGCTTATTCCTTCAGAAGCTTAGAACGGGAATCCTGGAACTTCTGGCAGCCATTGTGGCCACCCTGTGGAAAAAATTCTTCCTAAAGATGACATGACAGAGAAGTTGGGCTGAGAGATGGAGGGAGATGGATTCCCAACGTTTTCAGTGCCTGAATATGCATCTATGTCTGAAATCACCGTACTTTTAGACTATTAGTTGTGTGCATGTTCAGCCCTCCTCTTCCTTAAACACTTAAGCCATGTGAGATGGTTTTCTTACTCTTGCAAGTAAATTTAGAGTTCGGACTAATAAAATTTATTTAGAATTTGTAAGGGTGGAAATATATAGACAACCCCAAATTAATTTTGTTTAACAAAAGCCTTTTAACAGCTAAATTTATGATCAATTTAATGCATATGTTTTTAATACACTTTAGGCAGTATTAAAGTCTTAAGGCTTAATCTTTTCCTGTATTTTCTTGAAATTCAAAATAATCTGAGTGCTCCAAAAACAACATTACTCCAATTGATCATACTATGCTATTTCTTAGCATCTGTAGAGCCTGAAAAATGCTTGCAATTTTGCTGGTTAATTCTATTCCAGAATTCTTCTTAGACACAGCTTGAAGCCACCACTCTAAGCCCCACGCCTATATGTTTGTGGTAAAAATAGAATTTTTGTGAGCAAATGTGATGGCTTGGAAATAACTGCTACCTGCTTTTACCTTCGTGTTGCAAAACTGCTAAGTACCTCAACCTGTTAATTATCAGCCAACAGAGCTTGGAATCCCTTCAGTAGGAAAAGAAACATTTTCCCTTTAAAAAAAAAAAAAAGAAAAGAAAAGAAAAAAGAAAATGTAGTCCCTGCTAAGCATTCAGTGTTAAAAACCTCAGTTTGTAGGAGTACAAACACATATTCATAAAATTATACAACAAAGACAGAGAGTCATAAACAGCAAATAGTTCAGGAGTTAGGTCTGAGGAGAAGTAAGGGAATGGGTCAAGGAGAGCTACACTGGTGGTTCAAAAGTGATGCAATGTTCTATCTTTAAACTGGGTGAGGCACAAACAGGTGGTCATTGCGCTAGTAAACTTTATATATAACATGTATTTTTAGTAAGATTTTTTGGCCTCACTGCCATTTGTTTTTCTTTTTTCAAATCCTTACTTTCCTAGCATGCTTTTTAAAAAACTTTCACTTTCCTTTTGAGTATGTTTACATTTCTCTGGGGATGAGGCTCTATGGAAAGGGTTGGATGGGCGAGGAGACTGAAATGTAATGGATAATGTACATATGTGTGCATGTTAAATTAAATATAACACAACCACCTAAAGGATGTTTTATTCTTTCAAAGAAATATTAATGTTTTAAATTTTAAATTCTCAAAAGGGAACAAAGGACATAACATACGATCTAACAAGCAGAGAACCCTCAAACTGTTTTCACGCTTGAAGTTATTCTAATGGATTTTAAAGAGTTTGTTAATGTGGTCTGAGCAATATCTTCTCTATTTTTAGTATTATTTTTCCTCTTCCTTCTCCCAGCAATTCCCTGCTGTAGCAGCGGCTGAGTCCAGTTCACATTTTCCTGCTCCACTTGTAGAGCTAGCTACATCATGGTCCCCCACAGAGACACTGTCACCAGCCTTGCAGTTTACCCTCCTCAGAGGTCTGGGTCCCAGCCCCGTGGGTCTGTCAAGAGACAGCAGAAAAAGAATTTTTTCCTATCTTTTCAGTTACCAAGTCTACAACTTTATACCTAGTAAACAATTATTTATATCAAAGTCCCTCTGTTAAATAGTTGCTGCGATTATGGTGTCTTGACGGGACACTGACTTGTACAACCATCTGTAGTCAATCTATAACTTTCAGAGCAGCCCCTTGGCAGTGATGAAGAAGTCAACAAAACTACTGAGCTCATGTGGATGTGTCTACATGCATATGATATAGAACACTTTGGCTATTTATTCAGTATTTATTATGCCAGGAATTGTGATAAATACTTTGCTTGCACAATCATGTTTAATCCTTGCACTCTTACCAAGCGGTAGATAGTATGGATTGTTCACATTTTGTAAGTGAGAGAACTGACGCTTACAGAAGTTAAGTAGCTAATTAGTCTATAGTCCTCAAGCTGGTACACGGAGGTGCTAAGATTCTTACCCTGATTGTTTGACTACATAGTCTGTGCTTTAATCATAAGCTACACCAACCAGTAGACAATCTACACTATAATCTGAAATTTCTACAAGCAAATCCTCAGTAACCTTCTTTTTAGCATCTTCTCTCCCTATCAGTATTGGCCTCCTTTCCAGTCACTATTCCACAGACAAGAAATCCTGTCCACTCTGTCTTTTCCTTTCTGGCTCAGCAATGCAGGTTTCCCCAGGACTATAAGGGTACCACTCTATCCATAAAAACTTCCTGTTTTATAGCTCCTCCCTAATCTCATATACAAATCTACACAAACTGACTCTAAATTGATCATACCACTCTTCTCCTTAAAGTATTCAAAGGACCCCAGTTACTATATGAATTAAGTCCAAAGTGCTTAGCCCAGCATTTTAGATCCTTTGTGACCCAGACCGAACTTACTTTTCCACTCCCGACCGTTGAGTACTCCACGTCAAGCTACTGTAAACGTAGCCAGGGCACAGTGTTTTTCTCTGCTCGTTTTTTTCCCTATACCATGTACAGTTCTGAGTACAAAATACAGAATTTGTGACTAAATGCAGGAATGAATTAAAAACAATACTGTAGTCATTACTGAATGAAATTCTAAAATCTTTCTGTTTCCATGAACTTCTCTAAGTTCTTGTCTCTCCTGAATTGCTCTGTCTCCTTACCTCCTATAGTCTAATTTCCCCATTCTTTTGCTCATTCCTTTCATCTGCAAATTTACTGAATGCCTTTAATTAGTCTCATATTTCAACATCTGTCTACAATTCTCTAATGCTGCTTCTTCCATGAAGCTAAATCCTAAGATGATAGATCTCCCCCCTGCCTCCCCCTCTCAATGCTGATTAGATTGGGCATTCTTATACTACCTTCCTTATAGCACTTATATCCATTTTCATGTTGAGTGAAAAAAATTCTTAAAGGTAAGGACTGTCTCACTCATGCTTAATTCCTTAAAGTGCCTTTTTTTTTTTTTTTTTTTTTTTTTAATTGTAGACATCTTTTGAGTTATCTGAAGAAAGGGGTTTTCAGAGAGGGCTACAATTACAGCTGGGCCTAAGACACTGAAGTTCTGCACTCTATATCCTTCAAAAGATAATGTTCTTACTTCTGTCTCCAACTCACCTATGATAAAAAGGTTCGGATTCTAAAGGGAAGTGTGGGAAATATGAACATTTTGAAATCCTTCACATTCTTTAGTGAAAGAGGCAGATTTTTGATTTTAAAATAGCAGCAGACAACATTCATGATCATACAACTATTGGATTTTAAAATAAATTAACAACTCACTACAGAGATTTCAGAATGAGAATTGCCTGTGATCTTTGGTTTTTATTTTCACCTGTTCACTGAGACGCAATAGTGCATGGAGCCTGGAACATATATTCTCAAGTCAGACATATTTGATCATTGAATTGCTGCTGCTATTTCCTGGGACTATGACCTTGGGATATTATTAAATCTCTTTAATCTGCAGTTTCCTCATAAATAAAACAGGAAAATACTGAGTACCCATTTCATAGCATTGTCATAATAATTAACTAAAATCGTGTATGTAAAATGTTTAACATAATGCCTAACATATAGTAAGCACACTTACTCTACTATAGTACAGTAAGATTTTTTTTTTTTTTTTTTTTTTTTTAGCGGTACGCGGGCCTCTCACTGTTGTGGCCTCTCCCGTTGCGGAGCACAGGCTCCGCACACGCAGGCTCAGCGGCCATGGCTCACGGGCCCAGCCGCTCCGCGGCATGTGGGATCTTCCTGGACCGGGGCACGAACCCGTGTCCGCTGCATCGGCAGGCGGACTCCCAACCACTGCGCCACTAGGGAAGCCCTACAGTAAGCTTTTAATATTATTAACTACCCCAGCATCTCCCAGTCCATGTGAAAATCCTCAGTACAGCCGTGGATGTGGCTAATGGAATGTAAGCTACAAGAATTCAGTTCCCAATTAGTGTCAGCTCGTGAATGGAAAGTGTAGCGAAACAAGCATCCATTGTATTTGTGGGATGGAAGCGGGTGGAGATGAATTATGTGGCTACCAAAAGTATTAATTATGGTGAAGCCTTCAGGTTAGTCCTACGGGAAGGTCAGTTCATGTGGGAATACGGGTTAGTGATCAGGGAAAGGCAGAAATACATTTATGCAGCTGGTGATACTCTGTGGGTAGCTGTAGTTGATATAATATAGGAGGGCCAGACACACTTAGAAAAGCCCAAAGGGCCCAGGGCAATTCAGGGCTGTAGTAGAGATTTCAGGGAAAAATCAAGGGTGATCAAGATGGGTGGGCTGGTCAAATGCAAATCTAATTTTAGTACGTTTACAATATTTTGTGTATAGGCAATTTCCCCCCATCCTCATTTGTCAGGTTGTCTTGAATGGTTTTTGTGCCACTTGCTTTTGATATGTGGATAGCTTCAGTCATACCCAGCTAAAGGAATGGGCTCACGGCCTCTGCAGCCTTGATAAATATGGGTTACAGGCTTTGGTAGTAAGGATCATGGCTGCCATTATTGACCTTAATGGGAAAGAACAGAGGAAATGTGTTGTTAGCTAAAGATAAGGTGAGTAGTGTCACATGTAGTTTTTAATATTTAATGAATCTATATGAGCACAATCCATTATGTGACAATTTAATTATATGACAAAAAACTTTGATAAATAATATTGTGGTAGGACATCTAATTCATTATTTAACAAAGAAATCAATACTTTCATAAATCATAGTTCTCCACAGATGTACTTTTTTTTCTCCAAGTGTGTAAAAACCCTTATCCAGAATCCATAGGCAATTTATTTTCTGGTCAGGACAAGTTTGAATGGAAGTTTAATTGGGCCCAGGACAGACATAAATTCTATTTACTTTTTTTTTTTTTAACCATTAAATGGAAAAGCTTTCGTTACAAGTACTTTTTCAGGAAGCCTTAACTGTATCCAGACAGTATTTTCCTGCAGTGCGTTTTAAGAGCAGAAAGTAGTGGTAGCTATAAATTATGTATCAAGCTATAACAAAACATAATACAAGAATATTTTTGTGTACCCACCTTCCTGGTTTGACTTCAATATATATTAAGTAAGATAACTTTTTCTTTTTACTCTAGTGTTTTTCAACAGTCTTAGATTTATAAAAATCACAGCAGATTAAATATTTATTAAATATATGCTTCCAGAATGAAACTAATTTTAATTGTTTGGACCTCATTATAGAAGAAATTATTTATTTCATTCCAGTTTAAATATTTGTAATGTGGGAGATATTCATTCCTCGTCTAACCTAAATCCCATCTTATTTTGTGACTATCATAATGTCTTTTCACATAATTCACATTTATCCAGTTTGTAATTTAATAAAGAGTTATGCTTCTTTTGGCTGAATTTTTATACATTATCAACTTTGCATTCTAATTACAAATAATATTGAACAGAAGAAAAATCACATAATACGTTTTTTTCCCCCACTTAGGTTGTTTCTGATTGTTGATCATATGTGAGTGAAGTATTTAAGTTTCCTGCATTCCTCAAAAGAATTATCAGTTTAAAAAACTATTTTTGAATAATAAAAATGACCTCTTTCATACAGAGTCCCAAACTACTAATTCTCTATAACATATTCAGAACCAGAGTACAGCCACCTAAAGCCTTCTTTGAATGTAATAAAATACATTATTTGCATTTTTTTCATCTCATTTTAGCAACTTTATTGCATTAGTAACTGTCTGTCATTATATACTTTACTATTAATGATTATTTAAAGTAATGAAGCATAAAAGCCTTATGGATGCATTTTCATCTTTGAATGCCAATATTCCCATTTAGTTTTTCCGTAAGATCCCACCTAATAATTCATTGTATGACATTTGGTTGAAAATGAAAACCACTGCAAGAGAATAAAGTTTCCTTACATCAATTACCACTGAACACTGTAAAATAGGATTTCTTTTTCCAGGGTTATGTTTTATGTAATGTTGTAGCACCCTAACAAATGTCAAAGCATTATCAAGAGAAAGTATAAATATTTCTGAATGAGCTGAGCCTCAGACCATATAAAATCATAGTGGTTAAGATCTGGAACTTACCTGGCTTTGCAGTTTTCTAACTTGGGGATCTGGGGTAAGTTTATTAATTTCTCTGCTATACAGTTTCCTCCTTTGTAAAATGAGGATAGTAATAATACATTTCTCATAGTGTTGTCAGAGGAATAAAACAATTTTTTTTAACTTTTAATTGCAAATAAGTTTAGACTTAGAGAAAATTACAAAAATGTACAGAGAGTTCATATAACCTTACGTCAGCTTCCTGTAATGTTAAAAACTTACATAACCATAGTATGGTTCTCAAAGCCAGAAAGTTAAAATTACCATAATACTAGTAACTAAAGGAGAGACCTTATTAGATGATCATCTGTTTTTCCCCCATTTTTTTCATTCTAGGCTCAAACACAAGATCCTATGTTGCATGTTACCCTTACATCTCTTTAGTCTTCCTCCAGTCTGAGATAGTTCCTCAGTCCTTCCTTGTCCCTTATGACCTCAGCCCTTTGGATTAGAGTTGAGAAGTTATGCCAAGGATGATATTTTAATTTGGCTTTATCTGATATTTTCTAATGATTATATTGAGTTTATGCATTTTTGATAAGAACACCACAGAGGTGATATTGTGTCCTTCCACATGCATTGTATGAGGAGGTACATATGCCACTATTTCTCATTAGTATTCATGTAAACCTTGACCACTTGGTTAAGGTGATATCTGTTGGGTTTTCTTCCTATAAAGCTACTATTATTTTTGTAACAGATAAATATCTTGTGGGGTATGTTGAAACTATGCAAATATCCTGTTTCTCTTCAACCTTTCACCTGCTGATTTTATCATTTATTAGTGAATTTTGCCTGCAACGATTATTACTATGCTTTTTGTCTAATGGTGATTTTGAATTTTGAGTCTTCTATACTAATTGGAATACTTTATAAGGAAGCGCTGCCTATTGTGTATTATATTTTTTTCAATTATTAATTTATATTAGACTTGTGGATATTTAATAATACCACTATTTATTTTGCTGCTCAAATTGCCCTGGCTCTGGCCACTGGGACTCATTCAGCTTGGTTCTTCTGTCCTTTGACACATGCTGTTTTGTTTTGTTTTTGCATTTTCTTATTCTTATTTTCTGGCACTACTCAATGTTTCAAGCTTATTTTGTATTTTTCTGCCCCAACCCTAGACTCAGTCACTAATCTAAGGAGCCCTAGTTCCTTTCACTCGGGAATAATATTTAGAAACCAAGATCTGGGTGTTCGGTGTGTTCACTGCTACTGGGGTATAATTGCTTCTAAGCAATCTAGCCAACATACTCACGCACACACAGACATCTATATTTATTTCTATGTCTGTAGGTTTATATATTAAAAATAAAATGGACAGCACTGATTCTAACTTGATGTCACAAGGTTCATTCTAGCCTTCTCCCTATCCTTATTTGCAACATCTTTCTCTGACAGCGAAAAACCTAGCTCTCACCATGTATGATATAGTCACTTATTTGTTCAGTCCCAGCCACAGAAAGTATAAAGTGATTTATAAAGTAGCTACAAAATTGCTAAACATCAGGTAACTACAGACTTGCTAAATCACAATCCTGTGAGACACTTTGCTTTCTAGAGTATGTACAGTATTTGTATATAGTTTCTTAGGCTTTAGGTTTACAGCATCCAGTAGATACTGCTATCCAAAGTTAGTTAGGTTAGCTCTTCACTGTTACTGTACTAGCTGGTTTTATTTCTGTGAATTGATTTTCCTAGAAGCTTTTAAATGTGCCAGGGAACTTTTCTGTTTAGCTTAATTTAGGTGGTGTGTTGGTGGACAAAAAGCTAGTTCTAAACCTGCTGGTCTCAGTTTGAGTGTCAGCAGAAGAGCACAGTGGATTAGAGTTGGATAACCCATGGCTTCACTACTCACGCTCTCCCTCTGCTAACCCCTGAATGATTCTCCCTGAACATTTTTCCCTGAAATTTGGCAAAATAATACGTACCTTGGGGGTCTCTTATAGAAGGTAGAAGTGAAGGTGTAGATATTCTTTGAATAATTGCTGTGTAATTAAAAACTTATTTCATATTAATAATTCGCTTTCTAAGTTTGCATCTATGTATATTAGTTTTACTTAAAGTGGGATAACTTTGTTTGACAAATCCAGTGTGGGATAACTGAGGAATGCTTCAGTCTCCATGTGAATCCATGAGGAATACCTAGATAGTTGGAATCTTTTGAATAGTAGAAGTGCTGATGTATTCAAAATGAAGATAAGAAAATGGAGGAGGGGCTTCCCTGGTGGCGCAGTGGTTCAGAGTCCGCCTGCCGATGCAGGGGACATGGGTTCGTGCCCCGGTCCGGGAAGATCCCACATGCTGTGGAGCGGCTGGGCCCGTGAGCCATGGATGCTGAGCCTGTGCGTCCAGAGCCTGGGCTCCGCAACGGGAGAGGCCACAACCGTGAGAGGCCCGCATACCGCAAAAACAAACGAACAAACAAAAAACAAACAAACAAAACAACAACAAAGAAAATGGAGGAACCTGATACAGTATATTATTGGTACCATTCTGGAGTGCTTGATAATTTGGGGAGTGATTGTGAGAAACAAATGCTGTTGCTTAGTATCTATTTTCAAGTCTAAAGAAAGAAAACCAAAGAGTAAGCCAAATCCTGAAGTTGAAATACAAAAATGAACAAAACTAATCATGTTATTCTTTTTTTATATAGTCAGAATAAAAAGGAAACCTAATCTATGTTAAAGATGATAGTAGCCAGAAAAGTTCTTTAGGCTGATAATAAGCTAAAGAAGAACTGATCTTTATCATTTTGGATTTTTTAAAGATAGCAACACTGTAACTATTATGAATGATTCTAGACAGTGTTATTTCCTACAAAATTTATGTAGACAAATGCTTTTTAACCAATGATTTAAATTTTTCTAACAAATAATAATCTTATAACTGGAGATAAAATTGACACAAATCTCATTTGAATATTTTTATTCAAAGGTAAATACTTTCCATTAATTTCCTTACTATGCTAAAAAGAAAAATGAAGCATAATTGGTATTCTGGAGCTAGAGTTAACAGGAATTGTGAAGTAACATATTCTTTGGAATACTGACATATTCCTTCTCTGGAATTATTTTGCCCTTCTAATATTTTAAATATTAATATTAAAAATGGAATGAGCAACAGGACTATCATATAATCGAATTACCATCTTATCAAGGCTAATGATAGGACTGTCTCTTTCATGAATCATTAGTGATTCGTTTCACACAATCACAAAAGCATTCACGTGCATTTATGTGGGGTCCTCCCATAACTAGATAAAAATGTCAGAAGGTTACTTAGGCAACATTCAATGAACAAAGTTGAAAACTTAAGACTGGATCAAATCTACATGACAATGTCTTCAAGCTTCCAAACACTCCTGAAAAGAAATGGCAATTTTTTAAACAAAAGGTAATCTGCTTAGGCCACTTAACATGTCAGCACTCTCCAGTTAAATTATATCTTTTACAATTAATAAACCATATCTCCATAATATTATACAAATACTCAACAGTGCATCAAGAAACCCCATTATAAATTCTACATAAACCTGCTGGATTACAAATCACGTGTTTTGTGATTTTAGCAGCATTCACTTTATTTTTAATAAATTTATTTATTTATCTGTTTAGGCTGCATTGGGTCTTTGTTGCCACGTGCAGGCTTTCTCTAGTAGCAGTGAGTGGTGGCTACTCTTCATTGCGGTGCACGGGCTTCTCATCGTGGTGGCTTCTCTTTGTTGCAGAGCACGGGTCTAGGCGCACGGGCTTCAGTAGTTGTGGCACACGGGCTCAGTAGTTGTGGCTTGCGGGCTCTAGAGCGCAGGCTCAGTTGTGGCGCACAAGCTTAGTTGCTCCACGGCATGTGGGATCTTCCCGGACCAGGGCTCAAACTCCCCGTGTCCCCTGCACTGGCAGTTGGATTCTTTAACCACTGCGCCACCAGGGAAGTCCCAGAAGCATTCACTTTTATCAGGATTAGCACTTAGCCTTTTCTGGGTTAGTCTTAAGCTAGAAGATAATACAGAAAGCTTTCTGAAATCATGTTAATATGTAGTATAGTTTGTATAATAACCAACTATTTTCTATCTATGACTCAATGACTCTTCTCTAGCATTTGAAAAGCTCATGTTTCATTGAGTTATACAAGATAGTATGTGTGCATAGAAGAGTAGACTGTTATTCAAATAAAAAGAATAATATAAATACACATATGTGGGGAAAACTGTACTGAAATTATAAAATTTAAAGTCTGTCGCCCCACTTCTCCTCGCCCCCCATATGCCATCTCTTCTGTCCCAGTCCCTTGGTGATGTATAAGCAGGTGTTTCCCCCAAGCATATTGTTTTTGTGTTTTATTTCTAGGGTTCTATAAAGAAGAAAGAAATGCAAGTTTACAACACCTTTGAAAGGGTTCCACTTTCATAGAGTATACGCATCCACGTTCTCTTCTGTCCTCTTCTAAATCCAGCTCAGTTTAGCTCAGGTTTGAAGTTCTTAGGGCTCCTCAAAGCCCCAGGGTTTATCTCTTGCTAGAGACTTCCTCCTGCTGGTGGCCTCTGGGCTTGCAGCCACTCCGGGTTCCTCCCCGTGCCATTGCTGCTGCTGCGGTGAACACAGCATACAGAACCCCTGCCTGGTTCCAAAAAATTGCCTTGGAGGCTGAAATAGCCATGTGCAGCCTAGAGCTCCCCATTCATTTCACACTATTGCAAAGGCATTTTGTCTATGTCTTGGCCATACCTGTTCATCGAACCTCAAATCTTCCCTCAATATCACCAGGGCTCACCCTTCTTGAAGTCATGACCACTTTCTCTCCCAGTACTGGCCTGCCATAGCTCCTTCCCTCCTGTCTTGTCCCTCTTCCCCAAATCTGGCTGATATCAACACTACCGCTGTTTAAGACTTCTGTAGATCTTAAGTCCTCCTACCTGGAGGCAATCAGAATCTCTTGCTTCTGTCACTGTTGCTAAATCTGTTATTGTTTGCACAATCTGCAAACAATACAGAGCCAGAATAACTCTGAGGTCACCTCTGGTGCCCTGGGATCTGCCGTGGCTGCCTGCAAGCTGCCTTTATGAACCAGTTCTAACTTTGATCAGAGACTGATCGGAATGTTACATAGACACTCTGCCTGAGTGGCTTCCGAAGTCTTGTCCAGATCATTTTCCTTATGTTTCCTTGGCTCTTGTTTGCCTTTGGACCTGGGTTTCTGGATTCAGATTAATTTAGATCATTGTCTGAAGTCACGCCTGGAG
The DNA here is from genome assembly GCF_011762595.2 of Tursiops truncatus. Lineage (NCBI taxonomy): Eukaryota > Metazoa > Chordata > Mammalia > Artiodactyla > Delphinidae > Tursiops > Tursiops truncatus. The sequence goes on from NC_047037.1 coordinate 114,109,192, forward strand.
ACTGACAACTCATAGTGACAGTGTTTCTGGCTGTCCCTGGAAGCCATCTTCCTGGAAAAGTCCTGTTTCCATGCTGCAGTTCTGCGAGCTCCTTTTGAATAAGTGCCTTTCAATTTGGGGAGTATTCTGGTCCGTTAACACTATCCCATATCACTGATTGCAACTTTCTCTATTGATGACTTAAAGAATTCAATGTGACAAGAAGATGCTAATATTATTCACCAGGATATAGTATGAATAACATATTGTTATCGCTACTTTTATGCCAAAGAGATTCAACCTACTTGCCTCTTCTATATCTGGGAATCACACCTATAAATTTCCTTATAATTCAATGTCATGACTCCTTTGAGATTAATATAATGTTTCTAATTTTTAGTAGGAGAAAATGAGGATAAATTATACAAATAAATACATGAAATTATATGTAGTTATTTTTATCATAAACAAGTGTCTGTCATGTGACTATTAATTTTATAAAGTATATTCAAATAATTAAGTGGATAATTAAGTCTCAAATCTATCTCCTCTAAATCATCACCATAAAAACATAATATTTAAAATATAATGTTGGTTGTTAGCAGAATCGGACTAACAGTAGGCTTATATTTTGCTAACTGCCCACCTTTGTGTGATTCAGAGAGGCCCTGAGCCTTTGCCTCTGCAGCTCTGTACTAGAGAATTTTTCCAAGCCAGAGTCAGTGGTCTACGTAACCTTGGAGGCCTGATACAATAGACAAGTCTGTTAAATCTTAAAATTTCAGTATGTCGGAAGCCAATTTGAATCATGTATCCCTCTTTCTTATGAACTTGTGAGGAAATGTCTTCATGTACTTAGATCTGAATTTTTTAAAACTTCGATCCTACTGAAGACAGATGTCAACGTGTGTGACTTTTATGATGATTGGCCAAGAATATATGAGATAAATAGCGGAGGCAGAGTTGGGAAGGTCAAAGGCAAGAGAAGAGTTAAGCATGAAAGTTGATTGGGTTGAAGAGTAAGAAAATGATGAGCATTCATTAAGTAACTTCTGCTTCATAGGCACTGTGCCCGGCCCTTTATATACAACGCGCCATTCAATTCTCAAGGTAGCCCTATAACATAGGCATTATCAGCTCCATTTTAAGACTAGACAGGGTATGTCAAAAGCCTAGCAAAGCCATGAACAAAAGCAAACAACCTATTTAGAACAAAAATTCTAGCTGACTTAGGCCAAAAAACAGCAACAACAACAAACAACAACCAACCCAACTTATATATGTATGAAGATGAGAGGGTGGTTTACAGAAATAGAGAAGCTAAAGACACACTCAGAAAGTCAAGAACCAGGCAGCTCCAGTGTTTAGCAGATGCCTTCCAACAGACAGGAAGTGACCTACCCACAGTCACACGGTGGCAAAACCAGAACAAGAACTCTGATCATACCCAAAGTTTAGTGTTTTGTTGTAGACTGAAGAGTCTTCCTCCAAAATTCATTTGTTGAAGCCCTAACACCTGGTACATCAGAATGTGACTGTATATGGAGACAAGGCCTTCAAAGAAATAATTAAGTTCAAATGAGCCCACTAGGGTGGGCTTTCACCCGTTTAGCTTATAAGAAGAGGAGATTTGGACACAGAGAGACACCAGGGATGAATGCACACAGAGGAAAGACCGTGCGAGGACACAGTGAGAAGGCACTATGCAAGCTAACGAGAGAGGGATCAGCAGAACTCAAACCTGCCAAACATATAGATCTTGGACTTCTAGCCTCCAGAACTGTGAGAAAAAAAATTTTCTTTTGTTGAAACCATGATATTTTGTTATGGCAGCCGTAGCGCTAACACTGTGCTCTTTCCACGACATTATCGCTTTAATTAATGAATCTTATTTGAAAATGATTTTGGGGAATTCCCTGGCAGTCCAGTGGTGAGCACTCCATGCTCCCACTGCAGGGGGCATGGGTTCGATCCCTGGTTGGGGAACTAAGATTCTGCAGGCTGTGCAGCACGGACAAAAAAAAAAAAAAAAATAAAAGATTTTGTAAGGCCAATATTCTGCACAAATACTTGTAATTGTAGGCATCCTGAGATATGTGTTGACTTTTTACTCATTAATGCTTGTTAGGGGTCAGTGTAGCATAGTGGAAAAGAATAAAGGCTGTGGGCATAAATCTCAGCTCTGCTACTTACCAGTTGGCTGTCCTTGGTCAAATTTCTCAACAATTCCCTGCCTCCTTCCTCATCTGTAAAGTGAGGATAATAATTGTATCTAACTCATGAAGTTGTTGTGAAGGTTAAACAAATTAATCGGTGTAGAGGACTTAGGGCATGACCAGGCCTAGACTGTTTCTCTAGTTACATCTCATGGGGGCAAGGGTGAAGGTGCTTGGTAAAGCATCTCCAGAGGGGCAATTAGGCCGTGTTCCCTTATCACATTTAGCCTGCTTGGTTAGTGGTCCTACAAGGGATCCTTCAAAACTCTCTAAGATCACTTATGTTCCTCATCTGCTTTTCATCTTTTCTCTTTTCCTGCTGTTGCCGTTTTCTTTTTGTGAATAAGGAGGAAGAAGTGGGCCAGATATTCCCAATGTCCATTTAATTTTTTCTACACTTTTTGCCCCAAACCAAAAGTGACCGTTTTGGCCCTGACTCATAACAGATTCATAGAAATATCAACATCTGAGGATCTTCTGAAATTACCAGATATGGCTTCTAAAGCACTTGCCTGTCTGGTTTCATATACAGAAGCAGGGTGATAAATAAACAAGTAAGAATATGTTTATTTTTACTGCTATGCATTTTATAGCCTGTTCTATAAAGAGGAACATATAACTCATGATCTGATAGTAGAGGGACTCATTTGCTCCCCTTGGGTAGCAGGGAGGTGAGACTACTTACCAAGTGTCTTAGTCCATTAGGGCTGCTATAACAAAAATACCAGAAACCAGGTATCTTATAAAGAACAAATATTTATTTCTCACAGCTCTGGAGGCTGGGAAATCCAAGATCATGGAGCCTGCAGATTCAATGTCTGGTGAGGACCTGATTCCTAGATGGCCATCTTGTTGCTGTAACCTCCTATGGCAGAAGGGACCGGGGAGCTCTGTATCCTCTCATATAAGATAGAACTATATAAGGGCACTAATCCTACTCATGAGGGCTCCACCCTTATGACTTACTTACCTTCCAAAGGCCCCACATCCTAATCCTGTCACACTGGGCATTAGGTTTCAACATATGAATTTCGAGGGACAAAACATTCAGTCCTAGCACAAACTAGCTGAGAAGTCAGAATTAGCAATAATTGGTTTTTCCCAATGCTGTGTAGCCAGCAGCCAATAAGAAGGGTCACCTGACATCCCAACCACATTCCAAATCTATGCGCAGGACTGATTTTCCATTCTTTCTTATAATGCTCTTTTCAACATCCTCCTGAATTAAGTGGTATTCAGGTTTACGATCTTGTCTTATGTTTAGAATAGGGGTTTATTTTCTGCTTCTCTAGTGCTCACATTCAGACCTTGGAGAGCATCCCTTTGGCTCTACCTCAAACATTGAATCTCTATCTTGCCATATGCCCTTGGGATTCAAAATACGTCCTCTTTTTCCCCATAAGCTAGAGAATGGACACTGTTGCTATTGTCCAAACAAATAAAACCTTATCAGAGGCTTGTGCAGTTTAATACTAATGAAATATAACAAGATTTTTTTCTAAAATTTGTGGTTTGTTTCTGTCCTAAGCTGTGCATCCATATACAAACTATTGTTTTGCTACTTGGAGTTTGAAAGATATGCATTTTAATAACTAATAGTATTCCATTGAATAGAATTGAAATTAGATGTACCATTTCCTTCAAGAATAATAAAATGTATTATAGCATACTTTTTAATTAATTATATTTATCATTTTACCTTACTTTCTAGCAATTCTGGAAATAAAAAAAAAGTTTAGATGTTACATTCAGAAAAGAAACTACTAACTGCTGAAAGATCCAGCTAAATTTACACATTCATACACACATTCTCTGGACTGTGGTTTCTGAATTTAAATTCAGTATTGAATTTAAATTTAAATTTAGCACAGTATCTTCAAAAATGTGTTCTAGATTTATAAGTTTCTCATTTGTCTCAATGTAAGAAGTCACTAAATTTAATTTTAGGATAAAGTTTTAAATAAACATGGTTTAAGGAATCTGTAATAGAGATGCAGATTTAGCTACAGATAGCCTACCTGCCCTCAGATTATGTGTTTTTCTAAAGTTATTTATTTTTAACAAGATATTTATCCTATAACTGAAGTAATTTTTACCAGCGCCTCCAACTTTCTCATCTATGTCAATTTCTCTGTTTACTATTCAGGGGGCTTGGGTCAAAGTCTGTCTATGGTACTAGAGGAAGTGAAGGATACAGAGAAAAGTCAGCCGAGGCAGTAACAGAAACAACTGCTCAGGTGCTCAGGGAACTGGTGCCACCCGATTATGTCAAAAAAAAAAAATTGGAGAAAGATGAGAAAACACAAAATGGGGACATATCAAGCATGTTATTGTGACAATGCCAACTTCCAGAATTTTCAGATTAGGCTGGTAAATATGCTTGGAAGGGGCCTTGTATGACTTGTCTCGAAAGTACATGTGTATATAGATACAAGCATGCTATCTTTACTTACTGATTATGTTTGTTGATAATATATCTATTATGGGATATATCTATTACGGGAAGATGTATCTATTCACACTTTACCAAAGACTGAGGAGAACATCAGCTACGCATAGTACAAAAAAATTTGTTACTATATTTAGGTGGCTCTAGAGAAAGACAATATGGATTTTGGGTCGACTTAACCTCAACCCCTCCTCCATCCAAGTGATTTTTTTGGAACCACCTATGTCATAGGGCACAGACAGATATGCTAGTTCCTAGGAATTAGTTAGTTTCACTTAGTTCCAGCTCTCTTCCAAATGTTTGATGTTGGTTTCAGGGGACTTCAGATGAGGGATGTATAGTCAGTACTGTTACATAACCAATTCTGCAAAATTCACTGTACTTTGTATACATTCAATACATTTGGAGTGATGAGTACCACTATACAAGTTCTGGAATGAAAGCTTCTCCTACTAAAATAACTTATATTGGGTTTATTAGATTTGTAACTAACTGTATTTCAAAAACTCCTAAAATATACATTGTCCTGCTTTTTATTTATAGAAGGAACCCTGTGAATTACAAATTGGAAAACTAAAAGGGAAACAACAACCAAAAGACCCAAATACCAGTCTATTTCTAGACTTGAGCAAATAAAATATAAGCATTGCATCTGGAAAAAACAATAACTTTTGAATAGACTTTCACAATTGTTTAAATAGAAAATATCTTAGATAAAAGTAATACAACTTTTTAGATTAATTGGGAAAAATGTTTTCTTTTCAAAGAGGCATGAAATGTCATAGTTGATAAGATCTGATTTGCTTTCTAAGAATTGAATTAAAAACATGAATGTTTTCATCTTAACAGTCGACAAGGACTAGCTGGGAACTGGAAAAGCACAAAAAGATATTCCTAGTGAATAAAAGTGTCATATATCAAATCGGAGAGGCACACTTATTCTGTTTGGGCTCATTTAAGGTTTGAAGATCATTTCGAGTTGAGTTTTAAAATGAAAAGCTTTATTTCTTCTAACTTACATTAGCTCGCATAATGTATAGTAACTTTTTTTTTGTCCCAAAGGACTTAAAACTACCACTGCCATAATATATTCAAAGTAATTAATTTATAGTCATCAATCATTCCTGCCATTTTTTGGTATCCATTTATGTTTTTAGACTTAGTTTTAGGATTACAGCCAAAATTCACACACATTGGAAAGAATATTAAACAAGGAAAAATATCCCTTAAACCACACAAGGATTAATTTCATTTTCAGAGACACCATTTGCTACACTCCCACTGCAGAAATAATTAATACAGGCAAACAAGCAAGCATCCCCTGAGATGTACTTCGTTTATACACACTGCACTCCTATTACATTTCTCTTCCATTCCAGAGTCCTTCAGTGTTTATTATACCTTAACATATTTCTTATCATTTTTTGAAAAATCAAATAAAACCCTTCAAGGAAATTGAGGCTTAAAAAATGTAAATTTTATTAGTTATGTAGAAGGATTCTTAGCTATGTATTATCAGTTTAAGGGATTAGAGAGTTGTTTCATCTTCTTATAAGTTTGAACTGCTAGGATATGACAGTTGATGTGAGAAATTCCTTAGCCTCCTTCAACTGCATGCTCAAGCCAGTAGCTTTCACACATGAATAATATGCCTATCTGGGGGCATGGCTATGCAGTTATCTTTATCCCTTACATCATGAATATGTGGAATGCTCTTACTCTCTCTGCAACTGTTAGACACAATCCATTTAGACTGCTCTTTGAGGTCAGCTACAAAGCTCAAATGAAGATTTCGTACTTCAGTGACTGACACCCAAATGCAGAGGGTTATGTTGCAGTGTGGAGGGGCTCAAATTAAACCCCTTAGTATGTGAGTCAGTAAATTCAAAAGAGGAATGCAAACCAAGTAAGATGAAGGAAGTAACAAGCAAATTGTGCTTACCCATGTGTGCTTTTTTTAAAACATCTTTATTGGAGTATAATTGCTTTACAATGGTGTGTTAGTTTCTGCTGTATAACAAAGTGAATCAGCTATACATATACATATATCCCCATATCTCCTCCCTCTTGCGTCTCCTTCCCATCCTCCCTATCCCACCCCTCCAGGTGGTCACAAAGCACCGAGCTGATCTCCCTGTGCTATGTGGCTGCTTCCCACTAGTTATTTTACATTTGGTAGTATATATAAGTCCATGACACTCTCTCCCTTCGTCCCAGCTTACCCTTTCCCATCCCCGTGTCCTCAAGTCCATTCTCTACATCTGTGTCTTTATTCCTGTCTTGCCCCTGGGTTCTTCAGAACCTTTTTTTTTTTTTTTTCAGATTCCATATATATGTGTTAGCATATGGTATTCTCTTTCTGACTTACTTCACTCTGTATGACAGACCTATGCATTTTTAAAGTTGGAAGAAGCAAGAACTTTTCGACTGGTAAAATGGGAAATACATCAACCACCTCTAGAAGTTAGCAAGCTATGTTGGCTGTATGTGAAAATACACGTTATCTGAAGTATTTCTCACTAACTCCATCCTTCAACTGAATCATTTCACTGGATCAATTGCCTGCCTTGAACTTTGCTCATTCCTCTCAGTTTTTTTAGTACAGAAAAGGCAGATGGATCCTTTCAAAAGAAGCATATTTTTCTTCTACTCAAAACCCTCCAATGGCTTCCCATTGCACTCTGAGTAAGAGCTGAAGTTTCTATACTGGTTTGTAAAGTCCTGTATTATCTGAGCCCCACCTCCCTACAATAGCACAGATCCTATAAATAATATCCCCCTAATTTACTCTTTTCCAGTCATACTGACTTCAAACTTGTCAAGCATATTGATGCTGCAGAGCCTTTGCTCTACCAGGAATGCCTTTGTCACTTCATTAGTGAGGTCTTCCCTGACCATCCCGTTTAAAACTTCTTCTGTTACCTAACCTAACAAAGCAAAGCCAATCTACTGCCACTGGGTTGTGGTGAAGGAAAGAACAGTGTTCATTGCAGGGTACCAAGCAAGGGAATGGGAGACAAGCCTCAGATCCATTCCCACTTGGTGTCTGAGTTAGGGGCTTTTTTAAAGGGGAAGAACAAAGAGGCTGGGAATAACCACTGTCTGTAACAAGTCTTAATCATACTTTCAGGAGTCAGGATGTCTCTGGTTTACAATTCTCAGGCCAGGTGGTCCATGGCTGGGGGTCTGGAGAAACAACCTGAGTTTGTAAGTTAATGATAATGACAGCAAATTCAGTACATAAAGGATGTTATCGACAACAGCAATTTTAGTCATCTGACTCTGATTACTGTTCACTTAGCACAGGATTGAGGCCAGAGGGAACAAGAAAGGGAATAAGTTTTGTATAGAGAGGTTAATCGTAAACTCGGTAAGGGAACTCGAGTTTGGGGGACTCAATTTCACATCTCCCTCTCACTGCATTTTCATACTTTCTTTACACTTAATTTTTTTCTCCATTGCATTTAATACCATCTGACTCAATGTGTTTTTCTCTATTATTTGCTTATTTCTCCCAAGTTCCATGAATGTTCTATGAGAAGAGGGATTTCTGGCTGTGTTAGCCGCAGGAATTCTGGTGCTTAGAACAGAACCGCACTTAATATCTTAACAAGCTATCAAATGAGTACATTTATTATGCTCTTTATATAAATATTTCACAATACAGATTCCAAAAAGAAGGCAGTATAAAAAGTAAGTATAAAATAAAGGAAGTAGTAGTTTCTACACATCAGCTCGTTTGAAAGCATTATTATTTCTTTTATTAAAAATCAAATTCCATTACATAATGAGGAGTTTGATTAAAATCAGTGTTGTACAACCAGCTGTTTTTCTATTATGTAGACAAATTAGGATATCCAAAATTAATAGATCAAGTTATGTAATTTTACTAGAAAAGAAATGAGGCAAGTAGATGGATTAAGGCAACTTCAGTAAGTGGGTTATGATGAGAGAAGATAAATATAAACTTATGATTAGAAGCTATAGTATTAGAAATGATTTAGTATTGCATTAGTAAACTTGAAAAATGTTCCACTTTATACTATTTACTATTTATTTTTCTTGGTGATTGGACTAGCAAACAAAGTATCTTTTAAAATTTATCCTCCAGACAGACGCTATGGCTTTCTACAGAGGCTTTCTAGTGGACATTTGTGATGCATTCTGGGTAGTCAGCATTTTTAAAATACCCTTTCTATGGTTGGGGAATTTCCAGATTTACGAATTAAGAGAGGGGGAAGAAAACCTGGCTCCATTGACACCTTGGAGGCTAAGTGGTCATGTGCCACCAGTCAGATTTATCCATATATGGCCTTGACCTGGAAGGGAGCCAGTTGAGAAAACAAGCACCCCTTGCCAGGTTCTGTTCTTAGCCCTAAGACTAAATTGGTAAATGTATGTTATATGTAAGCAGTCCCTATATATTAAATTGCTTATTACAGTTTATGACATGTACAACCAAAAGTTATAAAATAATTTCAAATAATGATTGAAATGAATAAATCAGTGACTCTTTCTTCTACGACTACATCTATAGTCCTTCTCAGGTGAGAATACACTGCTTTCTTCTTTAATGGAGACAGCCTAGGTCTCATGATTTGTATAATCCACAGCCCATTTCACAGTCCTGAGTGTGTGTTTAGTAGACAATTGTTAATTGATTAAATAAATTATATTAGCTTTAATAAATGTATACTTATTAGAAATTGAGAGGCTCTGTCATCATGGACAGAGCAAGAATTTCAGAGTCACCCAGCCCTACTGCATGACCTTGAAAGTTCCCTTAACTGCCTTTTACTTCACTTTCCCCTTCCATAAAATGGGGATAATGATGTCTCCTTTTCAGAACTGAGATAATTAAATCAAACAATGCATTTTAGAGCAGTTGGCACCTCATGGGTACTCAGCTCAGATGGTAACTAGTGTTTATATAGTTCCAGATTTCAGAATAACCTTTATTCTAGAGATACAAATGTAATCCTTTCTGTTTGAGGCTGAAGAACATGCCATATGTAATTACCTAGAAAGATACTTCAGAGCATAGACTGGACAAAATATGTCAGGCAGGCAAAATATGAAATCCTTAGGTGAGTCCAACATTACTGGTGTACGTTAATAAATACTTGAGGCTGGGACCTAAATGTTTCTGTCTGTACTATGATAGAAACCATGCAACAGAATGCAAATTATTTAACAGCAATTTAGCCATGATTTTCAGAGTAATAATACCTATTTCTACCAAGGCCACCTAATTAAAATCAATGAGACTCATTAAAACTCAAAAACTCATCTAGTGTACCAACACCTTAGCAGACAAAAACAAAATCGAGCATATTGATATCTCTTTTGTTCTTACTCACCTTAAAGTGAGATGTTTCTGCAGTGTCTCTTTAGCAATGTGCATCCCTCAGTATGCTCAACTATATGTACAAAAGTGCTCTAATCAATGCCCGTATTGAAAAAGTATTTAAGCCAGAATTTTTATTATTCAATTTCAAGCGTAGAGGATCACAGCAGAAAAGGCTATAACTCTATTTTATGTCTGAAGGATTTCAGACAGTACATGGATTGATGCTTCACTGGTTTTTCAGTGAAGAGAGTGAACAGTACCAGAGGAATGAGAGAGGAAGGATGAGATAGCAGGGAGCTGTGGAGCACGGCAGTCACGTCACAGCAGGGCTGAATGGGGCGGAGGGTGGGAGAAGCGCGGGGGCAGGCTCTCAGTATCAGAGGAGCCTGTCACAGGGTATCAGGACCTCAGCACCTGCCTGGGCTTCAATGGTAGGATTTTCTTTACTGACAGGTGCCTGGAACACATGTAGCCACCCAGCACAGTCTTTTGGTAATAGGAAACATATTGTAATGAGTATATATAGAAGCTTGACAGACAAGGTAGAGATTCTAGGCAAAGAACAACATGTGCAAAGTTCTCAGAGGTTTGAAAGAATGACACATTTTGGGAATGGTTCGTGGTTAATGACCATAGTTAAAGGAGCACTAAGGAAATGATCTGTCAGAGAGTGAAGAATCTTGCACGCCCAAGCTCTCTGGATCCTTGGCTTTTTGAGTATGTGTAGATAAAGTGATGGGTGATGATAGGGGACAGGACTGTTGATAGATCTCACCCAAGGATCTCTCTTTTCTCCATGGAGAAAGATGCAAGGCCAGAGGATAAAGGGTATGGTCAGTATAGGCTCTTAAAAAGGCTGAAGATGAATGGTTTGAATGTGTGGAATAATAAAGAAGGAATGAGAGGGGGATTGAACTAGAAGCAAGGAATTGTGTGTGGAAGACACAGCCTGTGATGATGTCAACTGGTATATTTGTATGAGTAATCATTAGACAAGCATTTAACCATAATTAGAATTTTTGTTTGGCATTTCAATATGCATTAATGCCAAACTATGGAGTTATTTCTTTATATACTTTCTGACTTAATCAAACAATTTTATAAAGTAAATTTACAATGATTTTATTTTTAAAATCCCTCAGAATTAAAACTAGTAACAGTAACAATACTTACATGACACCTATTTTTTGAGGCACTATTGTTCTAAGTGTTTTACAAATACTAACTAATTTAAACTTCACAGCAACCCATACAAAGTGGGTACTATTTTTATTTTACAGATGGGGAACTTGGGGCTCAGAGAGGTTAAGAATTTATCCAGTATTCCAAACTTAGTAGGTGGTGAAGTTAGGATATAAATTCAGGCAATTCTATCCATTAGTTCTTGGCCATTAGCTTGTATATGTAATAGGATTAAAAAAAAAAATCTACACTTACTTGGAAGCACCTGAACTAGACACCATTCTTGGTCCCACCACCCTCTTATTATGTGGTTCTTGCAAGAATTTGGATAAAACCATTCTCAGCGTGTAGTAAAAAGTGGAATGCAATTATGCACTGAACGTACATTTTTGTGAGGTCTTTTGAGACCAAAGTATAAGAAATTTCTCTCTTCTGAGAAGAGGGATATATATGTACACATAGCCTTGCTTACTTACAGACAGTAAATATACAATTCAGTATAAGTGAAGCTTATACTGAATTGTGTATTTAAATTCTCTAAAATCTCTAATATATGTAAACATGTGAAAAATGAAAGAAAAGGATCAGCCTAAATGATTTTTTTGCCTAACAACAGATAAACTGAAAAGATACATGTGAGTGTTTGAGGGGTGGAGGATGGTGGTAGTCTTCCTTCTGGCACAATGAGTATTTTTATTTTCCCCCTTTCTTTACCCAGTGACCTTTCAAGGGCTAAAAATCACAACAAAACCACCTGAGAATACAGGTGATTTCACCATGTTAATTTTTATCTATAATGTTTCCAATGATAAGGATTTTTCTGAATACATCTAAAATTAACACAGAATAGGAAACTACTTAGGTTTGGCATTTGTCTCTGTAGCACATATATACTGCTCTAATAGTTAAGATAGAGAGGGTCTATTTTATTCTTACAGTTAGTACACACCCAGGACCAATAGTTTACTTGCTATGTATGGTATAGGATTAGAAATGGTCTCCAAGCTTTGGGATTTATAAGCTAATTTACAAGCTGTAAATTCACCACTGGTCATAATGTATATAAGTATTTATATAAATACGTACATATAAAATAAATGTTTTATTTCACAACTTTGTGTCTACTGATGGTTGAGCCATTTTAAAAAAGGGTTAATATTAAACAAATAAAAATTTGTATTAGAGAATTAAGTGATACGTTTTGTCAGCTTTATTCTCACTTTTATATTCTTATACTGAACTAGGAGCTGAAATATCCTCAGCCGTGTAAATCACAGCAACTACGAACTCCTAGACGAGGGTCCAGATGAGAGTTTCATCTTCAAACATGCTCTTTTTTGCTTTGCAATAAACCTTTATTTACAAATGGGTTTTCACTCTCCGTAGAAAATGCAAACGATGCAAGTTAAACTCATTCAAGATTAATTTTCATTTGAGAAGTGCAAAATTTGCCTTTTCACAGGCAAATATGCATAGCATACATTAATGTTTCATGAGAATAAACAGTATATTAAACGAATCCTCACGGAGAAATGGCACTTAGTCCTATCATATACAAATAACTCTGACATTTGGTAGGACAAAGAAACATCACGTTGACATTACCCTCAGTTAAGATTTTAAAATAAAACATGGTACCGTTATCTCTTTAGCTTCATTTAGATAAGTTCACTCAGCTTCGTTTATAATCCCCCCTATGTACTGGTTACAGTTTTGCACACAAAAGAATTTAAATGTTCAGTTTCCTCAACTGAAAATGTTTTGTATTTGTACATCTTAAGCTGAGCACCACTGATAATTATACTTATTTTTATTATTATTTAACTTGTATGAGTTTTGCCTCAGGTGAAGTAAGATAAAATTCCTCGGGAGCTTTATTAGGACTTCCATCTGAATCAGAAAAGAGAAGGGTTTCTCACAGAGTAAATAACCACTGAGAGCTCAGAGTGATGTTGGGTGCCAATCATGGGATCTGAGTTCACCTCAGCTGAATGATTTAACAATTTTGAGTTATATTACCCAGGAGGGCCGTGATGTTATGAATCTATCCTCCTCAGTAGGATTTGCAGTTGAAACTCCTGTCTAATGGTGTGTGCTAATACGTAATGATAATGTCCTTCACGGAGTCTCTCTCTAATGGTATGTGTTACTTCATAATGATAATATGCTGGAGTGAGACAATAACTTTAATATCCCTCCTCTATTGAGAAGAATATACTCCAAACATTATAGCGCTTATGAATGACCTCAACTGGTGTCTCCCCCAAATTGGAAAACAGGGAACAAAACAAAGAAGAAACAAACCCAACATCTCTTTTTAAATTCACAACACAAGAAGAAGAGAAATCACCCCATGGCAGTTCATTAGGATACACAGTAGTGTGAAAGACTAGAGGCAGATTTTGACTTTCTCTTTTCCCTCACTGTCTCTTTTAACATAGATGCTCAGGGGTATATGATCACTTACTTTCCAAGTGGCCCTTGAAAATGATTCCTTTTTAGTGGAACAGATGTTAAAGGAATCACTGTGCTGAATTACTCTTGGCGGTGAACATACCACAGTTTTTCTTGTAAGTTCTCCCATCATTCTAGTCAACTAATATAGTAGCATAGTCTAGAGGTAAAAACAGCTTAATGCTATTTTTATGTCAGAATATTTAAAACTTTATTTACACTGGAAAAGCCATCTAATGAAAGCATCCATATCTTTACTTTTTATTAGGGTCAGTCAATTTAAATATAATATAATGTGGGTACCAGAGCCTAATACTTAAAATACTTAAGTGATGTTAATTATTTTAAAAGAACATGTATGTGAAAAAGCAAAACACCTATTTTATTCCCATTGGAGCATTATGTCATAGGAGTCATCAAATGATTATGAAGAATCGATACTAAAATACTAAAAGTTGTCAGAAATGCTAACAGCCATATATTGTATAGTGTAAGGAGAGATGAGGTAATTATTTTTACATAAATCTATCCATGGCTTTTACTTCCTGACCTTTTCAGTTTTCATTTTCTTTGTGTAAAGGTGTCACAGTACCTCAATTAATAAAACAGTGTTTGTGAAAATCCCGGCAAACAATTAAGCTTTATTATAATAAGTAATAATAGTAAAAAGCACAGCAGCTATTTCCTGAGAATTTATAAAGTGCCAAGCACAGAGTAGTACTTTTATATTTATTATCTCACTTAATTGTTCAAAAAAGCCTATGCTATCTATACTATTCCTTATTTTAAAAGTTAGTATCATGCTCAAAGTCAAACTGTCAGTAAGTGAACCAGGGGTGACAAGCAGCTTATCCTGGCGATCTCTGGGTCGTGAGTCCTTATTAAGAATGAACACAGGGCTTCCCTGGTGGCGCAGTGGTTGAGAGTCCACCTGCCGATGCAGGGGACGCAGGTTCGTGCCCCAGTCCGGGAAGGTCCCACATGCCACGGAGCAGCTGGGCCCGTGAGCCATGGCCGCTGAGCCTGCATGTGTGGAGCCTGTGCTCTGCAATGGGAGAGGCCACAACAGTGAGAGGCCCGCGTACCGAAAAAAAAAAAAAAAAAAAAAACACAATATAAAATCTTTCCTTCAGTCAGTTTTCTAAAGTGTCCTTGAGACTCAATTTGCCACGCTTCTTGCAAGTTAAGTGGTCTATAGATCTATCTATCAATCTTTACTCATATACAGTTGGCCCTCCATATCCACGGGTTCTGAATCTGCAAATTCAACCAGCTGTAGATCAAAAATATTTGGAAAAAGTTTTCCAAAAAGTTCCAAAAAGCAAAACTTAAATTTGTTGTGCACCAGCAACTCTTTATATAGAATCTGGCATAGCTCATGATAAAGCATGCAAGATGTTTCTACTTGTTGGACAGAAAAGAACTATTATAAGGCAGATATTAAGAGCTGACACTCAAGCTCCTCATTCCTCTGACCTTTTATAGCTTCTAAACTGGTTTAACTTTAGAAATTTCCCAAGTTCCAGGTACTAAGTATGATTGCACAGAAAGAAGAAAGGTTATATTTGGGGAAAATCAGTAAGGTAGTGCATTTTTTGGTACTATCTTAAAAAATATATTAGGGTGTGAATTGCCAATTACCTTCTGAAAAGTTAAGTTTTAAGAGACTTTGAGCTACAGTTATTGAATGTATGGTATATTAAATGTTTCTGTGCCATAGCATAACCTAAGAAAGGGATTTAGTGTTAAGAGACCTGGAGCCTAGCCCAAACTCAGCTGCTTCTTAAATTCAAATAGGGGTGATTAAAAAAAGGTCTGAACGATTTAGAACTCAGGAGGATTAACCTTAAACCTAACTCTTCCGCCTGCTAGTTTTGTACTTTGGGCAACTGATTTCCACACTGAGCCTCTGTTTCCTCATCCAAAAATAAGAGTACCAAATTGCATATCCTATACGTTGTACGTCTCAAAAATGATGACATATATAAGCCTGTTTGCACACTACAAATTTAAATGCAAATACACGGGATTATTGCTTTTACTATTAGTAAAGTAAAAATGTTTGGTTTACTTAAGTGGATTAGTATGAGATTATGCGGTACTGAAAGCACTAACAAGGTTAAAGCATGCTTCCACATTTATTGACAAGGTTAATTAAATTCTACCTACTCCAAAAATTCTGTTCTGGTCCTTGTCCATCTCAGATAAGATCTCACAAAGCCTTTGTTTGCACCTCTCTTGCACCAATTATTTTCCTTTGCCTTTCAATATTGTCACTGTCCTCCCTTATGTAAATTCCTTGAGAACAAAGCCTATCTTCGATATTCCCTTAGCACCTAGAACTGCATATTCAAAAGACATGCTCAGAAAACTGTTCGTTAAGTGGGACAATTATTAGTGTTAAACAATTTGATCTCACTGCCCAGATAAGACTAATACATTAATATGCATTAATGTGACCAGAACTCTGTGTTACAGCAGGAGTTTCCAATCCTGGCTTTCCGTTTATAATTGCTTAAGAACTTTAAAAAAACAAAACAAAACAAAAAGAATCTGATTTTTTTAAAAAAAAGCAAAAAAATCACCCTA
This sequence comes from Tursiops truncatus, assembly GCF_011762595.2. Taxonomy (NCBI): domain Eukaryota; kingdom Metazoa; phylum Chordata; class Mammalia; order Artiodactyla; family Delphinidae; genus Tursiops; species Tursiops truncatus. The sequence goes on from NC_047037.1 coordinate 114,125,411, forward strand.
GACCAATTGATTCAGAATCTCTAGGAATGAGAAACAAAGCATTAGCTTTAAAAATTAAAAAAAAAACTCCCGGTTAATTGTAATATGTGGAGAAATCAAAGAACCATCTGCCTAGAGTCAGAATTTTAGTTGAATTCCATATTGGTAGAAATCTGAATGTTTAAGAAACAGATTTATGGGGCTTCCCTGGTGGTGCAGTGGTTGAGAGTCCGCCTGCCGATGCAGGGGACACGGGTTCGTGCCCCCGTCCGGGAAGATCCCACATGCCGCGAAGCGGCTGGGCCCGTGAGCCATGGCCGCTGAGCCTGCGCGTCCGGAGCCTGTGCTCCGCAACGGGAGAGGCCACAACAGCGAGAGGCCCGCATACCGCAAAAAAAAAAAAAAAAAAACTAAAAAAACAGATTTATGTTATATGTATGGAACTTTAGTTGAATTTTGGTCATAATCTTGTTAACCGGTAGATATTGTTTCTGAAAAATAGCAGGTCTGGTGGTGAAGAGCTGAGGACATGCACCTTCATCAACATTTAGCAGTAAGTGAAGTATGATAGTTTCTAACGATGTCTCCCCGATTTGTTTCAAATTATTTATGCACAGACATAGATAAGCCATTATTTAGTACAGTTAATAACCCATGACAAGTTTCCTTAAAATAAATAGGGTCTCAAAATTCAATTTTATTTATTAGCCAATTTGAATTTTTTTCCTAGGCATTTATCTATCAAACATGGCACTGTTATTGCAGATGCATCATGCAGCGTGTCAAATTAAACCACTGTTGATAAAACAAACATTAGTTATTGAAATGATCCAAATGCCAGCTTGAAATGCTGTGTTGTAGCTAATAAACATGCCTAACCTTCCAGTGCAGAAAGATTGGACAAACATGATAATCTGATTTCTATGCCTGCATTTCAAAAAAATTTTTTTTTAAATCTCTCACAAAGGACAATGCTTTTGTCTTCTATTTAGTGCTAGGCATATAGTGCTGACACAAGTGACTGATAACGGTAACAAGTATAATGAGAGATACTAACAAGTTCTCTCATTTTGTTTCTTTACCTAAAAACACATTTATTATCACCTTTAATCATATGAAAAGGCCTTTTCAGTGTTCAAGTTGATATTATTTCTAAGGCTTATACTTCTAAGGACGAGGTAGATGGCCTGAGATACACAGATTTAGATCCATCATCAAGGAAGGGACCAAAATCCCACATTTTTTATCCCTTATGAAGTAAAGAATGTATTTGTTATATGTAAACTTTTTGAACTCATGCTGATAAGCTTATTCCAAGGCTCTGAGTTTTACCTTGCATTCTAGTCAGAAGTATTTGTCAAGGTAGTCTTAAGACAATCTATGAAAATCTGCCCAGGTCTTAATACAAGATGAACTCAACTTAGAGAGGTGGTTAGAAGTCTCACAAACTGTGCTGTGGGCTTAGTTTTTACACCTGGCCCTGCCCCCGTCCTCTAGACACCACTCCCCAGTGGAACTTTTCCTGAAAGAACTATTAAGGGTACTGTGAAGGGGTGATCAGCTCGATGCTTTGTGACGACCTAGAGGGGTCAGGGAGGGAGGCTGGGAGGGAGGCTCAAGAGGGAGAGGATATGGGGATATATGTATACGTATAGCTGATTCACTTTGCTGTACAGCAGAAGCTAACACAACATTGTAAAGCAATTATACTCCAATAAAGATATATATATATATTATATATATATATATAATATATATATATATAAAGGGTACTGTGAGGAATCCAATAAACCAATACTATCTTCTCATTTTTATTAAAAAATTCAATTAATGTATGCATTTTGAATAGAAACATGAATCTCATTTTATAATGTAATGAATTGCAGAGAGATTTAAAATATTAATTTTCACCTTTCTCTCAACTTTATAAAGCACCTACCTTTTAAACTAAGAATATCCTTTAAAGAGATGGACTTTTATGAATCACCGATATGAATTTGGCACTTTACATCTATCTTTTCCTCCCTCCATCCTTTCCTACAAATGCGTGCTCTGAGCATAGGGCATATCATAATGAACATGACAGACTTGGTCTCTGTCCTTAGGGAGCTTGCTCTTTAGCCATAAAAACAGACACTTAGGTACCTACGATTAAAAATATTTATAACAAGTATGTGATGGGAGGAAGGGAGTGCTATGGGTGCACGTTGTCAAAGGCAATACAGACAGGGAAGGATCAGAATAGGAGTCCTAAAGAGTAATATGTAAACTGAGATCATCAGAATTAAGAATTAGAGGTTATGTCATCATACAAACCTTGAGGGTGCGAATGAGGGTAGAGGGGGAGGGAGATAGGGAGAGAGAGAAAGAGAGAGAGAGAGAGAAGGAGAGGATAGAAGAGAGAGGAGTGAGAAGAAAGAGAGGGGAGGGAGTTTCAGACACACAAAAGCATTTGCAAAGGACTGGAACAAAGAAGGAGTGTGCCACACTGTCCCGTGCATTTGGGATGTTTAGCTGCATCCCCGTCCTCTATCCACTAGATGCCAGTAGTACCCCCATCCCCAAGTTGTGACAAACAAAAATAACTCCATGCTTTGCCAAATGTCCACTGGGAGGCAAAACCACCCCAACTGACAACCACTGGTCTGGAGGTAAAGGGCTTGAATGTGGGATGGGTGTGTATGTGGCCAAAGATGAGGCAGCAGAAGATTAGCAAAGGTGAATACTCTTCCACCATATGTTATTTCCATTCTGTCCTTCCACACTCAGTCTGAAGCTTTTTGCCACGTCCCAGTCCTTTACAATCCTGTTCTTCTCCCCGCCACTCAAGGTATGGGGAGGTTGGCAGAATAGTATGGCACTCCAAGAAGACAAAGCATCATTGCCCATGTCAAAGAGGGGTGAGAGTGGATGGTACTAATTGCAGACTTTTATGCTGAGCACAGCACCCATATGGCAAATTGACAAGACAGTAGATTGAGGAAGTGAAACTGTGTACAAGCCCCTGTGTCCTTGTCTTTTGAAGTAAAAGGCTGACAAGAGTTAATTACTGGGAAATGTGAAGGTGTAGAAACAAAGAATAGCTGTTGGCCTGGGGAACTGGTAATAATTTAGACTATAAATCTGCCACACAGCAGGATCACCCAACTCCCAGTTCCCTGAAAGATAGAGATAAAGGCCTGACACACATTCCTAACTTGTTTTTACAGGAAGCAGACCTCCACCTGATTAAAACTGCTGACCGCAAGAGCATAGACCCTAGACCGCTTGGAGCCAGAAGGTTTATGGTGCTGACTCTCAACTACCTCACCACCAACCAATCAGAGGAATGTCCGCAAGCTGATCACGCGCTGCTCCTTGAACCTTTACTATAAAACTCCTCACTACCCCCTCCAGGGCAGGACACACAGACTTGAGCGCATTAGTCCGCTGTGGCCCTCTTTGCTTGGCAAAGCAAAAAAGTTGTTTTCTTTCTACTTCACCCAAAACTCTGTCTCCGAGATTTAATCTGGCACCTGTGTACAGAGGCCAGATTTTGGCAACAGAAGTACACAGGAATTGGATTACGAAATAGCTTTGATAATTGTTTAAGGTATTTGAATTTTATCCAGAAGTTTGTAGAACCCTATGGAGGATCTGTAAACAGGGACTTTCTCTTTAAAGAGAATCACTCTGACAGCTCTGTGGATTTGTAAGGCGTTTGATGGAGCAGGAAATAGCTGGAAGAAAGAAAACCAGTTAGAGGAATAGGTTTATAATCTTAGTGAGAAATGTTGAGGGTCGGAGTTGAGCTGGGCTGTGTGGATGAAAAGAGGACAGATTTAAAAGATTTTTAGAAGATACCATCAATATTTGTTCATCACAATTGTTTTAGTCCTGGTGAGGGAGAGGGAGATGTCAAGATGACTTCCAGCATTCACTGGGTGATTAATGATGTTATTCATCAATTCTAGGAAATAAGTTCTGTGAGTGCTAAAAAACTCAAGAAATTTTCTACAGTGTGGTGGACAGAAGTTGAAGTAATATAGGTTATCCAATCAGGTACTGCATGGGATAAAGTGTGAATCAGAAAGAGAAACATTCTTAGTGAGTCATACCTTCACTGAGGAATAATGCACATCTAGAAAAATATATTTCAGCTTTAAAAATTACTATTTTTGTACAACTATGGAATAAAACCTTATGAACAAATGGCTACTTTAGCATCAAATATTATTTTCAGTTTTTTAAGACAAAGTAAATCTTTACCATAGTATACTAAACAAAATATTAGGGTAGATGTCCAATAAATATTTATTTTGAAAATTAAGTATTAATAGGTCACACTAAAAGTACAAAGGACTATAAATTCACAGAATTTCTCAATTATCAATGATTGACTTGGCTTTGAATCATACTTAAATGAAGCTATATTTACCACATGTAGCATCATACAAAAAATAATGGAAACTATATTGAAAATAAGAAAGAACATAAAATATACATCATAATGGTTCTAACTGAAAGTTAATTTTTATTTTCTTTAATATACGAAAGAGTCCAGTATCACATAATGGGATCGCATCAAAAGTAGTAGATATTATAACATGAAATTTGAGAGTAAGCATGGTTTAATCTCCTGATTTTAAGCATGGTTTAATCTCCTGACTGTTCTCTTCTTCCTTCCTCCCTTTCCTCTCTCTATCTCTATAATTTTATTTTTAGTTTAAAAAAGAAATAAACAAGTAAAAGAGGAGAGACATCAAGACAGATGCAGAGACCAAGAAGTTAATATTACTGTAAATGTAAAAGAAGTCACTATTGCTTTCCCCAAGGTATGTCTGACTCTATTTTAGATAATGTGCCATTTGAGACATATCTCTCTGTTCCCCAGAGACTTCTGAATAATTACATTTAGGTTGCCCTTCTTTTATCAAGAAGCTGAAGGTGCTATCAATCTATTTCTATTCCACAGAGCTTAGAAACCTTCAGTGGAATCTTGAATGTTTTATAGCAAATATCGTGGAGAAAACACACCATAAAAAATGTTCCTCCATTAATCATGGGAGGGTTTTGTTCTGGCTTGATCATAGTGTTTGGGATGATATTACAGTGTGTTTACTGTTTAAGTTCTAGTTTCTAAAAACTGATCCCCGGTATGCCAAGAGATATGGTAGTTCTATAGATTCAAGACAAAATTAGGTCCTACACCATAATAAAGCAGTTAGTGCTAACCCAGGTTTTACAGAAGAAAAAGATTAGCTTTTTAAAAGAAAAAAAATCAAGAAACCCTTTTATTTCCCCTATAGAATGCACTCCCCCTTTTTCAGGAAAACATATTCTGCTACAAGGCACAAAATTTATAGACCATGTATACAATACATCCTAGTGATGAAATGATTGTGTTGGAAAGAATCTTAGAAGATATTTAGCCTAACCTCCCTCCAAATAATGGAATTCTGTCTACAGTGTCCTTGAAAGACAATGATCTTACTTAACACAAAGCCTCCATTCTATTGCTAGACCTAATTAAGATAGAGTTCTTTGTAGTGAACCAAACTAAATCTTCCCATTTGTATTTTCTGCTAGCTGTCCTTCCCAAATAAAAAAATGAAAACATCTACTTCCACATAAATATGATAGTTCTTTAAATATTTGCAGATAAGTAGCATGCCTCCCTTTATTCTTCAATTCCCTATGCTAAATACTCCCAACTTCCTTAGCTGTTTCTGTGATTTACAAACCTCCAGGTATGCCAGGTTCCCTTTTCTGGGCAATCGATTAGATTACTATAGTCTTACCCTTAATGTGTGGTACTCTGATCTACCTACGGGAATCTCCTGTGGAAGAATTCTGCAGATTAGAACATCCAAATTATACTGTTAGCTCATGCACAACTTGTATACAACTAAAATTTCTGGGGCTTTTCCCATGACTAATAACTTATTTTTGACATGTCCGTAAAAAGGTTTGAATTATTCCCAGCTCAATTTCATCTTGGTTTTGATGCTTGGTTCTTCTTACCAAGGATATTTGTAATCTAGTTATAAAAGAACTTATCAGAACCATGCAATTCTGGATTTGTTTGAATCCTAACTCTGAGTTGAGGGTTATGCTCTAACAATTTGGTTTAATTTACATATTTTATCTCCATCTTCATTGTCATCTGAAACTTTGATAAAAAAATGTTAAAGAAAATCAAAAGAGAGCACTTGTAGCCTTTGTATCTAAATATTTTGCAAAGATTAGCTCCATTATTGAAAATGCATAGTATGGCCATTCAAAAAATTTAAAATCCACTCAAATATTTTAAGCAGTCTATATATTTCCATCCTGTTTACATGCTTACAATGTGATTTGTAGAGTGTCTTGCTGAAGTACAAATGCACATATACATGGAATTACACTGATTTCCTAGCCTTGGAAATCTGGTCAGGTAGATAGCTTGTTTTTCCTGAACCACCAAGGGCTCCTTCTATTCATATTTTGTTTGTATAAATGCAAAGCTATCTATTTGATGATTTATAATTTTTCTAACAATTCAAGTTAAGCTTCTTGGTCTATGATTTTCAAAATGCAACTGTCCACCCCTTCAGCAAGCAGGTCAATTCTTTTACTATATAGTGCTGTACTGATTGCATAATCTCTTTAGTAAAGTGGAGATACAAAGTCAAGGTTTGTCTAAAACATACTCCCAAGTGAAAGTATTGAAACTGTCCAGCAATTGGTCAGCATAACTGCAAAAATGTTAACTGGAGTAGGCTGGTCCAGAGTCAATGAATAAAATGCTTCTTTTAAAAAATGGCTAGTATAAAATTAAATTTCTGCTGTCTTATTCTAGTAGGAATTAGTATAGAAAGATATTTATACACAAGGTCATTATTTGGTTGCCTTAAGATTACAATTTATTCATTGAGCATTAAGGTTTAATGTTAAATAAAAAGAAAACCTTGGTTAGATAGGTTATGTTAATTCTTAAGCACGATTTATCCTCGTACTGCTTTTTAAATTCAAAGTTATATCTCCTTGGGCTTATTCAAAATGTTTTTATTTGTGCTATAGTCACACAACAATTTCTTCTGCCCTATCTTCCTCACCCTCAACATTCACACCAATGCACTGTTTATTTAGCAATAATACCTTTACAACATGGTAAGTGGATTTAGGTAGATTAAATGAACCACAGAACTTAGCATCTACTTGTACAACCAATCTACTATTAAACCACGGCCTTTTACACAGGCAATCAATCTCATTTTAATGCTGAGAGACCACCATTGACGTCTAAGGCCAGTTTAAGTTTCTTTTTTTTTTGTAAAGAACTGTTAATTATCATCTGGACTAAGACTTTCAGTGCACTGTGCAAGGGCTTCAAGGCATGTTCCTGTTTAATTTGAGCAGAAACTATAGGAGAAATTCAAATTTTATAAAAACCTGCTTTCTGGAGTGCCAGTGACCATCTATACCACAGTGATACTGATGGCGCCCTTGTGCCTCTGTAGACATGCAATTCTAGGCATGCTATTAAGCAAGAAGCACTCCAGATGAAGTAAATAAATTCATTCAAAGGAGCAGACCAAGAGCCTCCATAAATAACACTTATAGCCAAGATATGAAAACCCATTTCTAGAGGATTTATTTTGGAAAAAAGAACTTTAGGGCATCTTTTTTTAAATCTCATTTATTCATTAGCGTAAAAAGGCAATTTTTATTTTGGAAATATAATAGTTATCCCTATTCTAAATTTTATATTTTGATTTTTTTTTTTTCGGTACGTGGGCCTCTCACTGTTGTGGCCTCTCCCTTTGCGGAGCACAGGCTCCGGACGCGCAAGCTCAGCGGCCATGGCTCACAGGCCCAGCCGCTCCGCGGCATGTGGGACCTTCCCGGACCGGGGCACGAACCCGTGTCCCCTGCATCGGCAGGCGGACTCTCAACCACTGCACCACCAGGGAAACCCTATATTTTGATTTTCTTGCTTACTTGTCTTTTCTAACTCTTCAAGAATTGGGCAAATATTTCTATAATTAAAAATAAATTTACATATCTCTGCACTTCTATTGTTAATAGGGAATGATTTTCTGATGATTTGTAAAACATTTACTTTGCTAAGTTAAAGTATTTAAAGAGTGAATTCAGCAGGAAATAGAAGAGAAAGAAATATAAGAAATGTCCCTTTAACTTGTAATGTTAGCTATATGTTCTCATTTTGGAAAAATGGAGAATGTACTATAAACTTAAAATGTTTTGGTAAACCATTTTAAAATCATTAATATAGAAGTTTCAAAAATATATATTTTATTTACATAGATCAAATGGGTACACCTTACATATAAAGGACCTACTGTATAGCACAGGAAACTATATTCAATATCTTGTAATAACCTGTAATGGAAAAGAATCTGAAAAAGAATACATATATAATATCTATATGTATAACTGAATCACTTTGCTGTATACCTGAAACATTATAAATCAACTACATTTCAATAAAAAAATTAATTAAAAAAAGAGTAATTCAAGGTTGTGAGTCACTTTTAGTTGCCTTAAAGCATTTAATGACATTTGAAATAGAATAATGGAATTAGCTATGATTTTCTATCTGCTGTGTCCCAAACAACTTCATACTTTCTTGATTGTTTTTGCTTGATTATAGAGAATAAAGTGAAGATTACAGGATACCAACTGACAAAAGAAGTTTTGAAAAATTAAGAATTCCTGAGTTATTACATTGTCATTTTGTTTTAGACATGGTAATTCACAATTTATCCCTACTTTTTCCCTCATCTTGCTATGATTAGATCCCTTCAATCTTATATCAACAAACAATAGAATCAGAACTTTACTTTAAAACCCAAATGACTGACATTTTAATTAAAAATTTTATTGAGATAACTATAGATTCATATGCAGTTGTAAAAAAATTATAGAGATCTTGTGTATGCTTTTACCCAGTTTCCCCCAAAAGTAACATTTTATACAGCTATAGTCCAAAATCACAACCAGGATATTGACATTGATACAATCTGCCCATCTGATTCAGATTTTCCCAGTTTCACTTGTGTTTGTGGGTGTGTGTATTCAGTTCTATACAATTTTATTGCATGTTTCTCCACTGCCACATGCAACAGTTCCATCTTCACAATGGTCCCTTGAATTGCCCTTTTATAACTACACCAACATTCCTCGTGCCCCTTCTCCCTAACCCTAACCACTGGCAATCGCTGATTTGATCTCCATTTCTAAAATTTTGACATTTTAAATATGTTATATAAATGGAATTATACAGTATGCAACCTTTGGGGTTGACTCTTTTCACTCAATGTAATTCCCAAGAAATGCATTCAAGTCATTGCGTCTATCAATTGTCTGTTCCTTTGCACTGCTGAGTAAAACTCCATGGTAAGTGTGTACAATAATTTGAAGGTTATCTGGGCCAGCTTTTGGCTATTATGAATAAAGCTGCTATAAATACTCATGTGTTAGTTTTTATGTAAACATAAGTTTTCATTTCTCTGGGACAAATACTCAAGAGTGCAATAGTTTGGTCGTATGGTAATTGGTAATTGCATGTTTAATTTTTTAAAACCCTGACAGAAGTCTTACAGAGCAGCTGTGCCATTTTTACATTTTCAACAACAAAACATGCATAATCCAATTTCTACACATCCTTGCAAACATTTAGTGCTCTCTATTTATTATTTTAGCTATTGTGATAGGTGTGTAGTGATAGCTCATCATGGTTTTAAGTTGCATTTCTCTAATGACTTAAGATGTTGATTATTTTTTCATGTGCTTATTTATTATTTGTACATCCTTTTCCTTGAAATGTCTGCTCATGCCTTTTGCCCACTTTCTAGTTAGATTTTTTCTTTACCGTTGAGTTTTGAGAGTTGTTTTTGTATTATAGATACAAGCCCTTTGTTAGATATATGGTTTGCGAATATTGTCTCCCAATCTGTAGCTTTGTTCATTCTCTTCACATGCTCTTCTACTGAGCAAAAGTTTAAGTTTCATTGCTGTCCAGGTTATTAATTTTTCCTTTTATAGGTTATTTTTGCTTTAATTCTAAAGAACTCTTTGCCTAACCCTAGATCTTGAAAATTTTCTGCTTTGTTTTTCCCTAAAATTTTAACAGTTTTACATTTTCACTTTAGTCCTTGATCCACTTTTACTCACTGTTTGTGTCAAGTGTGAGGTTTAGGTCAGATCTGTTTGTTTTTTCCTGTGGGTGTCCAGTTGCTCCAGTACCATTTGTTGAATAGCTAAGATGTTTCAATAAAAACTTTAGGATAAATATTTACCCCATTAATATAATAATGCAGATAAAATCACTACCAAGTTGACAAAGCCCTGTAAACACTTTTGTTATATTTTTATACAGAGCAATTCTTCTTATATGATATGTCCATCAAGCCATAAACAGGGCTTTGCTATTTTATGTATGTATGTAACATTATGACAGTAGTTTTTAAAATCAATGTCTCCAATACGACCTTTATTAATGGGCCATCACAGTGAGTGGGCAAACAGGTTGTATCTTCCTTTTATGAAAGCAGAGCATTTAATCCAGGAGGACTAAGGGACACCAGAACTCTGTCATCAAACCCTGTCATTGATTGCCTAGTAGTTTAAATCAAGCTATAATAAGAGGGGAAAATGTATTTTGAGGAGCATCTGTGTTTTCTCAGCTTGTGATCTTTACCTACATTTTACAAATGATGAAACCAAGGCTCAGAGAGTTGGATTCATCTCATACTTGTCTAATCAGTAAATGTCAGAGCCAGTTCTATCTGCTGCCAAATTCCTCCAATCTTTTCATTGCTCATAGTGCCTCTCACTGAATTCTGGAATGTCTTTCCTAATTTCTAGATGGGCTGCTCTTCATCATTAGTTTAGCTATATTATTTAATACACATTTCTTTCTCACTACTTATAGGGATATTGGTAACAATGAGTGTAATGACACAATAACACACTAAGTACGATCCCATTTTAATTTATTTTTCTTCTAAAATTATTGATAATAGAACACTCTGTAAGGGTACGAAAACGATACCATTCTAAAAGAGAACAATTAAAAACAAATGCAAGTTTTTGTATTTATTCTTAGGGATATAGTTGCCTTCTCTATGTAAATACTCATTACAACAGGGTCTTACTGTTCTCTCCTTTTAATCTTGAAACGATGCATCTTTTATTCTTAAACACTTTCAGGAAATAAACATTCTCCACCAGAGTCTACGCTTTGGCTCTGGAGGCAGGCTTTGTGTATGCCGATTACCAACCTGAGCTGCCTCTTCATAATTACAGAACACAGTGCCTTTGTGGGTTTATGTATTGAACATTCAGAGATGAATGGAAAACATGGCTCTAAGGCATACTGAGGAAAAGTTGGTATTGAACTGCTGAATTTTAAATGGATTGTCCAAACTTGAAAGATGTAGTTTGCCAAGATACCAGGGTAATGTGTTTCTTCAGGTACCTTTATGCTATTAATGCCCCATAACTGCAACAACGTTCTATTTTGACTCACATTTGAAATTCTTGCACTCACAAGAAGGCACAAATAGATCGGCAAGGAATCGTGGTTCCTTGATCCAAGATCAGTGGTCTTGGCTTTTATGTATGATACACAAACTTTATTTAACTAAAAGACTTGCTACTCCATGTATAATCTATAAATGTTGTTCAAGTTTAAATCATTCATTTTTGTGGAAATTTTATTAACAATAACAGTACATAATTTTATACTCTCATTACTTGTCACTGAATGATCTGTTCTTTACCATTCTTAGCTCCCTCACTACTGGAAATTATACACAGGCTGGCCTCACATAGGTTTGAATCTAAATCTTGAAATGGATGCTATCATTTTATAAATTACAAGACTCAAATGTACTTTTTGTGAAAACATTATACTTGCACAAAAGAAAATGTAATAAAATACATGACATAGAATTCCCATTTTATATACACAAATTACATCTAAATCCTTTCCCAGTTTGTATATATCCCTCCTATATAGAAGACTTTTTCTATCTATGTATAGAAATATAACTATAGATTTTCCCCACATAAGTGGTATAATATTATAATTATTATTCTGTGATGTTTTTCCACTGAAAAATTGCTTGGCCACTTTTTAGCTGTGATGCCATGTAAGTAACCCAGATTCTCTGGGTTTTTCATTTGTAAAAGTAGGTGAGCAATGGCCACCTCAAAGAAAAGTTGGGAATATCATTTCATCATTCAACAAATAACTAAAATGTATTCATGCATTTATTCATTGAGCTCCAACTCTGCACTATGCATTGCTCTGCTCTCATGGAGATTATATTCTAATGGTGGTGGAGGGGGTAGGAGAAAATTCACCAAAATAAATTAATTAATAACTATGACTAAAAGTAAAGCAAAATAAGGGGATAGAAAGTGACCAGGGGAATGGTCGATGATAATATTTTTGATAGGGCCCTTCAGGAACTATATTAAATATAGGAGTATTGATCTAGAAACAGGGTCAAGTGTGTATTTGTCACTCTATTAGTATCAGTGTATTTTTATCTTCTTTGCTCTTTCTTTTTCATTCCTGATAACTCGGAAAGATGATGAGAGCTTAGACAAAGTATTGCTTATAATGTCATCATCAGTCCTAAACTGTTTCCTGTGTTTGGTTCAAATTCTTACTTTTTGAGAGTGAAAGAAAGGCACTGAATAGAGAGAAACCAGGTTTTGATCTGATCCTTTTCTCAACGAGCTCTGCAACCCTAGAAAAAGAGTCTCTTAATATCTTGGCACATTCTTCTGAGAAAGGAGAGCTGGAGATTCTCAAGTATTCTTGCACTGGATTTTCTTAAGTAGTCTCCCTACTCTAAATGATTCAATAGGATGAAACTCTTACTGTAAGATTTCTGATCAAATGTTTACAGCACGCTTTATTCTGTGATAATAGGCTATGCTCTTAACAATGTTTGCATTATTCCTTTTCTTCTCATCCTTTTCTTTGTAAAAAAATTGTTCATTTGTATGAAAAATGAGGCAGTTTAATGTCTGAGCTCTATCCCTATTATTTTTATGCATTAAAAATTATAATAGTTGGCACTATATATTTGCTTTTAGAAATAATTTGAAATGTTTGGTACAATACCTTCAGAAAATATAAAAAACAAACATTAAGCTGCCATAAATGCAACAATTGTTAAGAGAGAGCAACTCCACTCTACTTTTAAATTCTCTAATTCATGTTTACTTCTTTAAACATAGTCTTTATATTGTTTCTGAAAGAATACCAGACAATAAAGTATATTAATTCTTCATAATATCTAAATAATTGTTTTAATCCTGAAAAATCTTGATGAAAGCGTTTAATTTCTGAAAATCATTAGTAAGCTAACTCGCTGATCATCAGCTCTTGCCATCTATAATTTGCATGTTAGGCTCATTCATTTCAAGATGATTAACAGTACATTCAGTTATCTGATCCGATTGTTTAGGATGGAAAAATCGTCTTCTTTCTATTTCCTAGAGACGCCATCAAGATCCTGGCACCTTAAATGCAACTATTTGAGAAGTGCCCTTGGATCTGAACTGATGGTCTCATTTTTTAGGCATGCTTGGAATATTCTCTGATCTCCAGGTCATAAGCCAATCGCCATCTATCAATGATTAAAGGCACCAGCTTTGGAAAGGAAGCTGGGATTAAGAACATCCTTAATGTTACACATAAAAGATATTGTTCAGTTTGAAAATGAGCTGCTGTAAAATAGCTGTGGCTCCGTTTTATAAAAAGTTAGGGGAGCTTCCCTGGTGGCGCAGTGGTTGAGAATCTGCCTGCCAATTCAGGGGACACAGGTTCGAGCCCTGGTCTGGGAAGGTCCCACGTGCCGTGGAGCAACTAAGCCCGTGAGCCACAACTACTGAGCCTGCGCGTCTGGAGCCTGTGCTCCGCAACAAGAGAGGCCGCGGCAGTGAGAGGCCCGCGCACCGCGATGAAGAGTGGCCCCCGCTTGCCACAACTAGAGAAAGCCCTCGCACTGAAACGAAGACCCAACACAGCCAAAAATAAATAAATAAATAAATTTATAAAACATCTGAAACAGATCTTCATGACGTGAAGGTCCGTATAAGGTCAACACGACTTTGTCTTTAAAAAAAGAAAAAGTTAGGAACTGAATTATTCATGTGTGTTTTCAGCATGCAGCACAGTGAATGGCACATGGTGGTTTCACAATAACTGTGTGTTAAAATATGGTCATCTGTTCCACTAGTTGAGTTTATTTCTTATAATTTTTCATGATTGTGATATATTTGTAAACTAACCTGCTTTTCAAAGCAGTGACCGTGTGTTTGCTAGTGCATTTACAATGTTAGGAATAATAACTGGTATAAGGCATTATTTAATAAACATTTATTGATGGAATTAGTGAGTATATAGAGTAGTTTCAACATCTTTTTTTTCCCTCTTGGCTGAAAGCCATGAAGAAAATATGGATCGCAACCCAATAACCACAAGGAACTGGATTCTGACAACTACTTGAATGATTTTGGAAGTGGAGTTTTCCCCAAGGTCTCCAAAACAAACCTGCCTGGTGAAAATTCTGAGTGTGGCGGCTTGAGTAGAGAACCCTGTGAACCTGCACTTGGACTTCTTAGCTACAGAACTGTGAGGTATTAAATGGGTGCTGTTTTATGGCCCTAATTTTGTGGCAATTTGCTACACAATGATAGGAAACCAACACAGAAGGTTTAAATAGCTGGAGGAATGTTTCTGATACTTTGATAAAACTTTTGATGTGATGTTGATCTTGTTTATATCTCAAAGTTATTATCTAAGAATTACATTTGATCTCTAAAGTTACGTTAAGATCGTCTTTAACAAATCTTTAATATGAACAGAATAAATGTATATGAGTGCAAACCTTCTGTTACTCTTTTCGGAAATGTGCTCTCTTGGGCCTCATGGGGAACTGGTTAAAAGCGCAAATTAGCTGTACTGGAAAAGCTACCCTAAACTGGTGTGCCCTGATAGCTTATTCAACACTTGAAGGGCATGTTTTCTATTCCATCTCGCAAAGCACATTTTAATTTAATATTGGAGAAGTAGGAGAAGGAAAATAAAGTATACAGGTACTTTCACCTTTTTCTCAGTTGTTTTTAAAGGAATGTTTTTGTTTTGTTTTAATCTAGTCCTTAAAAATGTGATGACTTGGGCTTCCCTGGTGGCGCAGTGGTTGAGAGTCCGCCTGCCGATGCAGGGGATGAGGGTTCGTGCCCCGGTCCGGGAAGATCCCACATGCCGCGGAGCGGCTGGGCCCGTGAACCATGGCCGCTGAGCCTGCGCATCCGGAGCCTGTGCTCCGCAACAGGAGAGGCCACAACAGTAAGAGGCCCGTGTACCGCAAAAAAAAAAAAAAAAAAAAAAAAATGTGATGACTTCCTTTTTTTTATAGTATGTCCTAAGCTATTAATTGTTTACTACATTCTCCACGTATGAATGCCAATACAGCACGAATACAGCAGAGTAGCAAGCTCTAACCCTATTTGGATTGCTAAATCCTTACAGTATATGGACTGTCATTTTGATTAATTCCATGAATTCAAGAACACTTTCAATTTCTTAAACATGTTCAACGCAGAGTCACATGTGTATTGCTAAAAATAAGGTTAAACGAAAGTTACCTTAAAATATAAACATTTTCCTAGAGAAAATATTACCAACTTTTCTGCCTGATATATGCTGGAAAATGCACAATGCCTATTTTATTTTTGATATAAATAAACTAATAGCTTGACTCTCAGAGAAAAGAAAGACAAAATAGATTGATGGAAATACAAGCCTTACTCTATGGCAGGAATTGTTAACCTTAGGCCTGTAGATACCTGAGGAGTAAGCAGAAGGAATTCAAAAGGTTTGCGATATGGGATAGGGAAAAAAATCATTTTTATTCTCACTAATGGCTATAAAAGTGGACAACAAGCTGAAGACATATTAGGAGTGTCTCTGGCTTAGATGCCACATATTTTCCTATTATATTGTTGCAGTTATCTCAACATATCCTTTATGATCACCAGTATTTTAATATTTTATTAGTTATTAGATCTGCCGCTAGATCTTGGCATTTAATATGTGAATAACAAATTCCATGTACACGATCCCCACAGTTAATCTCATAATAATTTGGTAATTATATTTTAACATAATTTGTGCCCTAAGGTATTTTATTATATGTATCTTAAAACATTATTTTGAGAAGGTGCCTATAAGCGATACAGAACTTCCAAAGTGATTGATGGCCACACAAATAAAGATTAACACTCCGTGAGTATTTATAAAAAGGAAACAAAAACACTAACTGGAAAAGAATATCGGCAACCCCATGTTCACTGCAGCATTCTTTAAAACACCCAAGACCACGGAAGCAACTGGTGTCCACTGACAGGAGAATGGATAAAGAAAATACGATACACACACACACACACGCACGCACACACACACACACACACACACACACACACTGGAATATTATTCAGCCATAAAAAAGAAGGCAATCTACACAACATGGTAAAGCAATCATACTCCAATAAAGATGTAAAAAAAAACCCAAAACCAAAAAACAAACAAACAAAAAGAAGGCAATCTTGTCATCTGTGATAGCATGGATGGACCTTGAGCACATTATGTTAATAAGTCAGAAAGAGAAAGACAGATACCATATGATCCCAATTATGTGTAGTATCTAAAACCAACATCAAACCAAAATGAAACAAAAGCCAGAAGTCATAGATACAGAGAAGAGACTGGTGGTTGCCAGAGGCAAGGGATGGGGGTAAGCAAATGGGTAAAGGTACAAACTTCCAGTTATAAAATAAACAAGACTTGGGAACATAATGTACCGTACATTATCATGACTATAGCTAATAATACTGTATTGTATATTTGAAAGTTGCTGGGAGAGTGTATCTTAAAGGTTCTCATCACAAGAACAAAAAGTGTAACCGTGTAGTGATGGATGTTCAATAGATTTATTGCGGTGATCATTTCAACATATATATATATTTATCAAATCATTATGTCATACATCTGAAATTAGTAGAAGGTTATACGTCAACTACTTAACAACGAAAAATAACAAAGAAAACAAATTACCAGTCTTTATTCTGTGAGCTTTTCTCCTCTTGAATTACCATCATTATGATATTTTTCGAGGAGTCTTGAAGAAATTTCACCAAATAGACATTTCCCTTTGGTACATAAATATGATACAAACTTCTGTCCTCAAAAGTTGAAGTTCTTTTTGGAATCAACTGAAACATTTTACCCTGTCATTTAGTTGATGTGTTGCTGACTGAAACGTAGATTGATGGTTGACAGCATTGATGTCATAAATTATGCATGCAAATTTAGTGAACACAATTAAACTGAGGCAGTATGGGTAATTTAAATAATTACATGTATAAATAGTATTATTAGCCTTGTCAAAATCTGCACCTATACTAAATGTCAGCATTTAATATCAACAAAGAATGTTAAGGATTCAGGATTTTGCATTAGTATGGTTGGGAGATGGATTTCAAGTTCAATTACTTGTGAAATAATACTAGCATACTTTTGTCTGACAACTTTTGTTTCTGACTTTTATCTGATGTTTGAGTAAGACTAGAAACTCTTCACAGTTTTGGTTTTGTCTACTAAGCTAAATGGCACCTACAAGTTACACGTCAGTATAAGCACTAAGCCATGGATGCTTAGTGCTTATACTTTTGTATAGTTCTCCTCAGTATTCTCGGTATCTTACTGTACATGTGTGTATAATATTGATTACAAATGTACATGTTTTCCATTATTCAGAACATACCTTTATGGTATTTTCCTGTGATTCTATGGTCTGCCTAAATGTGGAGGATAAAGAATTCTTTAGGCAGATTAAATTTTTTCTTCAAGTACATCACAACTAAATTTTGAAACCAACTTCTGAATGTTGGTCATCACTGTGATTAGCAGTGAATCATATGTACCAGTTTTAGGTCCACACTCCTGGGTGGTTACGCTGTGATGATTTTGAATTTAATACTGATTTGGATTTAACAGTGAAGAGTTACCAAGTTGATAGAATATTCTTAAAGATTTTGTAGCATTTTCATAACTGAACAGTTGAGGGAAAAGTGGCTCAAAAATTTAGATAGTATAGTAGTTTGGCTCTGTATATCTAAGAAGATCATAAATTCTTCCATTTTAATATCATGTTCTTCTCCGTTTTGATGGATGTATGGAAGACATTGTTTAAGAGACTGTTACATGTGTCTCTGCTTATGCACTGCAGTGCTCCAAAGTACCTGGGACAAGATTCTTAGACTTGTCTTGAACTAACTGTTCACAAGAGAATATTTTAATGTTTTGAAAATATGTATTTATAAACGTTAAAACTGACCTCAGAAAATTTGGAACTATAAGATCGGTTAGCTTCACTCATGTTTTCTGATGTATTTTAAAGTGAATTACCATAAAAACCATAAACGTAGTTTTTACATTCTAAGAGACATTATATATCCACTTGGGTAAAATAAAATTCCCTTTCAAATTAGGTGACAGTAAAAATATGTCACAAAATTGCTAATTGTTATTAGCAATTTTAATCCATTTAATTGATACTTAGAGAACATCAAGTATATCTTCAATTCAAAGCAATATATATAATCACATAAAATAGCTCTGTGCAAAATATTTTGATCTTAATACAATTTGTAACATTTTCCAAAGTATACTTTTTTAAAATCAGAAAATCAAAATTTTCCTTGTTAAATATTATATTCTTATATTCTCTTTGCTGTACTTTTCAAAGAAGTTTTATACATAATTTTAATTCAAAAATAAAAATTGTAGAATCACCTATGAAAATTATTATTGCCTAATATGCCCTCTACAAGACTTTAAATAAATATACTTATGAGAACATTAAAATTCTGAATCACAGTGAACAAGTTAGAGGACTATTTGAAATGTAGAAATAGATCCATTAAATGGGAATTTATTAGATTCTTCCTTTCACCATGGTCCTTAATTATGCCCATCAGGGTTTTTTACCAAATTGGTAATTATACCTATATATGACATGGTCACATACTGTTGCAAATTCACATATAGTTATATCCAAATGAGTGATACAGATAGAAAGTTATATATCTTTCCCATGAGAAGGGAAAGACCATATGTAATCTGGAAAAAGGGCTGACCATGCAGATAGGAAAAATTTAAAGGATGAAGGAAGAGTCTTTCTGTCCAAAATCCATGCATGATCACACACACACACACACACACACACACACACACACACACACACACACACACACAGTGTTCTGAAGCATTTGTAATTTTATAAATTGCAATATACCATAAGTAATCATTCTAACAACCTTATGAATAAGTAAAGTCAGTAATCTCCATTTAGTAACATGTTGGTTAAGATATGGAATTAGGTGGAATTTCCCAAGGGCAGTGAGTAGGGAAAAAAAAGTCTGTCTCTACTATGTGTCCTGTACACTGTTCAGTGCCAGAAGAAAAGATGGAAAGGGAGAATGTGTAAAGACTGTAAAATAAAAACTGTGTTTTAAAGAGATGACTGAAGAAAAATATTTTCTGATGTTGAAAGAAATCATTCACTTTAAAAAGTTAATTAATTTATTCAACTGGGCACCTACCATGCAGCAGCACATGCATTACAAATAGTGCAATAAATTGGAAAGTGAAGGAAAGTTTCTAATCTCATGGGGCTCATATTAAGTGGAGAAAAACAAGTCAAGAAACAAAGAATATGGTTTTGCATGGTAATAGTTGCTATGAAATGGGCAGGGCTCAAGGGAAGCCATTTTAAACAGGGGCAATTTGCGTAATAATGGCAAAAGCTTACAAGTCTACCCACCATCCTTCTTTGTTTGGCGGCAGATGAAGCAGCAACTGTGTCTTATATTTGGACTCAGCAATTTAAAAAGAATCAGACATTCAGTACTACAAAACCATAAAGCTGACTCAAGCAAAGAGAGCTGAAATCACAGGGTGAGGTTCGTCAATATGCATGTCTTTCCACCATCTGAGAAATAGCCTCCGAGCTCATTTTCCAGGCTGCTCTCTGGGAACACTGTCAGTGTATCAGAGGCTCTGCAACCTGGGATCATCATCTTTGGAATGGTGCCCCTGTCTTAATAAGTGTGCTTTTAGCTAAACGTAAAACATCTCATAGTCCATGACAAAGTCTTACAATTTTCCTTTCAAGCAAATGCATGAGGAAATATGATCCAATACACTGCTATCCAGTATGGGAGTTACTGGCCACGTGTGGTTATTGAGCACTTGAATTGCAGCTGGTCCAAACTGACGAGTGCTGCAAGTGTAAAATATACGCTATAATTTCAAGACTTTGAAAATATTGGATCAAATACAATCTTAATGTACCTGTTTCTACTCTTTTTTTTTGGCCATGGCATGCGGGATTCTAGTTCACCCCACCAGGGATTGAATCCATGCCCAGTGGAAGCGCGGAGCCCTAACCACTGGACCACCGAGGAATTCCCTCTACGCTTTTTAAAACTATAACTACAAAAAAAAATATGTTTAAAGTTATATATGTGGCTCACATCACAATTCTGATGGACAGCAATATCTAGAGGGAAGGAGCTCAATGACTGAGAACTAGGCCTAATCTCTAAAAACTCAGGCTGTGAATGGCTCTAAACCCAGAAAGATGATTCCAACAAGAGGTATCATATAGCCACTCTAAAATTAAAGAATTTGACACTATTCTCTTGACACTATTGCAAATTACAGGTATAATTATGGTGAAAACATATCACTCATAAACTACAACCTGCATAAAAAATCCTCAGTGACCATTTGAATGTCCTTATTGACATAAACATTGTTAAGATGTGTGAGCCATATGCTTTAGAGGACTAATATTTTCTAAGCACCACTCTCATTTTGCAATTATCTTGAACACTTAAAATATACTAATACTATCTTAAAGCAACATTTTGATCCTTTTGCTATACCTCTACTTCACTGTTTAATGTATCAAATACAACTTTATCTGTGTTACTTTTCATTTCCAGTTAAGAACACTAGGGGGAGCCTCAGAAAGTAACAAAGTTTTGAGAAAACATGTCTGTTAACATGAGAACAACTTTATATAATTTGGCTGTTTATCTTCCCCAATTACTCAAAGAATTTATTTAAAAAGTAAGAATGCTCCGTTAGAGCCTCAAGTTTATGTATTAGATCGCTGTTGAGAATTACTTTCGATACATACACTCACGCACAATAATGTATACAGAGACCACACATGCATTTTCCCAACTAAGGATAAATTTTGCCAAACAGTCCTGAAGTAAAAATAACCACGTGTGCACAAAACAACGAAAAAAACTGATCCTAGTGGTTTTTCTAAATATACCAACTGATTGATTGAACATTTATAATCAGTCATATACTCTGTTGTTTCCTCCATTTGGCATCCTTTTGGAGAATTTTGTCAGGTATGAGAGCTGTTAATTAATGATCATGCATTCTAGTTTTTAGTTAATGATTATGGATTCAATCAGTAGCTCTCAAAACTTGGTCCCTGGATCAGCAGTAGCAGAATCATCTGGGAACTTCCTAAACATGCAAATGCAGGTTCCCCTTCCTCCAGATTTTGGGGTAGGACGCAAAAATCTCTTTTAACTAGCCCTCCGGTATGATTCTATTTCTTACTAAAGTCTTAGAACAACTGGATTAGAGGAAAACTTCACCATGTGAATTTGTCTAAGGAAATTTTTAGTGAGAGACCTCCCTGGTGGTCCAGTGGGTAAGAATCTGTGCTCCCAGTGCAGGGGCCCGGGTTCGATCCCTGGATGGGGAACTAGATCCTGCATGCATGCCGCAACTAAGAGTCCGCATGCCGCAACTAAAAGATCCCGTGTGCTGCAACTAAGACCTGGCATAGTCAAAATAAATTAAAAAAACTTTTTTTTTTAATGAGCTAAAATGAAATCTGCATTTATCAGGTGAATGTGACATTGAAATCCATAATCAAAATTCACAATATGCCTGAAGAACGTTGTTGCATTAATTTTTCCCCAGGGGAATAAACACATCACAGAAAAATAAAATCTCCCTCAATTTCCATTTTTATGATTTTCCATCCTTGCTCAGAAGAGACATTGCCTCAGTCCATGAATGGAAAGAAAGCAAGGCCAGGGATTCCATCTGTGCTTGGAACAGGGTCTGGCATGTGATAAGCAGCAAGTAATTGTTAGCTACCAATACTATGTTCATTGCTGTTTTTGTTGTTATTGTTTGCTAGATGGAAAATTCCTAAAGGGCATTCAGAAGGAGATAAAAAACTGATGTTGAATGAGAAAAAAGGTTTCATGATGAAGTATTTTGCACTGTAGGATACAATGTGAAATGTGTTTACTCATGGCCCAAGCACTAGGCTCTGAGACTACTGAGGATTAAAATTCTACAAGAGGACAGTTTGGAAATTTCCCCTGAGGCTCCTACACAAACAGCATATTATTAGCAAGGCAATGTGGTTAATAAATAGTATGCACATGTGTATATGTTGCGGTGGTGAAAATGGGAATTGTCTTGGTTTCCTAGGACTGCCATAACAAAGTCCCACAGACTGGGTGCCTTAAACAACAGACGTTTATTGTCTCACAGTTCTGGGGGCTAGAGGTCCAAAATCAAAGTGTCAGCAGAGTTGGTCCGTTCCAAGGGCTGTGATGGAAAAGTCTGTTCCATGTCTCTCCTCGGCTTGTAGATGGCCGTCTTCTCCCTCTCTTTTTATATCATTTTTCTTCTGTGCTTTCTCTGTGTCCAAAGTTCCCCTTTTTATAAATTCACCAGTCATGTTGGATTAGGGTCCACTCCAATGACCTCATTTTAGTTTTATTACTTCTCTAAAGACCCTATCTCCAAATATCTCCATTCTGAGGTACTGGGGGTTAGGACTTCAGTACATGAATTCTGAGGGTGGGAGCAAAAGTTGATCCCCCAACAGGAATAGTAGATTTTTTGTATAATTATATGGCATTGAGATTATACAGCATCTCATATACAATGCCACATTTATACCTCTTTCTGCTGCTGCTGCTGCATCATTAGAGGATATTACAGAGGGGAGTGATAGGATGTGCTTCTGGGAGCCATAGGCATTCAGGATTAAAATGGGAGAAAACGAACATAGGCAAAGGCTTGAGGCAACAATCACATCAAATGTCTGCTTAAATAGAAGCGAGGAGGACATTCTGAAGAAAGCAGTCAGGAGGAATTCAAGAGCTATCTCAGATAAAGAAATGTGTTCAGTATCTTTCTTAAATAAAGGAAGAAAGAACAGGAAATTGTTTTAAAATAATGTCTAGGATTTTAGTTGGAAATATTATTGGATGGTGATGATAATAGAGAAAAAGCACAATTCAGTAAAGTATATATGAAATTAGGTGTGGAATAGAATCCAGGTCCAGTGTGTAATTGGAAATAGAGGCCAATGGGGAAGAGGAGGTTTGGGGCTGAAAGCATCAGGTTAGCACAGAGCACGTATAGGAACCATGAGTACATATAAGCATACTCAGCAGAAACTTAGAGTAAGGGAGCAAATGGGTTTGTAGGGATCACTAAGGAAATTAACATCTAAAGAGCAGCCATAGGGGAGACAGAAAGACAGAGAAACGGATGAGAAGGAGGGAAGCTGGCCAGATAATTGACTTGAGGAAACCCCAAAAGGAGAGAGTCCAGGAAAATAAAGATTTTGAAACACTGTGAAGTCTGGTACTTTAGTTCCTGAGAAGGGGCCACTTTATTTGGTAATTTGAATTCTAAAGGCAGTGGTGTAGAATATTTAGAAGCTGCCTATGTAAGTGTGTGTGTGTGCGTGCACGCGTGCATAAATGTGTATATTTATATCACATATTAGAGCTACATAAAACTCTGGGGAAGAGTTCATCTCAATATTCTTTAGTCCCTACTCTATGGCTGCTCAGAGCTGTCAACCTCATTTGCTACTTCATTTGCTCGACCAAATATTTAATAAGCATCTATCGTGAGCCAGACACTGAGACAAACTCTGGAAATACACAGTTAAAATATTACAGCCTCTATCCTCAGGGAGCTCTCAAATTCTTGTGTTCTCTACATAACAGAGGGGTGTATTAGGTGCTCATTTGTTGCCTACTGATGCTCTAAGAACCAAAACTTGCTTCCTAAATATTTTCCTGCAGCTGAATTCTATGCTCTAATAAAAAACTCAGGTGTTTCTTTTTTTTTTTAAAATATACCCCAAGGTAAAATTTTATAATAGATGGCTGTGAGTGTTCTTGACATTTTAGGAACTACCTGTCTAAGTCCACTACAGAGGGGGCTCTGTAGTAAGGAAGTGGTTAAAAATAGAGTTGTCATAAAATAGTAATCTACAGCTACCAAATCTCAAAATAGGTTCAAGTGTTAGGGAAAGTTACTAGACAATATTTGTGTTATCTCAAGTGGTTTACTTAGATTTTGAACACACTATCTCCCAGTTAATCCCTACACTACATTACTGTTGTGTCTTAAATGTAATTCCAACTATAACAATCTCCACCACGTCTGTTATTTCAAGCATTAAACCACAAATATAAGGACTCAAATATCTCACATTATGAATTGGATAGCATCGTCTTGAATACATTTATCTATACTGAGGTGAATCAAATGAATCCTGGCGGGTTTCCCTGGTGGCACAGTGGTTGAGAGTCCGCCTGCCGATGCAGGGGACACAGGTTCGTGCCCCGGTCCGGGAAGATCCCACATGCCGCGCAGCGGCTGGGCCCGTGAGCCATGGTTGCTGAGGCTGTGCGTCCGGAGCCTGTGCTCGGCAACGGGAGAGGCCACAGTAGTGAGAGGCCCGCGTACCGCGAAAAAAAAAAAAATCCTGGCAACTGTTTTAGGCAGATATTAGTTTTTTATTTTTTCTATTTATTATATTTATCCTTTCTCTTTTTGTGTTTGAGGAGGGAGGATTTTGAATATTTTATAGGTGGTACCATAAACCATGTGTACAATTATGGCCGAATGTTTCAATTTAAAAAATACATTGCATGACAATTTTCTGTTTCATAAAGTGCTTTTTAAAAATTGGATTTTCCTATGTAAACTGGTAGAGTTCTTTCTCCCTGAATATACATCCGTTCATAAATACTACTAACAGGCCAAAAGCTGGCATTTAAATATCATTACTATAAATAAACCATAAAATCTGATGCCTGACTTGAACAGTCAGTGTTATGTAGTAACTGAAGAAGAATTAGTTTTAAAGGAGAGGAACAATTTTGGATTTATGGTACCAATAATTTCTCTCTTTAAAGAACTCCACCAATTTAATTAAGGGTTAAAGCTAAAAGCCCGCTAATTGTGTCCTCAGGAAGGGTCAATGGTACCACCATTTTCCTGGTCCCTTTGGCCAGAAACCTGGGAGTCACCTTTGACCTCTCTCATGTCCTGTCAGTCACCAAGTTGTATGTCTTCTTCATAATGACTCATTTCTGTACAATCAGTCTAGTCCAGGCCATAGTCATCTTATGCCTCAATTACTATAATAACTTTTAACAGGAATTAAAATTAGAGGCAAATTTCCTGATATATACTAAAAATCCCAGCAGATATGACGAAACTTTGCAAATTGTGTATATTTTTTACTGATCTTTTCTTCATCCTCTTCCAGTTGATCTGCAGAAGAACATAATGACTCTGCTTTGTGCATGAACCAAGGTTAAAACTCCTTGACGTAACATTTAAAACAATGGGTCAGCTGCTTTTATCCTGCCCAACCAATAATTTGTCTTCTCTATTACTTCCATAGCTAATTTTCTACTGGGTTAATTCCCTGCACCTTCCCTTTTCACTGTTTGGGCCCCCATTTTGCACATCCATAATGTATGTTTATTCTCCTCTTTTAATTCTTCCCAAGCCATTTCTTATAATTAAAAAAATTAAAAGTATCCCGAGTGAAATCTTCTTGGCAAAGCTCAGCAGATCACATTCTTTTTTTTTTTTTTTCTTAAATGCAAATCTATACCATGCAGATTACAACTCAAATCTGTATTTCCTTACATATGGTTTTCTTGCTCTTCTTTGCATTTAAGTTATATTCTCAATTACTGGGCCTCGTGAGTACCTCAAGGGCAGTGTCCCTAAACATTGCCACTGTCAAGTACCTCATTTGTTATTTTCCTTAAGAACTACATATTTTGAAAGCTTTGTCTAACCAACTATATGCACTAAGCCCATGATTGCTATATTTTTGCACTAGATAATCAGAATTACTGTTCTGCTGTTGATATCATTCTAGTTTTGGGAAAAGACTCAAGATGCTTTACCTACTGAACTTGCAGAAATATTAAAACTAGCCCACAGACACTCATGTTTTACCTTTTAGAACTCCTAAGCCTTTGCTGCTACTGCTGTGGATAGGGTCACTTCCTATCTTCATTGCAATCTCATCGACTAGCAAAATTTCAGATGTTCAGTAAAGGCTTAATGCTCTGTATAGCCTAGTGACTCTTAGTGGGAGCTAGGAGGAAGAGAGCGGCCCTAAAACCTCAGAGAGCAAAGGTGGCTATGGTTAAAGAAATGTATGTTTTTCAAATATAGGTTTTTTTGGTTTGTTTTTTTTTTTTTTTTTTTTTTTTTTTTGCGGTACGCGGGCCTCTCACTGTTGTGGCCTCTCCCGTTGCGGAGCACAGGCTCTGACGCACAGGCTCAGCAGCCATGGCTCACGGGCCCAGCCGCTGCGCAGCATGTGGGATCTTCCCGGACCGGAGCACGAACCCGTATCCCCTGCATCGGCAGGCGGACTCTCAACCACTGCGCCACCAGGGAAGTCCCCAAGCATAGTTTTTAAAAAGCTAAGATGCACTTGCTATTTTAAAACAAAAGGCTTCTATTTTCCTTACAATGATGAATTCACTCTTGAGGGCTAGAAGGGTGGCTGTTGGGTGAACAGGAGGGAAAATAATTTAATTGTCCTCCCAAATGCTTCTCTATTACTGAGTTCCTGAATGCCATGCCCTTACAGCAGTAGACTCTGCAAAAGAGAGCAAAATATTTGAATTGAATTACTTTAGCTAATGAAGCTTATCAGATAGATCAAGTGGTATGGTCAGATAGTGAGCTACAAGGAGGATTGAAGATATAATAAGACCAAAAATAAAAAGAAAAAAAAAAGGAATAGCAATCAGACAAAAGTAACCAACCATTTGTGAAGTTAACAGTCTAATAATCGGAGTGATGACTTTGATAAGAAGATTGAAATTAAAAAAAATAGATGACAAAAAAGATACCACATCAGCCCCAAAGAGAGCTCTCCATAATGTCCTAACTCAGAAGCAGCATGCAGAAGACCTGGGTGGATACCGAAGCCAGCCTGCTCAGTTATCTGGCTCCCTGTGTTAGGAGCTTCTGCAGGTGGCCCCGGGCAGACAGCCCAAGGATTAGGGCTATGAGAAGGCCCTGACTGACAAAGGTAATGAGGTTTCTTTTTGAGGACCTATTGACATATTTATGCCACATATAATTTCATCTTTATACCAGCTGAATAAGGTAGATGGTATTTTGTTTATTTTCTGTTTTAGAAAGCAGGTGCGCAGGGTTTTTTTTGGTAACAACTAAAATCCTACCTTTTCTTGGCAGGGGCAATAAAAACGTATGCCCTATTTTATCAGCTTCCAAAGTTCATACGTATGACTCCAGCCGACCTCCATCTGGTCTTAAGAAGCAGTAAATTAGACATAAAACTCCCCTTCAAACACATAAACCCAAAGTTTAAGTAAAGAATTTCTAAATAATTAAGATAAGCTTCTATTTTTTCTTAGGTAATATTTGCAGTATGACATACTGATAAAAGTCTTCTGCGGAAATAGTTGTGGAAGGTTTTTTCAATAATTTTTCATCCCTTCAAGAAATATTCATTCAACTAGAAACTCTATGGATTTAGTGAAAAAAAATATTCTTTGACTTCATGGTACTTTACAGTTAAAGAGAAAAGAAAGTAATTAAAAAATAAAAGCATAAAGAAACATAGCTGTGAGCTTTAAAAACATCATATGATACGAAAGAGTAGGATATGATTATGTAGTGGGAACAAAAAATTCCATGGTGAAGATGTTCTCTTTCATCTATTACGGTGACAGTAAGAAGCCAGTGGAAAGATTTTGCACAGGAAAGTAATATGATTCCATTTCTATTTTTAAAAGATTATTCTGGCTCTTGAGGAGAAAGGATCAAAGGGAGTAAGTAGCAGAATTAGGAACGGAGGGGAGGAAGCAATTGCAGTGGTCCAGGAAAAAAATAACAGGATTATTTCCTGTAAGGTTCTAGATGTTTACCCATACAGATTTATTTCATACTCAGGACAATCCTCTGAAAGAGTTGCTGCTATTTCACAGTTATAGACAAGGAAACTGGGGCACAGAAAGGTGGACTTATACAAGGTCTTAAGCTGGTAAGTGACAGAGTCAGGATTTTAAAAGTCTCACTCTAGTTTTGGCTCTTAATGTTCTACAATATATTAATTTCTCAAGCAGAGAGAAAAAGTGGAAAATTTGGAAAAGAGAGGAAACAACCGATGAAGTCCATGGGACAGCAGGAGAAAAGAGGATCTATAATGAATGTGGAGGGATTGGATATTATTAGACAAAGGTCCTGTACTTTGTTGGATTTTGAAGTGTCTTAATGAGCTTGAACTTACTTATTATATCTCATCAACTGTGACTCAATAAATCTTCAGATAATGATAATGACGGCAATCCTTTCTTTTGAGAAAAAAATTTATGGATTATGACAAGGCTTAAGATTCCCTAAATAAGTACTAGTGGTTTTTACTTTCCACATCCAAGTAGTATAATTCAGAAACTGAAACCCTCAATCCAGATGTCTTCCTCAGTACCCCTGGTAAGTGTTAAATTGCTTCTAATTTGACTAAGTACAAAAGAGATTATGTGGTGTTGCTGGCTACATTTCAGGTGTGGTTGAAGCCTGTATAAAGTGCTTTTGGATATGCTAACAACTCAAAAGTGTTAATTACAGGCAATAATATGCTTGGCTCTTTGATATGGAGGGTTCATGCTAGGATGGAGTGAACACGGAAATGCACACACACAAAAGCTGTATTTTGAGAATTTACCTCATATCAGCAGAATTGGTTGGTTTCCAATGTGAAGTCATGTGATCTGTTTTACAAAAATGAAAATTCTTACGGGGAAGATGGGGAAGATGGATATGGAGGATGAAGGGAATTAGAAAGTAAAGAAAATCTTTATTTACTGATAAGAATTTTTCTGGCAATCTTTGCTAAAATCACTAACTCATTTCTTTATAAATGTATGTTTTTTTAGGTTAAAATGGTACCATGTAGTAATATATAAAGATATATAATGTACATGAAGTTTGTTAACTAAACTCTGATTATGGATGAAGCCTCTAAAATATAATCCATTCAGGAGAGAAGTATGCCAATGTTTTGTTAGAAAGGATAGCAATAGACTGCTTTCCATCTCCCTGGGATGGGTAGAAAGCAATCATGTTTAATTCCTTCTCCTATACCAACCCTCCGCCTTTCTTCCAAGATTACTGCAGATTTACATGGTGTAATAGTCCCAGAAATGTAAAAGATACCAATTCCCTATTTACTGTTAATTACTCTTGAAGAATAATTATCAAAGAATTTTATAGAATTTTAAAGAGATGAAAAATATTACTCTAGCGTTCTATATAATATAACCCCAAACATTAAAATTGGGAATTTTTATTCAAAAGTATATTCCCATAACATCTTTTTGGGCACAAAATAGATTAGAATATGACCAGCATAATCTACCATTCCCTAAATTCCAAAGGAAAGGATGTGGGAATTCTTGATATTTTAAGTTCCTTCCACCCTTACATTCTGATGTCGTTATTTAAATGATAATGAAGAACAGAAATAGATAATAGAAAATAGTTGCAGTCGCTAATCAATGGAAATTTTAAAAGTATCCATTCACAAAAATGAAAGTAATACTCAATCTTAAGAAATAAAATCAAAGAAAGAAGGAATATTTGGTAGATTCAAACCAGAAATACTAGAGAATTAGATCAGGCCTAAAGAACAGAAGATATCCTAAGAAACTAAGAGCAAATTACTTGATCACATTTCTCTGAGAATCTTTCTGCCAGGACAACCCCCTCCTGCAATAAGGACCATTTGACCACAAGACAGCACCTCACTTGTTCCAGGGAATTGAACATTAAACAGTTCTTTTGAAACGTCCCCAAATTGCTTGCTTGCCCCCTTTGCAGCCAACCAAAGACTGTTAAATGTGCCTGAAGATTCATTAGAAACTCTCTCCCTGCTTCCAGACTTTCTATCTTAATAGAACACTTGCCAATCAGAGACTCTCTAGGTAGTTCCCCCCTTTTACTTTATAAAACCAACTCTCCTTTCTAACACCTTTTACAGATAAAAGGTAGTGTCTTGCTTGAGATCACATGAACTATTTTAAAATTTAATTTAGGGCTTTGATCTCTAATCCCTCCTAAATATTTTAACTTACAGACCCACCTAGATGTTTTATCTCAGTTATTAATTCTGACCAAATCAAATAGAACTAATATTATATAATTGACTATTCTAGATACTAATGTGGACCAAGATAAAAAGCAGTGAAAAAAAGAATATGTCCTGCTCCCAGGCTAATCCCTAGACCCAAGGTGAACATCCTGCTGATGCTACAACTATTTGAAAAGGATTTCATTCCATAAGTTGGCAGATGAACACTAAAACCCAAAGGCAGAATTAAGTTAATAGTTTAACATGAAAAAGTCAAAGTCGGTACATGTTAATGATTTTTCAAACCTGACAGTGTGCGTGTCTACGCATCTGTGCACACACAAGCACACCTAGAGGGGTGGGATAGGGAGGGTGGGAGGGAGATGCAAGAGGGAAGAGATATGGGGATATATGTCTATGTATAGCTGATCCACCTTGTTATGCAGCAGAAACTAACACACCATTGTAAAGCAATTATACTCCAATAAAGATGTTAAAAAAAAAGGAGAGAGAGATGGAGGAAGGAGGGAATGGAGGGAGGGAGCTATTGGAGTTCCTTAAAAGGGGAAGGAGATCAGAAAAACTTGGGTAGGTGAAATGAAGGGAGAGGATCTCACTGAGGAGGAAAGTGTACCTAGAGAAAAGAGGAAATGATCTTGCAAACAAACAATTTAGGAAATTTTAATTTTGCTCTAAGGTTGGTTGTGTCTCTTTTTGGCACCCTGGACTATCGCTTTGGTCTGGTCACTCTATCCTGTCCTGCTGGCTGTCATTACAGGCCTCCTTTCAAGACATCCTCCCTCCTGTAGCCAGTGTGTTCTCTCTAAAGCTCAAACCTGACCATGCATCCTCCCTGTTTAAAGCTTCTTTTAATGGTCCCCAATTATTCTGAGGATAAATCTACTTCCAGCCTAGCATCTCACCAGTGCCCTCTTCCTCTCCCCAAACTCTACCTTGCTGCCTCTTGTTCCTGGGTCTCTGCACCTGCTGCTTTCTCTGCTTGGAATAACGGCTGCCCCCACTTGCCATTTCCTCTCCTGATCCCTAGTATTCTCGTCAGCTTACTGCTTAGAAATCTCTTTCCGGAAAGCATCTGACACCCATTTCCCTCCAAGTACCCTAGGTGTTCCAGCAGCACCGTTCAGCCCCAAGTTTTATATGGCACCCAATTGTATTTGCTTGTTTCCTTGTCTGTTAGATGCCCTAGATTGTGAGCCATGTGATAACACAGTCTGGTGTCCATCTTATTTCTCATTATATAACTAGTATCTAGCAGAGTCCGTAATATACAGTAACTAGTCACTAAATATTAAACTAACAAATGAATACATTTGAAAGTGATTTAGGTGAACTGTAAAAATAAGAAAGAAACGATACATAAAGTATAAAGGGTTTCAAATCTTTCTTTTTTAAATAAGACTTAAAAATAAACTCACAACCTCAACTGGCTTTTGAAAGCTTTTAAGAGCTCAGTAAAGTATAGCCTTCCTGATTTGTGATTATACCAATAGTACACTGATGATATGTGGTCTGCTGACAAAATAAAAGGCTTTGCACAGCTAGAAAATTAGATTAAAACAGAACAAACTAATTGGATTTAAAGATTATATGGGGTCACAGTCTCAAGATTCTTGCATTTGAGAATTGCCAGTAGTGAGTATTATATCATCCATAAATCAGTTCTCCATGTAAAGAAGTACATGAATGATGTGAGCCAGGCTGATACTTCTGCAGCTCAAATCTTCTAGGAAGAGTTCCTATCAGTACATGAAGTGCTAATGCATGCTGTGGCATATTATTTACATGCTAGCTTTACATTTACTTAGTAATTCCAAAGGGAATTAACATGGAGCATGCTGTTTGTCATGACAGGTACTTTTCAAATATAATAATTCTTCCACTCAAACATAATCCACACATGGATTAAGAAGGACTGTATAGTTAACACACATATGACATATTCTTAAGTGGTAGAATTCTAGTTAGATGCCCCTAAATGTTTATGTAAACTCCATTTTATCCTGAAATTCTTATCGTTTATACATTTATTTTAATGCATTATAAATTCTTCCACATCTTACATTAAGAATTTGAAAACATCTTTTAAAAAAACCCAAAAAACTGTAGCATATTCTAGGTGAAAAGAGAAGTGTCCTTTAAAATCCTTCCATGAACACACACACACAAACACACACACACACACACACCCCAAATCTAAAACCTCAACTAAATTAAATTTTCTCAGAAATTTTACTGAGGACTTTATTGTGGAGACTGTTATATGATTGTCATTTTCTGGGTTAAAATATGAATTTTAAGATCACTTCCTTTAGCACACTAACATTTGGGTTGAACAAGTGAATTACAGACCATAAAAGAAATATTTCTTTAACCTTTCAAAACAAAGATAAAAAGTGAACTGTCTGCTTCTCTATAGAGAACAATTTATGTTTGTTGGTCCAAGTTGGTGGGGGAGATTTCTCTTAAACTTCTTGTCTATTATACTTTTTACCTCTAAAAAAACAAAGATATCTGCCTGTGACAAGTAAAATATCATTTTATAATTTCCTGCTGTCCAATCTGAACACTTAAAAATAATATAATTACCACGGTTATTACAGGGCATCATGAAAGTACATGGTCAACTGTTTTAATATCACACTGGAACTTACATTATTCTGAGTGCTGAAAAATAAAGCATTCTTTACTAACTGGAAATATTTTTAAGTAAGATAAAAATTATTTTCTAGAACAGAGCAAAATCGGGATTTACCTCTAAGAAATTTCCATGTTTAAATGACCTTCTGTATTGCACTGCACATTAAAAATGTACAGAAATGAGAAAAATGGAAATTATTAAAGTAGAGCAGTATAAATTGTTGAATTTTTCAGGTTTTTATGAAATATCAGGAATAGGGCTAATATCTGTAAGATAAGTATTCTTTTTTTCTTCATTTTCACTGAGAAAGAGATGGAAAGATATTTTTCTACACCCTTAACAAGCTTATAGAATAATAAGGCCAATTTTTTTTTTTTTTTTTTTTTTTTTCGGTACGCGGGCCTCTCACTGTTGTGGCCTCTTCCTTCGCGGAACACAGGCTCCGGACGCGCAAGCTCAGCGGCCATGGCTCACGGGCCCAGCCGCTCCGCGGCATGTGGGGTCCTCCCAGACCGGGGCATGAACCCGTGTCCCCTGCATCGGCAGGCGGACTCTCAACCACTGCGCCACCAGGGAAGCCCAAGACCAAATTTTAAAAGGTTAGTTAGAAGAACTTCCCAGAGGAAGTTCAGCTTTTAAATGGTTTTTTCAATTCCTTGCTCCTCAACGTATGGTCCTTGGACCAGCAGCACTGGCAGCACCTGGGAGCTCATGAGAAATGTAGAATTTCTTGGTTTCAGTCTAGACATACTAAATTCAAATCTGCATGGTAACGAGATTCCCTGGAGATCTGTATACACATTGAAGTTTGAGAAGACATATTCTATTACACAGGTGTATATAATTCATTTCCCCTTGAAGCCCAAGGAGATTTAGCACAGCTCATATTCATAATGTTTTTCTGTGATAGGAAAGAGGTATGTTTTAATTTTACAGACAAAAAGTAGCGTGCATAAGGGATGTGATTTACCACATATTACACTGTCAGTAATTATAAAGTTGTTGATGAGCAATCAATATTAAAATGATTTCTTTATATTATTCTATAACTTGAAGCTATAAAGGGAATGCTGTTTTAGGTAATAAAAACAGACTTGCTAACATCATTGAATTTTTATGCAATTAGAAGTTGTAGGCTATATAAAGAGAACAATCTCCAGAATGAGTTTACTTCCTATGTTCTTTTCCGTATTATTTTACTAACAGTAATTAGAGCTTTGTAAATCTATGTAACTGCATAATAAAAGAACCTCAGTACTTTTTTACTCTCTATGTTTTACTGGTGATTAATTCCCTGATTTTATTATACCACTCATCCCCTCAATCTGAATAATTTTGTTATTTTAATAAGTTTAATTGACTCATTTCATTGCTTTTCATATCTCAATCTAATAAACAAATATTTATTATTCTATACGTGGTAAGGCAAAGCACAATGTGGGGAATGGTGTGTATTAAATGATGAATGAGATAAAAATCTCTGGTCTCAAACACACTCCAGTTCATCAGGGGAGTTAAGACATATACACAAATAACCATGATTAATTTCAATGACACAGAAAATGCTATGGGAACACAGAGTGCAGTCACTTCTGATTTGTGGAATTAGTTAAGACTTCCTGAAGGAGAAAGCATTTAAAACTAGGCCAAGGAGGATGGCTGGAATAATAACAAGAAGAAAAAGCTTTTAAAGGGCATTTTGTGTGTGAAGAGAGCATGAGTATCTCCATGTGGTGGTTTATTACAAAAAGTGCTCAGGAATTAAGTAATCAAATAAATTTTAAAGCACTTACTTAGCTACTTGTATTAAAGTATACAAAGTTAAAAATATTCTTGTAAAAATATATATGATGAGCTCCTGTAGCAGATTGTTTTTTAAAACAAATTAATGAAGATGATTAAAGATAGTTCATAGGAAAATAAAATAGGCTGCCTAACATAAAGTTAGTGGGAAAAAAAAAAAAATCTCAGGAATAATGTAGCAAAATTAGATGCAAAGTTGGTTAACATCCTGCCAGGCAATAAATATGTAACCTTTGGGGTTATCTTATCCAGTGGACAGAAATTATGTTACTTATCCATCTTCTAAAAGTTAACATCTAACTTTACAGTCTCGCTCTAATCAATAGTAAATCAAACAAACTTACAATTTCCTAGGACTCCAGCTCTTAGGTGGAGTATTTGACAATGCTCAGACAGAATTTCAAAAGGGCACATCTAGATAATTTTTAAATTG
The DNA here is from genome assembly GCF_011762595.2 of Tursiops truncatus. Classification (NCBI taxonomy): domain Eukaryota; kingdom Metazoa; phylum Chordata; class Mammalia; order Artiodactyla; family Delphinidae; genus Tursiops; species Tursiops truncatus. The sequence goes on from NC_047037.1 coordinate 114,160,857, forward strand.
ATTTGTCAACACTACCCAGTTAAATAGCTTTATCACACCCAGTTTGTAGAGAAAACTGAGTCTTAGAGATATTAGGCAAATTGCCCAAATTACATGGCTGGTGCAGGAAACAAAACAAAACAAACACCTGAGATCTTAATCCAGATTTGTTTGATTTCAAAGCCATAACCTTTGAACCACATAAAAAGAATAAAGAGTTTATATTTATCCTGTCCCAGTCAATATTTAAGTGCTAAACTAATTAAATTAATTCAATACTTGAACAAAACAAATAACCCCCCCCCCCAAGGAAAAAGAAAGAAAAAAGAAAACAAAAATACGAGACTGTTGAATGGATTCCTACTATACTAATGAAGAGACTAAGATCCAAAGTAGCAAGAGGAAGAAGGGAGGGTGAGGCAGTAAGTGCTGCAAGACCTGGGAAAGTAGCTAAGGATTCAGACTTCTAAGACTGTGCAGTGTTGTTCAAAGAATAACATACTTCACTGTGTCCTGAGGGTAGGACAGACAAAAGCTACAGAATCAGGTGGTGTGGGGGGAGATGCTGCTTGCAATTTTTCCTGAAGGAGCTTGAATTTTCTCTGTGGTTCTTAACCATTTGGGGATCATATATTAATCTGTGACTAAGAAAGTTATGGTAGTTCTCCTCCTAAAATGTGCATATCTGTACTTATGCACAAAATTTTGCAATCCACTTTAGAGGTTTACTCCTTTTTTGAAGACACTAAGCATTTACTTCTTCATGAGGATACCAACAGGTAGTCAGGGAGGACTCCTATAAACTTTTAAGACAAATATATGATATCGCTTATATGTGGAATCTAAAAAAATGAAGAAGAAATAATACAAATGAACTTATATACAAAACAGAAATAGACTCACAGGCATAGAAAACAAACTTATGGTTACCAATGGGGAAAAGGGGGTGGGGGGAGGGATAAATTGGGAGTTTGAGATTGACACATACACACTGCTATTTATAAAATAGGTAGTCAACAAGCACCTACTGTATAGCACAGGGAACTATACTCAATATTTTGTCATAACCTATAAAGGAAAAGAATCTGAAAAAGAATAGATATATGTACGTATAACTGAATCACTTAGTTGTACACCTGAAACTAACACAACACTGTAAATCAACTATACTGCAAGAAAAAAAAAAAAAAGACATCAGATTAACCTCTTTGGCTATTATTTAAGCACATTATTTAAGTAAATGGGGTTTTGACCAAAATGTGGAGGATGGAAAATAATGCAATTCTTACCTTTCTCCAGATAACACCAGGACCAAACCCTCTAATTCACACTGATCCAATTCCAGCCTCATGATTTCATAAAAATCCACCTTTCCCAGTCAGGAGTAAAGAGAGTAAAGAGATGTGAGCATGATAGAGGAGTTAAAGGCATAGACTCTGAAATCAGGTGCCCTGATTTAAATAGCAGCTTCCCTAATTGCTAGTTGTGAGTTCTTTTCTTTAACTTCTTTATGTTTTAATATCCTTACCTGTGAAATGAGGATAATGATAGTACTTACCTATTATGAGGTTTCAATAAGTTTGTATTCGTATTTATAAAGTGTTTAGCACAGAGGAAGTACTATATTAGCATTTGCTAAATAAGTAAGTGGACACATATCCCAAATCCTTCTCTTTTCTTTTGACTGAAACATATAGAAAACATATTTATCAAATACCCATAGTCTGCAGTACCACTTCTTGAGGTCTGTAACATTTCTATGACTCTATTTTGGAGGCTATAACTCCATCTCTGGGATTTTAAAATTCTTTAGAATATATAAATGAGGCTCACTGGTGATTTGAAAAAGACCAGCCTTCTGAAATCTGAAGAAAAAAAAAAAGATTTTTTTCTCTATTCCCAAAATAGAGATATCAGTTATAAATTACTTTTTCTCTCTATAGGTTAATATAATTTTACTTAAAGTTTCCTGGTACTTCCTGACTAATTAATTATGTACTGTTAAATATGAGTTCATTAGAGAAATATGTAACTAATGTATATCTTTAACTGCTAAGCTTTATCTTATTGTACTTTGTCTTTTGAATTATTGAATTAATGAACTACCATTATCTTAATTGGGGCTTCACACCTAGACGATTTTATATCATGGAATTACCATTTTGTTTCTTGGAATCTTGGTACGAAAATCTCCAAGTCTCATAGATACTCTTGGTTTTTTTATTGAAAAGATGTTTTATGACTTTTCATATTTTAGTGACTGTGATTTAATCACAATAAAGAACATTCTATATATTATTTTAAGTAAGAAACAATCTGAAATTCACACATTGCCCCAATAATAGGAAATATTTTCACTCACTATGTTAATTCTGATAAGGAAAACTTTGTCTTATAACAAACATCGAACTTAACCAAAAACATAGAAGTTTGCCTTTGAGAATATTTTCTTTTGTGAATTTAATGCTGTGTTAGTATTTCTGGGTTTCTTTTTCATAATTCTGGGTAATATTTAACATTTATTTAACTTAGGAGCTGTAAGTCTTCAGACATTTTAAAGGTGAAAAGACCTTACATAATTTTACATCATTTATGCAAACATGATATATTGCTCACCTTCTGGAGTTATGAAGCACATATTTTAAGCCTTCTTTAATTACCTTTTGTAAACTTTAGGATGTTTATTATTATATCTCTTATGAGGCATATTTGTCATACATGGATTAAGAAAATAAGATATTTATAGATAAAGCTGGGACATAAATTTTTGAAATGCATCCATATATTCTACTACACATGGATTTCTATTATTTGAGGATCAGTGCTTAAAAATCATACAGATGGCTTTAAACAGGCAGTGAGGGAAATTCACTTTTTGAGTGAAGATACTATTCTTTCTCAGATTACAAATATATATTCAGCAAGTCGTGTGTATCTAAACCTGGTTACCTTCCTTAGTAAATTTCAATGAGCATGTTCAAATTTGAACAGTAGAGGGAGCTCTAAAAAAGCTTAGTAAACAGAAAAGTTGAGGTGAAAAGCTGTAGCTAATATAAGATTCTAAGTAAAAATTATTTAAAATGCTTGTCATAAGTCAACAAATCAATTTCACGTTCAAAATCATGTGCTTTTAAAAAACCTTTAGATAGTTAATATGTTTTCCTCATTTATTAGTATCTTTAATAATTGTTTTATTTTAAAGGGCTCTAGACAGGACCTTCAAGATGGCAGAGGAGTAAGACGTGGAGATCACTTTCCTCCCCACAATACGTCAGAAATACACCTACATGTGGAACCACTCCTACAGAACACCTACTGAACGCTGGCAGAAGAACTCAGACTTCCCAAAAGGCAAGAAACTCCCCACGTACCTGGGTAGGGCAAAAGAAAAAGACGAATAGGCACAGGACCTGCACCAGTGGGAGGGAGCTGTGAAGGAGGAAAGGTTTCCACACACTAGAAAGGCCCTTCGCGGGCTGAGACTGCGGGTGGCGGAGGGGGGTAGCTTCACAGCCACGGGGGGGGGGGGAGCACAAGGGGTGTGGAGGGCAAAGCGGAGAGATTCCCGCATGGAGGATCGGTGCCGACCGGAACTCACCAGCCCGAGAGGCTTGTCTGCTCACCCGCCGGGGCGGACGGGGCTGGGAGTTGAGGCTCGGGCTTTGGTCGGAGCGCAGGGAGAGGACTGGGGTTGGCGGCATGAACACAGCCTGAAGGGACTAGTGCACCACGGCTAGCCGGGAGGGAGTCTGGGAAAAAGTCTGGAGCTGCCGAAGAGGCAAGAGACCATTATTTCGGGGGGCAAGAGGAGAGGGGATTCAGAGCACCACCTAAACGAGCTCCAGAGACGGGCGCGAGCCGAGGCTATCAGTGTGGACCCCAGAGATGGCATAAGATGCTAAGGCTGCTGCTGCCACCACCAAGAAGCCTGTGTGCAAGCACAGGTCACTATCCACACCCCCCTTCCGGGGAGCCTGTGCAGCCCGCCACTGCCAGGGTCCCAGGATCCAGGGACCACTTCCCTGGGAGAACACGGCGCACCTCAGGCTGGTGCAACGTCCCGCTGACCTCTGCCGCCGCAGGCCCGCCCCGCACTTCGTGCCCCTCCCTCCCCCCGGCCTGAGAGAGCCAGAGTCTCTGAAGCAGCTGCTCCTTTAACCCTGTCCTGTCTGGGCCGGAACAGACACCCTCAGGAGACCTACACGAAGAGGCGGGTCCAAATCCAAAGCTGAACCCCCGGAGCTGTGCAACAAAGAAGAGAAAGGGAAATCTATCCCAGCAGCCTCGGAAGCAGCGGATTAAAGCTCCACAATCAACTTGATGTACCCTGCATCTGTGGAATACATGAATAGACAATTAATCATCCCAAATTGAGAAGGTGGACTTTGGGAGCAACGATATATATATATATAAATATATAACGGTATATATATATATATATATTTTTTTTTTTTCCTTTTTCTCTTTTTGTGAGTGTGTATGTGTATCCTTTGTGTGACTTTGTCTGTAAAGCTTTGCTTTCACTGTTTGTCCTAGCGTTCTGACTGTCCGTTTCTTTTCGCTTTTTGTTTTTTTAGTATAGTTTCTAGCACTTGTTATCATTGGTGGGTTTGGTTTTAGGTTTGGTTGCTCTCTTCTTTCTTTCTCTTTTTCATTACTTTTTAATTTTTTTTATTTTAATAACTTTATTTCATTTTACTTAATTTTTTTCTTTCTTTCGTTTTTCTCCCTTTTCTTCTGAGCCTTGTGGATGACAGGGTCTTGGTGCTCTGGCCGGGTGTTGGGCCTGTGCCTCTGAGGTGGGAGAGCCAAGTTCAGAACATTGGTCCACCAGAGACCTCCGGCCCCATGTAATATCAAATGGTGAAAGCTCTCCCAGCAATCTCCATCTCAACGCTAAGACCCAGCTCCACTCAATGACCAGCAAGCTAGAGTGATGGACACCCTATGCCAAACAACTAGCAAGACAGGAACACAACCCCACCCTTTAGCAGAGAGTCTTCCTAAAATGATAATAAGTCACAGACACCACAAAACACACCCCCAGACATAGTCCTGCCCACAAGAAGTCCAAGATCCAGCCTCATCCACCAGAACACAGGCACTAGTCCCCTCTACCAGGAAACCTACACAACCCACTGAACCAACTTTAGCCACTGGGGGCAGACAACAAAAACAAAGGGAACTACAAACCTGCAGCCTGCAAAAAGGAGACCCCAAACACAGTAAGATAAGCAAAATGAGAAGACAGAGAAACACAGAAGATAAAGGAGCAAGGTAAATACCCACCGGAGCAAAAATATGAAGAGGAAATAGGCAGTCTCCCTGAAAAAGAATTCACAGTGATGATAGTAAAGATGATCCAAAATCTTGGAAATAGAATGGAGAAAATACAAGAAGCGTTGGACAAGGACCTAGAAGAACTAAAGAGCAAACAAACAATGATGAACAACACAATAAATGAAATTAAAAATTCTCTAGAAGGAATCAGTAGCAGAATAACTGAGGCAGAAGAATGGATAAGTGACCTGGAAGATAAAAGAGTGTAAATAACTACTGCAGACCAGAATAAAGAAAAAGAATGAAAAGAAGTGAGAACAGTTTCAGAGACCTCTGGGACAACATTAAATGCACCAACATTCGAATTACAGGGGTTCAAGAAGAAGGAAAGAAAAAGAAAGGGACTGAGAAAATATTTGAAGACATTATAGTTGAAAACTTCCCTAATACGGGAAAGGAAAGAGTCAATCAATTCCGGGAAGTGCAGAGAGTCCCATACAGGATAAATCCAACGAGAAACATGCCAAGACACATATTAATCAAGCTATCAAAAATTAAATACAAAGAAAAAAATATTAAAAGCAGCAAGGGAATAACAACAAATAACATACAAGGTAATCCGCATAAGGTTAACAGCTGATCTTTCAGCAGAAACTCTGCAAGCCAGAAGGGAGTGGCAGGACATATTTAAAGTGATGAAAGGGAAAAACCTATAACCAAGAGTACTCTACCCAGCAAGGATCTCATTCAAATTTGATGAAGAAATAAAAATCCTTACAGACAAGCAAAAGCTAAGAGAATTCAGCACCACCAAACCAGCTTTACAACAAATGCTAAAGGAACTTCTCTAGGCAAGAAACACAAGAAAAGGAAAATACCTGTTATAACAAACCCAAAACAATTAAGAAAATGGAAATAGGAATAACTACCAATGGATTAAATGCTCCAACCAAAAGACTCAGACTGGCTGAATGAATACAAAAACAAGACCCATAAATATGCTGTCTACATGAGACCCACTTCAGACCTAGGGACACATACAGATTGAAAGTGAGGGGATGGAAAAAGATATTCCATGAAAATGGAAATCAAAAGAAAGCTGGAGTAACAAATCTCATATCAGACAAAACAGACTTTAAAATAAAGACTATTACAAGAGACAAAGAAGGACACTACATAATGATCAAGGGATCAATCCAAGAAGAAGATATAACAATTGTAAATATTTATGTACCCAACATAAGAGCACCTCAATATATAAGGCAAATGCTAACAGCCATAAAAGGGGAAATTGACAGTAACACAATCGTAGTAGGAGACTTTAACACTCCACTTTCACCAATGGACAGATCATCCAAAATGAAAATAAATAAGGAAACACAAGCTTTAAATTATACATTAAACAAGATAGACTTAATCGAAATTTATAGGACATTCCAACCAAAAATGACAGAATACACTTTCTTCTCAAGTACTCATGGAACATTTTCCAAGATAGATCATATCTTGGGTCACAAATCAAGCCTTGGTAAATTTAAGAAAATTGAAATTGTATCAAGTATCTTTTCCGATCACAACACTATAAGACTAGACAGCGATTACAGGAAAAAATCTGTAAAAAATACAGACACATGGAGGCTAAACAGTACACCTCTTAATAACTAAGAGATCACTTAAGAAATCAAAGAGGAAATCAAAAAATACCTAGAAACAAATGACAATGAAAACACGACGACCCAGAACCTATGTGATGCAGCAAAAGCAGTTCTAAGAAGGAAGTTTATAGCAATACAATCCTACCTCAAGAAACAAGAAACATCTCAAATAAACAACATAACCTTACACCTAAAGCAATTAGAGAAAGAAGAACAAAAAAACCCCAAAGCTAGAAGAAGGTAAGAAATCATAAAGATCAGATCAGAAATAAATGAAAGAGAAATGAAGGAAACAATAGCAAAGATCAGTAAAACTAAAAGCTGGCTCTTTGAGAAGATAAACAAAATTGATAAACCACTAGCCAGACTCATCAAGAAAAAAAGGGAGTAGAGTCAAATCAACAGAATTAGATATGAAAAAGGAGAAGTAACAACTGACATGGCTGAAAGACAAAGGATCATGAGAGATTACTACAAGCAACTCTATGCCAATAAAATGGACAACCTGGAAGAAATGGACAAATTCTTAGAAAAGCACAACTTTCCGAGACTGAACCAGGAAGAAATAGAAAATATAAACAGACGAATCACAAGCACTGAAATTAAGACTGTGATTAAAATACTTCCAACAGACAAAAGCCCAGGACCAGATGACTTCACAGGCGAATTCTATCAAACATTTAGAGAAGAGCTAACACCTATCCTTCTCAAACTCTTCCAAAATATAGCAGAGGGATGAAAACTCCCAAACTCATTCTACGAGGCCACCATCACCCTGATGCCGAAACCAGCCAAAGATGTCACAAAGAAAGAAATCTACAAGCAAATATCACTGTTGAACATAGAGGCAAAAATCCTCAACAAAATACTAGCAAACAGAATCCAACAGCCACATTAAAAGGATCATACACAATGATCAAGTGGGGTTTATCCCAGGAATGCAAGGATTCTTCAATATACGCAAATCAATCACTGTGATACACCATACTACCAAACGGAAGGAGAAAAACCATATGATCATCTCAATAGATGCAGAAAAAGGTTTTGACAAAATTCAACACCTATTTATGATAAAAAACCCTCCAGAAAGTAGGCATAGAGGTACTTACCTCAACATAATAGAGGCCCTATATGACAAACCCAGAGCCAACATCATTCTCAATGGTGAAAAATTGAAACCATTTCCTCAAAGATCAGGAACAAGACAAGGTTGCCCACTCTCACTACTCTTATTCAACATAGTTTTGGAAGTTTTAGCCACAGCAATCCGAGAAGAAAAAGAAATAAAAGGAATACAAATTGGAAAAGAAGAAGTAAAACTATCACTGTTTGCAGATGACATGATATTATACATAGAGAATCCTAAAGATGCTACCAGAAAACTACTAGAGCTAATCAATGAATTTGGTAAAGTAGCAGGATAAAAAATTAATGCACAGAAATCTCTGGCATTCCTATACACTAATGATGAAAAATCTGAAAGGGAAATTAAGGAAACACTCCCATTTACCATTGCAACAAAAATAATAAAATACTTAGGAATAAACCTACCTAAGGAGACAAAAGACCTATATGCAGAAAACTATAAGACACTGATGAAAGAAATTAAAGATGATACAAATAGATGGAGAGAGATACCATGTTCTTGGATTGGATGAATGAACATTGTGAAAATGACTCTACTACCCAAAGCAATCTACAGATTCAATGCTATCCCTATCAAACTATGAATGGCATTTTTAACACAACTAGACCAAAAAAGTTCACAATTTGTATGGAAACAAAAAAGACCACTAATAGCCAAAGCAATCTTGAGAAAGAAAAACAGAGCTGGAGGAATCAGGCTCCCAGACTTCACACTATACTACAAAACTACAGTAATCAACACAGTATGGTACTGGCACAAAAACAGAAATATAGATCAATGGAACAGGACAGAGAGGCCAGAGATAAACCCACACACATATGGTTACCTTATTTTTGATAAACCCACACACATATGGTCACCTTATTTTTGATAAAGGAGGCAAGAATATACAATGGAGGAAAGACAGCCTTTTCAATAAGTGGTGCTGGGAAAACTAGATGGGTACATGTAAAAGAATGAAATTAGGACACTCCTTTAAACCATACACAAAAATAAACTCAAAATGGATTAAAGACCTAAATGTAAGGCCAGACACTATAAAACTCTTAGAGGAAAACACAGGCAGAACACTCTATGACATAAAGCACAGCAAGATCCTTTTAAACCCACCTCCTAGAGAAACGGAAATAAAACCAAAAATAAACAAATGGGACCTAATGAAACTTAAAAGCTTTTGGACAGTAAAGGAAAACATAAACAGGATGAAAAGACAACCTTCAGACTGGGAGAAAATATTTGCAAATGAAGCAACTGACAAACAATTAATCTCCAAAATTTACAAGCAGCTCATGCAGATGAATATCAAGAAGACAAACAACCCAATCCAAAAATGGGCAGAAGACCTAAATAGATATTTCTCCAAAGAAGACATACAAATTTCCAACAAACACATGAAAGGATGCTCAACATCACTAATTACTAGAGAAATGCAAATCAAAACTACAATGAGGTATCACCTCACAGCACAGTCAGAATGGCCATCATCAAAAAATCTACAAACAATAAATGCTGGAGAGGGTGTGGAGAAAAGGGAACCTTCTTGCACTGTTGGTGGGGATGTAAATTGATACAGCCACTATGGAGAACAATATGGAGGTTCCTTAAAAAACTAAAAATATAACTATCATATGACCCAGCAATCCAATACTGGGCATATACCCGGAGAAAACCATAATTCAAAAAGAGTCATGTACCACAATGTTCATTGCAGCTCTATTTGCAATAGCCAGGATGTGGAATCAACCTAAATGTCCATCGACAGATGAATGCATGAAGAAGATGTGGTACATATATACAATGGAATATTACTCAGCCATAAAAAGTAACTCAAAAAATTGAGTTACTTGTAGTGAGGTGGATGGACCTAGAGTCTGTCATACAGAGTGAAGTAATTCAGAAAGAGAATAAACAAATACCGTATGGTAACACACATATATAGAATCTAAAAAGAAAAGAATAAATGGTCCTGAAGAACCTAGGGGCAGGATAGGAATAAAGACGCATACGTGGAGAACAGACTTGAGGACACAGGGAGGGGACGGGTAAGCTAGGATGAAGTCAGGGAGTGGCATGGACACATATACACTACCAAATATAAAATAGATAGCTAGTGGGAAGCAGCCGCATAGCACAGGGAGATCAGCTCGGTGCTTTGTGACCACCTAGAGGGGTGGGATAGGGAGGGGGTGGGATAGGGAGGGGGTGGGAGGGAGATGCAAGAGGGTGGAAATATGGGGATCTATGTATATGTATAGCTGATCCACTTTGTTATAAAGCAGAAACTAACACACCATTGTAAAGCAATTATACTCCAATAAAGATGTTTAAAAAAATTTATTACAAAATAATGCTATAATTCCCTGTGCCATACAACATATCCTAATTTCTTATCTATTTTATACATAGCAGTTTGTATCTCTTAATCCCATACCACTGTCTTGTCCCTCCCACAAGAGGGGAGGTTTCTTCCCCTCCCACAAGAGGGGAGGTTGCTTTCCATGGTTACAGGGTTTAGGTAAAATTCAGCATTTATACCATATATAAATTATATAATGCACAATGTAAAAATTATAATTATATTATAGTATAAAATTATTTTGTAGAAAATATTATAAACTATATAAAACAAATAAAACCCATAATACCTATAACATATATAATATTATATATACATATAGGTATATATATGTACAAACACATATAATAGCTAGTATAATATAATGTCAGCTGCCTCTTTCGTATCAGGGAGGTGACAGTCAGCTTTACTTTAGTCAGACAACTGGTGGCTCAGAAGGGCAAATATGGCTCACATGCTCCAATATTATTTGGCCAGCACATGGGTTCCAAGTTTTAAATATGAGAGCCTTATGTCATGGGTTAAGTCCAGCTCCTACCATTCCTTATGTCTTTACACTGGGCCATAGCCACACATTTACCTTTAGTAGGATCTAGTCCCTGGAAGTATCTGAATTTGCAACCCCTAATCAAGAGTATTTTTAGCCCATTATTTGAGGAATGTGGACAAAGTGGATCATAGTCAGGGAACACACACACACACACACACACACACACACACACACACAGATGGCAAGGTATGAGAAGTTTTGAGATTTAGTCTAGAGAAGATGGGGCAGGGGAAGGATGAGAGAGGCCATCACATTTATCTCCAAATACTAGAAGAGTTGCCATGTGGAAGAATTAGACTTGTTCTGTTTGGTCCCAGAAGGGTAGTAGTAGGACAAGTGGGAGGAAATTGCAGGGAAATAGATTTGTGTGTCAGCATAAGGAAGCACTTTCTAACAGAGCTGCCTTCAGAAAGTGGGGCTCTCCCTGTCACTGTATGCTTTGCCGCAAAGCTTCACTGTGGAGCTGCAGGAGGGCATCTGACTATTGAATGGGTGTGCTGGAATAAGGAGTGTTGAAGTTTCTTTCTCACTGTAAGACTCTCTGATTCTGTGAAATCAAGTAAAACCCCATTAAAAATAAATAAATAAAGGGCTCTAGATATACAAAAGTCATTTGTTATTGTGTGTACATCTTGTTAAATTTATGTATAAATATACTTAAACATATCTGGACTAGGTTCTTTTATATGACTTATCCTCTCCATTTTAGGCATGCTTCAGTTGCATTAACAGTTTGTGAAAACTGATACTATTAAGAACTTTATTGTTGTAAAGTCTGGCTTACTGACCCTGTGGGTCTAAACAGAACTGGACTGGAATATATGGCTCTATAAAAGCCCAGAACTATCTAATGGCTGTAGCTAGTTGATAAACAGTTGATATTTACTGAGTATTTATTGGACTCAATGCTGTTCTGGGTCTCTAAAAAACATAAAAGGAATATAACCAAGTGGAAGTATTCTCAGCAGCATGGGGTAGCTGTAATGGCAGATGCAAGGAATTTAGGACCTGAATTGGTTCTCAAGGGGGACTCCACTTTTGAGATGAATAACTTATTCAGATGTAAGGACTCATACATCTCAGGCTTGATTTGAGGATCACATGATATAATGAAGGTAAATTTCCTTAAACTATTACTGAATCCCAAGTATTTAATAAATAACCCTCTTCTTCTTGCATGGTTATCAGAGCTAGTAAATGTACACAATCGATTACCCATATTCTCTAAATCCAAAATCTCTGAAAACTGTTATTGTTTTCCATATAATTCACTTTGTGTCAAAACCTAGCCTGACCCAAACTAATTCAGTAACAAGATGTGACGTCAATTGATAGAAGTTACATCTAGTCATTATATTTTATACTTTATAAATATCTGTAATTTTTCTGAGCATCATGTTTGACTACCAGGTGTTCATCTGGAACCTCATGCAGGTGTTATATCTTGCATATGCATTCCATTACAGTTCTAGATTTTGGAAACTTCTGAACTCTAAAACATTTGGCCACAAGGGTTTGGGATGAGGGATTGTGGACCTATGGCCCTGTACCTGTCTCTGAACTGTTTTCAGTATATGTTGATGATCGTGTTTAATTCATGAGGTTAGAAATTAAAGATGAGTGTCTATCATGCAGAGAATATCTAAGCAATAATCCATCATTACATAGGCTGTTATGACCTGAGTGTTTGTCTTCCCCCCAAATTCATTAGTTGAAATTCTACTCCACAATGTGAAGGTAGTAGGAGGTGGAGCCTTTGGGAGGTAATTAGAATTAGATGAGGGAGCTCATGAGAGTGGACCCCTTATGAATGGGATTAGTGCCCTTGTAAGAGTCAGGAGAGAGTTTGCATTCCCTCTCAGCTTCCTACCATGTGAATATACATTGAGAAGTTGGCAGTCTGCAACTTGAAAGAAGGCCCTCACCTGAACTTGATCATGCTGGCACCCTGGTCTCAAAGTTCGAGGCGCTAGAACTATGAGAAAAAATTTCATTCTTTATGAACAACCCAGGCTAGGTACTTTGTTATAGCAGCCTGAACTAAGACACAGCCCATCACACATTTAGGGAGTTACAACTACATCAAGCCACTTAATAAATGACATCTAAATTATATAAACATTTTAACAATATTATGTGGAACCACTAAACTCTTGCTAAGTATAAAGACCACTTCTTCATGAAGTGATGATAACCTATTTAACTGCAAATTTCTCCCATCAGTTCTGGCATGTATTTACATCATTTACTAGAACACAGAATACTAGGGGTCCACATATCTATAAACACTATAAAACCCGTTAGATAACACGTGAAAAGTCAAAGAGAAAATTATTAGGAATAATATGTGGAGAGAGGGCTGACGATGAAATGATTCACAATATAGATAGATTTTAAAAAAATTATTCTGTTCTGCACTAATGATTTGGTAGGTGGAATGACCGAAATGCTACCAGAATTTCTCCTAAGGAAATATAAACACCATATTTAAGAACAACAATATTCCTGAAAATGAAACATGAGAAAATTCGAGAAAATAAAAACGTAGATGTGAATGAAAGTGACCAGTTTAGACTTTAGGAAAAAAGTTTTCTAGTCGTTTAGCATTATGCAGGTCCTCCTATTGGCCAAATGTCTTTGAAATATATATGTCTGTCAACAGTTTTTGATATGATATTACTGCAGGCTAGTACATACACAGAAGCTGGTGCACAAGAGACTGTTCCGCTCCCAGAAGTTTTCAATGGCAGCACTAAATGCAATCCTGAATTCACAAATTCAGTTGCTAGGTAAAGAAAAAATATCTTTAGATACTTTCTTAATGATAACTGAGATATTACACCAAGACACATACATTTCCAAAATAAGGTAAGTGTAGCTCTGGCAAAATATGAGATGGCATGAAGAGAACAGCTTATTAAAGGAAATTGATGAATATGAGTTCAAAAAATCCCAGACACAGAATACTATGCTCGTAAGTAAACCAACATGCCGAGTAAATATTTTCTCCTAAAAGCAAAATCATGCGATATTCAGGCAGTATAAAAATCGCAGTTATTTCCAAGGTTACTGCTATTTTTTTTTCCTTTTTGTCTTTTCCTGTCTCAAGTTCTTCTTTTCCCACTGTGGGACTTGTTTATTTGCTGGTCACAGCTTTATTCTGGTTTTCCCTGCTGTGTTGGTGTTCAAACAAATTAGTTTAATATATTTCCCTAAAGGTAGCTGATTTAGACTTTTTCTTTCCTATGGTAAAGATATAAATGGTTTAATAAATTTATTTTAGGGTAGCTGCGTTTTAGTGCCTGTGTGACTTACTTCCTGCTGAGGAATCTCAGTGTGCTGCTGTGAAATATTTTGAAAGATGCCTGAAGAGTTGGGCTGCTCTTTGATCTGATCATCACACTGAAATCATGCAGAGCTTTCTTCCCTTTTTTGCTGTTTTCCTTTCCCTTCCTCTCTCCCTCTCTCCATTTTATTCTCCCTTACTTTGTACATCTCTCCCTTCCTTCCTACATCTTTTCTTCCCTCTGTTGCAGTGATATTTGGAATGCCTTTGGAATGCATGACTAGGAGAACATGTTATGAGTAAAACCACTTGTCAGTCTTTTCCTGCCTTGCTTCATTTCTTTTATAATAAACTTATCCCTCAGTAAAAAGCATCTGAGTTTTTTAAACTGATCTACATTCTTTAGTGAATTTCTACTTCTGATTAGGCTGACTTGGGAGTTCCTCAAGGTAAAGTGTTTTGAGCAATAGCAAAGCAGACAGCAGAGACTCTAGGCTCTATTCCAAGCCTGAGGAGCAAGAGGCTTGAGGAGTTCCCTGGCCCAGGCAGCAAGTACTTGGAACCAAGTGATGTACTGGGGTATTCTGAGGGATGCGCACTGAACTTCATGCTGCTTCTCTGCCTGTGCTCTCATTAGAGCCCGAGTGATTCTAACTTTAGAAAGCCCCTGTTTATTACACTTCTGTGTTGGGCAAATAATAGGCACTTCCTGCACATATGATTAGGGAGTTTCCTGAGCAAACTATAGTTTTTCAGACCTTTTTACTTCATTCTTTTGGAAAATCTCTTAGTATGCAACCCATCCAACCCTCTACGGTGTCTGCTAGTCTCAAGTTCTCATGGGTCAGCCATAATGCAGAATCCACACTTACAGGACAAGGTGCAGGCCTTAGGACCCTCCTCTCCCCACAAGCAATTTATTTCCATTTCTGTATTTCAGCAGAAACTTGGTAGACAAAGGAATCTATATTCTTGAGAAGAAACTTTGATTTCTCCCTAAGCATGTGCTCACAGTGACAGAGAACCCAGTGATCAGTGTAGAGGGCAATCAAACTTTCTCATTCAGTTGGTAATGACAGAGGAGCAGGTGAGAGATACAGGACAATAGTCACGTGTCTACTATGGAAGTGGATGTAGCCATTCATTTTTCTGAATGATCTGAGATTAGAGGTAACGTTCCTTCTCCACTGTATTTGGCTACCAACCTGGTGAGACCATAGCGGGTACCTAAATATGAATCAACACTATGTAGTCAGACAAAAGACACCTTTCATTATTCACTTACCAGAAACAAACAAAAACAACAGTTTTTTCATCAAGAGCAAGTTATGAACTGGATGCTCGTATTCCCCCACTCCAAATTCATATGTTGAGATCTCAACCCCCAACGTAACGGTATTAGGAGGTGGGACCTTTTAACTTCCAATACATGAAAATTTTAAGTGCAAATCCATAAATTTTCTGATGTGTGTAAACTCCGGAAGGGGGAGAAATGGGAAAAGTCTGTGCTGTAGTTACGTTGCAGGTAAGTATATAGATACTTTTATTAAACTTGATGTCATAAAACTGGAATCCAAGAATCATAGAATTTTAGAGCTACTATCTATGCTGTGGATAAATGTTAATGAAAATTTTCAGGGTTCTATGGTTATTATATACCAATGACTGCATACAGACATATCTTAGCTTTGAGTTAGTATGAAACATTTTCACATATCAATACACTATTTCTATTAAGGTTAGGTTATGATCCACAAAAATGGAAAAGCAATTTATTTCATAAATATATCAAATTACATGAATTTAACATGCAATAATATATCAGAAATCAATGTGAAATTTTTCTCTGCACCACTCTTAGATAGCTTAAGGCAATGCAGTCTCGTTAGAGCAAAGAGGATGAATAAGTAGTAGTGTAGCGTCTCTGCATCCACCTTCCCGCATTTGGGTAATTTCAAGTCCATTTTGGCTTCAGACGGCCGATTGTCAGGGTCAGTAAGTGTCTCAGCTTATTTGGGATGATCATGATTTACCCCATGGTCCTGACTTAGTTTTTTGCAGCTCATCTTGCCTTTCATTCTCAAAATTCCCCAACTCAGACAATAAAGTATATGATCACCCTGTATATGCGACCCATTTTACTATGTAAACATACGAGAAGTTGTAAGGCAAATATTAAGTTTCTGAGTAAAAGACAAAGTACCACACTGCCAATATTGCATTATTTTAAAATAACATGTGAGAAAAAGTGATCTGTTAAATAGATACTTTTGTGTTGTGAAGATAAAGAGAGGTGATCAATTTTCTGTATTTTTTCAGTGTTCTATAATTTATTGTTGATTTGGTCTACTTAGGCTCATAGTAAAAATGACAACTCTTGCTAGAGAAATGTGAACTATGAAACCTAAATCTGGTATGTTCCCACCTCTGTGTGCTTGGGAGATGAGTTAATAGCTCCAGGCCAGAAAGGTTCCATTTTGGTACCCTCAGAAAGGTCATGGCATCACAGAGCCTGAAAAGATTAACATGCATTCAAAATCCAAACCATTAACTTCTTGCTCTCTAACTGACTGACATGTGGGCCATATAAACACAATTTGAATAAAAATGTGAGGGCAACCTTCTTTTGATAGACCTGTGCTTGTTTTCCTTGTTAAAATTATTCCATGTTACCACAGGGTCATTACGGGCTAAGAGAGGGGTGGTGAATTACTGCCATCAGATATGCATAAATGGAGCCCAACTGCCCATGGCAAATAAGATAGTCTTCATTTATTAATAAATATGATTTGTCTTCAGTTCAAAGCATTTACGATACTTTAAGAATACAAAATAAAACAGATTTTTCTATGTTTAAAATGTGAGAATTTGTAAACATAAGGATATCATAATTTTCAGATGATAGCATACTTTTGGATCATATTTACATTCTAAAACCTTTGAAAAACAAGTAACTGTTCTTTAATAACCTGGATTTAAAAATCTCTATGTATATTTTTATTGAGGTATACTTAAGTTTAAAAAACATTGCTTAAGTAGAGCAATTAATAGTGTAGACACTGAGTATTTACTTTCTTGTTATGATAACATATATTATGTCACGTGGAGAAATTGATAATACTGTCTCTTAGGAATACCTAAACTGTGTTCAAAAGTTTAAGTTGATCTACAGTCAACATATGAGTCTTAAGGTAATTGATTCCAGGCACATCACAAACTTTTTATACCATCAACATCTGATAAACAATTGACAAGTAAGAAGCAAGTAACAAGGATATGGGGAAATAATCAGTTTGAATTCCCAGATCAAAACTAGCCCAACAGTAATACAGTTAACATTCAACAAGCATTTTTTCAGGAATGGACAAGAATAATAATAATCTTTAAAAGCCCAACTTGGTCCTTATGAAAAAACTGGCAGATGCATTTTAAAAGTTCTGAACAAACAGCAAACAGATGTTTTGAGTTACTTAACATGGAAAAGGTATGGCAGGTTAGTGCTCTCAAAATTATCACTGTTACTGCCCCCATAAAATCCATTAATGTATTCAGCAGCGCTATTACTAAAATTAGTGAGAAAAATCTCCCTCATAACGGAAGTGATGGGCAGAATGTCTGGTGACAGGGCTTAAATTCTCTGTTTTCTAATAAAGAAATGACTATTAATTGGCTAAGCGATTGCATCTCCTCCAAATTTTCCAAAATATTCAGCACAGCTTCATAAAAGATCCTTTAGATAGAGTAAGAGTAGGCAAACTTTTGGAGATCATGTCAAGTTTTTCCTTACTCCTTCACTTATAATCACCTACCCAAGAAACCACTGATTAGAGTCTGAACAGGAAAGTAGAAGAATAGTTGAGGGGAGAGAGGCATAAAGAAAGAGAAAATAGAAATGAATGCTACCCACAGTGCTAGTTAAGTCCTCCACTAGTAATATACATTCATCAAATTGAAGATTTTTGTTGAAAATAAGTGTTTCATCACAGACATAGAATATAGGTAAAATTAGAAGACAACATTTTAGTCAAAAACCTTATCCTTAGTAAAAAGCATAAAGGAACATATGGCAAATGTCATTTCAGGTATGATATGCTGGACAACAAGGATAGTGGAAAGTCTAGTCCACTGGACAAAAGAAATCTGCTTAATTAAATTGAGGATGGTAACTCTCATTCTCCAATTGTTCTGTAAGAGTAGAATAAGAACAGTTGAATGGAAAGGGGTAGCTGAGATTAAAAAAGGGATCTGACCAGGGAGATGGTCTACACTGTGTTGATCTCAGTAACAGACACGATGAGAACACAAAAGATACGGTCTGTGTGCCTTACAAGATACATCAGCAGGAAGTGTGAAACACAAAGCAATCCTAAAATATTTATGACTACCATCAGGGAGTGCAGTTATTCATTCTGATCATAATATCCATGGCTATCAATTACTGAGTATCTGCTAGAGGCCTGGAGTTATAGGAAGTACTATTTTCAACTTCACTAAGACTCCTACATTGGAGATAGAATTATGCTCATTTTATGGATGGAGAAACTAAGCCTCAGATAAGTCAAATATCTCAACCAAGCGAAAGCCAAATGCGAATGTGAATCTAGGATTGAAAATGTGGTCTCTCTGCCTCCACTATGATATGACCTGTCAGCCTTTGCTTTGTGACCTGATGTCCCAGATGGTCAGTAAGATACTGGGCTCGGGATAAATAAAGCATGTCATTAAGTCTCAAGAGACTTACACTCTAATAGATTTAAATGACAAGCATAGATGTTACTGTCACTGAGATATATGAGAGGAAGATGCCAGCAGAACTCTAAGAAGTTTCCCAAAAGGGATGTGTGTGATCCTAAGTTATGGAGAAGATCTGGTAAAGTAGAGGGAAGTGAGGATTGAAAGATGAAGTTTCTCCAGTGAATGAATATGAATAGCATGGAGGAAAATTACAAGGTTTTGTGTGAGGAGGTGTAAGAACATTTGCCTCTTTGGATAAGAGTGGACTGTATCTAATGATAATGAGTTAAAGAGGAGGCAGGACATTTTGGAACTAAATCACATTCTCGTTTACTTTCTGAATTCTTGTCCTATCTCAGCCACATCAGAATAATTTTACCCTCTGAGCTGAAGCGCCTCCTGTTTCTACCACGTGGCATGCACATACTTCCTTGTGGTATCTTTACATGCCTTTGGACCAACTAATCAGATATTATATCTCATATTTTTAATATTCCTAGGTTTGCATTTAATAGATACTTAACAATGACCAGTTATGTATCGCTGTGATATTAAAGCAGCAGCATTTCAGTTCAGGTTGATCCTATTAAGGCAGAAAGGAAAGATATTTGCTTAATGTTTGTTGATAGGTGATTTTTTTTCCAGTTTTTAAAACATCTTTATTGGAGTATAATTGCTTTACAATGGTGTGTTAATTTCTGCTGTATAACAGAGTGAATCAGCTATACATATACGTATATTCCCATATCTCCTCCCTCTTGCGTCTCCCTCCCACCCTCCCTATCCCACGCCTCTAGGTGGTCCCAAAGCACCGAGCTGATCTCCCTGTGCTATGCAGCTGCTTCCCACTAGCTATCTATTTTACATTTGGTAGTGTATATATGTCCATGCCACTATCTCACTTCGTCCCAGCTTACCCTTCCCCCTCCCTGTGTCCTCAAGTCCATCCTCTACGTCTGCGTCTTTATTCATGTCCTGCCCTTAGGTTCTTCAGAACCATTTTTTTTCTTTTTTGTTTTAGATTCCATATATATGTGTTAGCATACAGTATTTGTCTTTCTCTTTTTGACTTACTTCACTCTGTATGACAGACTCTAGGTCCATCCACCTCACTACAAATAACTCAATTTTGTTTCTTTTTATGGCTGAGTAATATTCCATTGTAGATATTTTCTAAAAGTTATAAGCTTGAGGTAGTAACAATTTAAAGGAAAATATCTGCATTTTTAGACTATTTCTTTTTTATTGAAGCATAGTTGATTTATAGTGTTTCAGATGTACAGCAAAGCAATTCAGTTATACATATATACCTATTCTTTTTCAGATTCTTTTCCATTATAGGTTATTACAAGATATTGAATATAGTTCCCTGTGCTATACAGTAGGCCCTTGTTGTTTTCCTATTTTATTTATAGTAGTGTGTAACTGTTAATCCCGAACTAATTTATACCCCCCTTCCCCTTTGGTAACCATAAGTTTGTTTTCTATGTCTTTGAGTCTATTTCTGTTTTGTAAGTAAGTTCCTTTGTATCATATTTTTTAGATTACACATATAAGTGATATCATATGATATTTGTCTTTTTCTGTCTGACTTACTTCACTTAATATGATAATCTCTAGGTCCATCCAGGTTGCTGCAAATAGCATTATTTCATTCTTTTTTATGGTTGAGTTGTATCTATCTATCTATCTATACACACACACACACACACACACACACACACACACACACACACACATCACTTTTTCCTTATCCATTCATCTGTCAATGGACATTTAGGTTGTTTCCATGTCTTGGCTATTATAAATAGTGCTGCTATGAACATTGGGGTGCATGTGTCTTTTCGAATTAGTTTTCATCTTTTCTGGATATATTCTCAGGAGTGAGAATGCTGGATCATATGGTAACTCTATTTTTAGTTTTTTTAAGGAAGCTCCATACTGTTTTCCATAGTGGCTGCACCAATTTACATTCCCACCAACAGTGTAGGAGGGTTCCCTTTTCTCCAGGCCCTCTCCAGCATTTATTATTTGTAGACTTTTTGATGATAGCCATTCTGACTGTGACAGCTCATTGTAGTTTTGATTTGCATTTCTCTAATAATTAACAATGTTGAGCATCTATTCATGTGCCTGTTGGCCATCTGTATGTCTTGTTTGAAGAAATGTCTATTTAGGTCTTCTGCCCATTTTTTTATTGGGTTGTTTGTTTTTTGATATTGAGCTGTATAAGCTGTTTGTATATTTTGGAAATTAATCCCTCGTCAGTCACATCACTTGCAAATATTTTCTCCCATTCAGTAGGCTGTCTTTTCATTTTCTTTCTGGTTTCCTTTGCTGTTCAAAAGCTTATAAGTTTAATTAGGTCCCACTTGTTTATTTTTTCTTTTGTTTCCATTACTCTTGGAGACGGATCCAAAAAAATATTATTGTGATTTATGTCAAAGAGTGTTCTATCTATGTTTTCCTACAGGAGTTTTAGAGTATCTGGTCTTAGGTTTAGGTATTTAATTCGTTTTGAGTTTATCTTTGTATATGGTGTTAGAGGATGTTTTAATTTCATTCTTTTACCTGTAGCTGTCCAGTTTCCCAGCACCACTTATTGAAAAGACTGTCTTTTCTCCATTGTATATTCTTGCCTCCTTTGTTGTAGATTAATTGACCATAAGTGCTTGGGTTTATTTCTGGGCTCTCTGTCCTTTTCCATTGACCTATATGTGTGTTTTTGTGCAAGTACCATACTGTTTTGATGACTATAGCTTTGTAGTATAGGCTGAAGTCAGGGAGCTTGAATCCTCCACTTCCATTCTTCTTTCTCAAGATTGTTTTGCCTGTTTGGGTTCTTTTGTGTTTTGTGGCATTAAGGAGTGTAATTAAGAGAAGCCATGATAGCTTTTTTCAAATTACAGCTGGAGGCTAATCATGTAAATGTGTATCACCTGAGATATCAGGACTGGCACTAATGCAAAGTATTAAGGGCAGATAGATTTGGGTTCAATAGAAGGAATATTTTGACAACTTTTACTTACTGAAAATAAACTATCTTGTGTCCGAAAGTAATTCAGATCATGTGTTGCAAAACATTTGTGCATTACAATCAAGTCGTATACATGTATTGCATGGACAATATTGATCACGTGGGAAATTGAGAACGGAGTGTCTTGTATTAGAAGAGGGAATAATATCCATTTTAGCTTGGAGAAAGTTAAGAAAAACCAAATAAGTAAATTCAGAAGAGATTTTATAACTCTTATAGAGAAGACAAAAAGACAAAGGAGAGAAAGCAATCCAGCCTAATGACTGCATTGCATTCCTTCTAAGGAATTAAAAATGTAGAATTAGGGAACTGAATAACTGTACACAGTCCAATTCCCAGGTGCTCTTACAAGGAGAGCACCCCTCATGGTACTAGTACTACAACAAGAAATTGAAATAAACAGTAATTAGAGGCAAATTCAAGTGAGATCTTGAGTAAAAATCTGGAGAGCAGTTGGGGAAGGATTTATGTCATGGCAATAGAATCAAGACACAATAAAGTTTAAAAATTATATTAAAATTACTGTATAAAAAGTCAGATCAATGTAGATAATAAATTCATAGTAGTTTATCCATATTCTATCACCCGTTCTACTGGTTTACATTTTATAGAAGGGAAATCTCAGGTACTACAGATGCACTAGTTCCCTGTATCAGTGAACCTAGAACAGCAGGAATTATTACAGCCTATGATTATACTGTTCATCCTACACTTAAAACTTTTGGCTATAGTTGGGGAGACCAGAACATGAAATAAGCACTTTAACAATCAAACGGTTATTAATTTTTAAAAGTTTGTAAATGATGTGTAAAAAAAAGGGGGAGAAATTTAAAGATGCATAATTACCTCTAATCACCATGTGACTATCACTCATTGACATATAAAAATGTACACATCATGCAGCAAAATCAAATATTTCTGGTGGCTTTATAATCTGTGCGTTGCATTGATAGGTGGGAAGAGGGGAGGGTTTAAAACTGCCAATGTCGGGCTTCCCTGGTGGTGCAGTGGTTGAGAGTCCGCCTGCCGATGCAGGGGACACAGGTTCGTGCCCCGGTCTGGGATAGATCCCACATGCCGTGGAGCGGCTAGGCCCGTGAGCCATGGCCCCTGAGCCTGCACGTCCGGAGCCTGTGCTCCGCAACGGGAGAGGCCACAACAGTGAGAGGCCTGCGTACCGCAAAAACAAAACAAAACAAACAAACAAACAAACAAACAAAAAAACCCCCTGCAAATCCATGGCAATGCCCTATGTATAAGTATTACCTAATTGTTTTCTGTGCTTAAAACTAAGGATTGAGGATGCTACCCTGGATTTTCAGTCTTTAAGAACAGGGGCCTTGCTTTGTGCATTTTATACCTTTGCAAGAGTTCCAAATCTGGGATATCAAAGAGACTTAGTACCATGATAGTTTGCTGAACTGAATTCATCTCTCTAAGTGTTTAAGCATAATCTTGACATCCTTGACAGGGGTGTTCTAAGAAGTTACATTTGTTTCTTCCAAACAAATTTTGATTTTCTATTAATCACTCTGGCTATGTCTTTGCAATACTCATGACTGTTCAATATTTTCAAAGTATCTTACTGTCATCCTGCAGGTCTTGCTTGTTCAAAGTGAAGAAACTTGGTAGCATCAACCTTAATATGGGTGGAAGAGATGCAATCCATTCTTTAACACATTTTTAGAAAGCAGTTTCTTGGAGGAGAATCAAAGTGTAAATTCAAAACTATAAATATAACTTTATTTTGTATAAAATGTATTTAGAAGAGGGAAAAAGGCTCATGGTACTTGTAAGAAATTATTATTATTTTTTTGCAGTACGCGGGCCTCTCACTGTTGTGGCCTCTCCCGTTGCGGAGCACAGGCTCCGGACGCGCAGGCTCAGCGGCCATGGCTCACGGGCCCAGCCGCTCCGCGGCATGTGGGATTTTCCCCGACCGGGGCACGAACCCGTGTCCCCTGCATCGGCAGGCGGACTCTCAACCACTGCGCCACCAGGGAAGCCCAAGAAATTATTTTTAAAGAGGAGGCATCATTATCCTAATGGTTCAGTGTGCTATTATAACATAAAATATTTCAAAATTGGTACTGCCATAGCTTGAAGAGCTTATAACTTTGTTATGACATTTTCTTCCTCACAACAGAAGCATAATGTTTTTTCTTCTAACTTAAGTAATTTTGAAACTCCCTGAATAGTACTTGAATATTTTCATGCTTCTTGTAATAAATTATATTTCTTTATTCTTATACTATGATGAAATCACAGAAGTGTCAGAAGAGAAGTAAAACCCTAGGGAAGCTATTAACAATTTATCATTTCCAGTTCACAGGGGAATGTGAATTCCAGAAAATGCAACGATCACAACAGAGAGAGCTGATCTTCTCAGCTGGGTTTATCTTGAATATATTATCTTAAACAGCAAAAGAGGACACGTTTCTTCACATTTTTGGTGCTTTTATGGCAATTGTTATCAACTTGACAGAAATTAATCAGAATAGTGGCTACCTCTCCTTTATCAGTGTGCCAACTATTTCGAAGCTTTGACGCTCAATCACTGTAATTAATCAAAGTAAACTGGCAGATTAAAAAATATCCACCAAAATAAAGCTTAAAATGAAGAACAAAGAAGGCAGAGGGTGTCATACATGATAGAACTAAAACAGGAATTCTTTAAAAAGAAACTTCCAGATGACAGAAGGCGCACTGAACAGTAAGTCTAGAGTACTATCAGTTCAAATTAGAAGTCAAGCTCCAAGAATAGAATCAAAGGGATTCCATGTATTAGTTTCAATTGGAAGGTATCAGCTTAGAAACAAAAGGGGAGTATGTTTTTTTCTTAAAGTAAGGAAAATGGTACTCATTACAAACTTAAAAATCAAAAGCCTCCCAGAAAAATCCCATTCCAGGTAGGAGCTAAACTGATTGAGGTATGATTTAAACAACTAATGGTATATAAGAGAAAGAATCCATTTGACCTTTATGTCAGGATCCTTTGAGTGGTACAGGGATCATGATACTAAGAACATAGAGAATAAAGCAAAATCTTAGTACATTTAATTGGCTCTGCAGAGGCAATATTTAAATGGCTGTAATTCTCTAGAGGCATTTGGATAGATTCCAGTATTTAGATTCAAACCCCAAGCTTAATTATGGCTACTATAGACTATGTGGTATTATCAACCTTGACAATATAAAAAATGAGTATACTACAGAAGTTGGGAAAGTTTGGGAGAAGAGACTGTGAGATAGATGGAATGATAGGATGCTAATAGTGTCATCCTACATATTGTGTGGTTTCAGATACATGGTTAAAAATTGAGGAGACAAAAATGTAGGGTCTTTGTTGTATTATTTAGAGCTAATAATACTCAGTGGAAGGATTAAAAATATTAACATAACTATGTAAAACTGGGTAGGATATGGAAGTGTAAATAAGCTAAATGCTCATCTTTTAATACATGAAATAAAAAAGTCTAAAGATAACAGAGTAATAAAAGCATAACATATTGTTTAGAATTATAGAGATGACTATGAGAAGAACAAAAATAGAAAAGGTGAAAAAAAGGTTTCTACTGGGAAGGATGATGGGGGGTTAGGTTAAGTTGTTGTACAATTTATTTTATTTACCTATTCATGATGTACTAGAGGAAAATAAGAATTATATATAATAACAATAAAATAATGTGATTACAATATAGATCTATAACATACATCCGTATTCTTCACATACCAAAGCAACTGTTTGCATTATTTTCTTTTGAGATAACTAAAGCTTTTGAAAAAAATGAACCAATTTTTTAGGCACATGGGATCGTAATACTAGTCATGGAAGTAACTATGTTCACATGCACAAAAATCCAGTCAATTAGAAATGCTTAATTAAATAACTAAGCCTGAAATCAAACACGACCAATTTTCTTTACTGACAGCTTATAATATGCTTTTGTATTGTCAAAATAGAGATATAGTCACTGACTCTAGTATGCTAGTATACTGAATCACATATGTATGTTTTGACTTTCTTCCCTTTAAAATCAACAAGAACAACCCCATCTCCTTTTTTTTTATAATACAGAGCAATGTACTAGTTTTATTTTTTTTAATACTCTGATGGAGTACAAATACATAACCTTCTTTCCTTTCTGAAGGTTAAGAGTTACAAGGTTACATACTGATGTGCCCTCCCATTTTTTTCATGCCCAAGGGGGAAAGCAAATGAAAGATGAATTTCTTCTTCAGTACACAGAGCTTGGAAACGTGCTACTAAGTAGAGTGGTGAGGATTTCTAATAGGAGATACTAGCGTCTTAGGGTATTAAACTACCCTTTTCTTTGAGAAACACTTAAGAAATTACTGGCTACCTTCATCAAACTGATATGGTAATTACTTTAAAAACATTAATAGCATCTTTGGTACAAAAAAATAGTCAATATAAACTCCACTTTTTAATTTAAGTAATGAGAAATTTACTGAGCCATCTTAATGAATTTTAAGATTTTTATGTTAACCTTCCACAAATCACTTGAAGTTTTATTCCAATTGACATCAAACATATTTCATACACTATGTTCTGGTCATTTACAACCAGAGATGAGAGGGATCCTTCTTTCCTTCCTTCCTTCCTTCCTTCCTTCCTTCCTTCCTTCCTTCCTCTCCTTCTTCTTGGTCAGTGAGGCATGTTAAGAACATGGGTTCCTCTCCATGTTCTTATTTTAGAAAGCTCATATGATTCCTTGATATATCATTATTAAAAAGTGCTCTGTAAAGGTTGTAAGCGTCTGTCATTCTATCCTACAAATTGTTTGCATAGCTCCTAGAAAAGACTACGTATTTCATATCACGTCAATTGACTTTACTCCACTTCATAGAAAATTTAATCGTACTGACCTTGATTTATTTATTGTTCATTTTGAGTAAAGATTTTCTATAAAACAAACATTTTACACTTTTAAAAATAGTTCATTGTTGCTGGCTACAAAATTAGATTTGAACGACCTGCCTGTTGTGTGTGTAAATCAACAACAAATTCACAGCTCATCATGCCATAAATACTCACACCTTGGGAACTTGCCAGACACATGCCTTCTTCAATAATGTGATTTCACCCTGATTCCCCACTGTAGAATTCTAACTCAAAGGAGCAGCTAAACCATTCAGAGCAGACACTTAGAAGTGTGCTTTTTGGTATTCACATGTGGGTAAGATCAAGGCCCTGCTCGTTTTAAAATAAAATTAAATCAATGAAATACTCAAAGCCTATCATTATAGAAAAGAAGTTGCTCTACACAGTTGTCAGTCTTAGTTCAGGTGAATACTGGGTGAGGGAGCTTAAAGAAAGTGGGGCACACTGTAAAACAGAGGAAGATAAGGAGGAGGCCTTTAAGCAGTTTACACAGTGCTGTTTGCATTTAGACACACAACTGCAATATAGGGCAGCAAAGTGGGACACAGGGAGCCGGAGACTGGGAGAGATTATTATAGTGTTTCAATAAAAGCATACACGGTGGGCTTCCCTGGTGGCGCAGTGGTTGAGAGTCCGCCTGCTGATGCAGGGGACACGGGTTCTTGCCTCAGTCCTCGAAGATCCCATATGCCGTGGAGCGGCTGGGCCCCTGAGCCATGGCCACTGAGCCTGCGCGTCCGGAGCCTGTGCTCCGCAACGGGAGAGACCACAACAGTGAGAGAGAGGCCACAATAGTGAGAGGCTCACGTACCACAAAAAAAAAAAAAAAGCATATGCGGTGAGACACTTACCTTTTGCTTTTATCTTTGTTGTTGCAAAAATAATACATACTCACGTTTAAAAAAAGTACAAACAAGCATAAAAAGCCCCCAAAGAAAATTAAAAGCTCCCACAGTAACTCATATCCTCATAACTACTCCTGGAAATAGCTATGATTAAGGGTTTTCTTCCTGACACTTGCTGATATATAGGCATATATATTTTTTAAGTGGAAAAAAAGCTACTCATGCTCTTTACCTTTTCTCAAAAACACTCCTTTCTCTCAAACATTCCTCCATAATAGGTCTACAGATTTATCTCACTCTTTTAAACAAGTTATATTTCATTGCATAGCTCTACCAGTAATTGTTTAGCTCAACCCTCTGAATAGATATCCAGGCTAATTTCATTTTTGTGTGCAATTACAAATCATGCCAAAGTAAAATGTGTGTCCATGTTTTTCTAGAAGTTAAATTCCTTGTAGTAAAATTTCTGGGTCTCCTGATATGCATATTTCAAACTTTGCCAAATATGCCCAAGTTCTTGCACCAGGAAGGTCTAACTGCTCCATTGTACTCCAGTGCCTGCTTCCCACACCCATGATGATAATGGGCTTATCAAACATTTACTACCTGCCAGTCTGATATAGAAGTTCATTGTTTAGATGAATAGAAAAAAACAAATTTTAAGGCATTAAAAAAGTTCAGTAAGATTCAATACAACCACCTCCATCTAATCTATCATTATAAACACTATAAATGCCCTCACATTTACACGGAGGCAGAAAGTTCTTAAGGAAAGAAACCTACAGACTAATTCACTGAAGGTCACAGATTTATTCTGATAATTTTGAATGTCTCATAATTCTAAACGAGAGTTGAATAACTTTAACATTATTTCACATAAGGGTAATAGACTTAAGTTTTTCACACTCCTGGCCAATGTCAAATAGCTAATTAATAGAGTTTAAAATCCAGTGTCTCTTTTCTTTACTCAGAGATATCTTGCTTCTGACCCTAACACGCTACTGAAACTTCAAGTTCACAATGATCTTCTTGTGATTAACTTCATTGGTCCCTTTTACACTGTTATTAAAATATAAGTAGCATGTGACACTATGGTCTACTCTCTCCTTGACAGTCACCTGTCCTTGACTTCCATCTTCCAGTCCATATTGTTGGATTTTCTCCTGACATCCTGGCTTCTCTATTTGGTACCCATTCATTAAATCTTGCTGCTCCCTAATGCTCTGTTTTTGATTCTTTTCTCAGTCTAATTACAATTCCTGAAAGAGTGGAGACACTCGTTCGTTCTTCATTTATATTTATAAGATGAAGACTCAAATTTATATCATTATCCAAGTTCTCTCTCAAAACCTTGAGTTATACTTATGTCTTGGACATTTTCACATCCAATCTTCCCTACTGAACCCATCAGCTCTCCACTCTACCACTTGCTTATCTGACCATTCACCACACCTGCTGCTCAAGATATTCAGAATTAAGTCTTACTAACATCCTTCAATGACTGCCTACCACTCTTAAAGTCCAAAGTTACTTAATACATCTTATAAGATGTGACATGATCTGTTTCGAAACTAATCTCTAGTATTTCCATTACGAAGACTCTTAGTAATAGAGCTAACCATATAGAACCCCATGGAACTACTTTTAGTGCCTTGAAAAATCCACTCTTCATTCCATCCTTCGGGTTAGATTGGGATATCAGCTCCTCTGGGATCCACTCAAATATGGGTCATATATCCCATATGGGTTCACAATAGAGTTTATTAATATGATAGTTATCATACTGCATTATAATTGCTTGCTCAACTGGGCTTCTTCCTCCCACTCTCAAGAGACTGCTAAGTCTGTGAGAGGCTTACTGTTTTTTGACTCTCTATCATAGCATGAAGCAGAAATGAGTTGTTCAATAATTAGTAGTGCATTAAATACATGAAAAAGAAAGCTGAAGCTGAAACTTGGCACCCCAGCAGTCCTTGGCTACTTCCTTTAAGCTGATTACCCCCTACACAAATCATTCTATGTGTATAGTAATACCAGTTTAAGGGTCAGAATAAGTGTTGTTACCTAGTGAATTATTCTAGCTAATACACTTCAAACCTGACTGTTCTTTATCAATTATTCACTACATTCCAGCTGGAAATATTTAGGAGATCTTAGCACAAAAATACGTTATTTCTTATATTTTAAGCTTTTTTCCTCCTGTAGTCTATGGATGAATTCTTGAAAAGCTGTATGCATTAAACATGTGACATATGAGAGGGAACTAGTATTTGAAGAGACATTACAATGTTCCTTTTGTAAAGGAGACAGATGATAAACCTTTACCAGCTCCTATGGTGAAGACCCATTGTGAGATACAAACAGATTAAAACTAAAATACAATGAAAAGCAACAACAAAACAATCCAGGGAGGCTACATCATGAACTTTACAATTATAGCCGTATATTGATTATCTTATTTATATTCAACATTTAAAAAGTCCAGTTAGAGTGTCAGCTGCTTGATGGCAGGGAACATTCTAAAACTCTAAAAACGAAGAAGGAAGAGAGAAACATCTATAGAGTAAGAATTTGCTTTTACACATTTGGAGCTTGAAGTGATAGTGGGACTTGGTGGGTATTTTCAAATATTTGATAACTGCCAGATAGACAGATAGAGTAGAACTAATAGGGGGGAATTTTAAGAGGCCAAATGTCAATTGAACCTAAGGAAGAATTTCCTATTAAATGAATGCCTTTGAAAATGAAATAGGCTGCTGCTGGACGAAGTGAATGCATTATCACTAAAGATGCTTCAGTGAATTACTGATGGCCACTTATCAAGGCTGATGCAAAGGAAACAGGATAAGCTAGAGGAAAGTGTATACTGATGGAATAGTCTGAGGTATAAGGATATTTCCTGTTCTACTTGTTACATTGAAATATCAACTTGATTATAATCACTAAGTAATTTAATTTAAAAATTCTAGGAAAAAATTGAGTCTTTTCAGAGAAGAGTTGTTGGCTTCTTTCCTTCTGTTACACTGGGCATTGTCTCAGGAAAAAACAATCTCCGTAGAGGTTATGGGATTGCAGCGCTTTTCTAATAATTATGTCTAGAGGCAGTAAAATTTTATACCATAGCTACTGTGATCTGTTCTTTGGGACCAAGGTTAGAGGAAATTATGGGCATCCTGATTAAAGACATTGGGAGAAAAGCTTCAAAAACTTAGTACATTTGCCCATGAAATTTAAGAGTTAGAGCAAATTTGCGTTTCATGAAAATTTTTTTAAACTTACAATGAAAAATGGCATTTAATAATAATTTGGCATTATTATCTCATTTTAAGTACCGAGTTCTTATTTTTTTAATATGCCTCTTGCACCCCAACCCTAAATAAAATAGATCGAAAACTATAAAATTTTATAAGAAATATTTTGATATGTAAGTGACCAAGAGTGTCATAGACATCTGTAAAACTCTTTTAGAAAATTAAAAAAAAATCACTCTTGTGTTGCTCTATTACTACCTTGATAATTATATACCATCTTATATCTTGTACCACAGTCTTTTTATGCATTAGAAAATTGAGAATCCCACAAACTGTGGATTTGTCCCGATAATCTATGCTCTATTCCAAATGCTCTATTATTTGTCCCGATAATCTATGCTCTATGTCCCGATAATCTATGCTCTATGCACTGCTTCCATGGTCATATCTTCTGGCAGTTGAATGGGCTAATTTGAACATTTTCCTCATCTTTCTTCTGTCATTGGGGGGTGTCCTTCCCACCTCTCCGTTTCTAATTTTTCAGTATACACAGGCACCAAAATTGGGCTATGGTGAGAAATAACTATTACCTCTCCCACCATATTCTGCAACTTTATTACTTTCTCCTTAACTTTTTCACTCAGCTTTACAAAAACCTCCCTCCAGTTCCCAGCAAGAAAAATGAAGGAAGATGGAATATTTCTTTCTGTATTTATTTCTCAATATTTCAACATGTATCTCTCATTCTCTTCTTTAGAAATGCCCATTCTTTACCATTCCCACTGATAGATATCTGAGATTCTCCTTTGTTACCTCTGTTCTTCAGTGGTCTTCTGCTCTTACCAAGTCTTAAAGCCAGGGTAAAATCTGCTTCTGTATACCAACTCCTAAACTCTGCCTCTTAGTCCTCTATCAGATTTTATTTATTTACGGGACTGAACACGATGTCTGTCCAGATTCAATTAGAAAAACACCCCAGAATAAATATTGACTGCAAAATTTCATTTTGTTGTCAGCATACAGAGAATGCCAGACCCATACTAAGCTCTCAATGAATGTTTGTTGAATGAATTGAATGTGAATAACCACTATCCTTTTAACTACTGTTTCTCTTCTCCTGGGAGATGGAAGAATCAATACCAATTAAAAGAAATATTCTGAACATCCAAACACAACATGATAAATTTACTTAGGCCAAAAATAAAGTAGTGATTTTTATATACACAGGATTCTGAAGAAGTGAAAAGGTGATTGATTTAGGAATATGAAATGCTATTAAAAAGATACTGATCTCTATCATGTGACTTGCTTTGCATGACATTAAAATAAATAATCCAATCTTACCAGGACTGTAACAGCAATCATATGATGTCCATCACGGAAGATATGCTGTTCTTATCCCCATAGCAACATCTGTAGTACTTATGCAAATCACTTTAAATTAACCTTGATATGAAAAAAAAAAGTACCCTAGGGATAATGCTGTTGTTGTGGCAGTTCAGATGAGTAACATGATTTTCTAATAAAACTCAACAGCAAAAATTAGGATAACAAGATCCTGTTAGCAAATTTTCTTAATATGCATTGGTTAAACCATAGTGTCGGTGCTAGCATAGGGGTAATTAGAGATATTACAGATAATGAGCTACCTTATTGATTATTGCCCTTTTGTAACCCAGCATAGTTCATGCAGTGGAATGTGTTTTGAGTGATTTGCAACTTAAAAACACGAGATAATGATAATTTTACATTTATAACTTTAAATTTTGGTATGAATTTAGTGCTCTCTTTTTAATAGGAATATTTTCTATAGTTAGTGGAACATGAAAACAAACTTTACCCACCTAGACATAAATCCATGGCTTTAAAAAAAAGGCCTGTTTTGTAAAACATGCAGTACTGTACAAATGAAAATACACAGGCTTTAGGGCAAAGTCACACATTTTCACCATGGGTCTAATGAATTAAGATAGCGTTTTACCCGTAATAACTAAAAGTGTATTTGGAAATTTATACCTAAGAGAAAAATAAATATGCTCTCAGATTTCACAAAATCCCAAAGTGAACGACCATTTAATTTTAGTACAAGTAAGTTATGGAACTTCCTATTAATTGTGATCTTTATGTTAAAGTACATTTTAGATGTATTTTAATAAAATATGATATCAGAAATCAACTTATGTGTAGCTGAACTGTAGCAACTAAATTAGAAAGGAAGAGTATTTTCTGAAAATAAATGTAACTGCTTCTGTACATTGAATTTTGAAGATTCCCTAGAGTAATTAAGTAATTAGGTTTTTACTTCTGAACTGGATTGCTTAAATATGGGGTAGCTAATTTTCAGAATTGTGAATCCGAGTGCTGCTTGGCCCAAGGGACTAGCACTTGAGATGGAAATATCACCTTTTGGTGGTTTGGATTTGGCCCAGATCAATATACCAAAGATATGAAGGCAGGGATGTAAAATCCTGTAGAAAGCCAAGTTGTTAGAATTCCTTTGGTAAAAATAAAATGAATTTACCTTCAAACACTTAAGATGGTGGTGATGTAGGATTGAGTAGTATATTTATTACCTCTTGCTGCTATAACAGATTACCAGAAACTTAGGAGCTTAAAACAAAAACGTATTATCTTACAGTTCTGGAGGTTAAAAGTCCAAATGGGTCTCAGTGGGTTAGAATTAGGGTGTTGGCAGAGTGGCATTCCTGCTGGAGGCTCTAGAAGAGAATCCTTTTAATGTGTCTTTTCTAGATTCTAGAGGCCATCCACGGTCCTTAGCTCATGACCCAATTCTTCCATCTTCAAAGCTAAGCTAGGAACAGTGGGTGTAGCCCTTTTCAGGCTGCCAT
The DNA here is from genome assembly GCF_011762595.2 of Tursiops truncatus. NCBI lineage: Eukaryota > Metazoa > Chordata > Mammalia > Artiodactyla > Delphinidae > Tursiops > Tursiops truncatus. The sequence continues at coordinate 114,194,732 of NC_047037.1, forward strand.
ATTTCTCACTCTCTTCTGCCTCTTTTTCCTGTTTTAGGGGCCCCTTTGATTACACTGGGCCCACCTGGATAACCCAGGCCAATCTTTTAAATTTAGCATCAACTGATTAGCAAACTTAATTCCATCTGCAACCTTAATTTCTCTTTGCCCTGTAGCCTTATTTAGTCTCAGGTTCTGAAGATTAGACATAGACATCTCTGGGCAGCCATTATATTGCCTACTATCGGTGAAATTGCCAAAAATCACTGGGTGAGTAGTGAAGAATTCATTAAGTCATTTGTTTTGCTCAGTGACAGGAAACAATACAATTATTTTCCATTGAACTTGTTGAAATTAAATACAAAATAGAGACTGGACTTGAGATATCCTGAGCAGACAAAGCCATGTAAGCCATGTAAGCACAACTAAATCGAGCTCATTTTATGAACATAAGTGAAACTTAACTTAGAATATTTTTGGTAAATGCCTCTGACAATCATAAAAGAAACCTAAGTGATCTGCTTAAAAATAGTATAAGATAACCACTTTTAACCAATCATTGTATAGGATAAACAACTTCCTCATTTTCACTTTATGAACGATCTTGTAATTCTTTTCCCTGACCTGCATATCCATCTTCGAATTTGGAAGCTCCCAGTCGTGAAATGTTTTCATGTGTACAATAAACTCTTGCTAAACACTAGTTATTGATCTGGTGGTTTTAACTTTGCTATTTTGGATTTTTGATAAACTAAATTTCATGTGTAGAATTATACTGAATTAAATTTGCATAACACTAATTAATGTCTAACGACTAGATTTCTGACAGAAGAAGTATTTTTCAATTTATGTTATTTGTATATAACCTTGCAGACAGACTATTTTTGAAAAATATGCTTAGTTGAGAATTTGGAACTGTTTTACCATGGAACCTGGAGATACACCCAATTGGACCATAACACTACATTTACAGTAAGACTGTAGATCGGAACTTAGCCATTGCCACTCACTTTACTTTGCGAAAAGTCAGGAACAACAATAACAAAAATAACTTTCTCTCTTATATGTACTTTTAAGTCACTTTGAATCCCTTTTCAGAACATGGAAAGAAATTGTTTTAATAATAAAATGAATCTTGCCTTAATCGAAAGGACTTTAGTTGGATACTAAATAATTAAGTATATTCATATATATCACTAATATATTAGTAGGTAGAACTAGGCAATTAAAATGAAAGAATTAAAAATTTGGAATAAAACTATACTTTTAAAGACGTATAATAGGATACATTAGAATATACAAAACATACTCAAGAAGAAAGATCAGCATAGCCTTGCATAATTGAAATCATTTTCTACCATGAACTTCAATTTACAAAAGTAGAAAGATACTTTGTACGGATATATTTCACTGGAGTCAAAGTTAAGGCTATAACTGAACATGATTAGACCATAAAAAATTAACAATGTTAGAAGCATTAATGGGAGGGCTATTGAAGACAGCACACATAATTCTTAAGGCTCAAGGAGAATCATTTCAGTTTCACCAGTAATTAATTATAAGCCTTATCTTAAGAAAACCTTCACATTTTCCAAGGCAAATATATATCACTTTCACAGAAACATGAAAAACTCTTTTGTCTAAAAATCTTAGGGGATGACTTAACTGACAACATGTATGCAGCATTAAGATTTTCTACAATCACAAACAAGTCAGGCCTTTATTTGTTCTATATAGATAAAAATAGACGCTGAATTTCATTTTACTTCTCAATGAACCACACGCATTTCAGGTTGTAAACTGTACACATCTGCTGCTCAATCATTTTACAAGGCCAAGTGCCCTGAAAGAGATCAAAGTACCCACTTAAATTGTGTCTCTCTGCCATAGATTTCTGTAATGGCAATACTGAATAGAAATAGCAGATGGATAAGTTCAATCAATACTATTATTTAACACAGTATGGGAAAGAAAACTCCAGTTTGCTTGATTACCTTTCCCATGTAAGTGTAGGCCTGGCCTCTGATATCCACTCAATGAGTGGGATATGATGGATGGGCATCACTTGTCAATGAACTTCAGACAAGTAGACTTGTACAATTGTGTATGCAAAAGTCTGAACCAGAAATGGAAGAAATTGCTTGAGTTAACAAAAGGGTGGCAGCAAAGGCTTTTAAACTAATTGAGTAGCCAACGTTTATTGAGTTTTTACTACGTACCAGCCACTCTTCTAAGAGCTTTATAACTTTTCACTAATCTAATGGCCACCTTGGCACTATAACATTGTTAAAGAGGAAACAGAAGCACAGCAAATTGAATTATTTGCCTTCAGTGACTCAGCTATTAAGTAGTAAAACTGGGATTTGAATCCAGAAGGTATGACCCCAGAGTCCATGCCTTTCTACACAGCGTGCCTCTGGTGAGCGCACCAGGGCCTGTTGAAGCCAACAACTCTGTGGACAGAACCATTCTATAAATATGGCTATTTTAAAGTACTTTTCGGGGGAGAGGGGGAAGATGGTGGAAGAGTAAGACGCGGAGATCACCTTCCTCCCCACAGATACATAAGAAATACATCTACACGTGGAACAACTCCTACAGAACACCTACTGAATGCTGGCAGAAGACCTCAGACCTCCCAAAAGGCAAGAAAGTCCCCACATACCTTGGTAGGGAAAAAGAAAAAAGAATAAACAGGGACAAAAGGATAGGGATGGGATCTGCACCAGTGGGAGGGAGATGTGAAAGAGGAAAGGTTTCCACACACTAGGAAGCCCCTTCGTGGGCAGAGACTGCGGGTGGCGGAGGGGGGAAGCTTCGGAGCCGTGGAGGAGAACGCAGGCACAGGGGTGCGGAGGGCAAAGTGGAGAGATTCCCACACAGAGGATCGGTGCCTACCAGCACTCACCAGAGAGGCTTGTCTGCTCACCCGCCAGGGCGGGCAGGACTGGGAGCTGAGGCTCGGGCTCCGGAGCTTAGATCCCAGGGAGAGGACTGGGGTTGAAGACGTGAACAGAGCCTGAAGGGGTTAGTGCGCCACGGCTAGCCGGGAGGGAGTCCGGGAAAAAGTCTGGAGCTGCCGCAGAGGCAGGAGACTTTTTCTTCCCTCTTTGTTTCCTGGTGCGCAAGGAGAGGGGATTAAGAGCGTGCTTAAAGGAGCTCCAGAGACGGGCGCGAGCCGCGGCTATCAGCGCGGACCCCAGAGACGGGCATGAGACGCTAAGGCCGCTGCTGCCACCACCAAGCAGCCTGTGTCCGAGCACAGGTCACTATCCACACCTCCCCTCCCGGGAGCCTGTGCAGCCCGCCACTGCCAGGGTCCTGTGATCCAGGGACAACGCACGGTGTGCCTCAGGCTGGTGCAACGTCGCGCTGGCCTCTGCCGCCGCAGGCTCACCCTGCATCGTGCCCCTCTCTCTCCCCGGCCTGAGTGAGCCAGAGCCCCCGAATAAGCTGCTCCTCTAACCCAGTCCTGTCTGAGAGAAGAACAGATGCACTCAGGCGACCTACACGCAGAGGCGGGTCCAAATCCAAAGCTGAACCCCGGGAACTGTGCGAACAATGAAGAGAAAGGGAAATCTCTCCCAGCATCCTCAGGAGCAGCAGATTAAATCTCCACAATCAACTTGATGTACCCTGCATCTGTGGAATACATGAATAGACAACGAATCACCCCAAATTGAGGAGGTGGACTTTGAGAGCAAGATATATTATTTTTTCCCCTTTTCCTCTTTTTGTGTGTATGTGTATGCTTCTGTGTGAGATTTTGTCTGTATAGCTTTGCTTTCACCATTTGTCCTAGGGTTCTGTCTGTCCGGATTTTTTTGTTTCTTTTACTTAAAAATTTTTTTTTTCTTAATAATTATTTTTTATTTTAATAACTTTATTTTATTTTATCTTACTTTATTTTATCCTCTTTCTTTCTTTCTTTCTTTCTTTCTATTTTTTCTCCCTTTTATTCTGAGCCGTGTGAATGAAAGGCTCTTGGTGCTGCAGCCAGGAGTCAGTGCTGTGCCTCTGAGGTGGGAGAGCCAACTTCAGGACACTGGTCCACAAGAGACCTCCCAGCTCCATGAAATATCAAACGACGAAAGTCTCCCAGAGATCTCCATCTCAACACCAACAACCAGCTTCACTCAACGACCAGCAAGCTACAGTGCTGGACACCCTATGCCAAACAACTACCAAGACAGGAACACACCACCACCCATTAGCAGAGAGGCTGCCTAAAATCATAATTAGGCCACAGACACCCCAAAAGACACCACCAGACGTGGACCTGCCCACCAGAAAGACAAGATCCAGCCTCATCCACCAGAACACAGGCACTAGTCCCCTCCACCAGGAAACCTACACAACCCACTGAACCAAACTTCGCCACTGGGGACAGACACCAAAAATAACAGGAACTACAAACCTGCAGCCTGCAAAAAGGAGACCCCCAAACACAGTAAGATAAGCAAAATGGGAAGACAGAAAAACACACAGCAGATGAAGGAGCAAGATAAAAACCCACCAGACCTAACAAATGAAGAGGAAATAGACAGTCTACCTGAACAAGAATTCAGAATAATGATAGTAAAGATGATCCAAAATCTTGGAAATAGAATAGAGAAAATGCAAGAAACGTTTAATAAGGACCTAGGAGAACTAAAGAGGGAACAACACAATAAGTGAAATTAAAAATACTCTAGAAGGGATCAATAGCAGAATAACTGAGGCAGAAGAACGGATAAGTGACCTGGAAGATAAAATAGTGGAAATAACTACTGCAGAGCAGAATAAAGAAAAAAGAATGAAAAGAACTGAGGACAGTCTCAGAGACCTCTGGGACAACATTAAACACACCAACATTCGAATTATAGAGGTCCCAGAAGAAGAAGAGAAAAAGAAAGGGACTAAGAAAATATTTGAAGAGCTTATAGTTGAAAACTTCCCTAATATGGGAAAAGAAATAGTTAAGTCCAGGAAGCACAGAAAGTCCCATACAGGATAAAATATCCAAGGAGAAACACGCCAAGACACATATTAATCAAACTGTCAAAAATTAAATACAAAGAAAATATATTAAAAGCAACAAGGGAATAACAACAAATAACACACAAGGGAATCCCCATAAGGTTAACAGCTGATATTTCAGCAGAAACTCTGCAAGCCAGAAGAGAGTGGCAGGACATATTTAAAGTGATGAAGGAGAAAAACCTACAACCAAGATTACTCTACCCAGCAAGGATCTCATTCAGATTTGATGGAGAAATTAAAACCTTTACAGACAAGCAAAAGCTGAGACAGTTCAGCACCACCAAACCAGATTTACAGCAAATGCTAAAGGAACTTCTCTAGGCAAGAAACAAAAGAGAAGGAAAAGACCTACAATAACAAACCCAAAGCAATTAAGAAAATGGGAATATGAACGTACATATCGATAATTACCTTAAATGTAAATGGATTAAATGCTCCCACCAAAAGACACAGACTGGCTGAATGGATACAAAAACAAGACCCATATATATGCTGTCTATAAGAGACCCACTTCAGACCTAGGGACACATACAGATTGAAAGTGAGGGATGGAAAAAGATATTCCATACAAATGGAAATCAAAAGAAAGCTGGAGTAGCAATTCTCATATCAGACAAAATAGACTTTAAAATAAAGATTATTACAAGAGACAAAGAAGGACACTATATAACGATCAAGGGATTGATCCAAGAAGAAGATATAACAATTGTAAATCTTTATGCATCCAACATAGGAGCACCTCAATACATAAGGCAAATACTAACAGCCATAAAAGGGGAAATCGACAGTAGCATATTCAAAGTAGGGGACTTTAACACCCCACTTTCACCAATGAACAGATCATCCAAAATGAAAATAAATAAGGAAACACAAGCTTTAAATGATACATTAAACAAGATGGACTTAATTGATATTTATAGGACATTCCATCCAAAAACAACAGAATACACATTTTTCTCAAGTGCTCATGGAACATTCTCCAGGATAGATCATATCTTGGGTCACAAATCAAGCCTTGGTAAATTTAAGAAAATTGAAATTGTAGCAAGTATCTTTTCCCACAACAACGCTATGAGACTAGATATCAATTACAGGAAAAGATCTGTAAAAAATACAAACACATGGAGGCTAAACAATACACTATTTAATAATGAAGTGATCACTGAAGAAATCAAAGAGGAAATAAAAAAATACCTAGAAACAAGTGACAGTGGAGACACGACAACCCAAAACCTATGGGATGCAGCAAAAGCAGTTCTAAGAGGGAAGTTTATAGCAATAAAATCCTACCTTAAGAAACAGGAAACATCTCAAATAAACAACCTAACCTTGAACCTAAAGCAATTAGAGAAAGAAGAACAAAAAAAAACCCAGAGTTAGCAGAAGGAAAGAAATCACAAAGATCAGATCAGAAATAAATGAAAAAGAAATGAGGGAAACGATAGCAAAGATCAATAAAACTAAAAGCTGGTTCTTTGAGAAGATAAACAAATTGATAAACCATTAGCCAGACTCATCAAGAAAAAAAGGGAGAAGACTCAAACCAATAGAATTAGAAATGAAAAAGGAGAAGTAACAACTGACACTGCAGCAATACAAGAGATCATGAGAGATTACTACAAGCAATTGTATGCCAATAAAACGGACAACTTGGAAGAAATGGATAAGTTCTTAGAAATGCACAACTGCCGAGACTGAACCAGGAAGAAATAGAAAATATGAACAGACCAATCACAAGCACTGAAATTAAGACTGTGATTAAAAATCTTCCAACAAACAAAACCCCAGGACCAGATGGCTTCACAGGCGAATTCTACCAAACATTCAGAGAAGAGCTAACACCTATCCTTCTCAAACTCTTCCAAAATATAGCAGAGGGAGGAACACGCCCAAACGCATTCTACGAGGCCACCATCACCCTGATACCAAAACCAGACAAAGATGTCACAAAGAAAGAAAACTACAGGCCAATATCACTGATGAACATAGAGGCAAAAATCCTCAACAAAATACAGCAAACAGAATCCAACAGCACATTAAAAGGATCATACACCATGATCAAGGGGGGTTTATCCCAGGAATGCAAGGATTCTTCAATATGTGCAAATCAATCAATGTGATACATCATATTAACAAATTGAAGGAGAAAAACGAGATGATCATCTCAATAGATGCAGAGAAAGCTTTTGACAAAATTCAACTCCAATTTATGATAAAAACCCAGAAGAAAGTAGTCATAGAGGGAACTTTCCTCAACATAATAAAGGCCACATATGACAAACCCACAGCCAACATCGTCCTCAATGGTGAAATACTGAAACCATTTCCACGAATATCAGAAACAAGGTTGCCCACTCTCACCACAGCAATCAGAGAAGAAAAAGAAATAAAAGGAAAAAAAATTGGAAAAGAAGAAGTAAAGCTGTCACTGTTTGCAGATGACATGATACTATACATAGAGAATCACAAAGATGCTACCAGAAAACTACTAGAGCTAATCAATGAATTTGGTAAAGTAGCAGGATAAAAAATTAATGCACAGAAATCTCTGGTATTCCTATAAACTACTGATGAAAAGTCTGAAAGTGAAATTAAGAAAACACTCCCATTTACCATTGCAACAAAAAGAATAATATATCTAGGAATAAACCTACCTAAGGATACAAAAGACCTGTATGCAGAAAATTATAAGACACTGATGAAAGAAATTAAAGATGATACAAGTAGATGAAGAGATATACCATGTTCTTGGATTGGAAGAATGAACATTGTGAAAATGACTCTACTACCCAAAGCAATCTACAGATTCAATGCAATCCCTATCAAACTACCAATGGCATTTTTCACACAACTAGAACAAAAAAGTTCACAATTTGTATGGAAACGCAAAAGACCCCAAAGAGCCAAAGCAATCTTGAGAACGAAAAATGGAGCTGGAGGAAGCAGGCTCCCTGACTTCATACTATACTACAGAGCTACAGTAATCAAGACAGTATGGTACTGGCACAAAAACAGAAATATAGATCAATGGAACACGATAGAAAGCCCAGAGATAAACCCATGCACATATGGTCACCTTATCTTTGATAAAGGAGGCAAGAATATACAGTGGAGAAAAGACAGCCTCTTCAATAAGTGGTGCTGGGAAAACTGGACAGGTACATGTAAAAGTATGCGATTAGAACACTCCCTAACACCATACACAAAAATAAGCTCAAAATGGATTAAAGATCTAAATGTAAGGCCAGAAACTATCAAACTCTTAGAGGAAAACATAGGCAGAACACTCTATGACATAAATCACAGCAAGATCCTTTTTGACCCACCTCCTAGAGAAATGGAAATAAAAACAAAAATAAACAAATGGGACCTAATGAAACTTCAAAGCTTTTGCACAGCAAAGGAAACCATAAACAAGACCAAAAGACAACCCTCAGAATGGGAGAAAATATTTGCAAATGAAGCAACTGACAAAGGATTAATCTCCAAAATTTACAAGCAGCTCATGCAGCTCAATAACAAAAAAACAAACAACCCAATCCAAAAATGGGCACAAGACCTCAATAGACATTTCACCAAAGAAGATATAGAGATTGCCAACAAACACATGAAAGAATGCTCAAAATAATTAATCATTAGAGAAATACAAATCACAACTACAATGAGATATCATCTCACACTGGTCAGAATGGCCATCATCAAAAAATCTAGAAACAATAAATCCTGGAGAGGGTGTGGAGAAAAGGGAACCCTCTTGCACTGTTGATGGGAATACAAATTGATACAGCCATTATGGAAAACAGTATGGAGGTTCCTTAAAAAACTAAAAATAGAACTACCATACGACCTAGCAATCCCACTACTGGTCATATACCCTGAGAAAACCATAATTCAAAAAGAGTCATGTACCACAATGTTCATTGCAGCTCTATTTACAGTAGCCAGGAGATGGAAGCAACCTAAGTGTCCATCATCAGATGAATGGATAAAGAAGATGTAGCATATATATACAACGGAATATTACTCATCCATAAAAAGAAACGAAATTGAGTTGTTTGTAGTGAGGTGGATGGACCTAGAGTCTGTCATACAGAGTGAAGTAAGTCAGAAAGAGAAAAAGAAATGCCGTATGCTAACACATATATATTGAATCTAAGAAAAAAACAAAAAGGGCATGAAGAACCTAGGGGTAAGGTGGGAATAAAGACACAGACCTACTAGAGCATGGACTTGAGGATATGGGGAGGGGGAAGGGTAAGCTGTGACAAAGCGAGAGAGAGGCATGGACATATATACACTACCAAACGTAAAATAGCTAGCTAGTGGGAAGCAGCCACATAGCACAGGGAGATCAGCTCGGTGCTTTGTGACCACCTAGAGGGGTGGGATAGGGAGGGTGGGAGGGAGGGAGACGCAAGAGGGAAGAGATATGGGAACATATGTATATGTATAACTGATTCACTTTGTTATAAAGCAGAAACTAACACACCATTGTAAAGCAATTGTACTCCAATAAAGATGTTAAAAAAAATAAAGTACTTTTCTCCACATCCTCACCAACAATTAAATTAGAATATTCGCTAACACCATATATACAAAAATAAACTCAAAATGGGGTAAAGACCTAAATGTAAGACCAGAAACCATAAAACTCCTAGAAGGAAACATAGGCAGAACACTCTTTGACATAAATAGTAGCAATATTTTTTGGATAAGTCTCCCGAAGCAATGGAAATAAAAGCAAAAATAAACAAATGGGACCTAATTAAACTTAAAAGTTTTTGCACAGTGAAGGAAACCATTGCCAAGAGGAAAAGACAACCTAACTGAATGGGAGAAAATATTTGCAAATGCTATGATGGATACAGGTTAATATCCAACATATATAAACAGCTCATACAACTCAGTATCAACAAAACCAAACACCCTGGTTAAAAAATAAGCAGAAGAACTCAACAGACATTTTTCCAGAGAGGAAGTGCAGATGGCCAACAGGCACATAAAAAAAAGATGCTCATCATCATTAATCATCAGGGAAATGCAAATCAAAACCACAACCACACCTCACACCTGTCAGAATAGCAATTAACAAAAGAACACAAATTTGCTATGATTTTAGAGCTAGCCAATGGTAATGCTAGCCTGTACTCCTCACCACAATGCTACAGTTTCTGTCCTTTTTTAGATGTGGAAGTAAGGAAAAGAGATGACTCTAGGCTTCCCTTTTTTTAAATACTGGATAAACGGTGAGGTCCAGTGGCTTCTTGTGTCATCACATGGTGTTTCCTCTGTGTGTGCACATCCACGGTCTCTTTTCTTCTTCTTACAAGGACACCAGTCCTATTGGATGAGGTCCCTACCCTTATGACCTCATTATATCTTAATTACCTCTTTAAAGATAGCTCCTAATATGGTCAAATTGGGGGTTAGGGCTTCCACATATGAGTTTGGGGTAGCCACAGTTCAGTACATAATTGTAACTGTGGAACAATTAGATTACTATGGCTCATACAGAGTTAGAAATAGAATACTGATAGGAAAAATTGGAACTAGATTTTGATTTATGAATTATCAGCAGTGGAAATTATGGATGATACGACCCAAGAAGAATGTGAAGTGGGAAGTTAATTAGAACAAACACAAACTCCTGAGAAAAAACATGTTCCAGAAGGAAGGGCTAAAAGAGAAGAAAGCAAAGGAGAATGAGATGTACTAGGAAAATTAAGATAAATGGATGGCAGGGAAAGAGTGAATTTAATGACTTGTGGAACTGTCAACAGCCCCAAATGATATATTGAAGTCAAGTACAATAAGAAGAGAAAAGGTCACAGAATTTGGCAATTTGGAAAACTTTCATGATTTCAGCAAGTATATTATCAATAGCATGGTTAGAGGAAAAAGCAGATCGTGTGGGAGAGAGTAGTAAATAGGAGACGAGGAAGCGGACCCCGTAAATGTGACTTCGCTTTCAAGACCTTTGGGAGTGAAAGGAAACAAGAGACATAGGAAGCAGCTTGAAGGAGAAGTAGAGAGAAGGTGAGCTGATCTAGCCCATGAGAGCTGGTCCTGGCTCATGTTGAGAGAAAAAGGAGGCTAGAATTCAGCCTTAGGTTACTCTTCCTTAGGCTTTCTGTTTAGCCAGTAAACAGTAATGCAGAGATATACATATATACAATCAAAAGATCCAGTGAGTCAGGGCGTCTTGCCTATGATGGACTCAATACCTGGTATAGGGTGAAGAATCTGCTGGGCAAAAGGACCCCAGGGCATGGATTCACTGTCCTTACAGGTTAAGGCTGAGAGGAATGCCGTGGGGTGGGAATGTGGAGCAGAAAACCAGCACAGAACAAGGTCCTTCCTATTTCTGTAGAAGAAATAAGTGCTGATCACCAGTATACACTTCCTAAATCACTGGACCCTACAAGAAATTCCAAAACAGTGGACCTGGCACTGGCCTAGCATACAAGCAAAATATTTATTTTATTTTTTTAGTATAGAAATAAGTTGCGAATAGACTGAAAAGATAAAATGTGGTTAGAGAAAAAGAGGTTGAAATGTAGGAGAGGGAAAGAATAGTTTCAAGTAGGTCCTTGAGAAGATGGATGGAGATGGAGTTTGGCACTCAGGTGGGCAACTTAGCTTCAGGAAAGAGGGAAGAGGGACAAAGCTCTTGGTGGAGGTAAACACTGAGTTTAAAGGAGAGAATTGGAGTTGGGAAACTTCACGTCTTCTAGGCTTCAGCTGCTCAAGAAGGAGATGGCACAACGATCCCTGAGACGGTACTAGTGTACAATAAATGAAGTGGCTCATCCACGGTGCCAGTGGGATCCAACAGAACCCTGGGTTACCTGGACTTACTCCTCTGTTTGCTTTCTGAAGGCTGAAGCTCTCCTAAGCCGGACCCCGCCTTGTCTTTATAAAACTGACCTCTTTCATAAGGCCTCCCTGGCACAGAACAGGACATCATACAAGTGGGTGAAATAACTGAATAAATAAATGAAACACTCACCTCTTCAACAAATTAAATAATTTAGTGTGTTTTAGAGAAGTGGGGGCATTAATACTGACAATAAGTTTGGCCAGGGAATTAGAAGGTTTGAAAATGTTTATCAGTTTAGTCAGAGAAAGACAAAGCATAGCTGTGTCATATATTCCCACATATGTCTGACAAAGATCTTGAATGGAAGCTAATTTCAACAGTATTAGATTTTGAGCTCTTTGAGACAGGATGTCTTATTTATCTAGTCTAACACATAATTAGTAGTTATTCAGTAATTATTTGTTGAAGGAATGAATTCCACGACTTACATTAACCCAAGCTCCAGGAATAGAATTGACATTTCATATATAATATTAAAATTAAGCTAAATAGAAAGTTGAATAAAATATTAAAAATAATGGCATTTCTTATTCTTCTATTCATTATGGCCGATTCCACGTTCCTTCTTCGTATTTCAAAATTCAAAGAAAATAAGGAAAATGACCAGGAAGGGATAGTGTTCACTTCCTGGGCTTGGTTTGAGTCCCTCACCCGCCCCCCACGCTCAACTTAATGTTTAACTTTTTCTTGAAAGAAAGTTTCATGTACGAAGGATATATCTTGAGAATTAACATTAGTTCAGTCTTTGGGTGATAACTTCATGGGGTTTTTCATTTTTCCATGTTGCTTATCCGTACACCCTAGTATTTCTGAAATGGAAGTCGTCTGACAGTAAGAAGTAGTTTAAGCTTTGTAAGTGAACAAAGAGCTGGAATAAGGTAAGTAGATTCAGTTAAACTACCACTGCTGGATTCATAAAAATAAAATGACTCCCTTTGACCTATTGCATTAAGTTCAAACTCTCCTACTTCAGTTCAGTTCCACCCGTATGATCTAACCCTGTTTCTTACACGTTCACAAGGCACGACTTTCTTCCAGTTACCACGTGAAACTCTCATTACCCCCTGTGGTCACCACATCAGGAAGCCATTTCTCTTGGTCTTCTCTGATTCAGATACTTGCCCTCTTCTAAGGGCACTGAGTTCCCATTTGAGTCCCACATCTTCCAAGAAACCTTTTCTTTTGGTTCCTTATGCATACTTCACTCTGTTACAGAATGTCACTTTAGGTAAGTACCATTAGAGTTTATGCTGCATTCTTAGAGTGTCATTAAAAGGGGAAATATCTATGTTAAAAGTCTTGGCTGAAATGCAAGGTTAGCTGCACCCCAGCAGGGTCCAAAACCTGGGTACAGATCTCCTCAGGTATATTCAATTTTTTATGATGCTTTTCATTACAGTTGGGCATTTGCTTGAATGCTTAACACCAAATGTTCCTCTTTTCTCACCGAGACACAGAGTTCTCTTATCCTCTTCTGGATCGTTGGCCTGATAACTGAAACTCTGTCAGGAAATTTTTGTTGGTTAAACTTTAACGCTATAAGCTTTCTGGCATATGAAAGTAGAAAAGCCTTAATAAAGAAGGATGAGGATAGGCAAATCCAGTCACTGTCTGACCTACCTAGTCTGTCTTTATATTTAGATTTTTTTTCATAGACTATTTCTAGTAGAATTCCTTTACCTCACATTCTTTGAACTAGGAATGAAACCAGATAATTCTAGGTTATTTTAAAGGTTTGGATATCTACATTTTTATACTTGCTACTTGGATAGGATGAGTAATACAAGTCAAATATTTTCGTGTCAGGGAAAAAAATTCTGTGGAAATGCTACTTGATTTATATATTTATTTAGCCTGCAGTCTTGTGACCTCCTATCTATGAATGAAACAAAATGCAGTATTTTTATCAACAGCACCCTAGCATCCTACTATATCTAGTGTGGATATTAAAATGTAAAAGACTGGTTTTCATACCAAGGAGCTCATACTTCCATGGGTGGCACAGGTTTTACACAGGTCCTGCTTCAGAAGATCAAATCACAGCAACGATTTAAGAATAGTATTGGTATGTGATGATAATAGATGCCTGATTTAAAGTTATATTGAATGAAAGTCCTAAATGAGTGGCACAGGTGATTCATGTTGTTAATTTTAAAGAAGAAAAAAATAAGTATGGATCAAAATTTTAAAAACAGCTTTTTTTGTGCAAGTTATAATCTTATTGGGCACTAGAGGAATTGCTTCCATGTAAAAGAGAAGGGAGAGAAATAAAGAAGTGTTGGGAATTGTTCTTCTGTGAGCTTGTACACAAGTAAGCCAGAATCTTTTCCTTTTCTACATACATAGACTCACCCACATGTGTATGAATATAGGCTGTGTGTGTGTGTGTGTGATTTCCCCGCTTAGCCCTTTGGTTTAGTTTTGCTTATGTCTGGATGATATACTTCTGTATTTTAGTCTATTAAGTATGAAATAAAATATTCACATGATGTGCATCTCTCTTGAGGGAGCTGTGAGTACATTTTACTCCTGTACTTACAGACCTGTTGCACATCCTCAAAAGACAGGTACTTCACAAGAACAAAGAATAATTAATTTTAGCCCATTTTAAAAGACTCGTTTGACTCTAAATACCACAGGTATTTTGAGCTGGGAAGTTATCTTCAAAGAAGTAAGAGAGAGGAATACAGAACATCCTCTTGAATTCCCATTGCTGGCATGCACTGTATCTAATCCTCACATCCCAACAAGTTGGCATTTCTCTACACCCATGTCTAAATTTTGTGACATCTGCACGGGCTAAACAGATTTATGCCTTAAAAATTATTTTATTTAAAGTCATGCCTAAATTTAAAAGCATTGAAATTCGTTATTTAATACTCTTCCCTCTGATGAAAACCTCTTTTAGTAGATTTTATACGTTTCTTTAAAATATTATCTAATATAAAACAAGATGAAAGTGACTGGATATCTTCTGGATGAATAGGATGGATTATTTTCTTTCAGCTCATATCTAAAATTTTCAATAGCTTCTTAATTTCTCAACTATATGTTGCATTTTTAAAATTACTTCAACTCTGTCTTTATTCTAAGCATCTAATATAAACAATGACCCTACTATTCTCAAAGCTTATAATGATGTTTATGGGGATGGAATAATTTTTATTGGCTTTCTTCCTCAGAATTCTCAATGTAGAAGTTTTTTCCTTTTAGCTTTATCAGAGCACAGAGGCCTCTTTGCTCATAATATGCATCTTTTTAGTGAACGGGATATGTCACTCCTTCACATGTCAATCATGTCACAAAAATTACTTTGAGTCACTAGAATAGTTGCCTAATTGAGGAGAGGAAAATCAACTATCACACTGAAAGAAAATAGAAAGTGTTAAGGTCACGATGGCACATTTTACTTATAAGACAAATCGTCTATCAGTGGTAGAAAGTTAACAAATTACTAAGAAAACTTTAATGACAAATTCTTGCTATTTTCCTCATATCAAGGTACAGTTTAAGGTACAGACAATTAAAACCACATTTAAGACAAATTGCTGGTTTCCCATTCTTAGAAGATGATGGCCAACTTTCTTGAGCAACTGTTATGGACTGAGTATTTGTGTTCCCCCCCAAAATTCTATGTTGAATTCTAATCACCAATGTGATGGTATTTGATTCAAAATATAATATAGTTCTCATTTTAGAGTAAACTTTCATTCATTTTCCATAGACCCTTTTATCATTTTTATAATGTCTCAAGTTTAAGAACCCCCTTGATATATACCTAATTCTTTTTGCCCAAGGCAGGGAAAAAGCAAACAAAAACGACTTATTTTGTATTCATTAGAATTCCTAAGTTTCATTACTTTATTTGCTACAGAGAACCAAATTCTATTGGGAGGTAAAATTTCCTACTTCAATAATTATTTTTTATCTTAGCATAAATGGAATTATAAGTGTCTATAATGAAGAAAGAATAGAGAATAGATGTGAAGAGTACAAGCAAAGGGAATGGTCTCTTTATGTGGGAAGGGCAGTGCCCCAAAGGAAAATGAAGGTAAAAAGGAAGATTGAAGGTACTTTATAATAATACCATAGGCCAGCCCTACTACTATCTTTTTTTTTTTTTTTTTTTTTTTTTTTTTTTTTTTTGCGGTACGCGGGCCTCTCAGTGCTGTGGCCTCTCCCGTTGCGGAGCACAGGCTCTGGACCCGCAGGCTCAGCGGCTATGGCTCACGGGCCCAGCCGTTCCACGGCATGTGGGATCCTCCCGGACCGGGGCACGAACTCGTGTCCCCCCTGCATCAGCAAGCGGACTCTCAACCACTGCGCCACCAGGGAAGCCCCCTACTACTATCTCTATTCATGCAGAAGGACAATATTTTTGGAATAGTATCTGCTGTATATTGTGTTTCTTAACAATTATCATTTTCCCAAGCTCTCTACCCTTTGAAGTTTGTGCATCTATTTCATTGGAGGCAGGGTGGATAGAGCCTAGAAAAAAGGTGAAAGTAGGGCTTCCCTGGTGGCGCAGTGGTTGAGAGTCCGGCTGCCGATGCAAGGGACACGGGTTCATGCCGCGGAGCGGCTGGGCCCGTGAGCCATGGCCGCTGAGCCTGCGCGTCCGGAGCCTGTGCTCCGCAATGGGAGAGGCCACAACAGTGAGAGGCCCGCGTACCGCAAAAGAAAAAAAAGAAAAAGTGAAAGTGAACTTCGATCATTTAAAAAGAGCTTTGCATGTACCCAAACTAAGGATTGTTTTCATGTGCAAGAGCCAAGTCCTTTTGAAGAGAAGAGGTTTTCAGATTTCTGAACTCTATGGAGGTTGACTATAGAGCAAATTATGATGGGAGAGTAGGAAGTCAAGCCATGACGTAGGGAAGTGACCGTGATGATCAAGTGAGTTAGATATGAAGGTGCAGCATGTTTAGGAAGAAAAGGGCCCTGGAACAGTGTTTCTAGCTAATTGAGGCTCAAAGGTGGCATGGGCAAAATCTAGATGACACAGTGTCTGCCAGGTAGTCATCAGAAGAGTCTATTATCTCTATATTCAACATATGCAGTATCTGAACCCTTTCTACCACCTTCAATTTTACCTACCTGGTCTAAGCTTCCCTGGGTTATTGTAATTTTTCCTGACTATTACCTCCTGCTACTCCTCCCATCCCCCCAAAATACACTCCATGCAGAACATCACCCACAGGGCTTCTGTTAAAAGTTAAGTCATATCAGGTCACTCCTCTGCTCAAAACTCTCCAACGATACCCCGTTTATCTCAGAGTGAAAGCTGAAGTCCTGTGTTTACTAACATATTTCCTCTGACTTGAACAATGCCTGGAACTTAGTAGGAAGTCACTAGATACTTGTCGGGTGAGTTAAAAGTTAATAAATAAATTCCTATCTCATTGGAAGTAAACACTAAGGTCCTTCTGGTTGACTACGAAGCTTTAAAGTTCTGCTCCCCACATCCCCACTTTGTACCTCTCTCTTTTTCCTTCCTTCTGGCTGGATAGAGTATCCCCCAAACCTAGCAGGCACACTTGCCTTAGGACTGGAAGTCTGACCATTCCTTTTGCCTGAAATGCTCTACCACAAGTTAGAACATCTGTGTGGCTCCCTCACTATCTGTCTTTGTTAAACCTTTGTGAATCTTTCCCTGACCATCTTATTTAAAATTATAACACCCACACATCTCTCTTTTCTGCTTTATTTTCTATACAATATTTGTCATTATGTAATATGCCATATACTTTACCTTTTAATAAATTACCCCCACCTTCCAAATATAAGTGTCAGGATAGTGTGTATTTTCATCTCATTTATTCGTTCCTGTTCTCCCAATGCCTAGCACACTGGTATCTGGCATAGAGTAAGCACTGAAAATGCATGTACCAATTTAACGAGTGAATAAATTAATAATATGAAGAAGGCAAGGTTTGGGTTACCAAAGAGCAGAGGATGGAAAATAATAAAGTAGGAACTCTGCAAGATAAAATAGAAATAAAAATACTCAGATATTACTCTGAATATTGCTACTAATGGGCTATATTACCTTAAAATACTCTTTGTACTCCACTTTACCAATGTCAGTGTCTCATCTACAAAGGAAAGTTGAGTAAGATGTTCTACATGATCTTTTGCAGCTCTGATATTTTAAAAATTTTCATGATAGATTCTATAATCCATTTTTGTCCATTTTCAGAAAATAGGTACTTATAATTATTTAAGTCTCTATGTATCCATAGTAATCTGGCTTTTGTCAGGATTACATCAATGTAGCAATTTTGAAGTTTTTTTCCCCAAATAGAAACAATTACAAAAAAGATTTATAATTTTTGCTGTTAATCTTTCCAAAGCAATGACATGAAAGAGAAAAATACAACTTCACACACACATACAGCTGAAATTTATTGGAAAAAAAATATAAAGCTATCTATCTCCTCTTCCAGGCACTTTCCCCCAGCTGGTTTAAGGACATACATCATCATGGCTTCTAAACTTTAATTTACAAGCAACAAATATGGTAGTGTTATAAGCTTCTGACCATTGCAAAATCACTGACTGCAAGGCCTGTCTCCTCAGAAACTAATCAAAAGGTGACACATTCTGTTAACTTCCTATTATACATTCATAACATCATCTTTCAATTCAATGTCATAAAGAATTTATGTAGGACATTAATCATGCAAGCCCACTAAATTGTTCTCATTTCAGTGATAATTGTTTACTCCTTTAAATGGTTTGTGTTGAGTTTCAACAATTCAATTGAATAAAATATACCTTCCACTCACATAAAATATATTTTTCTCTCTGGGCTGGGAGAGAAAATTAACCTATAGAGAGGAAAAAACAAACTGAATGTATAATATGATTGGTAGAAAAACTAAAATTTTATAGAGCTCTTCTCTTTTAATGACATACCAATGGCATCGAGGATAATGCTATGGCCTTCAATAAAAGGAATCCTGAAAAACAAAATGAAACAAAACAACAACCAAACCATGTATAACCAGCAAACATGTAAAACCAAACACTCTTCAATAGCTACATGACATGGTTGTCTCTGACATCAACTAAAATGTCTTGTAAATGAAACGCAGTACACCTTGTTAGTAAAGAAGCTAAATGTAATCAAAGTGGCATCAATCATTTGCTGGGAACAGAAGAAACGGAAATCTAATGGTAGATGATTCAGAAATATCTGGTGAAATGGGCATGAGAGCTACAAGTCTTATCATTTGACTTCTAACCCTAGGTCCACTAATGCTTCTGTAACCTTGAGATTGACACCTAAACTCCTGTCTCCATTTTCTCATGTGTAAAACGAGAGGGCTGGACCTGATCATCTTGTAGTTTTGTCCTAACACCAATATTTTATGGGTCTATAAGGAAACTCAGCTAATCAAAACTTTGCTTAAACAGAAAAAAAAAGCAATGATTTGTCATCTGTGTTTAGATTTCCCCACTGTCTACTGGATAGAATAAGAATAGGAACAATTTGAGACAGCCCTTTCAGCCCAAGGGTGCCATAACTAACGGCACTGTCTATTCCTGCTTTCTAAGTGGAACCTTACTATATATGTTTTTTTTCCTGTGGTAAAGTGTCTACTTTATAAGCATAATAAATAGCAATTGCCCTTTAATGGCAACTTTAGCTGTGACCATTATGACACAATTTAAGTGCTTAAAAACACTAATGGGAGTGATACAATGTTAATTATACCAAGGGTATGAAGGCTGTACACAAGAACTCCTGCAAAATTAAGTAAAGCCCTAGCTAATTCTAATTACAGTCTGTCTGAAAGAGATAAGAGAAATTAAGCACCCCCCCCTTTTTTTTAAAGTGCCTTTTTAATATAACAGCACTATTTGCCCACATAGGTTGAGAAAACATTGTAAGTGACTCAGAAAAGTGGGATTCTGAAATATTTTTTTTTCAGTTTAAAAGAGAAAGGAAAAAAGATGAATTACTTACACAGAAAATGCATTTTTACCTGAAACAATGCTTACTTTCTTGTGTTTTAAGCCCAATACAAACCATTTTTACAGAGCTCATTCATTAAATTGTCAGACACAAATTTATATCATGGGAATTTTAAAAACGCATTTTATGAAATATTTAGAAGATATATATTTGAAAATGAAACCATGAAGACTCTCCTTTTCCTTATCATCAATGGAAAAATTAAAAATTTTAACAACAGCCATTTCAAGTATTTTTATTCTCCCCCTACCCCTGGCAAATATCTCTCTCTTACTCTCTCTTCTTTTTCTTTCACTCATTTATTGAATGCCTTCTTTGTGTCAGTACTGGGCATACAAAACTGGGTAAGATAACCCGGCTGCCCTTAAGTGGTTTATAGTCTAGCAGAGAAAACCAGAAAACAAAACAATTCAGGTTTAAACCTTGGTATTTATTATTGGATAAACATTTTTCTCTTTGTCTTCTAGCCTTGTTTATTCTTCAAATTCTCTTGCTTTCCTCATTATAAATTGATTTACATAGATTCCTAACTGGATTGAACTGGAGTAGTACGAATGAAGTTATTGATTTATCCAATTTTACTAATTTGTTAGAAATAAGAAGTTCATAGGTTTTCCAGAAAACCTCTGTGGGAAAGCCTGGCTCATTTCAGTGCTACCATTTTAAAACTGAGGCAAATGACTTCTCAAAAATAATGAAAACAATTGGGTGACAGCCTACAATTTTCAATACACACGTTATTTTAACAGATCATAAACCAAGTAAACTAGCATGAGAATAAGAAAAATCCACTCATTATAAATAAATTACAGTCCTAACAAATTGAAATCATTTAATTCCATGGAAAAGTGTCCCATAATCTCTAAATTATAGGTATTTGCAGGTTAACCCAAATAGTTATGGCAAGTTACCTAGCTACTTAAAAATTGTCAGCCTTACCTCGAATCATTTATTATCTGTGACAGACTTTCTAATTTGTCTATATATCTAGTTTTAAGTGACCAGTAGGGCATATGTCAAATACCTGCCTTGGAAGCTTATTTGTCATTTCAGCAACACCACTTTTACAGCATTAGGATAGCTTCCATGACATTTAATCTGTGTTCCATATGAAAAATATTGTACGGCTACTCCTAAGTATATGTTTCCAAATACTGGACAACTTGCACACTCTGCTTTTCTTTTTCTTTCTTTCTTTTTTTTTTTTTTTGCAGCATGCGGGCCTCTCACTGTTGTGGCCTCTCCCGTTGCGGAGCACAGGCTTCGGACACACAGGCTCAGCGGCCATGGCTCACGGGCCCAGCCACTCCGCGGCATGTGGGATCTTCCCAGACCGGGACACGAACCCGTGTCCCTGCATCGGCAGGCGGACTCTCAACCACTGCGCCACCAGGGAAGCCCTCTGCTTTTCTAATATATGTAGATCCTCACTTTCTCCTGATGCCAAGTCAAAGTAAACAAATAACTTATACAGAAGTTCAAAGGTTCTATTGTCATTCCTTATGATCATTTTCTGAAATTGTTTTTTGTTTATTTTTGAGAAATTAAAATCTATTAGTAAGACTTGGACATAATTTTTCATTCTCTTCAGATTATTCTTGGGTTTTTCTCTACCATGTGAAGGTACACACACACACATCACACACAGCAAATTCACTAACAATTTTCTCCCCATTTTCACTCACAGGCATGGAATCATTTTTCAGATTGTTCCTTCCTGGTAGACAAGTCTACGTCTGATTATATTTCTTTTGCTATTTGACTGTTTTTTCCCCATACTAAATGTCATCTCTGTAATCACCCATCTTATATTTTCAGCCTCTTTACTGATAACTATAGCATATTCTATTTAGCATTGCCAGTATTTCTCACTAAGGTTATTTAACCTTCTATTAGATGGTTACTCTACAGGAGCATTATTCCCTTCAATAGCAAAAAAAATAGACTTAAAAATAAACAACTTAGGGACTTCCCTGGTGGCACAGTAGTTAAGAATCCACCTGCCAATGCAGGGCACACGGGTTTGAGCCCTGGGCCGGGAAGATGCCACATGCCATGGAGCAACTAAGCCCATGCCCCACAACTACTGAGCCTGTGCTCTAGAGCCCTTGAGCCACAACTACTGAGCCCACATGCCTAGAGCCCGTGTTCCACAACAAAAGAAGCCACCGCAATGAGAAGCCCGTGCACCACAACGAACAGTAGTAGCCCCCACTCACCGCAACTAGAGAAAGCCCGTGCACAGCAACGAAGACCCAACACAGCCAAAAATAAATAAATTAATTAAAAAATAAAATAAACAACTTCTTGAAAGCATCAAGGATAGAAAGAAGGGTGAGATGATGAGAGAATGTGGAAGCTACACAGGAATGGATAGTGTGTTGGAGAGTTGGAAAACCATAGTGATGGAGGTCACTATGATGATGGCAATGCTAGATCACAGAAACTTGAGATGTGGCCCTGGAGATAGCAGGTGGCTGATACCAACTCTATGTGACTGTGGGCCAGCCACAGGATTTCTCTAGCACTGTTTCTTCATGGCTAAAACAAAGAGTTCAGTATTCTTGGAGGATATTCAGAGAAGAAACAAAGAAGAAAGGCAGAAAACTTAAGGAATGTTTAATTATCAGAAGATCAGGAAAAAGAGATAAAATTGAAGATAAAATGGGAAAGTGATTTAAAATCCTAGATTTTATTCTACAAGCAATCGGGAAAAATCACATATAGAAATAAAATTATTGATCATTTAGTCTCCTCCTTCACACACACACACACACACACACACACACACACACATCCACACAGGCATACACACAAACCAGGATGCAGTTATGGTAGAATTAGTATATTCTTAGTTTTGTAGGGGCTAGAAAAGTGTAGGGTGCTTAGACTTGGTCCTCTATAAAATAAAGGGAGACCAAAATATTCCACTGGTAATACTAGCTGTAGTCTAGATACAGAAATAAATAAAGATAATAGGTAGATAGATAGGTATATATATAGAGAGAGAGAGATAGATAGATAATTACATAAGAGAAAGTAAGATGGAACCAAAAAATCTAGGATTTGGCCTCTTAGATTTACTTCTGTCTTCTGAGAGAGGAAAGTAATATGGGCTCTGTCCTCTAGTCTTTATTAGAAATTACTCAATTTAGTTTGTATCAGGATAAAAATAGGAAACAGATTCATGGCAAGAGAAATACATCACTTGGGAATCACTTCTTCAAATTCACTAGTTCAACTTATGCTAATAAGTAATATAGTGAATGTAGCACAAATGGATGAATTGCCCCAGCTAAATGGAGATAGGGCATTTACTAGAATCTTAGTTCAATATGCCATGAACACAAGTTATTTGTCTAAATATATAATATCTTTTGGGTTGTTGGTATTAGAGTGGCTTTTTGCTTGTTATTCCTGCACTTGAAAATGCCGCATAAAATCTATATACTTTTAGAACTCTTTTATAAACAAAAAAGAACTTACCTGATGAGGTTTTTTAGCTTGAAATTTCACTTTTCAAATTAATTTAATTTTTACAATTATAACCGTGATTCTCCTTTCTGGTCAGATCTATTTTATTATATAAGAAAGACACAGAGCGTGACAGACAGACACACATGAGACAACGGTTGGGTTAGGAAACAAGCAATGATGTGAATAATGCCCCAAACTGGATAATTTCAAGGAAAATTCCATTTGGTTCTTGAAGACACAAAATGAGCTGGAGAGAACAGATTTACTTCTATGATTGCTTTATGCTGTACTTGGGCCAATACTGAAATGATTTTACATACCCCAGGCACACACCAGCTGCTGGAGGTGAGGAGGGAGCTATAACATACTGGATACAGAGGAAAAACTTTATTTTACGTATAATCCACAACATAAAATGCCATTCTTAGAGCTGTGTCTGCCTTATGACAAAACAGGTTAATTTCTGCAGTTCAGATGAGTTTAAAAAAAGTAAAAAAAAAAAATCAAGTTGAATTTTTTTATGCAGAATCGATCACTTCAGTCAAAACTGCTAATTTCAAGGCCACAAGCAGATGCAGATAGAGTCAAAGTAAGAGCAAATTATATTGCCAAGTGGCTTATAAACATTGATCACTTTTCCTAACTCTATAAATAAAAATTAGTTTTACCATATTTGAAATAGCCCCATATAAAGTGACGCAAACATAGAAAGATGGGATTTTTTTTTTTTTTTTTTTGCGGTATGCGGGCCTCTCACTGTTGTGGCCTCTCCTGTTGCGGAGCACAGGCTCTGGACACGCAGGCTCAGCGGCCATGGCTCACGGACCCAGCCGCTCCACGGCATGTGGGATTTTCCCGGACCGGGGCACGAACCCGTGTCCCCTGCATCAGCAGGCGGACTCTCAACCACTGCGCCACCAGGGAAGCCCGAAAGATGGGATATTTTTAAAGGTCAGTGTCAAAGGAGAAATGCAGACAAAGAAGGTAAAGAAAAAAGAAAATACATATATTAAGATACCATTTCTCTAGTATTTATTATGTGCTGAGTATAGTGCTTATCTATAGACACCTTACTATAAGTCTCAAAATGATTCCCAAATGTAGGTATTATTATTGCTTTTTTCCCATTGAGAAAGTTGAGACTTGATGAATTTGAGAAACTTACCTTAAACAAGATACAGAATTGGTAAGTAAAAGCTTTCTAATTTGGACTCAGATATGTCTGCTTTGAAGACTTGCTTCCCCCATTCCTGTCTTTAAAAAAAGAAAAAGAAAAAGAAAGAAAAGGACAGAATGTAATTTTTTTCTCTAGTATAGTGGAGACTCTCCTTATCAAAGACAGCAGTCCAGATCTGAAATGTTACATTCTGAACCCTGAAGCTAAAATTCAGACTGACTCTTAAAATTTAAAAGGGTTTATTTATTTACTTAAAAAGATGTGGGCTGCTAGCATCCTGTAATGCAGAATTTTCTTGGGATTGTTTGACTTATGTACATTTTAATTGAAAAAAGCAGAGGTTGAGGAGAATTAGAGTCTCCAAGGTCCCCTGGAGTAATAGACCTGGAGTAATATGTAGGTCATATTATCAGTCTGGATCTGGGTTTCCTCCAGTGTAAAATGAGAAATTGGACTCGTTGACTATAGATCCTTCCAGCTATAAAACTCAGTAAATGTAAGCATCCTGATTCTTATCCAGTATTCTTATACTACTCCAACCTATTTATCATGATATTAACATAAATCCTTCTGATGTGCTGGCGATCAATGATCCAGTTCATTGAGAATTGATCAGAACAAATATGTAAGAGAAAGAGAAGCAACCACTTTACTCTATTGTCACCTGACGTGGAGAGGGGCTAAAGATGTATTTATATTGTGATTAAAAAAGATAAAGGATCTCTATTTGAGTTGGTCCTTGGAGTCTGTTGTTAGATTTTTAGGCTTACTTATTTTGGGGATATAAGTTTCTTGATTCTCTCTCCTCCATTCGAATTGTACTGATCTTGTCAAGTGCAACAGTGCATCAGAACACTGGGAAAAGAGAAGGACTGATCCAGATCAAAGATACTAAACTCTAAGCCAGAAACTTTAAGGGGGGAGGGGGGTAGTCTTAAACAGAAACACATACTGGACAATTTGCTTCCTTTTCCCTCTCTGTTTCTGTCTTATAGCACTTCTGACAAGGATATAAAGTCCATGTTTGTCACTTTGGCAGTTTCTAATACCATAACATGCAAATTCCCTGGTACCTAAAAGTGAGAAAGGTAAAATCCAGGACATTTGGCATTTTTAGATGGGCTACAATGGTAATTGTTTCTTTTAAGATGTCAAGCTAGTCTACTCAACTTACCTCCTGACTGTAGTGTATTTATCCACCTTTAACCCTCCACTTCGCTTTGCTTTGTAGCTGTAGCCAAGGAATTTAGGAAGTGGGTAGCCTACATTTTAATTCATTCTTGAAACAATCACATCATTCTTTATATCTGTGAAAATGTCTTTAATCTAGATCAGAAGTCAGCAAATTTCTTCCATAAGAGGCCAAACGGGAAGTATTTTCTTCCTTATAGGCTATACCAACTCCGTAGCAACTACTTAGGTCTGCTGTTGTAGTGTGAAAGCAGCCATAACCAGTATGTAAACAATGGGTGTGGCTGTGTTCCAACAAAACTTTATTTACCAAAAACAGACGACAGGTCAGATTTGGCAGTGGGCTGGTGTTTAATGACCCTGATCTAGATCCTTGTATTTCTGGCCATCCATTCACTTCATATCTTCAAGCATTGAACCATCGTTATATGTTGAACATAAACAGATATGCAATAAGGTTTTGGAAACCTATTACTTCTGTCTGTCTTGTTCTCTTCTTGATTTACAGTGAAATCCTACTCAGCCTTCTGAGTCCAGATCATATTTCACCTCCTCTGGGGAATTTTTCCAATACCTTCCCCTACCCACTCTCTATTTACATGGCATTTACTTCTTCTTTGTATAGCTATTGCTTCTTAAAAATATTTCACATTGTGTAACATGATGAGATTATATCTCTTTCTTCTTCACCAAATTATAGATTTTTGAGAGAAGGATAAACCAGGGGTACTGGTCCTCGGGCTGTTAGGAACCGGGCCGCACAGCAGGAGGTGAGCGGCGGGCTAGCAAGCGAAGCTTCATCTGCAGCTCCCCATTGCTCGCATTACCGCCTGAAACATCCTCCCTGCCCCCCACCCCCATCCATGGAAACACGTCTTCCACGAAACCGGTTCCTGGTGCCAAAAAGGTTGGGGACCGCTGAAATAAATGATAATTCAGCTTTGATCCCTCTGGCCAAGGACTGACTTTAGCTTGTAATTAAGTATTCAGTAAGTGCTTGTTCAGCTGTGTGCATTAGGGAGTTTAAGTTTGTTTTTGTTTTCTACTTTACAAGAGAAGTTGATCTTTTTGAATTCCAAAAAAACATAATGACAAATATTATGTGCTTATTAAAAATAACATTTAGATAAGATGTGAACTGATACCACAGCCATAGAATATATTTTCTTTTTTAACAAACAGGAAATTTGAATATGTCAATCCATCATATGATCATGGATAAATGACCTTAGTTCCCAGCTTGCCTTGCAGCCAGGTGCTGCCATGTGACTAATTTCTGGCCAATAATATATGTATGAAAAATGTTGTGTGGAACTTCTGGGGTGACTTCTTAATCTTTAAGGTTCTCACAACTAGGCCTGACCTAGTTGTGAGAAGCACCTATCCCGATTTCCTATCTCTCACTATCTTTCTTTCTTTTTGGAATATAGAGATCATAAGTTCCAAGTAGGTATTTTGGAGCAGAAATATCGAAAGTACCTGGGTGACATGCTGGTGTTTCTATACTTCTTATGGATCGTCTTCCTACAAGATTCTTTTATGTACAACTGTTATTTTTGGTCTCTGTTACAGAAGCCTGTCTGATAATATCTAACGAATATAGTGCTTTATATTCCATTTAACAGTAAGTGATTTCAACATATTCTAAACCTCACGCCAATGTTTCTTTGCCAAATATAGAAACAAAAGAGGGCCTCTCCCCCTCATGACTGATAAAGGACATAAAGATTTAAAAAGAGAGAACTCTCCTTGAAGTGATAAAGAAGATAAACTTCAGGACTTTCCAAAATGACAGTCAGTAACTTTTTATAAAATATAATATTAAGGTTTATTTAAATCTAAATGAGATGTAAAATGTGAACAGAGTACTTTCACATCTCTCTCATAAAACTATTTCCCATTTCAGGCAAAAATTTAGGTATTTGCCATGGCAGGAGAGCAACATATATGTAGATTGCATAAAACCATTTAGGTATAAGCTTGTTTGACTCCTGGTTCTTTATTTGGCAAGATATGTGACCGCTGGTGCTTTTGTGCCTCCAAGCCTTTTTCAGAAGGATGATCGTGGATCATGATGAGGACAAAAGGGTACCCACTTTAGAAAGCAATGTAGATAAGTGATTTTTAAAGTTAAATACATAATCTCACTAAAAAGGAGTCCTATATTTCTGGTCTCTGTTTCTTTAACTGTGTCAAACACTCACTGTCCCTTTAGAGCAATATTCCCTTTTAAAGCAAGAAGAGAAAACCTAAACTTGACTTGGAGATCAAGCAATCCACCAGCTGCCTAATTACCTGCAGGCACTTGCAGACCATTCCAGAATATCATTCTGTCTGGAAAGGTCTCCTCCTAACAACATTTACATTTCTTATGAACACTGTGCTTAGGTCACAATACCTGTTAAATTACAGAAAACTGAGTCTCAGCTCCATCTCTAAAATAAAGGGAATGGAAAATATGATCTCTCAGGTCTTTTCTTCTTATAATTTTCTATGATTTTATGATTCTCTGGAGATTCGTTCAGCAGGAATTGTTGGGAGAGAGGATTAAAGAAGAAAGAATAGTGCAGAAGAGAATGCTGGTACATTTAAAGTGGAGGGAGAGCCAAGTTCTCAGTCCACTGATACATTGAGAAAAAGCTTATAATCCATCGTATTATTTTATGGTTACCAGCACTCCAATAATGGAAGGAAATCTGCAACTGAATATGAGAATGTGTTGTGGGTCACATTTTGAACTTCAAACTTACGAATGCAATTTTTGTGGACATTTCTTGAAGCTGTGGGAAGGACATAAAAGGGAAGATATTCACCCTCTGTACCTACGTAGCTTCATTCTTGGTATGAGTAATGATGGGTGTGAGCTTGGAGGTAGGATGGGGGAAGGGCACTGGGGGCAGCAGCTGGTAGAGCTGCAAGAGAGCCTTCTGACAGCTCTCTGTTGCTGGTAGAGTCCCAGTTATATGTTCCTGCCACAAAGTATACATTTATCAGCCCAAGTCAAGAATGTAAATTACCACTTCTCACTTTTCATTAAGTTGCACAGAATACAATTCTGATTCTTAGGTATGTAATCTTGTAAAGTTTCAAACGTATTACAGGGAAAACTCCGAACAAACCTACAACTGTTAGATGTCTATATCTAAATTTTCACCACGAGCAGCTTTGTGTATCTTTTTTTCTCTCAGTGAACATTTTATTGAAGTAATACAGCACAAAGCAGGTTAACAAAGTGGGAGAAAGAAGATACCAAGAGAAAAGATGGTAACAACACAGGAGTGGAACCTTAAGTCACAGGAGCAGGAAGGACTTGAACTGGCCATAAAGGCATTATGGCATGTCAACACGCTATCACGTAAAAGAAAGGGGGATCCAGTTATCATTCACTTCTAGTTTGCCCTCCACCAGCTTAATACTCCATCTAGCCATAGACGAACATGTGGCAAGTTGTAGAGATGCAGATTCTACTTAAAAGTTAGCAAAGAACTAAACATTTCATTGGTCAAGTGGGCCAGTGTTATAAATACAGTGGTTTAGCACGTCCAATGATGTAGGTCCACAGGTGTGGGATAGGAACTAGAATTTTAATAAGTTGGCCTTTGCTGCTAAATTCTTATGGGTGCAGACATTTACCTATACAATTACCCACGGGGGGCGGGAGGGGCAGCTAACAATGCAAACAAACCTGCCTATTACCACGTGATGGAATATCGACACAAGAAAGCCCAGTTGAAGGATGCTGCATACTTTTAGAAAGCCTAATTTCACACTGTAGTATTCCCCTCCTTCATTTTAAAAGGCTGTGGTTTTAAAAGTTTTTGTTCTTTGCCTGAAAACAAGAGAACTTTGGTCAAAGCCAATTCTTGAAAGTAACTTGTCCTTAAACATGATTTGAAAGGCAGTGGAGGTTTGTTTCCTCATGTAAGTGTCCTAACTTTTGTTCTTTCAAACAGGCAAAACAATGAACTATAATTACAGATACCAGTTTCTTCTCTCAAAATCTGAAGTTTATATTGAAAAAAAAACCATATTTCCTATGAACATCTAAAAATATATATATCTAAAGCATTAAAGAAAATAAGGTCTTAGAAGAAGCATCAACCTTTTGGGGCACTATGTTCCTAAGATCAGGCTCTAAGATTTCATAACAGGAAGCCCAGAAATTATTAGAACAAGTCTTTTCACATGAGCAAACACTCCCAGTTACAGTATCGTTTTGGCATCTGGATCTTTGACTCAACGTTTTCCATGCAGTCTCAATTTTACTAGGCTTGCCTTCTGGTATCTGAACCTACAAACCAACTCTAGATTATGATGCATTCTAGGCACACCTGCAGCACAATGAGTGGTACCCACCACACCCTAACGCTACCCAGCCCTTAACACCTTATATAGAGTGACAGCTCCCAGGAAGATGTTAACGCTGAGTCAAATAACTTACATCTTGATTTCAGACTAAGATTAATGAGTGCTTTAAATGAAATTACCTTATTTAAAGAATCTGGAGAAAGAGATATATATATATAAGGTAATTCATTTCTCAAACTGCAATCTCAACTAACTAGGCTTAACGGATGTATGGACTAATTGGTAACCCAGTAACTCCTACAAATTTGCAGTATTATAAAATTTGGTTCCCACAGTATTCATTACCCTTCATGATGAAGTACAAAAGTTTAGGGTTAACCTGTTTAAATATTTTCCAAGCCAACCACATAAAGTACAAGGATGATCTAACCAATTATCACAGAACCCCACTAACTAAAGGGGACTGATTGTTAGGTGGAATTTTAATTTAATCAGTAACTGATTTATCAAGCGATCTGTTTTAACTGTCTGTTAAGGATCTTTCAGTAGAAAATGCAATATTTGCTTTTCCATTTTGAATAACACACCAAATTTCTGATCAAAGAAATTTTTACATAACAAACATTAGAGACCACGGAAACTTATTCTAACGAAACACTAATTACAACGACCACT
Organism: Tursiops truncatus; assembly: GCF_011762595.2. NCBI lineage: Eukaryota > Metazoa > Chordata > Mammalia > Artiodactyla > Delphinidae > Tursiops > Tursiops truncatus. The sequence goes on from NC_047037.1 coordinate 114,225,419, forward strand.
TCCAGAAAGTGGGATTACCAGGCTAGATAAGATCCCAAGTAATAGGAACTATTTTTTGAAGAGTTCAATCAATTTAAGTTTGAAAACGGTTTCATTATTTTAAAAATCTATTAATTTAGGCAAAATTGTATAACAGATTGACTATAAAATCTTTTATTTTTAACTTAACCTGTTTAAGGGGCCAATATGACTTTGGTAAATTTGAATAACAGGACAAAATAATGTTATCCAAATTGAATAATTTATTGCTGGTCTGAGACTTGCCTTGTTTTACACTTAAGTAGAATTTACATTATTTCCACAGATAGCAGATAATCAATATTTAAAGGAATTTAAGAGTGACCTATTCAATAAGGCAATCATCTTGGTAGCAAACTTTTATTGAAATCTTACATAACTCAAGCTTTATAAAAAGCCAACATAATTGGAAATTGGGTTCTCCCTCTAAAGCCCTAAGTGTTCAAAGCTTGAAACGGTTAATTTAAAATTAAGCAAACAAATGTAACAATGACAGAAACCGCTGCAGCAGATCCTGCTGAAATACTTAAAAAAAAAAAAAAAACTAAATTAGCTTAATCTTTACAAAAGTTATTTTAGCTCAAAAGCTATAAAATCAAAGTTATCTTAATTCTACAGAGGGAGAGGATATTTGACCTCATCTTTTTCATCAAATTTGGCTACAAATCCAATTTTTGTATGCCCCCTTTTTCGGGAGATTCTTCTTGCAGAAGAGGCCCAGTACAAACGTGGAAGAGTAACTGCCTAAGCAAGTAGGAAAGTGTTCTGTAATAGTGTGCAAAGAATGCAGAGTTGTGGGTTAATTTCTGGAGCTCAATCTGGATCGTGACCTTGACTTTGAATGAGATCTAGAACGGGATCTTGAAGCTCTTTTTGGTGGAGGGGACACAGAACGGGCCTTTGGGGGTGGTGCAAGTAGGGGTGAATTGGAATGAGACCGGCTCCTTGATCTAGTTTTTTTTTTTTTTTTTGCAGTACGCGGGCCTCTCACTGTTGTGGCCTCTCCCGTTGCGGAGCACAGGCTCCGGACGCGCAGGCTCAGCGGCCATGGCTCACGGGCCCAGCCGCTCCGTGGCATGTGGGATCTTCCCGGACTGGGGCATGAACCCGCGTCCCCTGCATCGGCAGGCGGACTCTCAACCACTGCGCCACCAGGGAAGCCCTGATCTAGGTTTTGACTTTATATCACCTTCCCCATTTTCTTTGGGGGAAAGAGATGGAGAACGAGACCTGCTTCGAAACTTCTCATATTCATCCTTCGATCTGCTCCGAAAGCGCAAACGGGAGCCTCGATCAGACTTAGGTTTAGATTTGCTTTTTGATCTAGATTTCCTGCCTTTTGAACGAGAACGTGATCGACCTTTGCTCCGAGACCTGGACCGGGAGCAACTTTTTGAGATACTTCGAGATCTACTGCGGCTGCTCCTACGACTTCTACTTCGTGACCTTCTTCTAGTCCGTGACCTTGATCTGCTTCCAGAATAAGACCGCCTGTGGTGTTCGTGGTTTATCTTCTTTAGTCTAATATTTCTCCCATTGATTTCCGTACCGTCCAGCTTATCCAAAGCACGCTTCATGTCCGAGTAGGAGCGAAACTCACTGACGCCTTCATTTATGCGTTCTTCGTGATCATCCGCATAGGTTACTTCACCTGCTCGTCTCATGAAATCCTTTAAATCTCGCCAACTGCAAAGACTAGAAAAGTGTTCTACAATAAGCCTGAATTCTGCGCGTACAGGTGGTCCAGATTCACTTCTGCCAGAGGTTCTCCGACTGCCGTATCCGCCTCCACTACTGCGGCTTCCGTAGCTGCAGCCTCCATGCTCGCGGCGCGGCCCCCAGCATGCTCCACAATCACGTGCTCCACAATCACGTGCTCCACAATCACGTGCTCACCGCAGAGCTCCCTGCCGTTCAGCCCATACACGGCATCGCCGGTGTCGCCACGGTCTTCGAACTCCACAAAAACATACCCCTTTTTAAGGTCTATTTCGAGAAGGCGGCCATAGCCACTGAAAAAGCGCTGGATATCCTTCTCCCGGATGTTGTAGCTCGGGCGTCCTATGTGGACACGTGGCATCTCCATGGCGGGCGAGGGGCCCGAGGGTCGGCTGTCGAATGGCAGACCGCAGAGGCAGAAGCCGCGGGGCAGGGGTGGGGACGGCGAGAACCCGGACACGCACCTCCCACCGCAGCGGTGGCCGGGTCCAGCCGCACGATCAGCTTTGTGTATTTTTGACTTTTCACTTTCTTTGTTGCCTTGTGGCTCTCAGCACCGCACACTGTCGGTCAATTTAAAACCTGTAAGTGCATCTGAGAGTAAATTGGACATAAATGAATAATCAAGAAACTGCACATGTTCCTTTGGAGACATTTTAGTTTTTCTGCAAGTTACAGTTGGCACAAATTGTGTTCACTGCAAAAGAGAAGGGAATGAATGTTTGACGGAAAGGAATTACCTGTTCACTTGTTAACTTTTCGTAGAGTTCAACCATATTAAGGAAAACACTTATTTCTTACTCACTGTATTCTTAACACATAACATAGTATCTGACACAGAATAGGTACGTAATAAATATTTTTAGCGGTTTTTAAGTAAAGGAGCAAAGAAAAGCTTAGGTTTTATGTGAAAAGATATAAAAGAGAGATCAAAAACCATGTGTGTATATTTGGTTGGATAAGCTGAAAATCCCCAGTATCCAGCTTTGTTTTGAAAAAAAAAAAGAAGAAGTAGTCCAAGTTCTGTTTTTGTTTGTTTTTGTTTGGTGATTGGAAACAAAGGCAATATATTAAGGAGTGAAATAATAAACACACCAATTTCTTAAAGTTAAAATAGCCCCAAGAATATGGAAACAAATCAAGTGGACTTCAAGCATCATTTTTTCCCTTTCATCTGAACACTTTGTTGAATTGCAGAGAAATAGAAAGTCACAGAGGGGGAAGGTCGGAAGGTATGAAGAAACCAAATTTTAAACTGAGTTAAAAGAAGAACTATAATTAGCCACAAATTAAGGAAAACTACTGACTTGAACATTCCAGATTAGAAATAGTTGACATCAAAGGATGTAGATCAACTAGTAAGAGTGTTTATTTTCAAACAGAAGATCAGGGAAGAGCAATTTTGAAATAAGGTAGAAATGAACAACCACGAGAAGAGAGAGAAAAGGTCGAATTTAGGTGCTTTCATCCATATCACTGTCTTAGGAAAAAAATGCAAAATAATAACACCACCTCTGACTTGTGTGTGTGTCTGAGACTGAGGGCTGATCTGTGCTGTCATTAGTCAGCTGTTGCTATGGAAAACCACTGAGGAAAAGAGAAAAAAGGAAGGTTAATAGTGCATCCCAATATTCATTTATCTGCCCCCTGGGTTTTCTCAGTAATAAGCAAAAGAAAATTTTAAAATATTCCCTTCCTGAAGGAGAATACAGTCCATATGTCAATCTGACGGTAAAGAAACTGAGTTGGAGGTAAGATTTCAAGGAAAATTGACACTCAGAAGAACTGTATGGAGGGTTACAGAAAAAGAAAAAAGACTTAAAAGAATAAAATGACTTTCCAAAGGCATCAACAAAAATCATCTATGATTTTTTCAATAATAGAGATTAAAAGGCCAATGATAGCATCTTTTCAACAGTGTATTTATTTAATATCTTAATTTCTAACATTGTACAAATAACATTTTCCAAATGAATATTTGTTGGGATAATGAGGAACATCTTGACACACTAATGAAACGCAATTACTAGGCTTTTCTGCAGACCCAGCTGAATGAAGAACGATTCTTAGCTGCTCTGTGAATTTTACCAGTTTATTCTCAGTCTGGGATTGCATCTTATGCAAAGCTGAAGGTTGAGGAGGTGAGGAGAGGTTCAGGTGAGCCCAAGGCTACAGGGGAGAGTCTTAACTGTGACTGAGTGCCTGTAAAACTTGGCTCCAACCTGATCAAACTTCTAGACGTAACTCCCAGTTTATAGAAAATACAGGAAATAGAGAAACATGTTAGATGATACCATGAAGATGGAATGATCAAACTCTAGAGTGTGGGGAATAACAGGAAAAAGGACACAAATTTGTCAACAAATAAATTGAAATTAAAAAAAAGAGAAAAGAAAACTAATAAACTAAAAGAGACTGTGACATACCAAAAAACTGCAATGAGAAAACCGTGTTAAATACTAATTCAAATAAATCAATTCTAATAAAACATTTATGAGACATCTGGTGAAATTTGAACACTAAGTATTTGATTACCTTAAGACATGATTGTTAATATTTTTAGGAATGTTAATGATATTATGTTTCAAAAAGTTTTTACATTCTGAAATTTTTAAGGATGGAATGATATGTCTGGGAATTGTTTCAACATTACCTGAGGTGGAGCTAAAGTGGGTTTGATTACAGATGAAATAAGGTTGGCGCAGTTTGATAGTTGTTTAAGCTGGGTAATGCGAACATGGAGTTTATTACACTAACCTCTCTCTCCTTTTTTTACATCTTTCAAATTTAAAAAAATGAAAACATCAGTGAGAGCTATAAAGGTGAAATTAAATAACAAATTCACTCCATGACATAAAATTATATTAAAACATTTGAACCTTTTTTAATTTTTCTAGTTTTCCCATTTTAAATTATGCAAAATAACTTGACCATTTGTCACTTCATTTTAAGGGAGGCAAAGTTTGAGAATGGAAAACTGGAGAGTTGTGCAATCAGAGTTCAAAGAGAAGTTAAAATCATGGAGTTTGCCTTCCCACCATGTGTTTTAAATTTCTATTAATATAAAATTCGTATTTCTTATCATGGCTTAGAAGGAGTTCTGATCTACCTCTAGTTACTGCACAAGTTGCCAGAAAAATTGATCTTCCCTGATCATCCTTTCTAACTCCTTTGTCAGGCTTTATTTTTCCTCCTAGCACTTATCCCTAAATTAAATTATGTGTGTGTATTTCTTTTTTTTTTAATTTTTTTAATACCTTATTGTTTCCTTTTAAAATTTTTATTTATTTATTTTTGGCTGTGTTGGGTCTTTGCTGCTGTGCACGGGCTTTCTCTAGCTGTGGCGAATAGAAACCACTCTTCGTTGCGGTGCACGGGCCTCTCATTGCAGTGGCTTCTCTTGTTGTGGAGCACGGGCTCTAGGCACACAGGCTTCAGCAGTTGTAGCACGCAGGCTCAGTAGTTGTGGTTCACGGGCTCAGCCGCTCCGTGGCATGTAGGATCTTCCCGGACCAGGGCTTGAACCCGTGTCTCCTGCATTGGCAGGCGGATTCCCAACCACTGTGCCACCAGGGAAGCCCTGTGTGTGTATTTCTGTTCATTGGTTTCCTTATTCTCTCTCTAGAATGTAACATTCATGATGACAGTATTTTGCTTTGTTCATGACTAACCCTAGCATTTAGAACAAGGGTTAGCCCATATTAGGCACTGAATAAATACTTGCTGCAAATGAATTCTGAAATCCAAACACATGTATTTATGACAGATAGTTACCTGGGCTTTGTTAGAATTATTTTTGTGATAGGGAGCTCACAACTTCATGGAGCATGCATTCCATTGCTGGACAGCAGCCATTGTTGGAAAGTGTTGCTTCCTGTATTAGGCTGAATGTTTCTTCTACTTTTCACTCACTGCTCTTAATTCTCCCTTCAGGTGCTGTATGAACATTGCTACCATCTGTATTGAATAAGGATGAGCTCCTTACCTCAGTGAACATTTGGCCAAAGGTGTCCTCTTGCTTGGAGTGCATACTAGTGTTTATTTGGGACCCAGAAACAGTTATCACTCAAAGTCAAGCTGCCATTCTGGAGTGCTGCCAGAACCAGGTCTGGTGTCCATTGAATCTCTTTCACTTTCTCTCTCTCTCTCTCTCTCTCTCTCTCTCTCTGTTTCCACTGCATCAGGGGTGGGTAAAATTTTTCTGCAAACCCTTGGAACAGAAGGGGTATGATTGAATCTCATTTCCCAGAGAGTAGAGGTCTCCACCCTTGAAAGTCATATGTTTAACAGAACGAGCCCTAAGATGACACCACTTTGGCCCACTTCTTTTTTTTTTTTGAGAAAAGCTACCCTTACTACAAAGGCAACTTCCCTTCTAAGGATAAAATGGTGACTTTCTGATACCAATCTCATTAGGGACAGAAATAAAACAAAACAAAAACCCAGCTCACCATATGGACTTCGTATATGACTTCAATATGGGCCTTAACAGAAAAACTATAGCTTGTTCATATATACATTGCCTTATACCCACTCTATAAAATAAAAGGGCCATTTGTCTCCATGGGTGAAGAATCCAGACAGGACTAAGATGACTGGGATTAGAAATATGCCACTAACTTACTATGTTAGTAAAATCAGAGCAATGTAATAAACAGGAATTCCTAAAGAGGGTTCATATCAACAATACATTTTAGAAAAAAAAATATTGACATGTTTGCTTTCTAATACACTGTCAGAGTATTTGGAACTTTCCAGAATGTGTGGAGGAATGATATCCCATCAAGTTTTCTGAGTGGTGGAAGAATAGATTTGCTTCGCCAACCTGTTACATAAGAAAAACATATGTCAACCCAAGGGTACTCTGAGATTACTGCATTTGTACTAAAATAAATAGATGAATGATGATTTGAATATTTCTAAAGCACAGATATACATGTTTCACCTACCTAGCTGATGTTTCTAAAAAGAAATCTCCTAACAGTTTTTTATGAATAAAGCAAATTTTCATTGTCACACGAATGAGAAAGAAAGAAACAAAAAACAGAATTCTGAAGAGCTCCAAATTGTTTCAGGAAATGTATTATGTATTTAATTTATTTTTTCCATAATATTGATACTTCAAAATAGATACACAATCTCTATTTTACAAATAAGGGAACCTCAATTAAGAAATGCAAACTGCCAATGGTCTCATAATTAATGGTAAATTTAGGTTTGAACCTATTTCTAATTAGTTCCATTATAATATGTTGCCACATTAGTGCATTTAGGGAATATTAAAGATGAGCATTTTAGGGATAATACATTCATGGTTTTAAGAGAATCAGAAGTAACTAAAATTAACAGTGACAAATGTGTGTGTGAGCATATGTATCTTACTTTTATGAACTGAAATCCACACAGTACTTTAAATCTGTAGGAACTTTAGCTCTCTACTATGACTGGATAATAACACAACTTTTCTATTTCTGATGTCATCCTTCACTCTAGATAAGTGAAACACACATGTGCATGAAGAAAAAGACATCCCAGGGAGTGTTCATTACACAACCTTTTGTAAATTGTTCTTTATGGTATGTTTTATGCTACTGAAGGATTGAAACATATATGTGGCCACAACTTTGAATTCCTATTAAGAAGAAAGATTAGAGAGGTTCTCTTCTAAAACTGAGAGGGCTCTGGAGAAGGATGGTAAAGTGACATACTCTAGACACAGACTAGAATTCTGTTTCCTCCACATACTAGGTATGTGACATTGGTGAGTAAATAAACTAAGGAGCCATTTCTCATTTTGTAAAATATGGATAATAATAGTGCATGTCTCATAGGGTAATTATAAGGATTACATAAATTGATGTAAGCAAACAACTGAAAATAGTGCCTGGCATGTATTAAACACTACTTAAATGTTAGTTGCTATTATTACTATTATGCTCTTTTACGGCTGGATTCAAAGAAGAGTTTATTCTAATAGAATGAAGAGACTCTGTAAAGGGAACTTCTGTCTTCCAGTTTCTGCAAGTGTTAAATTTAACATTTTCTGTCTCCAAACACTAGACTCTTCTTTGAAAATCATCAGGTAACACATTTATTTTATTAATATTTTTTATAAAAAACTCATAAAAGCTATCTCGTAAAGCATCAAGAGTTATGTGGCTAGGGTAATATTTTAAACTTACAAACTTTAATTCAATTTTATAAATAAACGCACACTGATTGTGTTATTTGTATTTAGATTTCCCAGACATCTAAGAAGTATTATCTTTTTTTGTTTTGTTGTTTTTTTTTTTTGCGGTACGCGGGCCTCTCACTGCCGTGGCCTCTCCCGTCGCGGAGCAACAGGCTCCGGCCGCGCAGGCTCAGCGGCCATGGCCCACGGGCACAGCCGCCCCGCGGCATGTGGGACCCTCCCGGACCGGGGCATGAACCCGCGTCCCCCGCATCGGCAGGCGGACCCCCAACCACTGAGCCACCAGGGAAGCTCTAAAAAGTATTATCTTCATGGTACTTAAAACAGGATTATGTTTCCATGAAATAATTCTCTCTTCTGATGTAAAACACTTAAGTCTGCTTAATTTATGCACTTTACACAATTTTTATTTATGTTGATTTGTAATTATTTGCTAATTTATTAAATAGGAAATGTCATGTGAACACATAATCCAAGATTTAGTCCAAAGCAAAGAATCCACATTATTATTTTTTTAATTAATATTTGCTTGACATCAAAGACTCAAATTGAAAATTCATATACTTTAGAGATGTTCGCAAACCTTAATATCATGACTTTTATTATAATGTTTCTGACTAATATTACCAAAACTTAAAATAGATATCCAATTCCTTACTTTTAGGTAATATTGTAAACTACCACCATGTTTAGTTTTACATCAATTCCTCATTCAATCATTCATTCACTCACTTGTTCATTAATCACTGATCAAACCTTCTCAAACAGCAAGGAGTATTCCAAATTCTCAAGCTTTTTGTAGAACAAGTAACATTTCATATTTAACTGTTTTCAGATAGCCAGTGTATTTTAATTTAGGGGTTTGTAAAGTAATATCATAAATACCAACTTATCTGATAAAATTAGGGTAAGAACATGCATAAAATAATTATAAATTAAGAACATTTTATTAAATGCGCTAATGGAGTTTCAAAGTATGGCAGGAATAGTGACTGATAGAAAAAATTACAGTGAAGAGGATTGGGGAAGCCTTCATGAAGAAAAACTGCATTTGAGTTTACCTTTGAATAACTGGGACAGAGTTTTAGTTGCTAGAGAACAGATGAAACAGCACAAATTAAGATTCAAAGGCAAGTAAGTACAAGCTGTATTGAAGAATGATGTAATGCAGTGCAGCTGGCACATAGATGCCACTTGGGCACAGCACAGTATGAGACTAGAATATTAGAACTAAGTCAGTCTGGGAAAGGGTGTGTGTGCCATGCTGTAGAATACATAGAGTTTCCCTTCGGTAAGCAAGCGGAAGTCAGCAAAGGCTTTTGAACCATACAGAGACCCTTGGCAGAGCCCAGTTTTAGCAAGATGACAGCCATGGTGGTGAGGGATGGATGTGCTCACATGCACGGGGGTCAGTATCGCTATCCAGTCTATTACCGCTCCTTTATCGGCACTTTTCAAAAAGGAATTTCTGTTTCTGTGACTTACTATGATATCCCCCACAAATCACCTACAAATGTATAAGTATATAAAGTGTAAATATTCACTTACATCCATTGGGCAGAAAACAACTTTTTTTGATCTTTTATTGATGACATGTTGTAATGGATTCTTAAGGTTGCGGTGATAAAATATCACAAATACGGTGGCTCAGAACAACAGAAATTTATTCTCTCCCACTTCTGGAGGCTAGATGTATGAAATCAAGGTGGTAGCAGGGCCATGCTTTTTCTGAAGGCTCCAGGGGAGGATTCTTCCTTGCCTTTTTCTACCTTATGGTGGTTGCTGGTAAACTTTGGCATTCATTGGTTTGTAGATGCAACTCCAATCTCTGTCTCTGTCATCACATGGTGTTCTCCTTTCTGTCTGTTTCTTCTCCTCTTCTTATAAGGACACCAGCTATATTGAATTTAGGGTCCATCCTACTCCAGCATGACCTCATCTTAACTTGATTACATCCTTAAAGACTCTATTTCCAAATAAGGTCACATTTACAGGCATCAGGGCTTAGAACTTGAACATATCCTTTTGGGGGACACAATTCAACTCATACCACATATAGATAAGATTTTAAAATGTGATATTCAGACACTTCTGTAGTGAAAAATGCTAAACTATCTCTAAGAGCCTTGCACAAGTTACATATTACTGAGAAGTGATTGGTAGGTGCCGTGGCCATGGAACCCCAGCACCTCGCTGAGGAAAGAGCAGATGATTTTTATCTGATTTTTCCAGAAAAATCTAACTCATGTGCTGTATTTTGCTGAAAGATCAAGTCACCAGTTGTGTTTTATTTATTAATTGATTTAAATATCAGATTGCGTAAGGCAGTTAGTTATAATCTAGGAAAGGATCATTACTTTTATCAAAGTGAATTCTCGATTCTTTCATCATACTGTTTTTCAGATGATTCTTGTCTCCAATTTCCTCTTTCCCTACTTCTGAATCATCATTTATCCTGTTTCTCCATTTCTGCCCATTTTCCACATACAAAGATAAAGCTAGGTGTCAACTGCAAACATAAAAATATATGTGTGGTTTCCCGTCTTCCAAGTTAATGAAGAAATGAGGAGCAATACTACTCCTACTGCCCTGAAATAAAGGCTACCATCAATAGCCATGTTAGGAGCTAAGCCTGCACTAACCAAACTGTTTCCACAATTTAAACAGTATTTTCTAAACTTACTGATGAACATTTAGTGAAGAAAATAATCAGAAGTGATGATAAAGTATGCCTACCAAATTTCAATCTACCAGAACTATCTCTTTCAACTGAGAGTGGTTTGGTCTGATGGGTGTCATAGTTCTTCAGAATCATTAGGTGCTGCCCATTGCTTTCTGCCTCATAGTGTCTCTCCTTCTCTCTGTCTCTCTCACATTCTAAACTAATTCTTATTTATGTCTCTTATCAAGTCAAAATTTATTTTTCTGCCACAGAATAGTGCACTCCAACAAGTGCACAACTGTATAGCGAACATCGTAAATACTATAAAATATTGTTTTGCACATTGTTTAAAAGTGTTCTCATTGGCCAGACACTGTAAAGCAAAATGTTTGTGCTATGCATATTTCATTACTTACTGTTCTATCCATAATTTAAATCACTGTCATTTGTCAGATTAGTAGATAGAGAGAGAGAATGATATGAAAAAACAACTACTCTGTTTATGCATCATGGCAAATCATAATCATTCATTTTTTTTGCAAGAAACAGTAAATTTGAGCTTAACTCCGGTTATAGACATTAATGATTTTCATGATGTCTTTGAATACAAAAGAAGAAAGTAACAAAAACTCATTGTGTTAAGTGAATTATTTAAAAGCTAGAATTTTTAAGGAGACTGTTAGAGAATGTATTGAAATCAATCATCTATATTTCACAGGTGAAGTCTGCCATTTTTCAATGGTTGGTTTAATTCATTTTGTTGTCCTTATTTAGAAGTCCTATATACCGTTCAAATATTTTGTTTTTCCCTGCACATAGAATCTGCTGTCTTGTTCCAATCATCACAATACTTCTATTTTGGAAATATATAAAGCATATCCCCAGTTCTTGCCTAAGTAAAATGTCAATTCTGGACATTAGCTTTTATTTTATTTATACAGGTAGAGCACTTTTACATTTGTCATAGTAAATAAGTTTAAACCAATAAGCTTAAAATAGTCCTAATTCAGTAGTGCATAGGGAATTTAGACTTCAGTGGGGAAAAAAAGGTGTATTCAGCACATGTTGCCATAAATTTGTTCAGGTGGAACAGGATTGGGTGACATAATAGTCAAGCAGCAGGCATGGTGTGACAGCTTATAGACAGACAATGAAATGGAACTTTGAAGAGAGGAGCAGCTGTATTATGCTGTATTCTTCAATTAAAGCTATTAAGGCAGAAGGAAATCATCTTCACTTGTACCTTCATGATTCTGGGCTGTCTCTCTGCATTGTCCTAATAAAGCCTGATGTACTATATATTTCATCATGACAAAACATAATTGATGTCATCAACATTTAAAAATTATCACTGTATAATATATGCTTTTGAGAAACACTGTATTATTGTAAATGTTCAAACTCTTATTTTGAATTATATTGAAGATCATGACAGTATATTTTAAAAATGTTCTCAGTGGCAAATGAGTCATTTTGAAGACTACCTTTCTAATTAATTTCACAAGAGTTGAAGTTTCTTTTTAATCTCTTCCAGAAATTATAAAAATAATAGCTTCTCCCTTGGAGTTATGAAAGGTAAAAGCCACAATAAGTCAAGCAAATGTACATCACTCAGAAGCCATTTCTATCTTTATGAAAATTATAGTGTAAAAATGATGGGGGTAAATGTGATAGACACTTTCACCCCCCTGAGCATACATGTCTCCACGTTGCTCTTTTGTGCCCTGTCAACATAAAATATTAGAAAAATTATAGCCTTATGTTTAATTCAGAGATTTGAGCTTTTATAATTAAACATTTTCCATTCATGAAGAGGAATATTGTTTAGGATAAAGAAAAAAATAGAGAGAGAGGCAATGAATTCTGGAAAGACCTTGGTTCAAATTCTGGCCCTGTCACTTATCAGCTGAGTGATTTGAATTAAAATGAAAAGATTGTCAGTGTTAGACTTGGGGCTATTTTTTCACTACTGTCTCATGGGCCAAAAACAGTGCCTAGCACACAATGACACTTAATACTACCTGTTGAATAGAAGAATGACTGAATGAAAGCTCTTGGAAGAAATTTAGCATGGTATTTGTAAACTCCTTGGTATTATATCCTTTCTGACTTTGACTCTTCACAGCTCCTTCACTTTCCACAATAACAGGTTGGGATAATATAATCTACTGAAATTTATCCATATTGTAATATTTGGGTTCAATTATTACATGTAGCAGAGTCCTTCATTCCCTCTTAAAAAGACAAACTAAGAGTAACCATATTTTTCTAAAATGTAATGCAAAATAAACAATCCTTCACAAATTTTGAAAGAACTTGAAGAGAAATAGTTCGCATGTATCTTTCCAGAATAAACTTAGCTTTCAAATTGATAACATCTAGTGTAAAATAAAGAAACGAAAAAATTCTGATACACAGAAGTAGAACGAGCAACTTACAAATAGGTGTGATAATAACTTTTTTTTTATATTCATTTCTAGCCTTTCTGATATTTTGCAGGATAAGTTATGGGTCCCATGACAAATATGCTTTCCAATCCTCCCTATGGTGTCCAGCCAGGCCTGCTAGAGTTATGACACAGACTGGAAGCTGGTGTTTATAGAACAAGTCAGGGGATGATTCATAGCTCCTAAAAAACAGCAATTTCTTTTAAGTAAAGCTATCCTGGACAGCTACCATTTTATTATAATATCATACTGTTTTTATTCTTTCCTTGTTCAAAATTAAAGAGAAAGATATCAAACAATTTTGAACTATGTAATCACCATATGAAAATGTCCAACTCCCAACTTTATCTTCCCAGAACTGACTTCAATAAAATAAAAACTACCTTTTATCTCATAGATTTTTGAATCATGCACAGAGCTTGCCGATCTGTCACTCTCTCACACAAAACTAATGTGACTGCCGTTGTGAAGAACATAGCTAACACGGTCCCCCCATCTCCCTTGGCTGCCAAGGAATTTACACTTTACAGGAAAGCAGGGACCTCGGTGCTGACTTTGTTTTTGCAGGGCCCCTTCCCATATGGCTCTTGGGTAATCAGACACTTCATGAATCACCTCACAGCTGTCCTTATATAGCCATATAATTCTATCTTTTCCTGCAAAATTAACCATTTCTACTGTTTTCTCATCCTCTGGTTTTAAAAATAATTTTTTTCCTCAGTGTGTTGGTGTTTGACTCTCTTTTCTGGATTAAAGGAAAACCAAACCAAACTCTGAGTTTGCAAACTTTTTGTCAGGTCTTGGAGTAGAAAAGTTTGTCTCTGTTCTTTGATAAGAGCATTGTGTCTCTGTTCTTTAGGAAGTCTGGTAATATGTCTTATTTATTTCTATATCAATACATACCTGGACTAGACTGGAATCACTAGTAAACAAGAGAGAATTCACAGTTGGCAAAATAAGGTGAAATTCTTTGTGTCTTTATTGCGGCTCCCAGGGGGGATTTTTGGAGATGACATTGATTTAAGGAAATTGTTTCTCTTATCAATGTAGTATGAAATATACTCTTTGAAATGGGTGTTGAATTGCACGTGTGTGCGCGCACAGATATATTTACTAGCTCTAGACCCCTTCATTCAACATTCGGTCTAATAGTTACACAAAAAGAATATGGCTGCAGGAGGAATGATTCCCAGAGCTATTGTATGTATTTATTTAAAACTGGTGAAGATGTCTCAAAGAAGACTGATTGGGATGTTCAAAGCCTGAAGCTGCTGGCTTCTCCATAATGATTGTCTAGAATGAATAACTTAGGACTTGAGAAATGTACTGCTGAGATTCAAGGGATATATCTTTGTAAGTAAGAAGTGGAGTGTATTCTTCAGATGATGTAGGGGTAGAAAGTTGGATGATGAGATAGAAAAGATAAGTTTAGGAAGGAAGTTGTCAATAAGAGAACTTCTATGAAGGATAGCTTTTATATATTCCTACTCCCATTTTCTTTGAACTCTGGGAACAATCATTTTTAGCATCCAAATTTAAATGTTCTTCCTCCTATACCAATTTTCTTCTACATTTCAGTAAATGGCACTCCCCACACAAAGCCTTATGCTGAAGGGAAACTGAGGGAAGGATCGGTACAGGCTTGTGTGACCTTCTAAACATCAGCACCCCAACAAGGTCAAGGAGGTGATTAATTTTGGAGCTCCAGGTGATGGGCAGAAGTAAAGCCTACGTAGCCCTGTGAGTGGCAGGAAGGAGAACTGGATGAGTAGAAGTCAATGGGGTTTATACAGACTCATGTATAGAAATGAGACAGATTCCCTTTATTTCCTAAAGGTAGTAGCATGTAGAAGGGGGAACAGATGCATACTTGGTTACAAATGCACTTTATTATTTAGTTATTTTTTCCATCTTTATTGAGGTATAACTGCCAAAGTTTTATATGAAAGGTACAATGTGATTTGACATATGTATACATTATGAAATGATTACTATAATCAAGTTAATTAATGCATCTGTCACCTCACATGGTCATTATTTTTTGTGTATGTGCTAAGAACACTTTAGATCTACTCTCTTAGAAAATTTCAAGTATATACTACATTATTATTAACTGTAATCAACATGCTGTACATTAGATTCCCAGAGCTATTCATCTTATAACTGAACGTTTGTACCCTGCGACCAGTATCTCACTATTTCCCCCATTTCCCAGCTCCTGGCAACCACCATTCTACCCTCTTTTTCTATAGTTCAACGTTATCTTTTTATATTCCACATATAATTGAGATCATACAGTATTTGTCTTCCTTTGACTGGCTTATCTCACTTAGCATAATGTCCTTCAGTTTTGTCTAGGTTGTTGTAAACAGTAGGATAAAGAAAATGTGATACACACACACATATATAGATGTGTGTGTGTGTCTGTATATATATATACACACACACACACACACACATATATATATATACACATGTGTATTTATATATATATATATATATATATATATATATATATATAGTTTTGAAAATATGTGCCAAAGATTTTTTAAGGTACTGGAATTACAACAGTGAACATAATATTGAATATTTCTTCCTCCTTGAGCTTATCTTCAAATTCAGGAGGCAGACAGTAAATGAATAAACAAAGAGTCTATTAGTATGGGTTCTCCAGACAAAGTAAATATGAGATAATAAACAAAAATAATAAGATATACCTATATCTTTATTGATATCAATATAAATATACTGAGAGAGAGTTTAAGGAATTGGCTTATCTGATTTTGAGGGCTGGCAAGTACAAAATTCATGAGGAAGGTCAGCAGGCTGGAAGTTCTGGCAAGAGTTTATATTGTGGTTTTAAGTCTGAAGGAAGTTGAAGAAGAACTTCTTCATCTTAGGGAGACCTTAGTCTTTTCTCATAAGGCCTTCAACTGATTAGATAAGGTCCACCCATATTGTGAAGGGTAATCTGCTTTACTTAAAGTCTACTTACAGATCTAAATATTAATCACATGTAAAAAATACCTTCACAGTAATATCAAGACTGGCATTTGACCAAGCAACCGGGCATAATAGCCTAGTCAAACTGACACATAAAATTAACCACCACAGGGCTTCCCTTGTGGCGCAGTGGTTGAGAATCTGCCTGCCGATGCAGGGGACACGGGTTCGTGGTCCGGTCCGGGAGGATCCCACATACTGCGGAGCAGCTAGGCCCGTGAGCCCTGGCCGCTGAGCCTGCGCGTCTGGAGCCTGTGCTCTGCAACGGGAAAGGCCACAACAGTGAGAGGCCCATGTACCGCAAAAACAAAAACAAAAACAAAAATTAACCACCACGAAGAGAAACAGGGATAAGATTTTAGAAAAGGCAGTCAGGGAATTCCTCTTACAGGATAGGACATCTAACCAGAGACATAAAAGAAGTGAGGGAGTGAGTCTTGAGAATACCTAGAGGAAAGTCTTTCCAAGTAAAGGAAGGACTATGTACAAAGGCCCTGAGGCAGGAATATCAGGCAGTGTTTGAAGAACAACCATATGATATCCACTATGGCTGAAGTGCAGTGAGCCCGGGAAAGAGAAGATAAGATGAAGAAGCACCAAAGGGGCTATTTGGCCTTTTAAGGACATTTCTGTTTCTTTAAGAGCAATGACAAGCTATGTAGAGTTTTGAGAAATAACCTGCATGACCTGACACAACTATTAAAACGTTCTTTCTTGCTATTATGTGATGAATAGACTGTAGAAAGGCAAGAGTGGAAGCTGAAAGACAAGCCAGGAGTCTCTGACAAAACTGCGTTGGTAGTTTGGGATGCCATGGTGAGAACTGGTCAGATTCTGGACATACATAGAAAGTAGGCAACAGGATTTGCTGATGTTTCAAGTAAAGGTTGTAAAAGCACTAGCAAAATCAAAAATGATTCTAAGGGTTTTTTTTTTAATTTATTTTTTTAATTTTTATTTATTTTTGGCTGCGTTGGGTCTTTGTTGCTTCAGGTGGGTTTTCTCTAGTTGCGGCGAGTGGGGGCTACTCTTCATTAGGGTGGCTTCTCTTGTTGCGGAGCATGGGCTTCAGAGCGCAGGCTCAGTAGTTGTGGCGCACGGGCTTAGTTGCTCTGCGGCATGTGGGACCTTCGCGGACCAGGGCTCAAACCTGTGTCCCCTGCACTGGCAGGCAGATTCTTAACTGCTGTGCCACCAGGGAAGCCCGATTCTAAGGTTTTGAGACTTGGCAACTGGATGAATGGTATTGCCATTTACTGAGATGAGGGATCACTGGGATGGAATGTAGGGAGCCAAGATATCAGCTTGGAACGTGTTAACTTTAAGCCGAGATGCCTATTAGATATCCACATTGAGACATCAAGTAGGTAGATGGATATGAATCTGGGAAACAGCAGAAGTAAATTTGGCAGTCATTGAAATATAGAGGTATATAAAGACTTTACTATTGGGTTAAGTCATCTAGAAACTCAAGTTGGATTGAGAAGATAATAAGTCTGAGGCTAGAATTTAGGACACTCACACTTTATTTTTCTACATAAAATTCACGAACGTCCTCAAGGTCCAAAAAAAATTATTGGGTCTTTCACTGATACTGCATTATAGATTAATTAGGGTCATTCTGTATTTTTTAAATCCATCTTTTCACTTTTCCCCTAAAATGCCATTATATTTACATTTGAACTTAAAGAATGAAGAGTGGAATTTTTTAGGTGAGGATGGAGAAGTGGGATGGAATTGGGCAGTATGTTAGACTTTATATATGAATTGATATAACTGTTACAACAATCGTGGATTTGCAAATCTTCCCCTTTTTATAGACAAGAAAAATTGGGGGCCTGGTGAGGTAAAACAGTTTGTCTGTCATGCAGCATTTTACCAGAAATATAAATGCAGACTTCAAAGACAATTTTGGAAGTGCTTCCGTTATACAATGTTACTTTGCTGACTTCCTGGACTTTACAATATGGCTGTTAACCAAATTCATTATGAAATATTAATAGGTGTATATTTCATGAAATGCTATAATATCATAGAAACATAAAACCATGGATAATTAAGAAATGTCCATAGATTTTCTAAATTCCTTTTTTTTTAATTAATTAATTTTTGGCTGCGTTGGGTCTTCATTGCTGCACGCGAAACCATGGATAATTAAGAAATGTCCATAGCTTTTTTAAATTCTTTTTTTAAAAATTAACTAATAAATTTATTTTTGGCTGTGTTGGGTCTTCATTGCTGCGTGCAGGTTTTCTCTAGTTGTGGCGACGGGGGGCTATTCTTCATTTTGTGGTGTGCAGGCTTCTCATTGCGGTAGCCTCTCTTGTTGCGGAGCATGGGCTCTAGGCGTGCAGGCTTCTTGATATAAAAATAAAACCCAGACAGGCACTGGATTTCACACATGGATTTGATATTTTATATTTGGATAGCGTCAGTATTCTCCTTTACAGGCTATGTAAAAGACCTACTTTAAAACCCCATTATGTGATCATTTTCACCCAATATTCAAGGACTAGTATAGCATAACTGGTTGACCATATGTTTCTCCCATATGTTTGATGATGCTTTAAAAGAAAAAACAGCACGTACAATATAAAGGAACTGGAAAATAGTCTACAGCCTAAATGTAATATCTAATATTATATAAAAATAATATCTAACACCAGAAAGCAGAAAGATTTATGATTGTCAGTGAGCAAATGATTAATCATTTAATCATGTCTAAGTTAGTAAGTACTTTACTAGTAAGACTTTAAGTTTCAATTGCTTTTCACTTATTGAATGTGAGGTTGTTTGACTGCATTAAGACATGACAGGGCATGTTTCAGTACTCCATTAATACACAACTCAGGCACACTCAAATATCTTAAATGACTTAAAGCTGGTATTAATTAACCAATAAAACATAACCCAGAGCAACTGAAGGCTACTGCATTCTTTTTATGTCTTAAACTCTGGAATAAGATGGAAAAAGAAAAGAATGAAGACAAAGTGCTATTAAATAAAGACAAATTCAGGGCACTGCCGAAGAGAAGATTCCATAAGCTATTATTATATGTCTTCATCTGTTTTCAGATGTTGACCCCAAACACATATGTGGGAGTGTTTTTTCTCTTTTTAAAAAATTGAACTAAAATCTACATAACACAGAATTAAACGTGTATTTAAAGTGTATAATTTAGTACACAAAGTGGCATTTAGTACATTCACAATGTTGGGAAGCCACCACCTATATCAAATTCCACATTTTCATCACTCTATAAGAAAACCCTGTACCCATTAAGCACTCACTCATTCCTTACTCCTTCCAGCTCCTGGCAGTCACCAATCTGTTTTCTGTCTCTATGGATTCAACTATAATGGATATTTCATATAAACAGAATCATACAATAGCTGTTCTTTTGTGTCTGGCTATTTCACTTAGCATAACGTTTTCGAGGTTTTTCCATCTTGTACCATGTATCAGTACTTTGTTCCTTTTTATGTCTGGATAAATATTCCATTGTATGTATATACCATATTTTGTCCATTCATCCACTGATGGACATCTGGGTTGTTTCCATCTTTTAGCTATTGCAAATAGTGCTACTAAAAAATTCGTATACAAGTATTTTAACTGTTTTCAATTGTTTGGGGTATATATCTAGGAGTGGAATTGCTGTGTCTTGTAGGTGTACTGTTAAAAGCTGATTTCCTTTCAGTTTTGTGTTATTACCTCAATATTTTAAATTCTTTTATTTGTGGAATAAACTCAAGAAATCAAGGTTTTTATAAAAAAGTAAAGGGGAGGAATTAAAAATTATTTTCTACCATGGAAACTCTTCATGAGAGCTTCAAAATTGAGAAGAAAGAGGAGATCCATTCAGTATCTTACAGCAGCAGAGATGAAAACTTACTTTGGAAGGAGTGTTAGGGCCAGCAATGGAAGTTTGTACTCTAACAATTTCATTATTTTGGGCTATAGAATATGGGTCAGTAAATGGATGCAGATAGAGCAAGAGAGTGTCATAAAGAGACAACTTGAAGGCACCCACATAATGTAAGATGTAAATATAAAGAATATGGAATTTGAAAAAGTAAGAAAACAAACATGTAACAACAATAACATGTTTAATATTTACTGGAAGAGGACGAAGTTTCTGAAAAGAATAGGATATGGAGAAATAAGACCAGAACAATGATCTAAAGCTATCTGTTGATATTTTGATATCTTGGCCTCAAAAAGATTTCATTGGATGAACTTTTATTACTATAAATTTCTTAATTTTTTTTTGTCTTATATTTTGGATTTAGGCGCTAGGATATATTAACATCACAGGTTTGTTTCAGAGAGACAGTGGCAAAATAGAAAGTGCCAAGTGTCAGGAAGGCTTGTGTTGATGGGGGAGCTTAGCAACTTGAAAATATCCAAGAGAATAAAAGAAGAGAGGGAAGTGCTACGGTTGACAGCAACAGTCAAATAGACTTTTACCCACATATAAATATTGAGACAATCACAATAGTATGCATATGTGCAAAAACATGCCCAAAACATGCCATTCTTTTTTTAATTGCCTTTTTCCATTTTGAACATGGATATTTCTTCCAAGAATGCAAGCACTCTTACTCTAAAGCATATTTTACTATTTATTTTAATGAAATTATAGAAAAGTATGAAAAATTTAAAATTAAATTATAATATATAATTATATACAATTACAAAAGAACTATTTCAAATTATTAAAATAATTTCTAAAAAGCATAAACTATAAACATGCAGTTATTGTTTATAAACATACAACTATAGACATATAAAATTAACTATCGACATATTAAAATGTGTATAACTATAAAATATAAATGTCATTCAATTATTTCCTATTTTATGTGTTTGTTCATTTTAGTGGTAAAAGTTGGACAATCGGTCAGAAAATTTATGAGACAGGAGAAAGCAGCCAGTGTAAATGGTTCTGGCTAAATTAAGGAGGAAAACTGACATAAACACGCAGGAAGAGTGAGACATCAAGAAGTTTAACTGCATGACAGCAAAACTTAGGGACGAATAAAATCGGAATGATTATTTTTCCTTTCATTATCTGTGCCCTTTTGTAAACTAACTGTCAGAGTTCTTGTCTATGACAATCTTGCCATCTAAGACAAACTATGTGCCGTAAATTTCCTGGAGACCTGAAGTGAAGAATGACCCTAAAATATATATATATTTTTAATGCTACCGTAAGAAGCCAACGGACCAAGTGCAAAGACTATGAAAGAACACACATGGTCTGAAGAAGTGAACACATAAAACAGTTTATATCTAATACCTTTAATATACCAGATAGTATTACGTTGATCAGTGCAGTTAATTCTCACCTATTTACAATAATAAATATTGGAACCATACTGATAAAATGCACAGATTAAAAAGCCTAATATGGCCCAAAATTGAAACCACATCTATCATTAAGCCTGCATTTTAAAAGTATTAATAACACCTCACAACACTGGATTATGTTTTTTTGTTTTTTGTTTTTTTCATTTTGTTTTATTCACAGTCTCCAGTGCCGCATCTGACAAAACACTGATGAGACAGAAAAGAGGGAAGACAATGAGATTTTCATAATCTGGAAGTTAAGATTCTCATTTCAGAAGAAAGCAATGTTGACTAATAAAAACATTCTCTTGAGTAACTTTTCAATGTAACTATGGGCATAATACCTAAACAAAGATTTTTTTAAAAAGTAGAATATCTTTCTAATTAATGTTATATATACCAGGAGTTCTTTAAAAGAGTCCATACAAAGCAGTATATTTCTGAATTTCTTTCCATTGAATTCATTCTGTGTTTCCAACCCGAGGCAGCTGACTAGTAATTTCCAAGTTTCCAATTTCCAAATTTCCAATGCATTAAACTTCATAATGTTTCATAAGTCCCACCCCTTATTTTCAATTGTAATAAATTACCTTAATTAGTATTGTGCAACCATTATAATTTGAACATAAAAATCTTTGAGGCATGGAACATACACTAAATAGATACCATATTTTCTGTTCACAAGATAAATACATTGTTGTCAAAAGTGAAATACCAAAGCATGAAAGAATTATAATATCATACATTCTCTTTCTAAGAATAACAGATAGTAGCTATCATTCTGAGATTCAGAAAACTGCTAAAATAGGAAAATAGACCATCTTTTAGAATTTGCCCTCATACATTTATTTTGATTTTTCTAATAGTTGAGAAGACTTTCACTGATCCTTGCCAAATGTCATCATAAGACATTTCAAAGATATATGAGTTTTCATTATCACATAACCAGAGATTTTCTGAGTAAACATTTTTTTGGAAAATATTTGTTAGAAAATCTGTGCAAAAAACCTCAAAGGCCTAACCTCCCTTACATAAGGGATATGTGTTCCATATAAGTCACCAATGCAATTCAAAATTATCATAACTCAATGTACCTCAGTCTTGTATGTGAAGGATAAAAATCTCTTTGCATAAGCACAGGTCATTAGCCTAGAAAGGGGCATATCATCAATGTCCCATTGATGAGGGGCACTGATGATATGCCCCTTATCTTACAGACTATCTGTACAACATCTAGAACCTGGACATTTATTTCTTCAGAGAACAGTTCCAATATCATCTGTTCGTTTGATAACTCCCTAGTGGTTGCAAAGTCCTTCCCAGCCAAAAACTACATCTATTTATATAACACTTTGAAGTCCATAAAGCATATTCACGTGTGTTATGCCACTTGATTCTCCCTGCAGCCTCTGGTGATAACATAGGGCTTATTTTGCAATTTTACAATGAACAGACAGGAAATGGAGTGAGACAATGACTTGCCCACAATTACGTAGCTGGGGAGTGACAGAGCTGAAGCTCAAACCACATCTGAAGAGTGACATCTGATATTCTTTCTACTCTTCCATGATTTGGCCTGGTGAGAGGTTATGGAATTAAGAATGGTAATCACTACAGAAGTGTAATTGGACTAGAGTTCTAACAGTTTTACTTCAGTTATCAACCCTTACCTTTGAAGGGCATTTTAGAAAAATGCAGAGATGTGTAACTTTTGATCAGAAAAATAGATGATACCTATTTTTCAAAACAGATTCAAAAGACTCCAGAAAGTAGTTAAAGCAACAAGTGAGGCGAAGATCTTTTCATGTTTTGTGGAGGGGCCAACTGGTGTATCATTTCCTTATATTAAGTTAGCTTGAGTAAATGACGTGGAAATAAGGGCCCTTTTAAGAGACATGAATAAGTGAAAATGTTGCCTGTGAATATGACACAGGATTTTACCATCAATATTAGCAAAATTATCTTTAAGATAGATAGAAATCTGTTTCTTTTATCCTTTTCCTCTTTCCTTTGACTGTCACTAACTTAGATAAAATGTTTCCTTGCTAGCCTGTAGGGATATACCAATAAAGAACTCACTATCTAACACTTGAAATGATAAGTTAGAGACACAAAAGTATTGGGTGTAATGTCAGCATACATCTATATTGGATAACCTAATACAAATATCCAGTTCCTCAGCACTGCAGGTATTTTTGTTCTAGGTTTTAGGAAATTTAACCTATACCTGTTGGAAAATTAAAATTCACTAATTTCAACTTATCCTTGGGAAAAAGGAGTGTTTTGATTTTAATTGCTGATTACCACATCTCTGTGAAGTTTCCCACGTTGCAATGTAACGTGACTGTGAGCTCGTTGAGAATAAGGGGCTGTACGTTCCTACCATGTAACATGTTCCTCACCACACAGCAAATACTTCAATCGGTGTTTTGTTTGTTTGTTTTTTGCAGTACGCAGGCTTCTCACTGTTGTGGCCTCTCCCGTTGCGGAGCACAGGCTCCGGACGCGCAGGCTCAGCGGCCATGGCTCACGGGCCCAGCCGCTCCGCGGCATGTGGGATCTTCCCAGACTGGGGCATGAACCCGTGTCCCCTGCATCGGTAGCCGGACTCTCAACCACTGCGCCACCAGGGAAGCCCAGCCCCTCAACCGGTGTATTCTGAATGAGAATAAGTTCAAATGTATGATGTAGACTTTGACTTTCTGGTAAAGATGATATGGATTCAGCATATGGTAGTTCCATATCCAGTATCTATACACTGGCTACATATGTGACTTGTATGAAGAAGGTATAATTAATCCTTATTAATAATGAGAGCTAATGTGTTACTGGTAGAAAAGAGCATATACAAAGCAAAGGAATTATTCTATAAGCTCAAAAAACTTACGCTATCATATCTTTCACCAAATTATTTCTAAAAACGATTTTAAAATATCTTTAACACTACAGGGCCATAAACACTATAGCTTCTATTAGCATTAACTGTTGAAAATTAACAAAAAGCCAATAAAACAGTGTCAGATACAGCAAGGAAGTAACTTAACATGTTTCTGTCTATATCCTTGAATGAAATTTACCATTTCAAATACTGATAATTTGTTTAATGAAAATATTAATTTGAGGATGTTGGAAACATTGGAATTATTCCTGAAAACATCACATTAAGTAACTGAGTTGGTGATAAATTTTACATAAAATCCAGCTGACCTAATTTTACAAATGTCGCGGAATTGCAGATGAAGATATTAACAATTCTTTTATTAAAGGATAAAGTGTCCATAATACCCAAGGCAATATGCTGATTAAAGCAGGTGCAATGGAAGATAACCCATAAGCTTCATAATTCCTTGGATAATAGATCAGTGATTCACTGTAATGTACTTATTAAGCAATATGGGAAATTGGGTCAAATTAAACAGTGAGATAAAGTTGTTCATATATGACATGACTTGCCATGGAGACAATCAAAGTGACATTTCTTAACCTAAGTCTCTAGAGATAAGATACTTAGCATCAAATTAGTCAGTTACCTAGCCTTTTGATAAATCTATAGCTGTGATCAGTAAAAGAAAATTGCATTAAGAATGGGCAATTATGATGTATAGTACAATTGTAGGGGACAAATTTTCTTTCCAATAGTAAATTGAAACTCTGCCTTGTTGAAGAAGTAAGGGCTTAGAAAAAGGCTCTAATGGTTATTTGCATAAAATAATGTAACTAACTCACATACTCATGCTGGCTGTTCTGAATGGCAATGATAAACTCTAACATTCATGGAAGCACAGGTCCTCAGAGGGCCATTCTAAGATTCTAATAATTGGCTATATCAATCATATTTTTGTCAGCTTTTCTGAAACGGAAATACTTAATTTTTCCATGAGGAAAAGCATTCATTTTGCTTTGAAAAGAATGACAGGAAATAAAAGCATATCTGTACAGAGTGACTCTATGTTGGCTGTTAATTAGGGTCACCATCAGGGAAACTTGAAAATAGTGGTTTTAGTAGGGGGTTACTGGGCAGCTTCTGAGATTCGGCACTTCCTACACAAGTACCATTGTATAAATAAATAAGACTTTCTTTCTATGGTCACCAAATTTAGCTGAAGTCTGTGGGCCTTAAATATAAATCTGATTGATGCAATCAGTTTAACTTTGGGTAACTGCCATGTTACACATATGCCCATCTGATTTGCTTTGTGTTACGCAAGTTTAAATGACTAGGGGGCCCAGCACATGAAGGCCTTGGAAAATTCAGTAAGATTCAGATGCCCAACCAGAGTTAGCCTCATATGCAGCAAAAATGATGCTGTCATGCTTGGACATCCTGAAAGTCCCCCAGACAGTGGCACTGAAGGTACATTTGCTAAGAACAGAAACTGTTTGCATTCTGCCTGGATAAAGAAGGACTCACACCTTCTTGGAGACCTTCACGCTGTTTGAATGAGGCCGTCCTCACCTCCCACCCCCTCCACCCACCCCTGGCCATCTCCCTGCAACCTCTGGTCAATCTCTGCCTGGAGTGACGCTCTTGACTTTTACTCTTTCTCAGTGGCTCTCAAACTTGAACCCATATGAGAATCATTTGCATGACTTGTGGATTGCTGGGTCCCACCCACAGAGTTTCTGGCTCAGTACAGTTGGGATGGGGTCCAAGAATTTGCATTTCTAACAAGCTCCCAAGTGATGCTGTTGCAAACTTTGAGAGCCACTGTTCTTCCACAGCTATGCTGGAATCTCCTTTGATTCATTCATATTGTCCTGACTCATTTATTGATTTATTCATATAGCATCCATTAAATTCTATAAAGATATAGATATATGTACAGTGCACGTCTATAACTGTGTACTCTGTCAGGCACATTAAATAACAACAGCGCTTACTGTCTTCTCCTGTTTCAGTTGCTCAATGCCTTCTTCTGCTTTAAACTTCCAATAGAGTGATGCCTCCGTCTGGACCTTCTACTCCCTGGAGGAAATTCAGTTTCAAAATTTTTCCTTCACCTAATTCCTCATTGCTTTCCTTTCGTCTCATGTGATTACAATTTCCATTTACTCAATGCAGGTGATCTCATTTATGTGGAATGAAGAAAGCAATCTACTTAAACTAATACACACTAATGCTTGAGACTTGGTTTGAATGTTCACATTTTAGAAAAAGATGCCTCTGAGCCAACATCAATTTCAAAAACCATGACAACATGAAGTGAAAACTGTTGGGTGGTTGAGACGTGTTTCCTCCCTCATACTGCCTATCTTTGGACACATCTAGTCAACACTGCAGATGCTTCATCTAGATAGAGAGCACTGGACAAAATAAATTGGTTCGGGGCTACTTGAGAGATTTAATAATTTTGTAGAAAACATATCAAATTTACAGTTTAAATAATGTGTTTGCATATTCCCTCAATCAAAAATTGAAAAGTTATCAGTCCCTTGTGATAACCAATAAATCTGCCTGAACATCTGTTCTTACTGGAAATGTTCCAATAGGATATTTATATTTTTATTAGGTGAAAGTATTATCCCGTTACATGACAAGAGAAGCCCATGTTTTGGGTAAGTGTATTACAGGGTTCCCGTCAGAGGTATATATGAGGAAACTAAGAAGGAGAAAAGCAATGTAACCCAAGGGCACCCAAGGTTCATGCATCCGGAGGCAGTCAGCAGGACTGAGCTTCAAAATACACTGTGATGTAAAGTCACTTTCTTAAAGGGGATATTCTGAGAATTTATACGAGAAGGCCTAGGAGAGCAAGGGAGAAAAGACAGGTGAATACATAATCAATTAAATAGATACTCATGAATAGAAGGGAAAAAAGTTGAAAACTGTATGGAATGTGCTGGCCACAATTGGGAGGAATTCACAGTTTTGAGTCTTGTCCTATGAGCTGTGACTGATGCTGCCTCGTTCCCTCTTCCTCCTTCACCTCCTTCTTTTGCTTTCCCTACTCTTTGTTCTCTTTCATCTCTTCCCCCTCTTTCTTCATTTTCTTCTTTTTTTAAATTTGCTTTTTTTTAATCTTGTTGTTCTTTATTTTGATTCTGCCAATAAACATCTACGTAATTACCAATGATCAACTTTATTTACTCATTTGATGGTTTCAGCCAACATCCTAACAATTGAAAATAACTGTGCACACAGAGTTTCACTTTATGACAAAAACTCCTTTAAAATCTGATTTTTACAAAAAGGACATTTTCTCTTAAGTTGGATCCTGTCTACTCCTAAAAGTAAGACCCTGGGCGAGTCACTAAAGACCCCTCTGGGGCTCACTTTCATCTCTTAGCAAATAGTTGGATTAGATCATTTCCAGCTCTGAAGCTTATATTCTATCCTGTATTCTGTGTGGAATTTGCAAATGTTTTGTGATAAAAGCCTTTGTCTTCTGCTGACAGCATACTACTCCCTAAATGTCTGTCTTCAGCACTAGCACTTGGGGCAATTTCTTTTACAAGTGGTAACTCCAGTATAAACGGGAAATGTTGTAAACAGAACCGGCCATGCAGGCAGTATGTGAGAGATTTTTCTGGGAAAATCTCGCACAGTGTATTGAGTCCATTTACATTCTCTCACTGAAGCTTATAAAGCAAGAGAGGAAAGGCAGATTTTCATATTTCCTCAGGCAGAGGTCAGAAGTAGCTTTCAGAGGGAACTTGAAGCTTAGGCAGAAATCCAAACACATGAAAGCACAGCCATTTTAAAACTAGTAAAAATGAACTGTTACTTGGTATAGCAGATGGCAATATTTTATGAACCGTTTTGTAATATTATAGAATTCCCAGCATCTACTAAACTTTGGCTTCATGAATACCATTAAAGAAGCTATGCTGCTTTTGCACATGGTATTTTTAAAGGCAATTCTATACTGTGAACCTAAAAAAATAATTCCTTAAGATGTGAAAGGATTGCCCGATGCACACAATGGCAGGTGAGAACGAGGTCATCGTGACACAAGCCGAGACCACTTTTCCATGCTGTGAAGACACAATGATATTAAAGCTACTATATCTCTGTTTTAAAGACACTTTCTGGCTAAAGTGGTGGAGTTAGACAAATCTTAGTTTATATGAGAACATAACTTTTTTTTTTTTTTTTGTGGTACACGGGCCTCTCACTGTTGTGGCCTCTCCCGTTGTGGAGCACAGGCTCCGGACGCGCAGGCTCAGCGGCCATTTAAGGTAAATGGCCCAGCCGCTCCGCGGCATGTGGGATCTTCCTGGACCGGGGCACGAACCCATGTCCCCTGCATCGGCAGGCGGACTCCCAACCACTGCGCCACCAGGGAAGCCCTGAGAACATAACTTTTTAACGAACAACTAGCACAATTAATATCTAATCTTATATGACCATTGCTAAGGGATCATTCACTATAAATTGCTAGAACAAGCAGCTATGTATCTGACTGGGGGAATAAACTTAGGGAAAGGTTGACAAATCTTTTGACTGGAGAAATAATGTTTATTGTAAGAGTAAAATTGCTGAATGATGATGCATTACATATTTATAAATTCTCTCTTCAAGCTTCTGCCAAATAATGTGAAAGGGGATGGAAGACTTCAGAGGAAAAATATTTTAAAACCTTTGGGAATTTCTTCAGTAGTTAAACATAAGAAACCGCAACAACAGGGATATCTGATTAAATTGAATGCAACCGGTCACCAGGAAGGAAGGGAATTGAGACCTAGGAGCTTTGAAGACTTCGTATAACTTTGAGTGGCAAAAGGTACCAGTTTTAAAATAAAGATTGCCAGTAGTTGGCACTTTCTAAAAAACTAAGGAAAAATAGGTATGTTTTAAGGTAATTCTAAAATAATCTATCAGAGATACCAGAAGTAGGAAGACTTTCTTTTTCAATAATAAAAATATTAATTTGATCTTTCCCTATGGAATTTGATTTCATATACAACAATATATATTTTGTTGTAAAACTTCAGGCTTATTCTTTTTTCAGCATTGTAATTGCTTGTTCTAATATATTATTTGATGTTTCATAAGCTACACAAAGAGTAGGGTGCTTATAATCACAAAAAGACTTAATATAACTCTCTCCTGTTTAATAATTTGGGATGAGCAGTGCTTATTATCTCTTACTTTCTTTTTCAATAATAAATTAGTAAGAAATTAGTAATAAAAATATTATTTTTCTTACTAATTAGTAAGAAAATTATTCGTAAGAAAAATTAGTAAGAAAAATATTATTTTTCTTAATCTTTTAACTACTTCCTTAACTAAACAACAAAAAATCCTAAATGCCATCTGTCATTAAAAACAAAAACAAACAAAAAAAAAAACCAGAGGCATTGGTTAATATTTGTGATTAAGGATCAGCAGTAAAAGAATTTATCTTCTTTGAGAACTTATTTACAACAGCTAAGACAACAGTCTCTATGCATAATTATCGTTAAGTTACTGCCACAGATACCCCCAGGAAGTAGACATGACTACTTGCATTTTTATAGCTAAGGTTAGGCAGCTTGACTAAGGTCATATGGCTAGTAAGCTGTGAGGCTAGAATTTGAACCCAGTACTGTCTGACTGCAAAGTCCATGTTCTATTGATGTAATCATTTGGGCTGCCACACTATACAATGCCAGTGGGCACCATTCTCTTGCATTAGCTGTGATGGATATCCTCTGGAGTTTTCCTACCTCCTGAAATGTTATATAAAAAATTTTTTCATTATTTTCAAGAACATCCATTATATTAAGTGTGATAAAAACGTATGTTGGTAAATATGCCATGGGGAGTCTAGCTCTTAGATGCATCAAGACATTTCCAAGGTTTACCTTAAAGTAGCTCAATCTTACTGTTAGCCTCTGTCCATTTGGAAGTAGCCCCTTTGAAGCCTGTGCTTGCAAACTTATGCCAATAGTGACAGAAAATGCCACAGTATCTCCCAGACACCCTGGGTTACATAGAGAGACAGAGAAGGAACACAGCAATGGCTAAATTTTATCTATAAAATTTCTTCAAATAAGCAACAGCCCAAATCAATAATCTGTCCAGCAAGTAAGCACAGATGCCACAGTCCTCCTAATAAAAAGAGAACTGTTTCAATAGACAGGTATTGTTTCTTACATCATGAGAGGGGAAGGTAGCTGGATCTATGAGGCAAGGGTTTTACCCCTCAGCTTTCAACAACAAAGCCAGAAAAATCCAGAAGGGAAAAAAGAAACAGCTCAAGTTAAGCTAAATCATTCACGAGTATGTCGCGAGGAATTATTTCCATGCTGAAACCTCCAGGCTAGATTTAGGGGAAAAAAAGGAGCAAGAACAAAATTAAGAAATAGCTTTGAAAGACGTGAAGAATTAGTTAAAAAAGGAAGAGCCTTAGGTAAGGCAAAGTTGACTAAAGGCTAAAGTGGGAATGGTTTTCCCCTGCCCCTCTGAGAGGATTAATTCTGTTGTAGTATTCAACCTGAGTGATGCTGTTAGCGAGTGTAGCCTCTCTAATATTGTAATGAAACTTCTCTTGAATCATGTTCTTATTTAGGTTACTTCATATGTTTGTATAATAAAATCGGTACAAATTTATTTTGAGTAACGAAATATTTTATTTATTTTTTATTTTCTTGTATCTATTTATTTTTTAACTAAATATTTTAAGGTGACATTTGGACACACGTTATTTAGTAAGGATCTAAATACACGTAACACACATTTCATGCCCTCCCATCCCCCCACACAAGTTTATTTCCTAGTTGAGGGTTTTTTTACAAGTAAAATAGAATATATTTAATATAAAAGATTTCAAAACTCATTGCCAAAGTGATCCTTTTGAAGTGTAAGTCAGGTAACAGCAGTCTTTTTTTTTTTTTTAAAGGTCTAATAGCGTCCCATCTCACTAAGAATAAACACAGCATCCTCACTTGACGGCACCTGATGTGGTTAGTATTCCTCCTTGGCCTCATTGCCTCTCCCTTTACTTCACACTCATTCAAATCTGGCTATACTTCTTCCTTGCTGTACCTGAAAAAGACACACATGCTCCTACTTTAGAGATAGTAAAATGACTGTTCTCTCAGCTTTAAAGCTCTTCCCCTGAGATATTCCGATGTCTCACTTTCTCACTTTGTTCCTCTGCTCCAATGTCACCTTACCAGTGAACATGGTCCTGACCACCCTATTTAAAGTAACATACCCCGTAACTCTCTATTTTTCTTTATGCTATACAGTAGATTAGCTATTTTTTTTATATTCACTCTTTATTTTCCCATCTTCATGGGCAAACTGAACTCTGTTTTTTGGCCTTTTTACTTGTTTAGGCTGACATGATGCAAGAACTTTCAATGGCCTGCAGAGTTGGGTTTCAGCTCTTGCACGTCTGACATTGCCATGTGAAGGATGTGCCCATAGCCTGTTGATTCTAAGAGGAGGGTGACAGAAATGTGGAGCAGAGACGTCCCAGCTCAACTATCTTAGTCGAGCCCCAGTTGAGCCCTGCCTAGTTTGATCAGCCTCCCATCAGGAAACCCATGAGCGAGCCCAGCTCAAGTCTTAGCGGTACCCAGCTCAAACCTCAGCTGATGTCCAGCTGACTCCAGACACTTGGGTCAAATAAATGCTTATAGCTGCAGGACACTGATGAGATTTTAATGATTGATACATAACCACTGTTTTGTGTAACAATGCCTGACTGATACATTCTGACGTTTTATAGCACATTCGTCATCACACATATTATACATTTATTGATTGATTGATGTTCCTGTTCTCTAATATGCCCCCTTGAGAAGAGGGACTTTATTCTCTTCTTGCTATTGCCTCACCACCTAGAATAGGGCTTGGATCTCCTCAGTAGTCTCTCAATAAATATTTATGAAATAAATGTCTACTGTGTGATTTAACATATGTAGGAATTCAAGAGGTAACTGGACAAAAACATACTCCTGTGTCATCATGGAAATTATAATATAAATATTCTTATAAATATTTTATATTTTACTAGTATAAAATATTATATCATTTAACTAGGATTAATTTAGAACCCCATAGTTATACTTGATAATTTTATTTCCAACAAAACTAAACTGCTGTTACAAGAAAAATATTTTCATTTACTGCATTTCTTATAAAATGACATGAAACTAATTCTCTTTATTTCTATCATCCTATTAAAATAACCTATACTTACACATAATTGACCTAGTATAATATCATTTGTAATTCAATTATCTCTTTGTTTATCCTTCCCAGAACTCTGCAGACCAACTAACTCTATAACCTTCACCCTTCCTCCCCTCCCATTCTTTCTTAGCCACCTCTCAGTTTAATATTTTATATTTGCAAAGCACTACATACGACGTGCTTAAACTTAATGAAAGATGTGAAAGAAGAACATGCTAAAACTACTTAGGGAGTAGAAAAATGGTAATTCTCTTAGGAAGATGAGCTATCTATTCCCCAAAACAGGCTCGACATGTTAGCAAGTACATAAATCATCTTGTTCCAACATATAAATGCAACCTAAGTTCATACCACCCTCCTGCCTCATGAAAAATCTTAATGTTTCCTTTATGTCCCATTCTTTTTCACACTTCTTCCTTTTCTTGTGCTATTTTTTTATATCCCCCTAGATAACCACTCAATACTTCCTCAGTTGGAAAGAGTTTATTACTTTTACAAAACAGAATTAAAAATGTTACCTGGGGAGCATCCTCTCACTCCCCTTTCAAGATTATAATGACTGCATCCTCTGAATTTCTGTGCTAAATTTCAAGTGAATAAATTTTTCTGGGGAAAGTTGCCACTGTTCCAGTTACACTCTCAAAGGGAATGCTGACTCCCAAAACTTAAAAATCACTTGCTAGATGTAAATCTTCTGAAGGCAGAAATTCTATCCTATTTGTTTATTACTAGAGTCTAAAAGGTAGGCGTTTAGAAAATATTTATTGAAAGTAAAAAGGATTAGTAAGGTAAGCATTTAAGAGTGAATTCATTAAATGTCAAACAGATCATATTAAATAAGCATTATTTTACTTGGTCAAAGAAGAGCTCCTCGTATTGAGTAGGACACTCATGGAAAACCTCAAAAGAGGCAGATTCAACAAGGCCTGGAGGGTGGGCAGAAATAGCATATGAGGAGCTGACAAGAAGCTAAATTACATGGAGAAGAAAACGATGACGCAAAAAGACTTGGGGTCTAGAATGGGCCTTGGATGCCTGTGGGAGTAGGTCCAAATGGATGTGGAGTGTCGACGTGTGCTCCTTCATGACAAGTTGCATTCATTTTGAAAATTCTTCAGCTGAGTTCATTGCGAAGCCATAGGGAGCCTTCTTTTAAGTTAAATCATATGAAAACTGCATTTTCGGATATGTAAACACCACTGTTAGCCTTTTCAATGCTTTCTCAGACCTTTTCAAAATTTTTATTTTCAAGACTCTGACAGCATTGATCACCAGTGTCTGCTCAGCACTTTTTTTTTTTTCATGAGACTGACATACTGTCCCAGAGCTCACATCTATCAACGTTGTTCTGATTTATCGGCTTAATAAGAGGAAATCATTTGGTAGCCCAGCTCTATTTTGCTTGAACAATGACCTGTGACCTTAATCTCATGCCTTTCAAGGTTCTTTGTTTTTCCATATAAGACCAATTAAACTGAAGCATTTTGAAGAGATTATATGATAAGAAAGTCATATCTGAGCATTTAAAGTTAATCTTTCTCTCAATTGGGTAAAAAATGTTTTTAAATAATTTTATTCAAGCATAATAAAAATTAGTTCAATAATATAGTTATTAAAGCAATTGACTTATGCTATTTATAAAATCAATGTAGTGGCTGCAGAAATGTGCAAGTCCAATTTTTATTTATTAATATGATATATACAGATAATAGGATGAGATTTATATTAGTTATTCCTGCTCATAACAAATTTATTTTATAAATCTGCACCTGTTTCTCACGTTATTATTATATTTAAATCCACTATCCAATTCCTCAAGTGAAATTATACTAAAAACTTAAACACTACTGAACTTAGAAAAAACAGAAATTTCTGAAAATATTTTTATCAATAGAGGATATTTGACTGATTGTCTATTATAATAAAAATTAAATAGAAAGTAATCATCACCAATTCTGCTGAATAGTGACACATATATATTTTCCACTGACTTAACTGATGATGTGAAATGTGGCAGCTTTACGGAAGAAGCAATACACACACACATGCACATACGCACACACAAAATCATGGAAAGACAGACACACATACATACACTGTATCAAATCACAGAGAAATATTGCACTTTTAGACACTTAATATTATTAATCTGATGAGAGCTGTCATTATGTGAATTAAAAATAGATTTGCTTTAAGATTTTTTGAGAATTATGCAGAACTTCCATTTTGTATGTAATAGCATGAATTTTCATAAAACCATGAGAAGAATCACAGCCTTTAGTTATGTGCGTCTTTGTTGGAATTATACAGAATAACATTCATATCAGGCAACCAATGCAGTATATTACTGATAGTTACAATATTTCCCTTGTATTTTATGTACAATTCAAAGCTTATTGTTGAGCCATTGGAAAGAGAAATATGTTCATATAGTGAAGTGATACATACACTGGGAAAGACTGAAAATTAAATCTATCATAAGTAGCTTAAGAAATGTGCATAGCCTAGGAGCAAAATAAGTGCTTCTATTTATCCATGCTTCAAGAATTTATTGGTTGCCCTATTACCTGATGTGACCTCTTCATATAAAATTGGCTAATAGGCGATTGATGCCCTTAAGTAACTTTAAATGATTACAGTATCTGAGGATACAAGTATTCACAGGTTGCAATGGAAATATAAAACATCTGGAGGAGTGTTAGAGAAGCTTCTCATAAAGGGTAAGAACTTCTTTATTTATATTCTAAAGAACAAGTTAGATAAAACTAGCACATAAAAAACAAACATAAAGCATCTTGGAAAAAATATAAGAAGGCTTGGTGGATAAAACTGTATGTTTATTGTATTCAGGGAAATAAGTTCATTCTGTGAAGAGTATGCATGAGCGAATGGGTATGGGATCGGCGTAAAGGCTAAGATTAGAGGTGTAGGCAGGGGAGAGATTATGAAGTGCCAGTGACGTTTGTTAAGCAAAGCTGTGGAGATTGTAGCAGTCTCCAAAGATGGTCCTCAAAAGAACCATCCCTCCCAGTAGTCACGTTCTTTCACCAACCTTTCTCTTTAATATGAATGGATGTGGTGACTCACTTTTAGCTCAGAAGAATACAAAGTCATGCCATGTTCCTTCTAAGGCGGAGTTGTAAAGAACTCTTATGGCTCCTACCTAGGTCTCTTGGAGAGCTACCTCTTCATATGCTTCAGAATTCTTAGAACCCAGCAGTCATGGTGGAAAGCCGCATAGAGAGGTCCCTGTAGGTGACCCAGGCAATAGCCCAAGCTGAGCTCCTGGTCACAGTAGCAAGTCATGTAGTGAGCCATCTTGGGTTGTCCAGCCCACTGGAGACTTCAGATGACTAATCCTTGCCAAATGCAGCCCTGTAAGGCACCCCAAGCAAGAACTGTGCAGATGAACCTTGTCAATAACCCACAGGGTCATGAGAGATGATAATAAATATTTAAGTCATTAAGGTTTGGGCAGGTTTGTTACATAGCATTAGATAACTGAAATAGGATCCACTTAAAGATTTTAAATCAATCACATTTTCTCATTAAACCACCGAGGTAACTAGTGTAGAAGAAAGGAAAGCAGTAGACACATATGGGGTCAGGTCTAGTCATGGATAGTAGGAGCTGACAGAGGACTAATTAGAGAGGTCTCAAAGTTGATTAGTAGTTAATTAAGTTGAGTCAGTGGGAACAGCCATTCTATATTAACAAAGAATGAACAGTAAGCACAAGGATGAATTACACATTCAGGGAATTAAAAGAAGATGAGAGATGCAGCATAATAGAAAGGGATGAGAAGGGGTGACATATGAGTCAAGGCTCAAGAAAGGTAAGTAGGGGTGAAATCGTATAAGCCTTGTTAGCTGTGTAATAGCCTTTGTATTTATTCTAATGGCAAACTTCCAGTTATAAGATAAATAAGTACTAGGGATATGATGTACAACCTGATAAATATAATGAACACTGCTGTATGTTATGTATGAAAGTTGTTAGGAGAGCAATCCTAAGAGTCTTCATCACAAGGAAAAATATCTATATGAGATGGTGGATGTTCACTAAACTCATTGTGATAATCATTTCGTAATGTATATAGCTCAAATCATTATGCTGTACTCAAACTTATACAGTGCTCTATGTCAATTATATCTCAATAAAATTGGAAGAAAAAAATAATAGCATCTGAAACTCATTAGGTGGTTCTGAAAAGCAGGGTGATACCAACATTTTCTCTCAATAATATTATTCTTACTGTAGTGTGGAGAATGAATTGAAGAATGGCTAGAGAGCCTGTGAGGATACCTGCTAGGAGGTTATCACAGTACAAACTTCACAGTACCTGACGTATATTAAGTACTCAATAAGTCAATAAATGTTAATAGTCATTATCATCATTATCAGCTTCATCCTCGCCATTGTGGTTATCTTCACCTAGGTTGATGGAGACTGAGAGTAGACATATTTAAGATATATTTTGTGGTAATATTAAAAATGGTGATGGTTTGACTGTGGGGTATGGGAATAAGTGAAAAGTGGGTAAAAAATGATTCTTGGATTTCAGGTATATGCAACAGGATAAACGGTGATGAGCCAATTGTGGGGTAAGATAATGATGAGTTCTCTCTGGGACAAGATGAGCCTGAGATTTCCTTCAGACGTAGAGGAGATATTGAATAGGAAACAGACTACTACAGAGAAGAGAATGTGGCTACAGACAGAAAGCTTTATGTGGCCACTGAAGCTGTAGGTATGGTAAGATGGCCCAGGTAGAAAGTGGACAGTGAGAAAAAAAAAATGTTTAGGAAAGAGTCTTGTGGAGATCCAACACGGAGTGGCTAAATAGAACAGGTTTCATCTATATAGTCTGAAAAGAGAACAAGGGACAGGAAAACCAGGTGCATGTTCTGTCAGTGAAGGAAAGACCTCACCTCAAGAGAGAACTGGGAATATCAGGAAGCATAGAATATCTGGTGAGGACCAACTGTCTCTGCCACATTTCTTAGTGTGTATTTTATTGTTTGGTACATTTTTAACTGGTAGAGAAGAACCACAGAGGAAAATATTGACTTAATCTTTGGATATCTCTCGATTTTGGTATATTTTATTTTTTAAACTTTTCTGTTCAGAACACATATTATACAATCGTCATGACGTACTTTTTTCTTAAATCATAATCACATATGGTTGTCATATAACATAATTGGAAACCAGTCAATAATGGCTGCATGATTAAGTTACTTTCAAAAAGTAAACAAGCCAAGTGCCTCTTCATTTCCATCCACCACTCAATGGCCTGGTTAAGCAAATGGTTGTGTAGGTTTTGGATATCTAACAAAGTTCTCTCTTGATTTTTATACCTTGCTGAAGATGATAATAAAGAATATATTTTCCCATTTTGGTCCTTTTTATTGCACATAGCTGTAGAGGGTTTTATATTACTTTTCTTCTAACCTGAAATTTGCTCATAACTATTTTTTCTTTTATCTTTTAAAATGCTATCATGACATCTCAGCATAATGGTTATTTGTTTTGTCAACAGAAACAAATTCATGTCTGCACATTTATAAAGCCTAGTATTAAAGCAAATTTTATTTCGTGATAGTGAATGATGATAGGAGATAGTGAATGATGATTGGAGTCCAGTGTTGTGAACTGAATGGCTGATGGAGCAGTGAAAAAGGTCTTCATGTATCTAGAGATCAGTTATGACAGAGGGTCCCCAATGCTCTGTGTACAAACTTCAGTGTTGGTAAACGACATGCATACCTTAAGACACACATTCCAGAAATGGAATATGTTGAAAGCCAACCTGTACTTCCCAAAAGTAAATGACGGAACATCAAACAGTAGGCTGTAGAAGCATATATGAAGAAAACACCATAGGGTGATATAAATTAAGATGTCATCAGAAGATAGTATTTAAGCAACAAGTGTTTTGTACAATATTATTCATTCACATTATTTTTTTCCTCTTGGCAAACAATTCTCATGTAACATTAAAAAAAATACAGCATTGCATATAATTCTTCTACTGAATGAAACAATGAGTAGTGTGTTTGACCTTCTTGAAAACTTGCACTTTCTGACTGATAACACACTTTATTCTGAAAGTGGCATGTACCATTTGCAATAAAATTAATATGGGTATTGCTAGAGGTTAAATTAATAATTTGTTTATAAAATAATGTGATAGATATGGCCAATCCTAGGCATTAGTACTTCAGTGTGACAACAAATGTGAATTAATATTATAAATGCTAGGTTAGAATATAATTTTCTACCAGGCTAAGATAAAGATGTCTGCTATCTTATCTAGTAATACAGTTTGGTATTCTAAGAGCTATTCAATGGTTTAGTGTCATTATTGAGCATATAATCTATGTACCTTGTTCCAAGAATGTTTAGAGACTATTTTCTATAATATAAGTTTTTAAATCTAGGATATTTTAGTCATGCAGGGGTGAAGAGGAGAATAGGGAGCAAAGGGAGAAAATGCGTTAAGAGAAAAAAGGGCAAGTGGTTTTTGACTTTCTTGTCATACTAAAAGCACCTTACCTAATTTATATACCAAAAATAACAAGAATAATTAAAATGTTTTGATTTCAATCTCCCTTAGTCTGGCAATGGTATTCATAATACTTGAAGGTTAATCGTGTGACGGTGATATACCTAGCCACACAAACAATATATCTTTGTGACAATGGACACTTTTCCTGTGAAATGGATTGGAAAAATATGATAGCATACAGGAACTGTATTAAAATGAAGGCCCTTCAACCTGATGAATATTATGAGTGCTGC
This sequence comes from Tursiops truncatus, assembly GCF_011762595.2. Taxonomy (NCBI): domain Eukaryota; kingdom Metazoa; phylum Chordata; class Mammalia; order Artiodactyla; family Delphinidae; genus Tursiops; species Tursiops truncatus. Next base: position 114,264,746 of record NC_047037.1, read on the forward strand.
TTTCTCAAAGACACCATCAAAATTAGAGACATTTATCTTCAGCCAACTCTCAATTATCTACATGTAGATTATCCCCTTTATGAATGATCTGCTGCAATTTAAAAATTTCTGCTGCAATTTAAAATAATTTCTTCCTGTCATCTAGCACTTTTCTGAAATAATCATCCAACATCTCAGTAATAAATTAAAAGCTTGATAAAGTAAAATACAGTGGAGTGTGGCATGAGTTGGTATAAATGCCTCACACCAGATCCTATAATTGATTTCAAATCCCAATGTAAACTATTTTTATTTCTGGATACTTTGTGATATTCACAATATTTCTTCTATAACTGGTTAACTAACTGAACGTGAAGTGCACCTTTTAATATAACTCTTGATATTTGTATATGCATTGACATATACTTTTGAGTAACATAAATTCTCCCAGTAGGAACATATTTTAAGATATCTATATAGCAACTGATAAAAAGGGGAACCATCACTTTTAGATGCCCTATATCCTCAATACCCTTTGTTCTTATGTTTCATTAAAGACTATAAAATTTATGTTCCATGTATTAAGTATTTATTGAGTTTTTCTGTGCGCCAAACACTAATCTAGGCCCTAGAGATTCATGTACCTGTGTACCAACCCAATAGAATACTTTCCTTTGATGCGTTTATTTTTCTTTTGAGGGAGGCTATAAACATATAAACACATGAATAAATGAATGAATGAATAAATAAATGAAGGGTTAGATACTCATAAGGATTATAAAGTAGATAATACTTGGGATTGTATAGAGCTTGATAGAAGACATGATTTATCTAGCGTATCAATGAATAATCTCCTGAAGAGTAATGTTTGGAAAATCTGAAGAATTTAAAGAACACAGTCATGAAAGATTCCTGTTGAGAATATTCCAAACAGAGAAATAGCAAATGCAAATGCTCTGAAGCAGATTATAGAAAAAAATGTGTAGAATACACTGTATACATGTGTCTATCTGGTTGTGTACTAAGTTCCCTGCTTAAACTAGGGTACCCATTTGATCTAAGCTTGGAGAATAAATTTTCTCTCACTTCCAGGAGATAACCAGGCAATTGTGTGTGTTTTTTTTAATAAATTTATTTATATATTTATTTATTTTTGGCTGTATCGGGTCTTTGTTGCTGTGTGCGGGCTTCTCATTGTAGTGGCTTCTCTTGCTGTGGAGCACACGGGCTTCAGTAGTTGTGGCTCTCAGGCTCAAGAGCACAGGCTTAGTAGTTGTGGCACAAGGGCTTAGCTGCTCCGTGGCATGTGGGATCTTCCCAGACCAGGGCTTGAACCTGTGTCCCCTGCGTTGGCAGGTGGATTCTTAACCACTGCGCTACAAGGGAAGCCCGGCAATTGTGTTTTTAATGGTTAATTCATTTCCACCAGGGGAAGGGTAGAGGAGTTTATATTATTGTTATTTAAAATTCTTCAGCCCAAAACTCTTTTTTGAGTTTATTCTAATTAACAACTGACCCCCTACTGAGGTGGAGAAGAAACTGAATGGGGGCATTTTTGAGTGTGTGTTGGGGGCAGTACTTAGAGATACATGGTTGTGATCCTCGAGAGTGGAATTAAGAGAAAGACAAGACCAAAAAAACTAAGTCCACGGATTTGGCAGTGTTGGCCTAGCTCTTGGAGTGGTTTTGTTTTGTTCCTTAGAAATGCTGAAGACAGACACCTGGGAAATGTTTTCAGGTCAACCACATATCTTTGGGAGTAGATGTATTCCCTCCGTAGTTTCTCAGACTTCATGTACTACTCATCTAATACCCACAGGAATGATATCAATAACCCCTAGATGCCAAAGAAATTTTATATGCCAAAACTTTTTAGCCTTCCTTCAAGGAAGTATTCCTATTAAAACCTGGAACAATCACGAATCTGAATCTGTACTTTGCAATCAGAAGGGGACGTGTGAGAGGCCCCAGACTGTGAAACACATTTAAAATATGAACAAGACCCATCTACACTTATTCTGTCAACACCTATTTCTCTTTCCAGCTCCCATTCTTCTCTCTTCCTCTTCCCTTTTCTCTCCTTCATTCCCAATCAAACCCTTGTGTCCCATTTAATCACTGCTAAAGTATTAAGAAACAGCTATGATTTTAGGTGACTTAACCAACAGAGGTGTTGGTCAGACACTGAGGAATTGCTTCGACTAAAGGTCATAGTAAGAGTTCTACTACAGAAGGAATTGCAACCACCACCTAGCACTTTGGGCTACTTGTGTCAGTAGATCCACAGAGAAAGAAAAGAGTTATTTATTTGAAAGTTCCTAAAAGAGTAGATCCTAAATTTCTCATCATAAGAAAAAAAATTTAACTATATGAAATGATGTATGTTAACTACACTTACTGTGGTCATCGTTTTGCCATATATACGTATGTCAAGTCATTATGTCATAATGATGACAGTGTTGCATGTGAAATATTTATGAATAAAACTGAGGGAAAAAAATGAGTTGCTATATTGAATGAGGATCTCTGGCTGTGGTTTCACAATGGGGGTGTGGGAGGAGTGTGTCCACGACCCTGGCCACGCACTGGGGCAACTCTTGGTGCTTTTGTGCCCAGATAATTGTAAATAAGCAATGGCAGCAACCACAGGCCAACCAGGAAAAGGCAGCTAAGGGCTCAGACTGCTCAGTAATAAGGTCTAGATCACGGATGCTCCTGTTTCCCCAGGCATGGGACCCAGATCACCAGAACTTCTAGCAAAAGATTTGGAGAATCTGGAATGGACTATGGAAGTAAGAGATGATGAATGTCCATTACAAACCTAGGATTAGCTTCAATATGAAAATGGTAGCTTGTTTTGCAAACCCTCTTTACGTCTTTTTAAGAGATTACAAATGACCATTACCTTTAGGGGTTGAAACTACCCTCTCCTTTAAGGGAAGAAGTGAGGATAACTTGCTCTCATACAAGTTTCCAATACCATAAAAGGATGCAAGCAGTTCTGGGTGGACCGTGGTGGGCAGCATCCTACCCCAATCCTGTATCCCTCCCTACTACTCGGCCCACCTATTCCCTGGGGGCCTCACCGGCTTCCATTGACTTCCCAGCTGGAGCAGTCTTGACAATGAGTCATGCCTTTCCCATAGTAGTAAATCCGTGGCTACTGGCTCAACTTTCCTACTGTCATAGGTAGGGGTGACCCATGGGTAACACTGAGTGGCAGTGAGTACCTGTGCATGGGTGATAATGGACCTGCTGATTGTGAGGCTGAATAACAACTCTGAATTAGCTGATTTGCTTGGGCTAAGTAATGCAAACTTTGTCCAAAGAGAAAAGAGGGGCAAAGAATGGGGCTACAGACAAAAGTTATAGAAAAAACGGGAAGACCCTTCTTTAGAGGACAATTTTATTAATAGCTTTCAAACTTTTCTGACTATGACTGGCAGTAATCACTACAATTTATATCACACTGTAGTGAAAATATAGAACACATTCAGACATACTTACATATAAAATACAGCTGAAAGAAACAAACAATATTTATTCTTACTACCTATGATGGACTGTGGTATTTTCCTTTGTATTATATCTTATTCTACTTCATTTAAAATAAAATTGCTAATCTTTGTGATCCACAATTGTATCATGAAACAAATTTAGTAGGTATTGATAAGCATTAAAAAAATCTAAATGCATCACTCATAATGGCCCAATATTATTTGGTGAATTTTGTTTTAGTAATACACCTACATACATGCATATTTATTTGTATGTGTGCATGTATGTGTGTATGTGTACTTTTTGATGAAAAGTAAAATATCAAAAAATAGGTTGAATACCCCTGCTCTACACTGCTCCATGTCAAATTAGGAACTGAAAGGAAAGAACCTAGATCAGTAACTCTGAAGCTGGGACTGCCCAAGGGAGCCTAACATTTAATCATGCTAGAAAGTAAAATCGATATTTTGCAAATATTTATTATTATGCTTTGGCATTGTACTTATTTATCTATCCTTGATTTCCCCTAATATTGATTAAATATTGATAAATCACTTTAGGAAATTCCAAGTTGCTTCAGCTAAACTAAGAAAACAAAGAGAGCTATTTGGGTCACATCTAGACTAATAAAAAAGGACAAATGTAATGTCTATACTCAGGAGTCTAGATGTGACTGAAGTTGTTGGTGGCAGGGGAAGTGGAAGAGGATTAGATACAGAAGTGAAAAATCTGAACGGATTGACTCTGGCTCTTTTCAATGCTTACTTAAGAGTTTTTGCTCTTATTCTCTTGTTTTTAAACAGAAAGGCTCGTAAGCAACTAGCAGTGGCATAAACACACCATAGGGCACAAGAAGAATCATTAAAAAAAAGATGTAGGATTTGGGAGAACAATCATAAATTTATTTACTTTACAAATTCCACTTTATCTAGGCTCACCTCGTTACTCAAAGAATAACTGGTAAATTTCATTATCAGGTTATAATACTCTATTTACCATAAGTTTTAAATAATTTGAAAAGAAATTATTCTAAAATATTTTCAGATAATTTTAAAGCTCAAATAAACAACACTTTTAGAAATAGCATCTTGTTTAAGAATTTCTTCCCTATCTCAAACCTATAAAGATATTTTCTTACTTTTCCTTAAAATTTTAAAGCGTCATCTTTTTTGACCTTTAAATCTTTAAGCCAACAGATATTTTTACGTATGGTGTAATGCAGGAATCCTATATCTTTTCCATCAGATTTTCTGAATTCTTTCCTTATTGTTCTACAACGGTGGTGGTTCTGCATGATTGATGCATGGGTATGTTTCTGGATTGTCTCTTCTGCTCCTCAGCTCTATTTATTTATCAATCTACAGCTGTCAAAGTCTTAATCACTGGAGCTTAGTATGTCTTGATTTTTTTTGTTAGTTGCTATAGCTGCCTTGCAGATTACTCTAGAACTTAGTGATTTAAAATAACAATAAGCATTTATTATCTCTCACATTTTGTGCATCTCAGGACCTTGGGAGTGACTTAGCTGTGTGTTTCTGCCTTAGGGTCTTCACTGAAATCAAGATGTTGGCCAGAGCTGTAGCCATCCACAGACGAGAGGATGAGCTTCCAAGGTGGCTCACTCGCATGACTGGCAAACTGATATTCATTATTGGTGGAAGGGCTCAATTCTATTCACATGGGTCACTCCTCATGAATGCTTGAGTATTCTTGTAACATGTCAACTGAGTTGTTCCACTCTGAGCAATTCAAGGGAGAAAGAGAGCCAGGAAGAAGGTATCCTTTTAATGACTTACGCATGGGAGTCACAAAGTATCACTTCTCCATATTCTATACATCAAAAGAGATGGATAAGTCTAGCCTACATTCACAAGGATTTTTACCAAAATACTTTCTACGAACTCATAGATTTCTATGTATTTTGACATGCTAATATGTTTATTTTTCTTTTGACTTATTAATAATTGGCTTAAATTGATTAATAATTGGCTTAAATTGATAGTTTCTCTGACGTCTTACTATTTACAGATTTACTTAGGATTCTTACTTTTTTCCAGTAGGTTTTGGTAAGTTAAATCATAGGGAAAATGATCCACTGAATCATTGGCACAAAGCTCTTAGTATTTTTCATAAACGTAAATGTTCTACTGTTTACAAAGTATTGTCACACACACACAAATAAGCATAAACACTGACCAAAAGCATACCCTTTCTAAACTTTCTCATTCTTTTTAATAGTAGTATTCTTGCATTTACATAGTTCTAGGTGACAAAATGGTTTGATTTAACTTCTAGTTTTTCCATCATTTGCTAAACAAATGGTACATTTGAAGGAGTTGTTAATGTTAAGTTATAGATAAGAAAACTGAATTTAATTAATCCTTTGACAGCACTGATTGATTGAGAAGCCTTCAGAATAAAAATAGTGAGTGGACATATGGTGATGTTTTTCCTTACTCTTTTTTAAGTATTGTTCATTTATTAACCATAGGATGAATTCCAGTAATGTTGGCTATTTGTAGTTGCTCAAATTTGATCAATAGAATGTATAAAATTCATATTACATTAGTGATCTTTTATATAATTTAGCACCCATTTGCTGCTTGGTATCAATGACACTTAATACCAATGCAGGTAGTACCAATTTGCTACACAGTGCACTATAATGTGACTGTTAGAACTGAATAAAGTCTTTATAAGTTACTATAAGCTATATAGAAAAAAGATGCAAGTCACTATACCACAGCCTTCAAAAGGGCTGCACATAAATTAGGTACTTTGTTTTCTCACTGTTGTGGCCTCTCCCATTGCGGAGCACAGGCTCGGGACGTGCAGGCTCAGCGGCCATGGCTCACGGGCCCAGCCGCTCCACGGCATGTGGGATCTTCCCGGACCGGGGCACAAACCCGTGTCCCCTGCATTGGCAGGCGGACTCTCAACCACTGTGCCACCAGGGAAGCCCAAATTAGGTACTTTTAAACAACTCAGTGATAGATGAATAGAAAGACCCATAAACAGATAGATAGAAATACTTTAATACTTCTTTTGTCCTGTATCTTTCTGTTTTCTGATGATGATTACACCGTTGAAATTTTAAAATATTTATCATAAGTAACAGTGGGATAAGCAGACTACGTCAAATTTTGTCTGCACTGTATTGAGTGGTATGTTTATTTACAACATTTTTCTCCATATTGCATCATAACCTAATATATCTGAAAAGTGTCCCAAACCACACAAACAAACAACAATGAAAACAAACAAGAGTAAGGAAAAAGATAAATGTTTTGATGCACGGATAATAATAACAAAGTCAGATATAAATTTAGATATACTTAGAAATGTTGAGCTCTAACAGAAGATAAATTCATTTTTCTCAGAAAAATGATGTAAAGCCCCACCCCTATTTTAAGAAGGCTATTCAGCGTCTTCAAAACTCAACAAAATTATAACCTCCTTTAAAGCTGTATGAAAATGTACTCAGCTTGAAATACACGTAATGTGCTTCCATAATGTGATTCATATGAAAAGCTGACCCCTGTCATTAAAGACACAGTTTCAAGGCACCTGGTCCATGGTTCTGAGTCACCCAAGTCATTTGTCTTCAAATACTTACATCTCATCTTTGATGAATTGTTCTCTCAGTTTGTTAATTAGTTGCTTTAGTCAGTTTGCAATATCTGATTTTTAAACAGTGGTTATAATTCAACAGTATATACAACCGGAAGGAACCATGATTGATGGTGCAATTAGAACAATAAGAAAATGTGAACTGAGCAACAGAGTATTATTAAATTTCTACCTGAGTTTATCAGAAGTAACCTGAACAATCACAAAACTCTTTCCAGTTTACCTGGATTTTTATCTTCTTTGCAGATGTGACATTGATCCGTCATTAGATTAATACTGAAATAATTCTAACGTGCAGTTGGCAAAGTTGGAATGCCTATTACTAGGTACTAGGCCACTACATTTTCTCACAGCTAAACCTCAAAAGAAGGTATTGCTAACTATCAGTATACTACAAACGCCTATAACTTGTATGTAGTTTAAACATGGTAATGAGACATTTATTGTCTGATTACCAGCGCAAAGAAATTCCAACCTTTTTGTATATTCATGGAGTCAAACTGAAAAAAATCATGTCTCTGGGACTTCATTTCTCCCATGCATAATGAATGATGATGCTGTCAGCAATCAATCCGTAACAGCATTGGCATAATGTACATCACAGCCAGACATGACGTGCAGACAAATAAAATCCAGTATTCACTTCTCGAATGAATTTATGAGCTGACATGGACAATAGCATATTAGAATCAGATCACTCCTGTCTATGTGCTTGCCATGTATGTGTGTTTGGATTTTTTTTTTTCCTTCCCCTGAAAGGAATGTGAATGACAAGGAGAACTAGTCAATAAAAGTACAGGCGTTTTAAATCTCCTCTTAGGATTAGAGTAATGCGTAATATTTGCCAGGATTAGTGTAAGAGAAAGAAAGCAAACTTTGCCTAATTTGCTCAATAGGCAAATATATAGAGCTAATTATATTTTTAATTACTAACTGTATATCAGGTCCCAAGAATTGGAAAGAGGACTAAATAAAAATACACATTATTCTGTTTAATTTAGATTTGAGATAAAAAAATAGCATGAAAATTATGAATTTAACTGAATGGATGACACTGACAACAAGTGAAAAACAAATATAAAGCAAAGAATAAGAACCTAATATTTCTCTTGCCTAGGGTGGCTGAATTTTTGCCCTGCCTACTGCTATATATGTGTTGGATAAAATAAGATATGTAAAGTACCTAGCTGAGTGCCAGACAAACTCTAGTTCCAGTTTTGGAAAGTGATAAGCCTGGATAGAAATAAATGTCTAAAGCATAATTTTCCAAAATATTAAGAAATGATAATGACATGAGATAGTCCACAATAAATGTATTCCATGGTGAAATAAATTAGTGAAATATTACATATCTTATCTCTTTCTTAAAGGTGGTGATAAGTCATTCGGTCAAGAAAACTTTTAACTTTAATTTACTCAGGTCAAACGCTGAGTAAATTAAATTTAAATTAATTTGACCACAAAACTTTTTCTTCTGTACCAATTATTAACATCCTACCACATTTATATTCTTTTGATTATATTTTGTCCAAGATATATGGTAGACAGATTCTCAGGCAATTAATTTTTCAAGTTGGTGTTTGGAAATAAGGTTACATTAAGATGGTTTATGGAATGTTGAACGATTTTCCCTGCTACATTATTTGAACAAATAGATATGTACTATTGCCATATGTATTTATATTCATACCACATACAGCCATGGTGTTTATATATTCTGTGTAAATTGGTGATCATCTCATCATAGTGGTGAAAGGGCTTTTACAATCTTTAAAAACATATTTGATGTTTGTTTTGCATGTGCCACAGTGCTAAATGCTTTACAATTTTACTTAATTAAATACTAACAATGAATGATAATGATATTTATTAGGAAGGGAAGGATGATCCCATTTTACAGTGAGGAAATTGAAAGTTGGAGAAGTTAAGCTGTAGCTCAAATTCAGCAGTCAGTAAAGGATCGAATTCGTATACCAACCTGATTTCAACCAAAAGCTCTAACTACCTTTCAAGCCCAAGTTTACACTTAGTTCAGGTCCCATAGATGCCTCAAATCTCCTATGTGTTCTGATCACAAAACACCTCCACCTGCCCTCTTGATGTCTGTCTGCCAGGAGACAACTTTCACTTCTTTCCAATTTGACAAACTCTCTTTTTTGCCTAAAGCAAGCCTTGGCCAAACAACAACAAAAGTAACAAGTTATCCATATTTTTTTCCGCTTCGCAGTTAATGCAACATACGTGTTGTTGCTGTTTTTACCTCCTGTTATTATGTGAGCTCTTCAAAGCAATGACGATGAACTGAACAGATCTGAATCCCCAGAATTTGTTCCCTGATACTTAGCAAATGTTTCTTGAATGAATGATTGAATGGATGGATGAGAAAGTAAATTCATAATTGAAAAAGAATAATCAAGTTTGCTGAAAGACCTCTCTTCTGCTTTTTAGTACCTCTGGAGAAACTTTTTAGTACCTCTGGAGAAACACACATCCACGTATAAAACGCAGGGAGACGGGCCTGCGTTTTATAGGTAGATGGGTACACATATGTTAATAAGCTTTGAGACTTCACATGAAAGTCTTTATTTCTTTGGGCTTTGTTTTTCTTATCTGCAAGTTAATAGAGTAAATTCATATACTGAAACGTTAATATATTCATTCTGTTCAGACATCAAGTTTTAACTGATGAGCTATTGCCAACTAGGTACCATACTGAATTCTGACTGCTAAAGCAGGTGTTACAGAATACAAATTTATTTCATTAGGAGGCAATTATACTTTTTCTTTTAGAGAATTAAAACGTGCTTAATTGAATACCCACAAGTTGTTTCGCTTTACCAACTAAAAATATGTATTTAAATGTATATTTTAAAAAGAAGCTGGAAGAGAAAAACAATTAAAAAAATAAAGGTTCCTGGGCTTCCCTGGTAGCGCAGTGGTTGAGAGTCCCCCTGCCGATGCAGGGGACACGGGTTCGTGCCCCGGTCCGGGAAGATCCCACATGCCGCGGAGCGGCTGGGCCCGTGAGCCATGGCCGCTGGGCCTGCGCGTCCGGAGCCTGTGCTCTGCAACGGGAGAGGCCACAGCAGTGAGAGGCCCGCGTACCGCAAAAAAATAAAAAAGTAAAAAAATAAAGGTTCCTTAGTTTTAATAGTATAACAATAAAATATTCTCCCAACAGAGACTGGGAAATTGAGGGGACTATTTAGCCAGATCAACTTCTGCCAAGTTTTGATTTATATTCTCAGTTGCATCAGAATTCGGTCAGAAAATAAAACAAAACTTCTTCCTTCTAAGTAACTTTGGTTTTTAACTCCATCAACACAAATCTATCAGAAAGAAGCAGGAATAATTTGAAGATATGAGCTCTCAAAGGAAACTGTGCAACAGACCTCCTCTTTATTGCTGATCACATTACAACCTTTCTTGCAGCTGAAAGGAGCTCCTTCTACTTTGTTCACCATCCTTTCGTCTTCTGTCTACTCATTCTCACACCTTATTGACTACAGGAAAGAACTTGCTGAGCCATAAATGATTTTCCCTCTCTGCTCTTATTATTTTGACTTTTAAGCAATGTGGATTGAGTCTAATGATTCAGACAGGCCAAACGCTTATGGTATTATAGTAACTTATTGATTTATAAAGTGTCTTTTTCTGGTCTCAAAGTGCTTAAAAGAATTGGAAACTCTTTATAGAGTGGGAGATTGCCACCAGTGTCCCCCATTTACCTAGAGCCACTGCTGGCAGAGAAATTGCTGCTGGTTACGCCCAGAAATTTTCAAATAATTCTAAGGATAATACCTTAGGTCATGGTTTGATGAAATCTTCCACTATTATAAATTTCACAGATGGCAAATGTGGGATATTCTTGGAAAGTAATGAACAGCTATACAAGACTTTTCTAGGAAAGGAGCAAACAATGTCTTCTTTAGGTCACAGTTGGGTTTTTTTCCCATGATTTTCTAATAAATAAATATTGCTAAGATCACAAACTTAAGAGAAATACATTATCCAGTTTTTGGACAAGTGGCATTTGATGGCAAAGACACTCAATGTATGTTTTGTAAAAAAGAATATATTAAAATAAGTGGTATATTCCTGTTTAATTTACTGCAGAAAGAAGAACAAATAATGCTGTGTTTGCATGCATGTGAGCAGACATTGCAAATATTCACCAGTACTGTTTCCCTCCCCTTGTGGGCAAAGTAAGGCCCTATTTCTCATCTCCATTTGCAACTGTGTGAGGACACGTGACTAGTCCACCTGACCAATCCAATGGGCTGTATGGGGAGGTGACACATATCACTTTCAGGCTGAGGTACTGAAAAGCTTTGCTTTTTTCTCCCATTGTGCCACCCTGTTACAAGATCTCCTGAAGCAGCCTGGAACCCTGAGTGGCAATGTTGGAGAACAGTCTCCCTGGAAAGGCATCTGAGGTCAGTGTGGACTTTGTATGACAGGTAAATTATCCTTTGTGTTCTTCAGCCACTCATACTTTATAGTTGGTTATGACACAGCATGACCAGGCCCAGTATAAATGATATAACAGGTATTTTACAAATTTGTAGAAACATTATCTCTAATAAAAATGCTGTGATATATTATTTTCTGAAATGTCGTTACCTAAATATTTTTAAAACACTGAAAATAAAAATACATTTCAAATGCAAGTATTTTAGAATGGTTTAATTTTTTAGTGTTTCATGCTACTTACACACCTTAATGAATGGTGTAACAACATACAATAGAATGTAAGAACTACAACCATCAAATTTCAGTAGTTTAAATTGCATTATCACAAAGCCATTTGTTCACATGCCCATCATTTTTTTTCTGACAGATTTAAAATCTTTCACTCTGAAAATTTCAGGTAATTTTAGAAATAAAGAAATTCCAGTTAAAAATAAAAAGTAATTTTTGTTACTGGAAATTAATTATAAAGCCTAAAACTCAAATATCACTCTTTTTAAAATGATACAAAACTATATTAAAAGGTGAATTGTCTGAAACATCACAGTTTTCTGAGGTTTTTCAATCTTTGAAGCATTCATTTGAACTTCATTTTGAATATGTGATTCCTTGGACAATTTTTTAATTCCAAAACCTACTTCTGCTCGGTTATCTCGTCTCCCACCTCCATCCTAAACATTCTGCTACGTTGGCTGTTTCCGTTACCTGGCATTACAATGCAAGCAATGTCCATGATGTGGAAGATTATTTCAATAAATGACTTTTCCAGTTATCGGACGTTTCAGCTTCACTTTGGCACTTAGTGGTATAAAACTGTTTATAGCTTCTTTATTCCAGGATCAGGAACATTTTCCCATCTCTACACTTGCAGCAAGTGTGAGCAGGTGGAACGTTTACCATGTTGTGAATATCGAACGTATGCAATAAACTCAACGTCTCTAAAACGTTTATTCGTAGCTCCTTTATGAACAACCTAATGATGCTGAACAAGTATTTAAAGACTCTCTTCAGAGGAAGTACTCTATCTGGTGCTCCCTACTTTAGTTTCACTGATCCAGAAACAAAATCTGAAGATTAGATCACAGAATAATGCACAACAGTTAAACTTTGTTCTGGGGAGAAAAAACAGAACTGACTTTTGCTATGTATACAATTCAACCTGCAGAGATTGAATCTAGAGAGTTCCCAACTAGCCCAGAACATTCAGCAGCTCTAGAAATACAGCAAATCAGTTTAATTAAGTCTGGTTAAGAGACTTTTTATAAGGTATCCACAAGTATAACCACCTCCCTCCCCCAAAGGTCAGTCTCCAGATTTACAAACACAGTGTAGCAAATTTCAAGAGTGAACTATTTCTTTACATTCACCCATAATAAGTATGTCTTTCCTTCTGGAAGGTTTATTGTGAATATATTCCAGAGGTCTACAAAGTGGGGCATTCAAAATGATCTTTTGGAAGGAGACAGAAAAATAAGCACTTCAGAATGAGTCATACCTTTGATCCCTTTAACTTTGTATCTTTAGATATAACATAAAAACATAATTTAGTATAGCATATATACCACTTTTACCTAATTTGAGATGCATATATTTAGCAAGGTCAAAACATTTTTACCGATAAGGGAACACGCTCAGTAAGTTTTGAGATCACTGTTCTATCATATGAATGGGAAAGTCAGGGTAGTCCTCTACTGTTTATGAATGAAAATTCATTCAGTGAGGTACTTTAATTAAAATTTATATTTCCATTTCTCTTTACAATTTATAAGATGCTATTTTAAGAATAGATCCCTTCTATGGTACCTATTCTATCAAAGCTGCTATTTTCTCTGGGAACGAGGCTGGTAATAATGAATAGGAACATGGTGTAATAGGATCATTAGTGATCCAATCACTTACTACCTGCAAACTTGGGTATTTTAATTATTGTGATGAGATGAGTTTCTCATCTGCATAAATGGTATAATTAAGTTTACCTTTTTAAGTTGTGAGAAACACATGAATAAACTAAAGTCTGGCTCAGAGTAAGTGCTGATAAACTTCAACTAAAAGAAAGTTTCAGTTGGTTCCAACAATTCTAAATATCTTGCCTTTAAAATATTTGGAGGGATTCTTTAAATCAGAATTTTATTTGATTTAGGGTTGCAGAAACCCTTAAGTCTTAACTACAGCAGTGATTTTGCCCTTGGTGAACTGTGCTCAGTGCTCATTACTTCAGACGCACAGTCTTTCTGCAAGAAACCAAGAACACATTGGCGATGTTCTGGTCACTTCCTTATATTAAAACCTATTATCAGTTGTAAGATCTCAGGGTTCTACATTTGAAGAACAGAGATCTGTTTCTTCAACACAAACTCAGTGAGCACATTCACATTAAACCTTGTTAGTTTTAATTTGCTACCACATATATTCATGCACAAGAGAATTTTCTGGAAAATGGCTTACCTTGAAAGCCCCTTTCAAAACCCTTTCAGCTTGGGAAATCATTTTTAGAAAATAGAGGGAAATATTTTGAAGGTTGCTTTGGCTTCAAGCAAAAAAACCAAAAAACCAAAAAAACATAATATCTATCAAACAGAGTATTACTAAGTGCTTCATCTTCCTCTCCTTTCCTAGTTTCACTAAAGCTAGATTTCTCTGTGCTGGTTTTTCCCTCTTAGTTACAAATGGCTACAATCTGAAGTTGAAAAATATTATTTTTCCATTAAATTTTGATAGCCTGGAGTTTTTTAATTTAATTTTTCATGCTCACTGCAATGAACAATTACACTTTAAGAAAGTTAATTTTAAAATATGATTTATGTAATGTACTTGCACTATGTAATAAAGTTATTCATTAACTACTTGGACAAAAGTCTTCACCTTTCTTTTGCTAGTAGCCTAAAGTCTGCTATAATAATTGTAAATGGTAAAGAGTGTATCATCAGAATTGTAAAGAGTGTATCATGATATTTTCATAGTTTTAAAGTAAATGGATATAATCAGAATGTTAATTCAGCACTTTAATATTTCTAAAAAATGTGTAAATAACTAAACTCTCCAACAATAGAATTGATTAAATGCCTGCATATAATTTTAATGAAATGGCATAAAACTTTTAGAAATTATGTAATTGGGGAGACATTGAAAATATTCACTATTTAGTTCTGAGTAAAAACGGGGGTTAAAAAACTATAGGAAATTTATGATTACATGTCTGGGGAAAAAGTATAGGTAAACCTTTAGGAAAATATTTAGAATGTCAAGCTACCTTTGTGTCTTGAATTTCAGACTTAGATTTTTTATTTATTTATCAAGTTAAAAATACACATGTGATAATCTTAAAATAATAACGATAATAAAAATAGATAAAAAAATTTTTTTAAAGAATTGTTTGGCCATATCTAGTGTATGAATACTCTACCAAATTCTCACCAAGGAAGGTCAAAGGCATGTGGCTAGCCCTTAATGAAAAGACCAGCAGTTCTTAAATTTTCCAGTGAATAAGAAATACCTGGTGAATTTATCTAAAATAAAGATTTCTAAGCCCCATTCTTCAGAGATTCTCGTGAGGTGAGTCTGATGTGGCTCCCAGTAAGCTACATTTCTAAGGAGGACTTCAGCTGATTCTGATGCAGGTGGCCAGGAAGAAAAACAGGACTGGAGCTGACCTTCAAACTGTGCTTTCTCTTTTCTAACTGAGTATCTTTCATATGGTAGACCAAGCAGGGTTTATAGCAAAGGGCATTTTTAACGGGGAGAAAACATGTTGACCTGAGAAGTTTTTATCTGAAGTTCTATAACATACTCAGATGACTTTTAATAGTAGTAGTAGTAGCAGTAGTAACGATAGCAGCTAATATTTCTATAGCACTTACTCTGTAAACGGTACTGCCCAAGCCACAAAATAAAGACCAACCCAATAAAATAATAGAAAATAATGTCTGGTAGACAGTTCTCAGCTCTGCTCTATTTCCAGTAGGCAAAGGAGAAACTGGTAAAGGCTGAAGAGGTCTCAGGAGAGATTTATAGGACAGTTCCAAGAGAGGATCCTGACTAAATTATGAGATGCAAGGATAAGTTACTGGGGGTAGTTTTTGACACAGAGATGAACACAATATATCCCTAGGTCATTTCACCATATAATTCTTCAAAATTTACAGTTCATCTATAAAAAGTGAATTGAGTTCTAAGGTATTCTCCATGCTTTCTAAATGTATGCATAGTTCATTCCCTCAGTTTATGAATTATGTAGACCCCTCCCTTGCTGTTTTTCTGCCCTGTGAGAAATGGTCTTTGGCCATTTCATTCGCTGCATTTGTCCTGAAAGGCAAGTAGGGAGTGGATACTGACAAACAACTTCCATTTTCCTTGATTTCTTTTTTTCTCTTCTCTCTTTTCTTTCTTCCTCTGTCCCCTTAAATGTAGCCCATTTACTAAATTGAAGCCAGATCCTGACACAGTTCAAGTTTTCCATTTAGGAGTTAAAGTTAGGCTGTATGGGACCAAACAGCCTAGAAGCTGTGAATAGACATTAGGCAAGCCAACCTAGAGCAAGAAGTTTCCAGCTATTCCTCTTATTATTAACATGAAAATGGGCTTATATTTAATTTACTGCATTTTTCATCTAGCTCCAAGAGGCAAGGGGAGAATTATGTCCAAATACAAACTGGCTTTCTTGCTTTCTCACGTAAGGCACACACACTTTTTTTCCTTAAATATCTAATGAGATGAACATGGACACACTGAATATAACGACAAAGGACCTTAATAGCTCTCCACTGAACTGAGCCTTGTCCTGCAGGTGTTTAATTCTTGGATTGTCAATCTGCTTCTTCTGAAAACAACATTTCTGCCCTCTGGTTTTAACACACAACTTTTCAAGAATGAAGAGTTTTTTCTTCTTTCAAATATTTAAGATTCTTTTGACTAACAGATCCTTTGTAAAAGCTCTGAATCAGACTAGGAAACATTTTATTTTAAATGTCTTCCATTTCCATTCAAGTTGCTCAGGTACTGACATATATTATTCATAGAGGCTTCCTCATACTTCTACAAAGGGAGAATAAAACACCCAATAACCTAGATTTCTTAGAAACTCTTCTCTACCCTTTCTCAACCCAAGCAATTCACAATATATCTGGCTGTTGAACAAAACATCCAAGCACTGGTTTTGCAAAAATGAATGGCATAATATAATTTTTAGTTCTGTTAGGTTAAGGCATCTTGACTAGTTTTCTTGGAATAGAATAAACATTTTCATTTCCATCACACTGTGTTCCGGTACCTACTATTCACCAATTCCATTGAATACAACACAAAGCCTTTCACAGATATCAAATTCAAAATTTGACAACAACATATTCAGTATGTGCTCTGCTGTGTGAGCTAGGTGTTAGGCTGGAGATGGGATAATGGGTTGAGGCAACATTGCTACATACCTGAGAAATTTACATTTTGTGGTAGAGGCAGACTGCTTGGAGCTCTGGCATATTCAGTCGGCACTTACCTCTAGATCCCAAAGGCTGTTTACTTTGAACACCTATGACTCCTTGTTTGCAGGTGTTGTTCTGGCACAGGGTCAAACTTGACCTTTTTCTCGGTAAGCCAGAAGTGTCAGAGAGTTAGAGCCTCTGGGAGGAGCCTTCCACCAATGATGGATGGAGATGATGGAGACATAACCCAATTTTGCACTTGGAGGGGGTAACTCTGAGATGTTTTCTAGCCGGCCTCCCAGACTTTTGCAGAGGAGTTGCGCTTCAGTTGCCCTCAATGGTAGTCTGCTCAGCAAAGCACCCTTTACAGATTTCTTCTCTTCTTTGTTCTACTTCTTCATTTCCCTGACTGTATCCTGGGATCCCCTTCCAAATGAAGTACCTATATTCACATCCTCGTTTTGGACTTGATGTAGATTATATATCTGGGGTCTCATCTCTTGCTGTACTTCCCATTCTCCTCCATGTAATCTCCCATCCTTTCCCTCCCCATGTGGTCTCTCTAGCAGGAGAATCAGGTATCTTATACGACAGTTCAGGGCTCCCATGAATGCAAAGGTAGAAACTGCCACTTCTTCTTAAGGCTTAGGCTTGAAACTGAAATAATGTCACTCCTATCACATTCCATTAGTTAAACCAACCTGCCTAGATTAAGGAGAACAGACAACAGCAAAGACATGTAACCCGGAAGACAAGGTTCTCTGAGGACACCAATGCAATGAACTGTCCACCATGGGTGTGTGAGAATAAATCCCCACAAGTCAACAGCATTAAAAAAAGGTAGGAGGAGAGTCTAATACTTAGCACATAATTTAACTAACCCTTCCATCATTCACTGACAGGCAGATGTTAAAAATAGACCAAGGATAATTACCTATAGCTTTCTAATTCTCTCTTCAATTTCTTTACTCTATAAGAAACAGTAGAGCATCTCATATGCGCCCTAAATTTTGCTAGGCACCGTTGGAGTACCTGTCCTCAATGAACACAGCAATTCCACTATTTGGTCACCTTTTTCTGCTTGGCATGATCCCTATGGCTAGAACACCTTTGTCCACGCCATTCTCCCTGCCTGGATATCACTTAGCTCTTTGATCTGCTGTTACTTTCTATTTATCCTTCTAGTCCATGTCAGTGTCACTTCTTTAGGGATGTCTTCTCTGATCTACCTGATTCAAAACTCTCTGTATGTCTTCTTTGTAATTGTTGGCAGAATCACATTTACTTTTTACGTTTGTTTCCGTCTCTCCTCTTGTTCTAAATTCCATGAGAATAGGGTCCCTTGTTTCTTTTGAGTCACCATTTCCCGGTACTTGGCATAGAACCTGAGACACAGTCAACACTCTAAATATTAACTGAATGAATTAGTGAATAAATGAATAAATAAACCTTAATGGTGTGTCCTGCTAGTTACATGCTCTATTTCTTTATGGTTATTCTCTAGAAACACACCTTAAGAAAAAGAAACTCATCCTTTCTCCACTGACATTTTTTTTTTTTTTGTAGCAACATACAACCATAGCTCAATAGTCAAGGAATGTTAGAAAGAACAAAATCTTGAAGCTGTCAACAAAATTTAAAGAAATTCATATAAGCCACAACTTTTAATGACTCTGAGAGTCTTTGTTTCTTTTTTTTTTTTTCCTGTGAGCCCAATGGCTTGATTTCAGGACTAAGGTCATTAATCTCTATATCTCATATATTTTCAGATAGAGTCTAAAAATTTGTTGACTCATAAATGTATACATTTAAATGTCACAGTTGATCATTTAACTAAAAATTACAATAGAAATGGTTCAAGATGTTTCTGCTTTAAACTTGAAAGTTAATAATTTAACATTCAATTATTCCTAGTGTTTATATCCTGTAAAATGACTCAATCTGGCATTTAACCTTTTCAAACAAATTCCTACTTCTAAGTTGTTCTCTGATTATAATCATATTTGATTTAACTTGCCTAGCCTATGACTGCAAAATTAGGCACATTAGTGAAAGAGATGGACAGAAATTTTACAGGTTTATAAATCTATATCTTGATATAGATAAATCTTGATATATATAAATCATATATATGTCAACTGATTACATTTGAAAACTCAAGATGTCCCAAGGTAGGCTGTGTATCAATTGATATACATCATACATATATTCCACATATAATTTTCTAAATATGGTACAAGTTAAGAGTTTACTCACTCTATAAAAAACGCCCTTCCAGCACTTTATTTCTATAATCCCAATTCAGGATGGTATATTGTAAATGAAATATACATAGCCAATATTTACACAACTTTCAATGGATAGGCTCTCCTAACAAATTTCTGCTCTGTGTTTGCCGGAGAATATAAATTCCTTCTCAAGAAAGAATATTGCCTGTCTTATAAATGCTGTGGCTTGCACAAAATCTTGCAAATCCAACAGAGTTTTAGGTTCTTAGTAGACAGAAAATTTGTCATTCCAATCCTGGGACTGTATATGCTTAACCTTCTGCAATGGGTCTTACGTCCTTGAGAGACGTCAGCTCACTTGAGGGCACACTTATATTTTAGAATGTGGCTGTGCCTTGACTGTGTCCTCCCCAGGCATTTTATGTTTGAAGGCGCAGAGAGAGCTAGATGGCATCATTATCTAGTCATCAGGCACGGATGCTGATGGCGTTATTAAATAACTGATAATGATGTTAAAAAAAAAAAAGGACAAATGCCCAGCAGCAGCAGGCAATATTTTAGAAGCAATATGTCTTCTTTTGTTTGTTTTCTTTTTCCACTATTCATTTGTGTATGTCACGGAATGTAGAGCATAAACAAAAGTGAAACAACATTGTAAAAGCTTCCTCTTTGATTACAGGAGGAAATTTCGGAAATTTTAAGGCACAAATATGTGTAATAATTTAAAAACATACCGATTTTTATTTTATTCAACCATTCATCTATTTGTTCACAATTCAGAACAATAGTAATATTTTTAGTGTGCTATAAAATCCATATGTGACATTTTAATTAAAGAAAAACCAAAACTACTTCCCAAACCATTGGCAAGACTGGGGACAGTGTTTGAAATTATTTAAAAAATTTTCCTCCACGCCATCTGTTGATCTCATTCCCTTTAAATATTAATTGTCCTGCTTAGTACTACTTGAAAGTCTAACACTGTTTTTTGCCAGTTGTAGAAAACCCAGCCAGTGGTGACCAGCTCTGATTAGAAAGCAGTATACCAGTGTCTTTTTATTTATCTTCCTGATCATCATTCATGCTTAATGTCATACGTAAATGTTGTTTTCCTTGGAATACTAATTCCAGCTCCATTCTATGCATGGTCTTATATCAAATCATGTGTTTTAAAAAGTGGCTTTGAGTGAAGTCTCAAAAGCTTCAGAATATTGTCATCTGTTACAAATAAATTTTGAGATCCAAACCCCAAAACCCAGTGATTCATATAGTCTTGCGCAAAGATTGGGTCATTATCTTGCACAAACTCAATTTTAAATTGCATATTTAAAAAAACAGCTGTAGAATATTTAAATGTTAACTGTGATGGCATTTCACATATTTACTTGTGGTTTGAGGGTATATTGCTAGATCAGTGTACAATGAAAAATAAATTGGCCAGGTAACCCAAAATAAGTGATTCTACATCTTGCCTATCTTGGTCAGCACCCTGCATGTGACCTCAGTGGAACGGGATGGCCGAGCTAAATGTACCTTCCAGAAAGGTTAAATGTACACTAAATAAAAGGCAATGGGCAGGGCACTTTCATGGATGATACTGCAGAATTATTTCCCTGAGTTTGGGTTCCTGGGGTCACTCTTGATTTTCTTCTAAATCATTTTGGAGTGGCATCACAATTCTCATCCTGAGACGGACAAATTCAAGGCAGGAAAGAGCATGAGGAAAACAGCCGACAAACCTCAAGGAAAGGAGATAGAGACATAGGAATTCTAAAGTAGTCATAACGTCTTTAAGGTTTAGAGATTTCTGTAGGCTTTAAAGTGGTCAGATTACTGGTTCAAATCGATCTCTAAAATTGACTATAGAATTGGAACTAGAATTGGAAGACTGACTATCATGTACTTTCCTAGAGATGATTCTCAACAATCTTACAAGTAAACATGGCAACATACACATGTTTATTCAATTGTCAAGATATCTTCCTGCTCAAGTTCTGGGGATGCACACACACACACTTAATGGATAACAACCATGGAGGTGACATATTTTCCTTGATGTACTCATCTTGTTTTAAACAGAAGTTTCTGTAGCAAAAATAACACATCAGAGGGAAGTCTTTATATCACCTAAACTTTCATTATGTTTGAACAAAAGGTTGCTCGAGAGCTATTTAAGGTAGAGCTACTAGGTAAAACGCTGGACATCCAGTTAAATTTAAATTTCAGATCAACAAATGTTGTTTATTATATGGAATATACTTAACCTAAATAATATCTGTTGTTTGTATTAAATTTATATTCAACTGGACACCCTGCATTTTTTTTTTTCTAAATCTGGCAACCCTAATCTAAGACCGTCACTTAGTGGTAAAGTTGTAAACTTATAAATATCATATAAGTAGCTTATAATTTAATATTCCTTTTGGAAGACATTTATATTTTAATAAAGTCCAATTAAAAATAAAACATTCTGATCAATCAATTGCTAAATATGACAACCTTAGTAGATTGTAGCCATCTGAAAGATTGCTAATGCTTTTGGGAAAATTCAAATAATGAAATTTCATTTTGAGATGGTGTCCATGGTTTCTAAATGCTAGTTTCTAAAATGTAAAGAAGTAATTGCCCAGATTTCGGCGTGTCCTTTCTTCCTCCCTTCCCTTCCCTTCCCTTTCCTTCCTTTCCCTTCCCTTTCCTTCTTTGTTCTCTCACTGTGTTATCTGATCTCAAAGATGGCCCCTGGTG
Organism: Tursiops truncatus; assembly: GCF_011762595.2. Lineage (NCBI taxonomy): Eukaryota > Metazoa > Chordata > Mammalia > Artiodactyla > Delphinidae > Tursiops > Tursiops truncatus. The sequence continues at coordinate 114,286,710 of NC_047037.1, forward strand.
CCCTGTTTTCTGGTGTTTGTGCATTTGTGTAGGTTCCTCCCAAACCGTATCCATGTTGGTTGATGTGGCCAATAGAATATAGCAACAGTGATGGTAGGTTGCTTCCGAGGTGTAATTTTAAAAGACATTGTGGCTTCCACCTCATTCTCTTGGATTACTATTCTGGGGGGAACCTCCATGCCAGAGGATCACATGGAAGAATACTAAAGTCTCCTCTCAGTGGCCAGTGAGAAACTAAAGTCTCCTATTCATAGCCATGTGAGGGAGCTACCTTAGAAACAGACCCTACAGCCATAGGCAAGCCTTCTGATGACTGCACTCCTGTCTGACTGACATCTTGGCTGCAACCTCATGAGAAACCTTGATCGCACACCTAAGGCATTCTGAGATGACTAACTCTCAGAAACTGTGTGAGATAATAAATGTTTATTGTTTTAAGCCATGGAGTTTTGGAGTAATTTTTTATGTAAGAAAATATAACATACTCTCAGGAAATTCGCTTTGAAAACAGATTTTTAAAAAATCAAAATATTCCATTCTAATGTCTTCAATTCATCTAAATATCTTCAAGACCATGGACCTCTAGAGCAAAGAGAACATTCTTAAATATAATTTCATCTATTTTTAAAAGATTGTAATTATACTACTGATCTAAATCTTGTTATTCCAACCACATATTTTCCTAACATTTTTATTCCTAATAGAATATTATTTAGATTTTGCATTATTTATACAAAATCTAGGCTATTCCTCTAGTCTTGTCTGAACAAAAACTCCTTGTAACTCTAGACATGCTGATATCCAACCTTGATGTCTAAACTTCACACAGCGTGAATAACACACTTAACTTTGATGATTACCATTTTGTCACACAACATATTACCTTTGCTGGTAGGTGGGAGTCTAGTGATTCTAAGCTACAACTTCTAACACCTGTGCCTAAGTTATTGCTGTATTTCTTATACTGATTGGTCTCTTCTCCTTCACATTTCAATGTCCTGAAATATCAAAAATCTAATATTTTCTCATATAAACTGAAATGCATTTAAATTCCTCTTTCATTAATGTACCAATCAATTTATGAGCACATTCACATGATATTGATAGTTAAAACAAAAACAACAAACAAAACAAAACTTCTTTTATTTGATACCAGGCTAGCACCTCTCCCTTATTTGTCATTTTGGTATCACTCAAGACTCCTTTGGCACCAAACACATTTTTTTCCATTTGCTGGTATTTTTCTCTTGCAAAGGATCCCTTTGTCAGGTTACTGTTTCTACTTGTTTACACTTAAGATTATCTTGGGAATATTTAATCACATTATTGTGCCCTATTAAGCTTAATCGATTGGCATTATTGCTTACAAAGTGTAGTTGTAAATATGGGATTCCTAGATTTATTATTTCACCTATGTTTTATACAAACACATTACATGGTGTAATTTTTTTCTTATAAATTTAAAACCTCACTGAATTTGTGATTCATCTGACTTTAAACACATAAAAGTCTTCTTTCATATTGTCAGACCACCTTTTAGTCACTATAAAATACTTAAAAACTACTATGTATGTTAATTTCTAAAAATATTGCAGAAATACCCAGTTACTAAGGTGTGGGTATCTTTTTAAAATTCCTTTTGAACATATTTGTTGTTTGGTTTAAAAATAAAAGGCCATTGTGTTATGCTTTCATAAAGCCAATGAAGCAGGTATATTTAAACAATATACTTCTTAAAAGAATGGTTTACTTTTTCATCAACTTTTTCTACACAGTCAGTGATGTTCAAAGGATTCTGACAGTTTTAACTTTCTCAGAAATAAAGCAAGTTGCTTCTTCTATCTGGTCAGTTACTCATGAAACATAAACACTTTATACCACAATTATAAGTGGAATTATTTAATGAAATTTAAATAGATGACTATTATTCTATTAGTTTGAGAAAGTTAGCTCAAAGGTGAGAGTTTTGTCATTCCATTAGTAAAAAAAGCTCAAAGGATTCTATAAAAAATAGAAATATTGAATATTTTAAATGCATGTATATAAGCTTTTAAGCCTTCTAAGCATTATTTTTCAAACAAAATACACACACATTCCAGTTGGGGTAATTTATTTATTTGCCAAACAACCACTGGACACTTAACTCTCTGTGTTTTAGTCACTGTGCTAAGTGCTAGGATTGAAAAGTCTAATAATTATAATCCTTATTTTTAGACAGATTTGATCATTGAACTGATGCAGAATGCCAAAATAGAACATGTGCTCTACCAGGGATAAAAAGGACCATTTAAAAGTCACATTATCAATTTAATATTAGAAAAACAAAATGGGCAGACTAGTGGAATTTTCTATAAAGTGCATCTGAGAATACTGAATCTGTAAAACTTCATGAACCAGGGCTGTGAACTCTGAGGTACATCATGTAATGTAAGTGAAAAGTTGAGGACACATGGTTAAGCCTATAAGGAGGTGAGTGACAATTACTACTGAATTCTAAGAAAATCTAGATCCAGTATGCCTGAGCAGATAGTGTCAGAAGTTTCTAACATCTATGGCTTTTTATTCATGCCTGAATAACTATGTCATGCCTTCTCTTCTCTATGTTCAATTAATATCAGTTAACTATTTTCACAAAATTCTGTTAGATACCAGCCAACCTGAATGTAGTGCTCAAGAAATCATCTAATTACTTATCTAGGTGTACAGTGCTTACCTCATAGTAGGTCTACAATAGATGTTAAAAGAACACAATGAATGAATATCCAGAGACAGTTCACAAAAGAAATATGAATCTGTTAATATCAGAATTCTGTTGCCCACTGAAATGATTAATTATGTCATGCCTTGTAGTTAGTAGCCCTTCAGAATGGCCCAGAGATGTAAGAAGCACAAAGTTTGCTGTGTAGGTGTGAATGTGAGTATCTTTGTGATCAGTAAAACTACTCGGATGTAAGGAAGAATGATGATGATTAGGTAGAAAATCATGCTGTTACAATATATAATACAGTATTACTAACTATAGTCATCATGCTGTACATTAATTAGATCTCTAAAACTTATTCATCCAATACAACTGCAACTTTGTATCCTTTGACCAACATCTCCCATTTCCCCCACCTCCCTGACTCTTGTAATCACTGTTCTATGCTCTGTTTCTATGTTTTCTGTTTTTTTAGATTCCACATAAAAGTGAGATCATGTAATATTTTTCTTCCTGTGTCTGGCGTATTTCACTTAGTGTAATGTCCTTCAGTTTCAACCATCATTTCACCATGTATATGTGTATCAAAACATCATATTGTAAACCTTAAATGTATGCAGTTTTTAAAGAATAAATAAAAAGAAACTGAGGACAATTTAAAAATCACAATGACGTTGAAACTATTGAAGAAACACTAAAATCATAGTATTTTGTTAAACTGCAAGAGTCTTTTGTAGTACTTCCTAGTTTTAATTTAGTTGAGAATGAATAGAATATTGAATAGTATATCTAGAGGATATCCTTGCCTGGGTGAAAAAAAAAGAGAGACAGAGAACTAACATTTATGGAAAACCCTTTATTAGGGTTGTTATGAGGATGGAAATGATATTTTAAAGCACTTAGAACAATTCCTGATACTATATAGCAATCCGTTCAAGAAATAAAACTTTTATGGCTTTCATAATACATTCTAAATTTCTTCTTCTTGATTTTCCAGTTTGGTATGATGAAAATAATACGTAACAATTGGCAAACATCAGAAAAACCTTCCAGAAGAACAATTAGTTTTTCCACGAAAGCAGTAATATTAAAGTCAAAGTAAGTAGAACACATCACAGCCTCTCTTGTTCCAATTTAAATTTAATGAACTCTGAGTTGAATTAAACGTCTCATCTCCATGAACTTAGAGGCACAAGGTTTACAGAAACTGCAACTTCAACATTGTTCGGCAGTAAATATGACTGTAAATCAGAGGGTACATTTATTTTCTTCCAGGGTTCTGGTTTTATGCTATCTGCTAATGTGGCACCTTGCCCATTTGGAACATTGTCAGATTATATAGGACACAGGTGTTGCCTCCCTGCTCTGCTCCTGACTCAAGACTGACGCTTTTACGTTGGGTGATGGTTAAAGCAAAGAGAGCGATCACAATGACCGTCAGCCTAGACTGTTCAGATTCCTGGCCAATCTGCCCAGGGCACTGTGACAGTGAACCTTTCCTCAGTGCACCTGATTAGTGGCAAAAGTGAGGCAAAGTGGATATGTGTCTTCATGCTTAATTACAAAAGACATACCAGTGTTCAGTTTGTCTCAGATACCTTCTGTGTTCCTTTACTAGGACCACCCAGATCCCCCCCTATTACTTCTGACAAGTAGGTAATTCCACTTCCCTGAAGCTGTAATAGGCTGTTACCTTTGCCCTTTATTGTATCACATCAATATGAAATAAAGAGTGGTCTTCTAGGCAACACAAAGTCCTTCAGTGGTCAAAATTATGTAAGTGCTAAGTATTCTCTTTTCAGAGTATCTCGCAGATTCCATCTGGTTTTAAACAGATTTAGCCCTTTCCTCAATATTTGTGTTTTTGATCAGAAACCTATTTTTCTTTTCTTTTATTTATTTCTAATGCACGGTTAGATGTATCGTAACACTGTATTTTACTGCATATCAGTATGTACTAACACGATTTTTAGGGACATTGGGAAAAAGTGTATATCTTTACGAGTCAGGCTTACAGGAAAATATATGACTAACATAGTTTGCTGGATTTATCCTCATATATAATTCATATATTTATTTTACTCCCTTCTCTCCACCCCTATTACCTACCCCTATAAGCATAGATCTGTAGATTGGATGTAGCATATATCACATTGTATTGTTGTTAAGCCCATATATATTCACTTAGCTGTGAGCTCTGGGAGGGTAAATCTTTATCTTATTTATTTTTGAATCCACAAGTACTAACATGCTAGGCATATATTAGGAAGTCAAGGAATGTTTGTTAAAGAAGTGACTTAACATTCATTTATTATCTTGATCTTACACGACACTAGAATTTTAAATTGGCTTTTCCAGTCTTGAGGTTTTGGGTAAGAAACCAGAGGAGAAATATATCTTAGCACTCTAAGGCACCTGGGGGTCTGAAGTGAGTGCTACAGTGGCTGGTGCCACACGATCAATATCACTATCCTAATCACCATAGGCAGCTGAGAGGGGGTGAGGCCAGCAAACCAGCTTCAGTAAGTGACAACTCCCTCACTGTCACGGTCATTTGGCTTAATTTAACAGAGTATTAACCCCAAAGTTCTATCCACATCTTTGTTGACCAATAATAATAGTAGTCAAGAGGGAAGGATGGGAGTTTGGGATTAGCAGAGGCAACCTAGTATATATAGGATGGACAAACAACAAGGTCATACTGTATAGCACAGGGAACTATATTCAATATTCTGTGACAAACCGTAAGGGAAAAGAATATGAAAAAGAATATATATATATATATGCGTATATGTGTATAACTGAGGCACTTTGCTGTACAGAAGAAATTAACACATTGTAAATCAATTATACTTCAATAGAATTCAAAAATAATAGTAGTCAAATGTGAAATCAAGTCTATGTATAAACTTTTAATTTATTGGCAATTTTATGAAATTTATTTGTTGTTAGGAACCAAACTGTATTTTGTCTCTACAGGAAAAAGAAATTGTATTGTTCTTTTGTGTCTCTGTTAGAATAGAGTTAGCATACTAGTGTTTAGTAGGCCAAAATGCAACCCTTTAAGTACTGAAGCATTTTCACAATATCGTGCATCTAAAAAGCATTTTTCTCTCCTTTTCTCAATTAAAATCTAGACTATCATTACCATCCTAAATAGATGAATAAGTGCTGGTGACCTTTTAAAATTACTCAAAGATTACCCCAAAACTTCCCTTTGCAATTCCTAAGAACTTCCATTAAATCATTTTCCAAACATTTTTTCTATAATTTGAAAATATGCAATATAATGATTTCAACTCCTTTTTTTTTCTTTTGGAGGAATCCACAGGGTTGAACAATCATGCTTTTCAATGACTTTTTATGTGATGGATTCATTATAAAGATGTTTAATATGAATGCCTGGAACCTATGGGAAGAAGAGAGACCAGGTATTTGGGCACATGGAACTCATAAGGTCTTCTATATTTTAATATTTTCTGCTGAATAGACACAGACTACTGAAGCAGAAACACCACCTGGTTCCTTATTTCACACCATAAACATAAACTGAGAAAAAAAAATCAGTCATTTCACTAGTTAAAACTAGCTATAAATTCTAAATTTAAGGTAAATATTACAGACTCATTTCCCCCGATAGCAGAGTATCCGTATTTTTTAAAGCTGAAAATTCTAAAATCATAAGTAGAATATTCACATTCAAGGATGCACTTGCAGTGTCTAAGAGGGAGAAGAGAGGTACATCCTAATCAGTGTGACTGATTAAGATGTTCATGCTAAGATATTCACCTAAAAGCCAGATTCTTGGAAGGAATCTGAAAAGGAACCCTGCTTATTATTATTCTTTTTACCTCTGGTTATTTAAAAAGTTATCTTTAACATCAGACTACTTTGCAAAAAACATGACATAATTGCAATAATTAAACAACTACAACAGCATTGATCCTATTTCATGGAGGGCAGCGAAATATACTGTTGAATAATGAGTATCGATTAGGTGGATGGCATTTGATAAGACATGTTTTCTCCTTTTACTAGACCGGCAGTCTATAGGAATGCTCTTGACATCATGACTGGGTATTGCACTTCCATTTTCTTCAAACCTCTTGAAATCATAACTTGACACAAGCTGTATTTATTTATTTTTTTGCAGCCATAGGTCTATATCTGGTTATTCTGCTGTGCTGACCTCACATTTGCAGTAAGCTTCACAATTTAAAATACATCCACCAACCCTCCACTGTCTGCTCACCATCTTTTTTCTTGACTATTTCATTGGAAGCACCTGTATCTTAGATCTGTCATTTTTACATCTAGTATGATATTCTTCCCTTCCCCCCGCTTCTGTGGTTTCCAGCACTATCAGTTGCACAAATATGTTACGCATTAAAGGTCAAAACCGTTGACCAGAATGAATAATAAATGTCAGAAGGTAAGAACACAGTGGTGGAAATGGCCCCGGATGCAAATAAGCACACATAACAGAGGATAGTCATGTAGAGCACTCATTGCTAAGGGCATTTGCCTTACAGTTTGCAAAAGCTACTGATCAATTCTGAATAGCACAATTAGGCTGGGAGTATGGAACAACAGTCAAGGAATGGGAAAATACATATCGGCAGGGCACCGTAACATATTAGTGTGTATGTGTGGGCATGAATGTGTGTTGTCAAATACGCAATTAGATATGTCTTGCCTGTCTTCTCTGTAGAGCTGAATTCCTCCCCTTCTATCCTTTCAGCTGCTGCTTTTAGTATTAACATTATCGAAGTGAAGTATACATCACTGGGTAGGAATCCTTTTATCATTCAGTGAAATTTAAAAGATATTTCTCTCTGCTTCTATAAGATCAAGATGCTGTAATCCATTACTCTCATATTTCCTCGAGAGTTTTCTTTCACACTTATCTCTTCTGTTGCTACAATCTTCAGTTTCTCATACTTTGAAATCTACTAGCCTATTTCTCTATAAACACATTCAATTTTATATTCAAAAAGAAAGAAAAGCAAAAGACACAACAATAACCATCCCCATCTAATCTTCCTACTCTCTCATATTTCCTTCTTTTAGATTCCAACATTCTCTGAATTGCATTGTCTTTCCTCTTAAGTCATTATTATCTGCTTTTATGACAAAGCACTCTAATGAAACTCCCCATTAAAAAAAATAAGATCTTTTTGCTATTTTTTTATATCCAGTGCTCATTTTTCCTTATTAACTCTGCAGGAAATATCTCTCTGTTGATGATTTTTGTGTTCTTTCTGTATTTCCACAGAGTTCCATCTCCCCAGTAACCTTTCCAAGTTTCTGAATATTTCCTGGCTATTTCCTTTGCTGTCTCCTCTTCAGAATCCTTACCTGTCGATATAATTTATATCTGAGGCAATTTGATTTTTTAAAAATTTAATTTTTTTTATGGTAAGGACACCTAACCTGAGATCTACCTTCTTAACAAATTTTTAAATGTATACTATATTACTGTAGGTACAATGTTGTACCAATCTCTAGAGCCTCTTTATCTTGTTTAACTGAAACTTCATGCTTACTAATTAGTAACTATCATTTCTCCCTCCCCCTAGCCCCTGGCAACCACCATTCCGCTCTTTGACAACGTGCATTTGACTATTTTAGATACCTTATATAAATAGAAACATGCAGGATTTATTTCTGTGACTCGCTTATTTCACCTAGCATAATGTCCTCAACATTCACCCATGTTGTCACACATTGCAAAATTTCTTGCTAAGTCCAAATTGTATTCCACTGTGTGTACATACCACATTTTCTTTATCTATATACCTGTTGATGGACATTTAGGTTGTTTGCCACATCTTGGCTATTATGAATTGTAATTTATATGGGAATGCTAATATCTCTTTGAGATCTTGATTTCAATTCTTTTGGACCCACACCCAGAAGTGTGATTGCTGAATCATACAGTAGTTCTATTTCAGTTTTTTGAGGAACCTACATACTATTCCCCTTTTCTTAATCTCACTTAATTTGGACTCCCTTGCCCATTTTTCCTGAGGTTGTGTTTAAATTCTGTGGTTATTTCGCCTGTGCTCTGTAGTACCTAAACATCATAAGAAGATCATCTGGCCTTGTGTGTCATCTGAGCTTGGTGGTATTTACTGGTGTGCCCACTGCCTCCTTCTGGTCATTTTTGCAGGCAGGATATACCAACATGTGCTTCATCCCTGTCTGCTGGTCCTTTTAGGTCCAACACAATCTCTGCTACTTCTGGGAGACTCCTGAAAGTTAAGGGATTTTCTGCATTAATACTATGCTGGGGTAGAAGACAACTGTGTGATATATACCTCTTTTTCTTTATCCATTCATTTCTTGATAGACACTTAGGTTGTTTCCATACCTTGGTTATTGTGAATAATGCTGCAGTGGTGGTACAGGTATTTCTTCAAGATAACGATTTTGTTTCCTTTGGATATATTCCCAGAAGTGAGATCGCTGGATCATACGGCAGTTTTATTTTTAATTTTTTGAGGAGCCTTCATACTGTTTTCCATAGTAGTTGCACCATTTTGCTTTCCTACCAACAGTGTGCAAGGGTTCTAACTTCTCTACATCGTCAAAAACACTTTTTTGTGTTTTTTGATAATACATATCCTGGTAGCTGTGAGGTGATATCTCACTGTCATTTTGTTTTTCATTTCCCTGATGATTCATGATGGTGAGCATCTTTTCATATACCTGTTGGCCATTCGTGTGACTTTGGAGAAATATTTATTCAGGCCCTCTGCCCTTTTTAAAAAATTGGGTTATTTGTTTTTTGCTGAGTTGTAGGAGTTTCTTATATATTTTGGAGATTAACCCCTTCTCACAAACACACATGCACACACACATATATATACATATACACATATATATACATACTCTGGCTCATGGAGTTCAGATTAGCAAAAAAGATAATTTCAAGTGAGAAAATGTTTTGAAATGGCATAATAACTACTATGGGTAGAGTTGCTAGATTTAACAAGTGAAAATGCAAAGGCTTCCAATTAACTTTGAATTCAGGTAAACAATAAATAATCTTTTTAGTACACATATGTCCTGTGCAGTCCTGTATTTTGTTAAGTGGAGTGTCTAATTTGGTTCGGGAGAGTCAGAAGGCTAAATACACATTGACTAAGTAAAGGGTGGTGATGAGATAAAAGGATTAAATTCTATTTCAGGCAAATTGAACAGCAAGTAGAAATACCCAAAGACAGAATAAAAAAAATATGGCCACTCAAGTATTAAAAAGGACCCCTGTGTGGTTGGGTTATAGAGTACAAGAAGGATGAGAATAAATTTGTGGGGATAGAAAAGGCCAAGATTATGCAAGATCTAGGTTGTGTTACTGATTTAGAACTATAAGAAGTCAGTGTTAGTGACATGCTTGGTTGTGATGAGAGAAGAGAAAATTTCCAGAAAGGATTCTAAGTGGCTAGAACATTGAGTTTACCAAGCTCTGATGCAGGTGCCTGTACTATGCACACCTTTGGGCCACTTCACAAAACATATTTACTGTAATGAAATACAATGATCATATTTATAAATTAATGTAATAATGCATGTATTTTGTTAATAACACACTAAATATTAAGATCTATTAGTAGACCTAATAACTATTGCAATTTCAAAATCTTGAACATGAATGAAAATTGTTCATATTATATGACTTATACATATTATATGTATTGAATGTTACTTGTATATATTATTAAGGCAGTATAAGAGTATCATGATTTCTATTGGTAATGAATACACAGATATTGCTAACTACTGTGGTTTGTTGCAGATATTCATAAATGAAGACGATGCTAAATAGTAGGATAATGAAAAGAGAACTGTAATCTTTTTTCATCCAAGATCACGACCACATGAATTCTGTTCATGGATTCTTTGGAGGCCTTTGGACAAAGCCAGGGTCCTCTGCTCTAGTTGTCTCCATCGTACCAAAGTGGATTGTTTAGTTTCTATCCTCTTGTACTGTCAGGTGAGGCTGCTTTTACCCAGTCTGGCAAAAACCACTTTTGAAGAATCTACCATTCACAACGCACTTGAAAATGTCCATTAAAGATCATAAAATAGGGATTTTTTGTTTGCTCATTTTTATTTATTAGTTTTAAATTATGTTTGTCACTTTATGCATTCAAGGATAGAAAGTCAGGGGACTCCCTCCTTAATTTGACAATACTACTTACGAACCGTTGCACTTCTACCATTGAATAAAATTCAGAGATCCTTTGAGGCTAACGCTATATACCTGGTCTACCTTTACCATCTGGCTCATGGTCAACTACTGAACTCCTGCACAAAAACTTTTGTCAACTGAACACTTTACTATTTGGCTCACAATGATCAGTATAGGAGACTTCAAAATCCCCATGGACAGGCAACCATGAACCTCAGCTTATCAACAACTTGACCTCACATCCTGTGGATTTACAACCACACACTTCCACCGTCTGCCCAACCCTCTACCTTAAAACTATAACTTGTCATCACTCAGAAATTCTCTGCTTATAAAAGTTTGAATACAAAACATTTAATTATCTGGTCATCAACTCCTATCTCTCACTTTCTCTTATTTGGTACTCCCCCTTTTTCATTTTTCAAATTCACCACATCTATTTACTCCTATCCTCACTATTAGCCTACTTTTGTCTCTATTTCTTCTCTAACCGCTTTAAATCCAGCCTCTGTCACCCAAATAGCCTCAAATTTCTTTTCCCACGTTGTTGTCTTTCTATCCCATTCATCAGGCAGTGCCAGCTATCTGCCTCTGCCAAATGCCATCCTGGCTGCTGAGCGCTGCTGGGGAAAAACGTAACTGTGAATACTAGTGGATCTACAACTTAAGGGTCTCCCACCTGAGCTAGGCTTGGTGTGATTCTTGGCAGTTCTGTTTTCCTTATCTGCCCTCTTTTCTGCTCTCTTGAGGGACATTCTTTTTCATCCCCCCCCACCCTGCCCGTTCCTTTCAACTCACAAAGTACCACCTGAAGTTTTAACAGAGAACATAGAAGCAATTAGGTGGTAACTCCCTCACTCTGTGGTCAAACCTACAAACTTACCTGCATTTGTTACTATTGGTTTCACTTTCTCTCCTGTTACCATGAGACATGGCCAAATTCCTTGAGATAAGGACAAATTCCTTCACAATGGGGCAAGATTTACCTCCTCTCACCTCCTTAGGTATCCTAATATGCTTATTCTCTTCTTTCTATCATGGACCTTCAGTTAAAAAAAAAAAAGATAAGAAAATTACCTTGACCTCTGACCTTTACCACCCACTTCTCCTCCCCTTTAAAACCAGGTTTCATGAATGGGTTGACTAAAGTCATCTTTTCTACTTCCTCATCTCCCATTCACTCTTATTTTATTTTTAAAAAGATTTTGCAGTATCAAAACATTTGAAAAAATCATTTCTACATAAATTATCATCACTTTGCTATTACAGATTTTTAGTATGTTTCTGATTCTTAGACTAATGCACATAAGTAAATTTATTTCCTAAGTTAGATGAAACAACTCTTTTATGGCCTGATCCCATTTACAAAGAGACAATGCAATTTACTAAATGGTGCCCCTGTGACCTGAAAGGTTAATTCAGATTCAACATGCAAGTAGTTTTTACTCTTTGTTGAGAAGTTGATTCATTGTGTCATATGGAACTCTAGTGACCTGCGTCAGACCCAGGTCTACCTGCTCATGTAGAAATAGTTAAGTTTATCCATAATTTTCTTTCAGCCATAATCTCAAGCTAAATTTGAGTCTAAATTCAGATCTAAACCTTATTAAACAAGGGGCTGGAACAAAAGTGTGCAACCTCTTGATAGGAAGCAATCACAAAATTGTACATTTAGGAAAAGGCAAGAGTGGACCGTGGGGACCATTAAAGAAAATGAAGAGTAAGCCTATATAAAGCTTCTGTTCTGCAATATTTATTCCTTTCATCTCTAGTCCATCGTTACACATATTAGTCTGTCATGTCAACAAGTACTTAAACAAATGAACTTGCACTTTTAGGTGGTCAATATGTACATGTCAGGAAGCAAGAATGGGATATAGGAATATGAAGAGCTGGTGGAAAGAGAAGACAAAAGAAACCTCAGAAGGATCACACTAATCATATGCAGAGACAATGTAAAAATTGGGGACTAAATAGGATTCTCATGGCAAAATCATGCATACATTGATATTCAGGGCTATTAATACCTGTCCCAATCCCACAACAATTTTTATTTGAGAATAATGCTCCACAGATTACCAAGCTTAAAACATATTGTTTTTAAGAACATGCCAAATCTCATTTTCTATTAATTACTGATGAAGCCTAAACCCCCTCAGGCCTTGTCATCTCATACTCTCCATCAGGAAGATTATATCAACTACAGGCTTCTCCATGGTGAGCATCAAGATTACTAGTGAAGTTTTTAAATGATGAAGATGTTCACATCACCCACATTCCACCCAACTAAGATCTGAATCAACAGGTTGGGGACGGAACACGAGTATCTGAATTTTAAAAAGCAGCTCTTTAGGTAATTCTAAGATGCATCTAGCATTGAAAAACATTTCTACTTTAAGATAAAAATAATACCGAACATATTAACATCAAATTGTTGTATGATAATCTTGATCCAGATCTGATGATGACATACAAAACTACTTCATCAGTATTTTAAATAGCTCCCTCACTCCATACTTGGTGTTCCTGCTCCACATTGTACACATACTCGATAGAAGAACAGTCAAAAACTGATAGCACTGGAAATAAATGGTCTTTTGAAATCTAGGGAGAAAAAAATTAACTATTCAATGGACATATTGAAACAACTCCAGTTATATGAGCAGAGAATTCGCCACAGAGTAGAGACTGCTGTCCACCTAAACATTGCTGGCTGTTGGATCCCCAGTAGAAAAGTTTCATTATTATGAAAATCAAACTATAAAATACCCAGATATGGGTAGGATTAAAGAAAATAAATGTTGAATTTGTTGGTTACAATATTTTCTTAAATTTGATATTTATCCCCTCAGTTGGAAGAGATTCAACAATTTAATAGATGTTTTACACCCAGCTTTGGTGTGAAACTAGTTATGCCCCAAATAATCTCACTGCTTTCCTGCTGATAAAAGCTATTAAATATCAGCATGGATTTCTTGACCAACTCCAGGGGTTGAGCACAAACTATTTCTTCAGTTCCCTACCCTTTATACATATGAAACATCCTTTTTTACTCATTGGTGATAGCTTTTGTATATTTAAGCATATGGAGTAGAATGACAGCTTTCTGTAGAGATATAAAATAATTCTGATTCAACCTTTTAAAAAAGAAAACTTCCATCAATTAGAATTAATTAATGCTCTGTTGGAGAAAAATGTGAAATTCTGCTACAGAAAAAATATTAAATTGGAAAGTAATTAGAATTTCTTAGAGAAAAATATGATTGCTTGAAGTATATTCTTCATAGCAGATAATAAATATCTAATTGGAAATATTAAAATTAGTATTTTAATATGTATATAAAATTTCAGATATAATAATTTTCTATACAAATTATGTATATATGCATGTCTATATTTATCTATTAGTGAATACAGTCATCTTTAGTGCTAATTATTGTCATGAATGTGTGTTACCACAGTCTATTTACTAAAATGTAAATTAGGTTTTGTTTTCAACTTTTTAGACTAACATACACAAAGTACATTAATGTTGGCATTATTTAAACACACTGTTATTTAAGCATATCAGGTTAGAACTTTTCTTCTATATGTAGTTAGGCCTTTTCTAACTAGTACAAATTCAGTCGATAAAACGTGCACTCTTAATAACAGAATGATATTATTCAAAGGATTTCTCAAAAAGAACAAGTAATAAATGAATGACATCATATAATCATCTATGATAATTTCCCTCAAATAAAATAATGATTCCTTCAAAGAGGCAGTATTCTAAGTATTTATCTTACCTGTCAATAGATGACTTTTTAATAATATACTAAAACAGGGACTGTTTTTGGTCTAGAGTATTACAGTTAAGATTATAGAGGAATGGTTAACTTAACCACTGATTATAGAATTTTCTTGATTCCAAGTTCAAAGGCCTTCCCACCTGCTGATATATCACTATTACTAAAACAAAAACCCATTAGAATTAGTTGCTCCACATTGAATATCAAACTGACATCCCATAATGACTATAATCATATAACATTGGAAGTAGCTATTCAGTACAATTTGCCAGGATTTAGCTACATGATTCCCATTACCATTAATAAAATATGCGCCTAAATCGCCTTGATGCATTTGACCTTAAGAGCAACGTGTTTTCTACTTTCAGGGAAAAAATACAACATTGTGCAACTTTTTCCTTAATAGAGAAAATAAATCCTAATCATTATAACACAGTGTGACCTAGTTTTACGGTTTCCTTTGTGGCACGAAAAGAGTGATACACAATGTAGTTCATTTAGAAGATCTTGATTGCCCTGTATAGAAAAGTAGTTCAGGTAATAAAGCAAATCACCTTCACCTGTTTTCTTTGCAGGCCAAGTTAAATTAAAAAAAAATCTGTTGGCAACCCAATTCCATTGGTATTTGTATTAATTTGAACAAAAGTCTTATTTAAGTTAAATATCCACAGATATATGCAACCTTCTGTTAATATCATATTGCTGTTTATATACATGCCAAGATTGTAGGTCAAGACACAGTGTTCCTGTGGCTTCTGCTCATCTTTCAGGTTTTCTGGACTTTCATTTTTTTCCAAAATATAGGTTTGGTGAGAGTGTTGTTCCAGGCTCAGAAGAAACACAAATAACCTACAGCATAGTATTTGATGACACCATCAAATACCATGTATTTCTTAGCACATATATTGCCATTTTATGGTGATTTTTCTGTGTTTACTCCTTAACCCTCTGTTTACTAATCCCATCAAACCTGCTGTCAGTAAAGTCTAGAAAACAAAATACATGGGGTTGGGGAATTAAAATAATAAAAATTATTTCCTGTTATATATGTGAGTTTGTGAAAGCATAACTTGAATGTAGTTACATGGGTATTTTGATCAGACATTGTTAATTCTCATAAACAAGGAAATAACTGTATTGCACAAAGAGTTACACTGCCCATGAGAAGTAACTGAACTAATCCAAGCTCATAATTTTTTCTTTCAACTGTAAACTAGATAAGTAATAGGACTTACAAACCAACTCAATAAACAATTGACAAAATGATGTGAAAGGTCTTTGAGTATATTTTCAACCAAAATGGACTATGCACAGTAGATGTGATTATTTTTTATTTGAACATTTTCATTATTTTTACATGAATGAGTTTGGTTTGAAGATCATTTTGGTATGGTATGTGGTAGAAAACACATTCTTATGAGAAATTTGTTTTTTTAAATTGATTAATGGGAGTTATAGGAAAATCCCACCATTATGATCTAGACAAAAATAACCTGTAAAATCCAAAAATCACTTGAGGTTCTTTTTCACCTAGCTATCTTTTTGAACTTCATAGTTCGGGCTTGCAGAGAGAATGTCGAAGTGAATTTGATGATATCTTCCACTTGGGACTTCTATTGTCTGTGACCAATCTTTACAGTGTGATGACTTGTACTACATCCTGATCACTTAGGATTTGCATATATTGTTAACTGTCCTTTCCACAGTGATCTGAGTACATTCCTCTTCTTCTTATCAACATTTTTAGGCAATTTTTTCTTACTATCTTAACTAGTTAAACTCCTTTAGCAGAGGAGCACATAATGGAACTGTAATCAGAGATATTCATTTCACTTTTAACTCCATAACTAGCAGGGTAAACCCTGGTGAAATTTGGTTTTTGTTTGATTGTTTGTTTTGTTTCATTTACCTTTCTCATTCTTAATTTTCTCATACATTGAGGAGTAAAGTAATGACAATATGATGATGTCTGAAATGGACACTATAAAAAGGAGTCACTAAATTCAATGCTTGGCTTTCAGCTAACAATATGGCCTGGGGCACCTAAACTCTTTTAAGTAAGAGTTGTCTTATTTGCTCAATGAGTAGACTGAGTTAGCAGATTTCTAAGGCAGTTTTCTAATGATGATATTTTATACTATTGAGTGGTGATCCTACACCCATTCTAGGTAGAAATGGCTTTTTTCCACTAGTCATGTTTGGATCTGCCATCTATAATGATGATGTAAAAAGAACACTTTAGGGGCTTCCCTGGTGGCGCAGTGGTTGAGAGTCCACCTGCTGATGCAGGGGACACGGGTTCGTGCCCTGGTCTGGGAAGATCCCACATGCCACAGAGCGGCTGGGCCTGTGAGCCATGGCTGCTGAGCCTGTGCGTCTGGAGCCTGTGCTCCGCAACGGGAGAGGCCACAGCAGTGAGAGGCCTGTGTACCGCAAAAAAAAAAAAAAAAAAAAAAAAAAAAACACTGTATCTTGAAATAGTAATTAGGGTTTATGATTATCTAATCATGTTTCATTATGCTCACAATTGCCAGGATAGTACTGTATAAAGAAAAACAGAAATGAAAGAAGAAACATTACAACTGACACCACAAAAATACAAAGGATCATAAGGGACAATTATAAACAACTATATGCCAACAAATTGGATCACCTGGAAGAAATGGATAAATTCCAAGAAACATATAACTTACCAAAACTAAATCATGAAGAAATATAAAGTCTGAATAGGTATATAACTAGTAAGGAAATTGATCAGTAATCAAAAATTTTCCAACAAAGAAAAGCCCAGGTCCAGATGGCTTCAGTGGTAAATTCTATCAAACATTTAAAGAAGAATTAAAACCAATCCTTCTCAAACTCTTCCAAAACATTGAAGAGGGAGCACTTTAAAACTTATTTTATGAGGCCAGAATTACCCTGATACCAAAACCAGACAAGAGCACTACAAGAAAACAATACTACAGACCAATTATCCCTGAAGAACATAGATGCAAAACTCCTCAACAAAATACCAGCAAACCGAATTCAATAGTACATTGAAAGGATCAAACACCATGATCAAATTGGATTTATCCCTGAAATACAAGTATGGTTCAACATATGCAAATCAATAAATGTGATATACTTCATTAACAGAATGAAGGATAAAAATCATATGATCATCTCAATAGATGCAGAAAGAATATCTAACAAAATTCAACATTCTTTCACGATAATAACTTTCACCAATTAAGTATAGAACAAATGTATCTCAACATAATAAGGCCATATATGACAAGCCCACAACTAACACCACACTCAATGGCGAAAAGCTAAAAGCTTTTCTTGTAAGATCAGGAAAAAGTAAATGATGCCACTGTCACTACTTCTATGCAACATAATAGTGGAAGTCCTAGCCAGAGAAATGAGGCAAGGAAAAGAAACAAAAGGCATCCAAATCAGAGAGGAAGAATAAAATTGTTGCTGATTATAGATGATAGGATATTACACATAGAAAACTCTAAAGACTCCACCAAAAAGAACTGTTAGAACTAATAAGTGAATTTTTAAGGTTGTAGGATACAAAATTAATATACAAAAATTAGTTATATTTCTACACACTAACAATAAACAATTTGAAAGAGAGATTAGAAATCAATCCCATTTACGATAGCATCAAAGACAGTAACAATACTTAGGAATAAAGTTAACCAAGGAGGTAAAAGACCTATACACTGAAAACAACAAGACATTGATGACAGAAACTGAAGAAGATGCAAATAAATGGAAAGATATCATCTGTTCTTATATTGTAGTAATTAGTATTACTAAACTGTCCATACTACCTAAAGTGATCTACAAATTCAATGCAATTCCTATCAGAATTGCACAGAAGCAGAAAAAATAATCCTAAAATTTGTACTGAAACAACAAAAGATCCCAAATAGCCAAAGTCACAGAATTTGTCACAGAAGCAGAAAAAATAATCCTAAAATTTGTACTGAAACAACAAAAGATCCCAAATAGCCAAAGTAACCTTGAAAAGAAGGACAAAGCTGGACGCATAACACTTCCAGATTTCAAACTATATTACAAAGCTATAATAATCAAAACAGTATAGTATTGGTGTAAAAACAGGCACATGAACCAATGGAACAGCATAGGGAGCCCAGAAATAAATCTATGCATATATAATCAACTACTTTGTCCATATTATCAAACAATCTTTGACAAGTGTGCCAAGAACACACAATGGGGAGAAGACAGTTTCTTTAATAAATGGTGTTGGGAAAACTGGATATCCATATACAAAATAATGAAATAGGACTACTGTATTATACCACTCACAAAAATTAACTGGAAATGGATTAATGAGTTAAATGTAATACCTGAAATCATAAAACTCCTAGAATAAAAGATAGGGAACATATTCCTTGACATGAGTCATGGCAATGATTTTTTTGAATATGATCCCAAATGCTCTGGCTCAAAAGCAAAAGTAAACAAGTGGACCTACAGCCTCTGCATAGCAAAGGAAATAATCAACAAAATGAGTGGCAACCTAGAGCATGGGCAAAAATATTTGCAAACCATATATCTGAGAAGGGGTTAATTAGTAAAATATATAAGGACCTCATAAATCTCAATAGCAACAAAACAAATAATCTTATTTAATGGTGGACAAAAGACCTGATAGACATTTTTTCCAAGAAGGTATACAAGTGACTAACAGGTACATGAAAAGGTGCTCAACATCAGGGATCACCACGCAAATGCAAATCAAAACCACTATGATATATTACCTCACACGGTAGGATAGCCACTATCAAAATGACAAGAGATAACAAATGCTGGTGAGGCTGTGAAGAAGAGTGTTCCTTGTACATTGTTGATGGGAATATAAATTAGTACAGTCAGTATGGAAAACAATACGGAGTTTCCTCAAAAAAAAAAAGAACTACCCATAAGGTTTAGTAATCCCATATCTGGGTATACGTATGAATGATCTGAAATCAGTATTTCAAAGAGATCTCTGCATTCTCATGCTCATTGAGGCATTATTTACAATAGCCAAGACGCAGAAACAACCTAATGTTTGTCCACAGATGAATGGATAAAGAAAAATGTGGTATATATACACAATGGAGTAGTATTCAGCCTAAAAAAAAGAAAGAAAGGTTGATATTTGTGACAACATGGATGAAACTGGAAGGCATTATAATAAGTGAAACAAATCAGACAGAGAAGACAAGAACTGTAAGGCGTAAGGTATTATTTATACTTAGAATCAACAAGGAAAGAGAGACAATGTGAACTTGTAAAAACAGAGGGCAGAATGGTGGCTGCCAGAGACAGAAGGGTAGGGGAAATGGGAAGATGTTCATCAAAGGATACAAACTTTCAGTTATAAAATGAATATGTTTTCAGAATGTAATGTACAGCATGGTGACTCTAATTAATAATACTCTATTGTATACTTGAGATTTGTTAACAGAGTAGAGATATTAAGTGTTTTCACACACACCCCCACACACACAGAGAAAAGGTAACTATGTGGGGTGATGAGTGTGTTAATTAAATTGATTGCAGTAATCATTTTACAATGTATACATTCATCAAATCATCGTGTTGTACACTTCAAATATATACAATATTATCTGTCAGTTATATCAGAAGGTGGGAATAATAAACTCTATATAATGCAAGGTTTTATATTATTGCTCATAAGTTTTGTAGGAATTGATAACTCATATACATCATTACAAAGTAGTGACTCTCATCAAAGCAAACTAAAGGAGGGAGGCAAGGGAGAAGGCTGATGGAGTAGATAATGGTGAGGCAGATAATGATGAGATATTAGCAGTATTTTCAGATGCCTTGTTCTAGAGAGCCTGTCAAATCATTTTGTCTAAAGGCATATAAGACCTTGTGGTCATCATTTCTCCTATAAATCAGCACACTAAAATGCTTGCCTAGAGGAGAGATCAACAGCCTAGTCCTTCTCTGATCCTGGAAACATTGGTGAAAGTAAGCATTGAAAAGCTGTCACCCAGAAAGATAACTAATTTGTTATCTTAACTACTTAAGCTTTTTAAAGGAAGTTTTAATTAGAAATAATATAATGCTCAAAATGTAAATGACATACTGTTTAATGGCTTCTAGTGTAAACATTCTTTTGCCACAAAAACACGTGGAATGTAGACCAATGTTAAATAAAAGCATAGAACCACATAATAACTTCAAAGATACTTAAAACTAAAAACTTAAATTTCCATTAAAGTAGAAAATGGGACTGAAATGACTGTGGAAATATAATTCAAAATGCACGAGGTAATATGCCTACTTTGCTTATTAAATTACACATTCTCCTGTTATGTACATTCAGGGTTGAAAATTTTTTAATTTTATACAAATTTTTATTATTATTATATTTTGTAACCACAGTACATGTCCTGATTTGGTTTCCTGGAGAGCCAACATTTTCACAGTAGAAAAAAATTAACATATTGCTTTAGTATGATAGAAAAATAGGCCATTTATCATCTTGTTTTAAGAGAAAGATCACAGATCAGTTCCTGTATGCCGTTTGTGTGTGAGTTTCCTACACTTTGCATTGCTAAATAATTGAGAACATTAGCTCCCAAACCATGAAAAATTCATTTTAACATGATGTATTATTAATCAACTTAATTTAAAGTGATCTGGAAAGTTCCAATTTCAGTTGTGAAGCTTGTAGATAAATTCAGGCAGTGGTTGGTACTTATTAAAATTTTGTAACTCTTTACTGCCTGATTTTTTTTTTTTTCAGAATTGGGTCACATTCTAATGAAAATGGCATAAAAATAATAGGCTAACCATTTCAGTCTACAAATTCCTTCACATATGTAAAAGAACAAACTAAAACAAACTTAGTCAACTCTTCATCAATTAGCAATGTTGTGCTGCCACTTTTAAATTCTGCACTGATATACACACATGCATAAAAGTGTATAATTTGAAAACTACTTATGTGCAATTCTTTCCTCTCTCCTCAGTAGAAAATTTTGGCTCATGTTTTGTCTCCCCAATAAAGTAATTATTAAAAGCACTCAGTGCTTTTGCGATAAAGTTACAACACCAATGATTTCTTATGTAGCTCCTACGTCACCAAGCAATACCCATCTGAGATTAAAGGTGGGGTCCATTAACATAAACATCCAAAGTCACTGTGATCTCTAATCTTTTTTAAAGCCTTTCAGGAATTTCTGAGAGTTGTACATGTCTCCCACATAATATCTCTTACCCTTCATTCACCCTCAAGACTTTGGATGCCATTTTCGTTCAAGGTCCCATTCATTGTCTCAGACTACCAGTACGGGGAGCCCTTGAAGTGTCAAAATTGCCCTGGGGCCCTCAATATGCTCCTGCGACCATGATGCATTCCACATATGAGGAACGTGGGAGATTCTCGTCACTTTTTTTTCTTATGAAGACAAAAGCATACTGTTCTTTTCCCTAAAGAGTTACAGAGGAGCGAGACAGAGAGACAGACAGAGGGACAGAGAGGCAGAGAGAGAGAAAAGAGGTTTTTCAGGTATTACTTTCACGAAATCCTCCCTCCACCTTCATCATCCCCTCAACCACATAACAGCCATGATGTCATGAAGTCCTGGCCCAGAAACACGCCCAAGCGACAGGCAGGATTCTCTCCTTAGTATCACCCCTATTTTCTCATATTGAGATAGTGATATTTGCCAAACGTTTATGCTTAATCTCTGCCTTTAAGTTTTTCCATGACAGTCTTAAAATTTTTGTCTGGAAACTCCTGTAAGATTCAGTTCAGTGGGCATATCCCCAATGGTCTTAACCCCAGCGGTAAACAAAAGTCTGCTATAGACAATCTGAAAATGGCGACCATGAGTACTGATTTTGTAGTAGTTTTTAAGCTAGAAACAAAATATTCATTTATTAGCATAGAGACAAAAAAGAACAAGATAGGCAATTTCAGGAAGATACTCTCATGGGATAAATACACCCTTGGGGAAGGGAAAAGAAAGAGAATGACCCATTGCTACTGGATGGGAAAGGCACACGTTTTATGGCCCCAATAAGCCCACTATCTTCTGTCTCTCTCCCAGGACAAATACACATTCTCTATAGTAGTATTTGCCAAAATTGCCACTGCAGGATAGTGAAACACTTATTCTCCCTTCCTCTTTCCTGTAACTCACTTGCTCACAATTATTTATGTTACCTGAATGTGGATCAGAAATATCCCTTATAATTGTGGTAATTTAAAAGATTTTTAAATGTCAGAGGAGAAGTTAAAAATGTATAAACTAGTGCAGCGGGAGAAATGTGCCTTCCCTGTAAAAGTTATTTTGCCTGAAGTGTATGGCAGAAAAATAAAACAGTTGGTGTCAATAAGGTTTAGTTGAGACACATTTAGAAAAGATTAAACGTTTACTCAAAGAAGGATAATATGGAAAGGAAAAGCTGGGAGATCTTTTTGTAGCCCATATAATGGAAAAATATTTTGTTACTATAATTTTATTATTTAGGCTATTTCTATTTTATATGCTATTGCTGCACATATTTCATTTATTTTCTTCTGACATATGTGTCTCTATTGCTAGGTTGTTTGCTTCTAGAGAGGAAGAACCATGTTTTACCCATCTTGGTATGCTGCCTGGCCATGATAAAAGCCTTAATATGTTTGTTGAATTAAACTGAACTTCAAAGTTCCATCTGGTTACATGAATTTCTGTAATTCAGCATATTAGCTATTTATAATTTTGGCTCTTCTTGGGTTTAAAGTCTGCCAGATTTTGCTCATGGCAGGTGGACTTTGCCATTCAGAAGAATGACTCAATGCAATGAAATGTCATGCACCCAAGTACCGCTCATTCATGATAATCTTATCATTATTTGTTAAAACACCCAATTCCCTGGACTGAAAGGATAATTTTGCAATGTGTCTTCTTTTAAACAGAGGATTTACCATACTCACTCTGAGTTACTGAACCATGAACATAAATTTTCCCTCCAAAAGGCAAAAATTATATACTTTTTATTAATTCAGTTTTTTTGCTCTGAAATATAACATTTCATACATTCATCCCGTAACAAAAATTACAAAGTTTTACAATGAAAGTGACTGAAAACTTAAATTACAGACATGTATATTCTCATATACCTCAGAGTTACCATTTTCTTAGAGAATAAATCTGCAATGTCACTCATGAAGATAAATTTAGATCAACCATAAACAGAAATAACAGCTTGATTATACAATACTTATATTTGTTTAGGTAAAAAGAGAAAATCTTCCCAGGAGATCTGGCTTTGTCATGGATAAGTATAATTTTTGTTTTGAGGATGTAATAATGACTTAACCCAGGAAGTCTCAGTAATTGCTATATTAAAATGGTTTTAAATACGAAGGAAGTGTATGAAGTGGCAAGGGTAGTGTAAGCATGTTTCAAAAATAAAAGAAAAGAATTGGACTATAAAATAACGTAGCTATAGAAACAGGAGTAAAGTTTAAATTCAAAATTAAATGGAAGACACAAATTAAAGAAAAGGGCTTCATGGGAAGTCAACCTTCTCAATGGCATGAGGAAAATTTGTTTTGAGCTACTTTAGCAGATGAGCTGATGAAATTTTCCTTTGAATTAAGTGAAGATTAAAACAAGACTTGAAGAAGAAAATGCCCAAATATTTGGCAAGCTGCTAAGATGTGTATGGACTTAGTATGAGTCTTATCAGTGTAGTAAATGTTCGAATTTCTACAGTTAAAAAATTAAATTAGTTTAAAATGTATAGCTAATATATTTTAATTGAGATCAGCATGTAAACTGCATTGAATTCCATTTGATTTTCATAATTTGTCTTGAATTCCACTTAAAATAGATTTGTCTATGTGGGTCTACCTAAGTCATTTCATTCACTATGTACAGTATTTCCGTAGTTCAACAGCTGAAACCATGAATTGACTTCATTCAACACAATTATATCCCCAAAACAAAAAACCATAAAACCAAATGGCTTAACAAGAAAAATTATGTATGATTAAACTAAAATACCACGTCTAAGAATCATATTATCGGTTAAGTTGAATATGATAAGTAGATACTTGGTAAAATCAATAAAATTAGGATAATTAGAGTTTATCCCTGACTCTTTCATTCTCTATTGAACTAGTTAATAGGAAACTAAAAAACCCACTTCTTGTAAGACCTAAGATAAAGAGTCTAGCTGTGCTATAGCTTCTGCAGTGGCTCAAAATAAACTTTGAGTTAAATAAAACCTTCTCTCCAAAAATCAAAACCACTTTCTCTTCTTTTATGCAATTGGACACTCAAATATATTAGCTAGGAATGAACTAGGAATACTTGAATGGACGCATAAGACATAGAAAAATTGGAAAATAGGAAAGTAGTATCAGTGGCCTCAGGTTCTTGTTGGAATTCTGCTGAAAGTCTACATGATATGGCCTAAGTTTTGATGAGTACATTTTTAGGATGACCGGGATCACTTTCAGGAAATATGATGCCTGGAATACCACCTCCCTTCCCCCCAACTTTTTGTTATAAATGAGACAAAAACTGTTTTGTGATACTTTCATAACAATATTCTTTGAAAGTCAAATGACTATTTCCAGAACTGAAAAGTGTCAATAATTTATGGTGGAGGCTGTCGGGACCATCTAGGTAGTGGGGTCCTCAGGAGGGCAGGTGCTACACTGATATTACTTTCCTATTTAGGACCTAACCTTACAAGGCAGATGAGCTCTGTGAAACTGTTGTCCATACATAAATACAAACACACACATTTTTCTGCCACTAAGAAATAGATCCATTTCAATATTCTAAATATTTAAGAGTTCTTGTCAATTTCATCAGTGAGGTCATAAAAGCTTTTATAGTTATAATCTTCATCATTTAATAATTTAATAGTCATAATCCTCATTGTTGAGTCTTGATCCTTTAGGATAGATCCCAGATACACCACCCTGCTGTGTTATATGCCTCATGTACAGCACAGATTAGACCAAAGTGATGAATGGCAAAATAAATAATCTAATTATAAAGAACAATGGTGCACATAACATTCTGAACCCTCAGGGCTTTGTTGACTTTCAGGAGGAAAAAGAAAGTAGAGAATTCCTGGAGCATTTTGTTTATGCCAATAAATTTCTAGTAGAAACATAGCACCCCAAGAAAACACACCGAGATAATGATTTTGTCTAAATAGTGACAAAACATGTATGTGGAAGCACAAATTTTGTCTTTTGTCCAGTCTTTTTCACTTTGAGTAAGCAAAGCAACAGACTTCTCTCACAAATTGATATAAAATGAATATTTTTAAAATGGATTGCAGTGAACACATGTTTGGGGGAGTCACGCTTTTGCTAGAAATAGATCTGTGCTCTATCATATGTCCTCACTGAAATCTAAGAATTAAAAAAAATAATAACCATTTCTTTCATTTATTTTAGGCATATTCTTATACCAGCATCCTGCTAAGTTTGTTGTTGCTTTTATTTTTGTTTTTTGCTTTGTTTTTATATAGTCCTATTATTATCCTCCCTTTACTAACAAGAACACTGAAGTTCAAAGGGTTTTGTAATGTGTTCAAGATCATGGCTTACTAAGTGATGAAGCTTGGTTTGAAATTCAAAGTTGTCTGTCCCAGAGACCAGGCTCTAAACTACTATACCTGTTCCTCTTCATTAAAATATACTACTTTTATGTGAGACATATCAGGTGAGAACTTACAATGTAAGAGAGTTTTATTCTGATAGATGGGTAGAAAATTGTTTGATAAATCTCTCTTGAAACTACTACTAAATATAATGAATGATAAGTTACCTCATGAAGAAAAGGCTGGTTATGAGAGAAATCATTTTTAGGAAAAACATTATCTCTATGGGGCTTCCATGCAAGACGCCATTTCAAACCTAAAGATATTCTGCTAGGAGATGTGAAAGCCAAGGGAAAAACGTGCTTCAGAAATTACCCATTGCCAGCATTTGACATAATCTTTCAGTTGGATCTGGTAATTATTCATTTTGATACTATAATTTCATTCTCTAAGTGGATATAAAGTTTTATATGTCTTCAGGAACTCTCACATTTTTCAGTGTATGCTTAGTTTTATGTATAGCAAATGATTCTGAAAATTTCTACAATAAAAAAATGAAAACAAAGTTTAAAAGCTTTTATATGTGTCAAACATAGTTTCCTAAATTCATTTGACTATAGAATTCTCTTCTCGTTCAACATATATGAGTGCCTCAGTGTTCAATCCAGAATTTGCCACAGGCTAGTACATTAGAATTCACATTGAATCCTTCCAACCTCCCAAATGTTATCTAAAACTGATAAACTGCATGACTTGGGAGGAAAAAATCTTAGCAAATGAGCAAAATTTTACCAAAATAATCAATATTTGTATATTTTCAAACACAAAGCTGAAAATATTCTGTAACCACCTAATTTATATAAAGATGGAGAATGAATTATTAATATCCAATTATTTCTTTGATCTATTTTCCCTAACTTTCTTAACTATCCCTCACTTTTATTCTGTTTTATCATTGCCTTTCTTCCAATTAATCAATGATAAATTTATATCTGAAATACATTTGGCCAATATATTTGCATATTGATGTATGCAGGAACATGTTTTCTAGTTACATTCTGATTTTGTTTTCTCTTTCTGAAATAAATAAATTTGCTTAAATATCTTCTGTTTTAAGCTTTGTTAAAGCAAATATTTTTTTGCAAGGTTAATACTAAGCTAAATTAAAGTGATTAAGAATCTATTCACTACCCTTGAACGAAAACCAGAGGATGTTTCATAGGCTTGAAATAAGTTGATTCTTTTGGAAACGATCTGTATTTGGAGCAAACACAGACAACTGGTGAGGACAGATAAAATAGAATTCTGTCCATGAATTTAATGGCAAAGAAACAAAACCGCCTCCATGCTGTTATTCATGCCAACTGAGCCCAGATTTCTCCATTCCTTCCAACTATTACCAGTAGGAGACTTATCAAGAGAGATAGATATCAATGTTTGAATTAAGTAAAATGTTGATTCCACTGAGTCTGGTGTTCTCAATCAAACATTGACTAAGAGTTTCAATGGTATACTTATTATATCCCTTTTGTTATACCTTTAACTGTAGGACTAAATGCCTGTCCCATCATTTTATTCATTCTACATCATGTTTTCCTTTTTAAAAGAGTCTCTGCTGATTATGAAATGTAACACATATTCTGTTTTAGAACACTTGGAAAATACAACACATACATATGTGTGTATATGTATATAAACAATAAAACAATAATAAAACATAATTCTTAAGGACAAAGATTATAAGTATTTTTCATATTTGGTGCATTAATTTCCCATCTATTATTTGAATGATGTAATAATCGTCTGATTTTCCTTGTTCTGACACTTCTAACACTTTTTCTATTGCCTTCCTTGTCTCTCACTAGAAGAACTTGCAATAAAGGTAAGATGGGTCCTTAGCTATATTTATATTGCATTTTCTTCTATTTTTATGCCATTTCCACTATTAACTTTGATTAAACACACTATATTGACTTTGTTATCATGTATCAGACACTTGTCTGGGCACTGGGGGATGCACAATGACAAACATAATGGGAACAGTCCTCTTCTCATTGAGCAAAACAATGTGTTTTAAAAAGAAAGAAATACCTGAAAGATATATAAATTAACAGAAAATGTATAGATAGTAGTGACTCTTATTTGGAGAAGCAAGGCTAGGTGTCGTAAGAGAGTGACTGGAAGGCTACTTTTGATTTAGGTAACGAAGGAAGTTCTATCTAGATGAAATCTAAACTGAGACCTGAATATCAAGAATGAGTCGATCATGTTAAAAAAGATCAGAGAAAGAAAAGTGATCCGGGAGGAAGGAATAGCTAGTGCAAAACCCTTACTGCAAACAACACAATTGGTGTGTCTGAGGAACAAGAACACAGCATAATTAGGACATGATGAGCAAGGAGAAAAGTGGGTCAAAATAAATGGAAAGAACTGAGTATGGGCTGGCAAGGTATGTAGGGTTTTGTAGGCCAGGGTCAAATGTGGAATTTATTATAAGTGTAATGAAAAGACATTGGGAGATTTTAAGCAGGCTAGGTACATGATGAATTATCTTTAAGGAAAACATTCTTGAATATAAATATGCAACTTAACTATAGAATGGAATCTTAGCAAAAATGTCAAAATTGGACTGGACCTACAGAAAAGAGAAACTGTTTAATCTCCATATTTTCACAAAATCACATTTGGATGAGTATAATTGAATTTATGCAATTATTATTATTACTAGTAGTAGTAGCAAAAAAACAGCTTTGGGCCAAGAATCAGAACATGGATAGTGGGATTTTCTACTTACTTTTCTGACCTTGAGTGAATCACTTTTCTGGAAGACTTAGTGCCCTAATTGGAAAAGGTGGGTGTCACACTGGCTCACCTCGAAGAATTCTACGAAAACATCTCTTTCCTCTTTTCCTAAAGCCATTTCTTTGTGAACCATTTTCTTAAGGAAAAAAATGTTAAGTCAGACAGAAAAAGACAAATAAATATCATATGGTATTGCTTATATGTGGGATCTAAAAAAATGGTATAAATGAACCTATTTACAAAACAGAAATAGAGTCACAGATGTAGAAAACAAACCTATAGTTACCATGGGGATGGGGAGAGGAGGGATAAATTGGGAGATTGGGATTGACATATACACAGTACTATATGTAAAATAGATAACAAATAAGAACCTACAGTATAGCACAGGGAACTCTACTCAGTACTCTGTAATGACCTACATGGAAACAATCTAAAAAACAGTGGACATATGTATATGTATAACTGATTCACTTTGCTGTACAGCAGAAACTAACGCAACATTGTAAATCAATTATACGCCAATAAAAATTAATAAAAAAAAGAGAATTAGGACTATCCATACTTGTTACTACAAATAACACAGGAAGTCCCCATTCTCATCAATGTTTTCAATTATTGGTACAGATTGAGTTTGGAAAAAACTGTCTTATCCGAAAACTAGTTATCATCGAAGAGAGGGTTCCTGTAGCATAAAAATTTTCCAGAACATGCTTCATTAAGAATGTCCAGAAAAACTTACTTGCTTATTAAAATGGTTTATTCTATCAAGTCACTAAATCTTTACTTTTTTATGTTGTACTAAGTGGAAAAAATGAAAAAATAATGCTATGACCTGGAGATGTTCTGAATAAGCAATCTGATTCTAAATACTCAGGGAAATATGAATAAAATCATTAATAAAATTATGAAAATATACAATAAAGAAATATGTCTACTGGTCTGCATAATTTTTCCAATGTCAGAAATATTTATTAACAGATACTGGGATCTATTCAGTCATATCCATTTTTAAAGGCATATAATATGAAGAAAACACAAATAACTAAGGGGAAAACACAAGATATAATAATCACACAAAGAATGCCAAGAACCTACAGTGCATTACAGAAATACGCCAGCAAATCATTTTCAAAAGGCATGATTAGTTTCCAGATACAATTTGCCCATATGCACCACCTGGCAAAGCAATGGAAAGTGATTTCCCGGACCCCCCAATCTCCTTTCCCATAGGCTACCCTTGTGAGTTCTTTCCTTTTCAAGGTTGCTTTTGTCATTAAAAGAGTGTAGGGAAAAGAAAAGCAAATAGAAAAAGATGAACACAGGGATGAGAGCCAAAAAAACCTCATGTTTTCTAAACCTTCACAAATGCAGTTTTTAATGACCTTTACAGATACCTAGATGCCGTAATAACGTAATGATCATTACAGATACCTAGATGCTGTTTTTGAGCAAAGAAGTAACACAGGTTCGAAGACATCGCTAAGTAGAAGAAAGAACAATAGACTGATTACTAGCACTTTGAAATTTAGTCAACGTTTTAGTGTAAATTTGTGCATATTCCTTAGATATATAAGCTTCCGAATCCTCATTTGCCAAATAAAGGAATTTAACTAAACAACATTCCAGTTCTTCATGCATTCCAAAATCTTATGTATCTGAGATGAATCATGCACTAAATCATACAATAAACATTTGTTGGCCCCAGCCTTTCTCTCTGACTTCATATCTAACCACATACTTGCTACCCTTCCTCCACATTGACTTTGTTCTTCCTGGAATGAGCAACCTTGCTCTCATATCAGAACCTTTAAGTGCTAAGTAACATCTGCCTGGAATATTTTCAAAGCTCACTCCTTATCACTATTCTAATCTATGCCCAGTTGTCACCTCCTCAAAAAGGCCTTCCTCAATCTCTCTACCTAAAGTACCTTGTCCCTTTCATTCATTTTATATTTCTCTTAACTCTTGTCATTATCAGCAGTTGATTACTACCTCCTCCATTCCTGTCAAAGTGAAAGCTCCAGGAAGGGTTCCAAGTGTTGTCATTTTTAATTCTATGCCAATGACAGAATATTTATGTTTTATATCCCATTATCATATTATATTCAGCATGTTCAAAACTAAACATTTCAAATTCTGGATTGTCTTTTAATTTTTCCAATTTTCTCAGTTTTCTATATTAGGAGCCTTAGAGCCATCTTTAATTCTTTTCTTCACCTCATTTCTTCAATTTATTCTACCATTAAGTACTGGGATAGTCACTCTCCCTACTCATTATGCCTGCATTTCTATAACACTCTCTTTTTTAAAAAATTGAAGTATTGTTGATTTTCAATGTTGTGTTAGCTTCAGGTGTACAGCAAAGTGATT
This sequence comes from Tursiops truncatus, assembly GCF_011762595.2. Classification (NCBI taxonomy): domain Eukaryota; kingdom Metazoa; phylum Chordata; class Mammalia; order Artiodactyla; family Delphinidae; genus Tursiops; species Tursiops truncatus. The sequence continues at coordinate 114,318,181 of NC_047037.1, forward strand.
CAGATTCTTTTCCATTATAGGTTATTATGAGATATTGAATTTAGTTCCCTGTGCTATACAGTGGGTCCTTGTTGTTTATCTACTTTATATACAGTTGTGTGGTAGTGTCTTTCTGTTAATCCCAAACCCCCTCTCCCCCTCCTCCCTCTCCCTTTCCCCTTTGGTAACCATAAGTCTGATTTTTATGCCTGTGAGTATCAATACAACTTCCACCATCTCTGACTTTTTGTCTCTTCTGAATGGTAAAAAGGAAGCATGCCTAAGACTCTAGCTTTATGTTACTTCTGCAACTATAAATAAAATAACCAAACTGATTCAACCTAGGCATCTCAGTTTGCGAGATAGCGTGGTACACGGTTCACCTAAGCTCTCAAACTTCCTAACTAGCAATCATTTCAGCTTAGGTCAGTGACATTACTATATTAAGAGCATATGGTGATACTCTCCTGCCTATGGTTTTTCGTATGATTTTCTTATGCTTCGTGTAATTCTTCCACGTTAACTGCTTTCCTCTCAATTAGCTAAACTCTACACATCTTCCAAGGCTTAGCTCAAGGCTTACTTCCCTATATCTATCACAATTCACTAAATTCTCAATGATCTTTCCCTTCCTTAAACTCCAGTCACACTAAAACTATATAATATATACTAAACATAACTTTGATCCCATGCTGTCACTTCTTGCATAACCAATTGCTTGATAAGAATATGATTTTCCCAGCCAATTGATATGGTCTTTATGGAAGGTGCTTCATTCTCTGCCTCTTGTGTAGCACGATGTATAAACAAGAGATGAAGACCACGTTGTTTAAAACTTCTTTCCCTGAAGCCAACAGAGGTAAAAATAAACTGTCTAGGGTTATAATCTAGGGCAGCGTCCCCAACCTTTTTGGTACCATGGACCGATTTCGTGGAAGACAATTTTTCCATGGATGGGGGAGGGGGTTGGGGGGATGTTTTAGGAAGTAATGCGAGCGATGGGGAGCCATGGGGAGCGGCAGATGAAGCTTCATTCGCTCGCCCACCACTCACCTCCTGTTGTACAGCCCGGTTCCGGTACCCGTCCGCGGCCCAGGGGTTGGGGGACCCCTGAGCTAGGGAGTAGTAGAGTCAGGATTTAAACCCAGATCTCTTAACTCCTAGTCAGAGATCCTGCCATCTAAAATTTTCTCATGTATTTAGATCACCTCTTATAAATCACTCATTTGGAGTAACACATTATTTAATAAGAGTAACACTAAAGTTCTAAGGAAATGTTTAATAATATGACATAGCATATACATTCCCACAGAGCAAAATATTGCCATTATTTAATATTCAAAACAAATATTTAGGTGAAAAGATGAAAGTAACGGCTCTCAAACATTAGTGTACATTGCAATCACCTGACACCTGCAATCTCCTCTCTAATACAACTATCATGCAACAAAAACTCTGGGCCAAAAATGTGTGTATTGTTTAACTGACTCTGCAGGTGGTTCTGATGATCATGGTCTTTGAATCACATCTTGAAGTGGTAGCCTGAGCTAAGTCCCTATGCAGTGGAGTAAAAATTGTAGTTGAGGGAGATGTAGAGGTCCCTGGGCATGTCATTCGGGAATAGCTTTTTGGAGAACTTAGTCTGGGTCAGTGCAGTAGTTCTGAAGTTCTCCTGAAAGCAGCAACTGCTCTGAGAATTCTGTCTCTTATTCATAATCTGGAAGAAAAGAAAGATGAATGCTTCTCCTTGTCAACAATATTTTAAAATAGATTATTTAATGATAATGTAGAGAATGATTTTTCAATTTCAAGTATTACAAATATCTATAAATATATTGATTCTGTTGAATTAAAAATTAAAGAGACACCCTGCTATCATCTAATTTCCTCTTGTACAGGAAAGAATGGAAAGAAATTTTTCATTGGCAACATAATAAATGGTAAAAAAAGCACTATCTGGAAACATTGCTGAATAATCTCCTCTTAAGATACTCTTCAATCCGATGTAACCTATTCAGTCTAAACACTTCTAAGAAATAACCTCTCATTGGCTCTTATAGGCAGTATAATGGCCTAACAAAGACATCCACAACCAAATCCCACAACCTATAAATGTGTTCTTGTACATGGCAAGAGAGACTTTGCAGATGTGATCACAGATGGATTACGTTGGCGGGCTCAGTCTAATCATACTAGACTTAAAAGTGGCAGAGGATGGAAGAAACATGGGTCAGAGAATTGCAAATGGAGGAGGACTTGATGTCTGATTTTGAAGATGTAGGGAGGTGACCAGAATTGTGGGCCCTCTAAAAGCAGCTAATGACTCCCAGTTTATCAGCAGCTCTAAACTGAACACTGGGATGATTAATTTTACATGTCAGTGTGACTGGGTAAGGGATACTCAAATCACTGGTACAACTTTTTTCCTGGGTGTGTCTGTGTGGATGTTTCTGGAAGAGATTAGAATTTGAATCTGTAGACTGAGTCAAGAAAATAGAGCTCACCAACATAGGTAGGTACCATCTAACCCTTTGAGAGCATGAATAGAACAAAAAAG